>NC_056629.2:63357297-63977654 GCF_002870075.4 Lactuca sativa | reverse complement strand
CCGAAGGCTCTCACATCTCAACTTCAAAGACATCAACAAGCTTGTCACAGGAAGTCATGTTCGGGGTCTCCCATTTCTCAAGTTTGATCGAGAACATTTGTGTGCTGCGTGTGAAATGGGGAAGCAAAGTCGTCAAAGTCACCCATCCATTATAAACACAAAAGTTGTTGAACCACTTGAGTTGCTTCACATTGACTTGTGTGGTCCATCATCTATCGAAAGCATTGGCAGTAGCAAGTATATTCTTGTTATTGTTGATGATTTCTCACGTTTTACATGGGTATTCTTTTTGAAGCACAAATCTGAGGCAACTCCTAAGCTAAAGATGTTTATTAAGCAGGTTGAAGTGCAACTGAGAAAAGTCGTTCGCAACATCAGGAGCGATAATGGACTGGAGTTCAAGGACAAAGAATTTGAAGACTTTTTAGCAGAAAAAGGAACCATTCACAACTTCTCAGCTCTTTATACGCCTCAACAGAACGGAATTGTCGAAAGACGAAACCGATCCTTGTGTGAGGCGGCCCGAACGATGCTAAGTTTCGCTTCTCTTTCGTTATATTTCTGGGCTGATGCTATTGCTGCAGCATGTTTCACACAGAACAGGTCTTATCTCAACAAGCGTTTCTCTCTTACTCCTTATGAGATCATCAATAACAGGAAGCCGAACGTAAAATTCTTCCATGTGTTCGGCTCACGATGCTTCATCTTTAACTCCAAAGAACATCGTAACAAGTTTGACGTTAAAGCTGATGAAGGAATTTTTCTGGGATATTCTCTTACTTCAAAAGCTTACCGGGTCTTAAATAAGCGCTCTAGGAAGATCGAAGAAACATATTATGTGACTTTCGATGATAACTACATCAAAAAGCTAAAAGTTGCTGAAGAATCAATTGGAGAGATTTTCACTCAAACAGGTCAAGTCACGGCCTCAATTGCTAATATGTTCGATTAGTTTGTAGAATTATTCGATAAACCTGAGAAAGCTACTATCTCGGAAGCCAAGGCAGCAGACAACAAAGTCGACCATCTGAAGCAAATTGTCGAAGATGCTGCCAAACGAATGGGTGAAGGAGAACAAGTTCCAAACGAACCTCCTGAGCAAGGTGCTTCAGTTGAGGGGGAGAATCCACCTTCTTCAAAACAACCAAGCTTACAAATTGAGAGGGAGAATTCTATTCCAGTTCCACCCGAAAGCTCGACAACACCAGAAAGTCCAGCTACACCTGAAAGCTTATCAGTCGAGGGGGAGAACTCCGATATGTTCTATGATGACGATAGTCAATCTGAATTGGAAGAAATGGTCAACGCTGAATTGGATCCATCCTATGATACAAATTACCCTCCTCTTGTTAAATGGACCAGAGATCATCCTGTATCTCAGATAGTGGGTAATGTCTCTGAAAAGGTCCTCACCCGATCTCAACTGAAGGCAAAGCATACATCTCTATTCTCCAAAGTAGAGTTCTGCATGTATAATTCTTTCGTATCAAAAGTTGAACCAAAGACAGTAAATACGACTCTTGATCATTCCGACTGGGTTCAAGCTATGCAAGATGAACTCAACGAGTTCGAAAGAAACAAAGTATGGTGCCTCATTCCAACTCCTAAAGATGCCTCAGTTGTTGGTCTCAAATGGGTGTTCAGAAATAAAATGGACAAGGAAGGCAATGTGATTCGAAACAAAGCTCGTCTCGTGGTGAAAGGATATTTCCAGGAAGAAGGAATCGATTATGAGGAAACTTTTGCTCCGGTAGCGAGGCTGGAATCTGTTCGAATATTTCTGGCCTATGATGCACACAAGAACTTCGAGGTCTACCAAATGGACGTGAAATGCGCCTTTCGTAAGAAGGAAGGTAACCACCTTATGATTGTTCAAATCTATGTCGATGATATCATCTTTGTGTAACGACCCGTTTCCGGTATGTTAATTAATTTGATTTGGGCTAAGTTTTCAAGAGGGACTCGGCGAGTTCTAGCCTGACTCGCCGAGTCAGGACGCGCATCTTGTGCACGCGGGAGCCGGCGACTCGGCGAGTCCATATCCTGGACTCGGCGAGTCCGTCCGTCTGGGTGAAACCCTAACTCCCCGGGTTTGCTCACTATTTAAACCCCATTATAGCCTCCATCCCGTCACTTTCCCCCTAAGAGCACTGTGAAAAACCCTAAACCTCCCTCTTGTGAGCTTATAAGTGATTTTGTTCCATTTTGTGAAGGAGTGAAGAAGGAGAAGAAGAAGGAAGCAAGGAAACGAGTTCTAGTGCCAAGATCCAAGATCAAGTGTGAACTTATTGAGGTATTTTCGGAGTTCTCTTCTGGTTTCATGTTTAAACTTCCATTAGAGCTCTTTTAAGGGCTATTTGATGCTTGTTCCAAGCTTTATGCTTGCTTGATTGTGTTATTGAGCCGATATACCTTTGGATCTGAGTGTTGGGGTGTTGAAGAGTCCAGATCCACTGTCTTTTTGGAGTTACATTGCTTATTAGCCATGGATCTACCCTTATTGTGCATATTTTAGTCTTATTTCCCTCATTCATGTGGTTGTGCACGTAAAGTTGGAAACTTTACGTGGTAAAACAGCTTAATGGACCTAGATCTATCATTTGCATGTGTTGGATTCAAGAGAAATCGAGTAAAAATATGTTGCATGGCGGCGACTCGGCGAGTCGGAGGAACGACTCGACGAGTCAGGTCGCGAAGTCCCGAGTTCTTCAGTTTCTTCAGTGTCGAGTGTACGAGGTGAGTTAGGGAGTGGACTCAGCGAGTTAAGAGTAGACTCAGTAATGGAGGGACTCAGCGAGTTTGTTCATACAACTCGGCGAGTCCAAGGCAATCTCCTTGAGGATTAAGAACAACTCGTCGAGTCTGTTCATCTGACTCGGCGAGTCGGATGAAGATCATCTGAGTTTTTGGATCCAGAGGATACTCGTCGAGTCGATGCCACACTCGACGAGTGACAGCTGGTAAGAGTTGAGCGGAGAGTCTAGGACTCGGCGAGTCGGGTATCCCGACTCGGCGAGTCAGCCCTGAGTAAGTCAACTTTGACCAAGGGTAAAAGAGTCATTCTACCCTGAGTACAGTGCTAGTGATTGATTGAGTGTGTTTATGGATTTGTAGCCGAGGAGATTCAGGAGCAGCAGCCGTTAGCTTTCCGAGCCGCACTCTCATCCGCTAGCTTACGAGGTGAGTTTCCTTCCCGTAGGGGCGGGTCTAAGGCCACAATGCCGGCCCGTCCAGTTAACAGTAGTTTCCGGACTTCGGTCCGATGTAGTAGTTAGTATGTTTGATGCCTTCGTGGTTCAGACATGTTTTATGTGCTATGTGTATGTGTTATGTTCCGAGCCACGGCCCGATGCAGTATGCAGTATAAATTGTTATGATATGCTATGCTATGTGCAGTCAGTCCCGGACCTCGGTCCGATGCAGGGGACACGGTCCCGGTTAGTTCCGGACTTCGGTCCGATGCAGTTAGTTCCGGACTTCGGTCCGATGCAGTCAGTTCCGGACTTCGGTCCGATGCAGTCAGTTCCGGACTTCGGTCCGATGCAGGGGACAAGGTCCCAGTCAGTTCCGGACTTCGGTCCGATGCAGTTTTCCGGGTCCCGACCCGATGCAGTGGGCAAGGCCCAATATGTGTTTATATGTTGTTGTTTGGTATGTGGTAAGTTGGGGGAGCTCACTAAGCTTCATGCTTACAGTTTCAAGTTTTTGGTTTCAGGTACTTCCGCAAGCAAAGGGAAGAGCTCTGGATGACGGCATCGCACACACCACCGTTTCAGCTTTAGTTGGATTTGATTTAGTTGTTGTTTTGGATATAGCATGTTACATTTTCCGCACAGTACTTATTATCTTTTGGGACATATCACGCATGGTTTATCTATATGATACTCTGATTATAGTTTGATGGTATTAAAAACAAATTTTTTTTTGGTCGTATTTTTGGGTCGTTTCACTTTGTCTCAACGAATCCTAGCTTAACCGCTGAATTCAGAAAGCTGATGGAGACTAAATTTGAAATGAGCTCAATGGGTCTGATTAACTTTTTCCTTGGTTTAAATATTAGACAGGGACCCGAAGGCATCTTTATCAACCAGGAAGCATACACCAAGACTCTTCTTGCTAAATTTGGCATGATGGGAGACTCAAAGGTTAAAGTTCCAATGGCATTCGGCACCAAGTTCACACCATCCTTGGAAAAACCTGCAGTCCATATTATGTTATACCGACAAATGATTGGGTCTTTAATGTACCTTACTGCTAGCAGGCCTGATATAATGTTTTCTGTGTGTTACTGTGCTAGGTTTCAGGCGAATCCTCGTGAACCACATATGCTTGCAGTGAAAAATATACTCCGGTATCTGAAACGAACTACCTCTCTCGGTTTATGGTATCCATCAAACTCAGGTTTCTTCGTTCAAGCCTACTCAGATGCAGACCTTGGAGGTTGTGGTTTAGACAGGAAAAGCACCACTGGAGGCTGTCAATTCCTAGACGGGAAGTTGGTTAGATGGCAATCAAAGAAACAGACTTGTTTACCTCTTTACTGCTCCCAAAAATCAGAGAGCAAGAAATTCTTAACGTATTCTACTGTTCATCATCTCTCCCAACTTCTTCACAACAATGGCAGATTCATCATCAGTTCATGCCACTTCCCACATCCTGTTGATTCGTCCCCAACAGAGTTTGATTATCGATCTTACTCCTCAGGTCTATGATGCCTTCATGTTCCCGATAATCGAATGCCTCAAGTACTCGCCACTTGCTCCTGCACTCACCAAAGCTGAAGCAGTTCCTATGGAGTTCTTATCTCAGATTTTCTCCACTGCTCATTATGACAAGTCAGTCGACAGGATCTTCTTCGACGTGCTTGATCACAAGGCGTCAATCTCCAAGCAACGATTCTGCTCAATTTTAGGGTTTGAACCTGATTCATCTAGGGTTAACCTTGAATCGATTCCGGTGGGTCACATGTTCTCTATGTTCTACAACATGGGGTATACTGAGGTGCTGACAACGGTCACGAAGTTCAAGAAATCGTGCCTGCCTCCTCAGTGGAATGGGTTGTTTACTGTACTGTTCAAGGGTCTATCTGAACGCAGTGCTGGGTCAGATGGTGCAAGTCGTCTGTTCATCACGCTTCTCTATGGGGTCTACAATGGTATCAACCTGGACTATGGGTCAGTCCTATGGCAGCATCTTATTCAGAGTCTGGCTTCTACTTCTCGGCATTCCGAGATCTCCTATGCTCGTTTCTGGACTCTCGTCACAAAATGGGTGATGGACAAGTACCACGTCCCCATTGTTGCTGGTTCTCCAATGTCTTCGATTGGTACTTTCCATACCACGAAGATCATTGTCTCCGACACATCCAAGTTTCAATTCATTGGCTCTATCCTTGAGTCGATGTATGGAGATGTTCCTGCCGATAGCCGGATCATTAAAACCTACAAGGAGTTTCGTCGCTCTGGTCTTAGAGAGCTTACTCCTGAGATGCTCAAGTCCATCCATGAAGCCGACAAGCCTGCTCCAAGGGGAAAGAAGAATGACAAAGGCAAAGACAAGCAGGTTGGAAAAGGAGCGAAAGGCCCTTCTCCCAAGAAGCGTAAAACTACACAGAATGTTCAGTCTCCTGCGCTGAAGAAGAGAAAAACCCAACCAAGGCGAAAGCTGATAATCGCTTCCTCCTCAAGCGAATCTGAGGAAGATAATTCAAACTCTGATGAGTCTCCTCGTGGCAACACTCCTCCACGATCGCCTACCCTAGAAGTTCACTTTTCCACTTCACCTATCTCTTCTCCACCTGTTACCATTCCTTTTTCCATTCCCCCTATAACCTCCACCACTCAAATACCACCTACCTCCATCCCAGTACCCCCACCCATCTTTACAGAAGCAACCACCACAACCGTTGAAGTAAGAACCAACGTATCTGATACCGGGGCTCCTACTACAACACCCGAACCCACTCTAACTACCAAACCTACTTCCTAACCCGAACCTACTACAACTACCGAGCCTACACCTTCACCACCACCCTCATCTCCTGCTCAGGCAGCAGAGGACGAAGAACCATTCCTCGGCGGGGAGGATATGACATTTGATTCGGTCTATTACAGTCCGCTTCAGGTACAGAGTGACGACGGTGATGCTGCTCTCGTTACCAAGAAGCATCTCAAGGAGCTTCACGAAAAGATAGATTCGCTCATCGCCTCCTCTTCTTCATCACAGTCCTCCATCTCTGAAGCTGCTATTCAGAGGATAGTTGACGCTTTTACTAAGGCTCATGACGCCTCCGTTAGCTCAGCTACTGCCGCCATTGCTGCATCCACCAAAGCCTGTGAGGCTGCGACCGAAAAAGTCAAAAAACTATTTACTGACGCTTCCTCTTTGTTGAAGTCTTTACATGAGACTGCTGATAGCACTAAAACAAAGTTGGAACCAATTGTCCACCAGCTGGCTACCTCAGCTGCCTCTGAACTGAAGTCATTTTCCGCTCTTCGTCAAACTCTCTCAGACGACAATTCAGTGTTTAAGGCGACGCTTGAGGAGCGACTGACCAAGCTCCAAGAGGATCTTGCTGCTGAAAATTCTCTTATGGATTCTCTTGCCAGAAAGACCACTGCTCTAAAGGTCAAGAGTCTTCAACTCTCCAATTCTCAAAAGGAGATTAAGTCTCTTCGATCTGAAAGAGAGATTGTATCTTCGTGTGTTTCGGATGTCCACGCATCCATTTCAAACATCCTGGAAGCACATGACCCGATACTCAACTATTCTGTGAGGCGAGATCTTGCAGAAAAACTTGCTCCTGCCCTTTCTCTCCTGAGCAAGATTGAAGGGCTCCTTGCTTTCGTGTCCATTCCGAAACAAGGGGGAGAAAAAGAAAATGTGTCTCAACCGCCTCCTACTTCAACAACAACCAAAACAACCGAACCTCCTCCTACAGGCCAAGCCTCAGGTTCGGGTGTTAAAGACAAGGGCAAGCAAATTGCTGAAGAGAGCGATGACGACAAAGCGACCATTGTCGATCTTTTGAAGAAACAGGGTCGAGACAAAGATGCTGACATCAGCGCTCGTGTGGCTAGAGAGGCTGAAGAAGCCGAAAGAAAACAGAAAGAAGCTCACGACCTTCTCGAGAGCAGGAAAACTCTTTTTCCTCTTTGGACTCTTGAGAAGTTGCTGAAAGAAGCCATAGAAACTCCAAGCATCTTGTGGCTAGAACCGGTGATCTCACTTGATCGTGATAATTCTGTCGATTCTCAGTTCGACATGCCACTGACCCAAAAGGGGTTTGTCTTTCATGCCTTCGACAACATTGTTGAGTTCCCTCATCCTCATCCAATGGTTGATAGGGACTTAGTCGAATTCTATCTGAAGGCCGCTCAACCATAGTATCAAACATGGAGCGCTTAGAAGATTGTCAATGTTCGGGTTCTAAAGTCATATAGGGAAGGAAACTTCACCAACGTTCGGTTTAAGGTGCTGAGAGGATCTGCCAAGACTGAACATGCCATCTTGCTTGCTGATCTTCCCAACTTGAATCCACACGACTGGATTATTTTGCACAACCTCCTTCTTACTAATGAAGCAGAATATGGTCCGATCATCGACCACTTCAAGAGGATGCTTGTTTGTTACATCATGGAAGTCGCCAAGATGGATCAGGAGATAGCGAGTGTATTCAAGAAGAAGCCTACTATATCTCCTGTTGGTTCTGCCAGTGATCTCAACATGATGCAGATGGGGAAGATAGACCCGAAGAGAAATTCAGTTATGTTTACCAGAAACGAAGGCCAAAAATGCCTATTCGCTTTGGCTGACAAACATCTCTACACCACTGCATGTCTGGAACACGTCTTAGGGATCATTCATCAGTGCAAGCAGAATTCAGCGGATGACAAGAAGTACTTTGATGATATGATTCAATGGTACATTCGCTTCAGACAGACAATTCTTGCACCTATCTCTCGTCTGTTTGATACAACCAAGAAGGTTCCGGCAGCTGGTCCGAGCAAGAAGAAATGATAGTCTCGCTCCAAATTGACGCAAAAGGGGAGATTGTTAGGTCCAGTTTAGTGTTGCGTCTTTGGGCTCGTTAGCTAGTCCAAGTTTTGTCTCCGGTATGGGCCTGTCTCTCCGTGAGTTTCGTATAGGGTTTATTATATAAAGATGCTTGCATGCATTCTGGAAAGTAATGTTTTGATAGAGATTTTATAGTGTACACGTTTTTATCATCTGTAACCCTAGAATCCTCGACAGCGGAAGTTCTTTATCGAGCTCTGCTGAGGATTGAGTTAATTGAATCATTCAACTCTTTCAGATCCATACTTGTGTTTTTGTTTAAACTGTTATTGCTTTCTTTATTCGCCTGTTTTAAAGATCTAATCGATCAAAGAGTTTTATAAACTCATTAAAATTGCCTCATGAAAAATCCCGAAAACATGCAAAATGCATGAGTTTAAGCCTGTAGGTATAGTTGGAAGCTATGTCCCCAAACTCAGTATATAAAAGGGAATGAGTAGAAATGACTTTTTAGAGCGCTGGAAGGCTCGGAACATTGAGATTTTGTATTCTTTTTATGAACTTTTGAATTTGGCATTTTAAGTTCAATTGAGCATTACCACTCATAAGACCGATCGTATGTCCCAAAGACTCGACTCATACCTGTTGTTATGCTCCAATGTTGACAATCTTCTCATTTTCTGTTTTGCACAAGTAGCTTCGGGAGACGAGCTCGTGTGTGATTAACTTTCTTTCGAATTTTCAATAAAAAGAGCAGGTTAAATCTCAAGGCACACAATTCACTTACCATCTCAACTGTTTTGAGAAGATTTGGATGCTTGGGATTGGATCAATTTTTTTTAATCATGCAATGAATGCAATGCAAAAATTTAGATGCAAACAAAATAATAAAAATTAGAATAGAAAGAAAATCTTTTTGGTTTTTGAAAAATTTTCCATGCAGAAAAAAATGAAAAAGAAAATGCAATGAAAATTAATGAAATGAAAATTAATGCAATATGTACATAACTACATGCAACGGGATTTATGCATGGATGGATGCCTCTCCCCAAGCTTAAAATATAGCATTGTCCTCGATGCTTGGAGAGAGGCATAGCCGGCCTATTGAGAGTCGGATGGTAGAGGATGGTAGATGGGTTGGGAATGGGTCCAAAACAGTCACAGATACATACCAATTGAATTTTTAAGCAAAATATGAACGACTAAATATATGGAAAGAATTTACCAAATCGTTCTTGGAGTCTTGCAATTATGGTGAGAACCTCCTCTTCATCCTCCCCAAGCTATCCGTGAAGTATTTTTGGAGCCAGAGATTCATTTTCTAGGCATAAAAAATTAGTTTAAAACCATTTGGGACATTAAAAAAAATTGAAATTTACCAAAGACTAAAAAGTTTTAATATAAAGGAAACAAATAACCCCGGGTTGCCTCCCGGTTAGCTGCCCTTGTTTTAAGTCGTTGGCTCGACTTGGCCCCTGAATGTGGTTTGTTCTAAGTAGGTGGGCCTTTACAACACATTAACCTTCTCGCCACTTCCTTCAATTGAAAACTTATCTTCTACCTGACTTTTTTTTTTCTTTTTTTTGTTTTTTTTAAAGCACCTGCTCACAAAATGCTTGACATAAACAATTAGTAACACCGTGTCCCCGGCAACGGCGCCAATTTGTTGGGCGTGTCAAACCAAACAAATAAAGGGTACAAATGACTCCTTAAACACTACTATTATGCACTAATAATGTAGTACAAGGTAAGTAGAGTCAATCCACAGAGACACAAGACAAGTGTTTATACCTTTTTGCGTAAGGTACAAAAATGGTCACTGAATGGGGGGAATTTATAAGCAATGATTTAAACTATAGAATAAAGCAATAAGTAAATGATTGATTTAAAGAAGTAGATTCAAGATTTGTAAGGACTCCAACTCCATGCAAGACAAATTAGCAATGTGATTCCAAGGATGAAATGATATTTTTTCAATTCTATCTAAATTGGTACATGGAAATGCTAACAAGATCTAGCACCTCCCATTCACCACATTGATTTACCAAAATAAGCTCTTTGATTAATCCTAACCTTACCAATCTAATCTAAACAAGCTCTTAGAATTAGGTTGAAAGATTGCATGAAACTTTATGTGAATGTTCCCAACAACACTCAATACTCCTCATAAGCTCGGGGGCATAAGAATGTGTGAATAAGATTTACACTAAATTCATTCAATAAAAATCAGTTTAGTGCTTGTTACCTAGTCCAATTTACAAAACAATTATGGATTTTACAATTAGATAACTTGAATGATCTAACCCTAATTCAAATGGCCAATAAGAATCACAATTAGAATCAAACATTCGATTGAAACAAAATCAAATTCACTAGATAGAAAATTGAAAGGAAACATCAAGTCATATGATTGAAATCACAACTAGAAGTCAAGACATAAAGTTGGAGAATCTAGGGTTCTAGCCACTCATGACTAGAATAAGATCACAAAACTAGAAAATGAAATTAAATTTCTTACAAAATGAAATCAAATGTTCCCAAGTGTTAATCAACTTCAAAATCCTCAAGAAATTCGCCTTCTCTACTCCAAAAGTCGACCCCCCTAAGTAAAAAGTCAGTTCACCCTTTTAAGAATGGTGAAAAACTGCTTTAAAACTCATGTTTACGTTTACACGGCCCGCGTAAATTAACACTGTCATTTACACGGCCCGCGCAAACGCAAAAATATATTGCGCAGATATCTACGTTTACGCGGCCCGCGTAAACGCAAGGCTTGCATTTACACGGCCGTGTAAATCTCTGTAAAGCCAAAATCTTCATTTCTTTGATATCTTGCTCCTCGGTGCTCCGCAAGTCTTGAAATTTTTTCCGCAACTTTTATTTACCTCCTCCAACAGTATCCTACCTCCAAAAGTCCCTGAAATATCACAAAAGTATTTGAATGAAATCGCCTCATGAAAAATCCCGAAAACATGCAAAATGCATGAGTTTAAGCCTAGATGCAATGTACTTTTATGAAATAAAGCTACAAAATGGGTACATGAAATGCACCTAACAACCTTGTAATGGTATCCAAAATTTCTCCTTCCGATTCTGAAAGATCTATTATGGTGTTGACAACATAGATTCTACCTAGTTCCAGTCTCAATCCCTTCATTACTAGCACCAATTTGTCTTGATGTGAAATCTCCTATTTTCTAGAACCGAAAAAACTTTTCATTACACTTTGAAAATCATAATACCTTTTGTTTATGGAAAATCCTAGTACAATAAAACATTTTGTGGAAACTAATTCGTTTTATTCAAATATCTTGAGTAAAGATGTTGTTTCAAAATACAAAACTCAAGGATGTCATAATCAATACAATACATAAATTACAGTGTAAAGACCTAACGATCTTGAACACTATAAAAACCTTATCTCTTAATCACTCGACATCCTAATCAAGTTCCAGCAACTTAAAACTTGTTACCTTTTATGCTTATAGTTTGAGTGGGTATAGTTTGGGAAAACCTAGTGAGATACATAGGGTTTTGAATCCCATAATGTTGTAATTAAATCATATATCTCATAAACCTACAAAACCAACTATTATCAAATAACACAACCTAAATATCTATAAGGTATTATACCCTTAGTTATCCATACAGCCGATCCTCACATATTGATCCTATAATAGTGAACTTATAAGATCAATCCTAATGGATCACTCTAAGCAACAGGTTGACTGTACTGCTTCGGGAAGACATTGGTAGTAGGCGTTAGTCAATAAAGGATACAATGAGGGGTATATAGTACACGAAGGAGGGGGCTCTAATATAATACTCCAGTACGCACCCGTACCCCACCAAATCAAAAGTGTCAAAGAACATATTTCTACTCTCCATTCCAATATCATACACACACACACAATTAATATGATGAAACCAAATATCCATATTTAATTTATCTAAGCATCCTTTTTAAGTCTTAGTGTATAATTAGACGAGATTACAATACTCGTAATCAACACATATTTCTTGCCTATGTAATACCTTTACAATACATGGTATAACTAACACTCTTTCAACAGAACTTGAACTAAATGTCCTTGACAAACCTTAGTTTGTAACGACACCAGTTCACTATTCATTGTTAATACAATCTTCACGATACTATCACGATATAGAGTATGGCTATACTATTATCCAACTTAATTGGATATAAATATCCTTTATACATCTTAGTTTAGAAACTAGACTAGACTACAACCCATATAATCAACTTCAATACTAACTCTATTTAGATAACACTATCCAAATTTAGTGTATATATTTAAGATAGAGTATTAGGTATTTAATCTACATTAATATTTTAAATAAAAATACTTCTATTAAGATTTTTATGTAATAATATTATATATACACCTTAGCATATATATATATATATATATATATATATATATATATATATATATATATATATATATATATATATATATATATATATATATATATATATATATATATATATAACCATAACCGGTTCGTAGAATGCATGTCATCAAATATACATTTAACACATATTCTGAATAATAAACATTTAATTTACATATAAAGTCTCAACTAATATTTAATTTTTTTAAATAAATACTTGTATGAAATCATGTTATTGAAAGTAATTATGCACTCACTTGATGGGGATTGGAAGAATCACGGGAAAGCTAGCTCCTCTACTAAAAATTATGTTATCCTTTTTAAACAACCTTACGAGATTGTTTAGCAAAAACTTAGAAACTCTGCGGGCAGAACTTCGTCACTGAATCTTTCTTCTGAAAGATTCTTCTAGCGCTTCGGCGCTCAACTTACTATACTAAGACTACAGAAAGATGTGTCGAATCATGAGGGATCGAAATGCTTGAGGGTAAGAAGAGGCTAGAGCCTCTTATTTATAGTAAATGAATTTTCAAAAAGCACCCTTATAATTACTTAAACGACTAAACGATCATTAATAGTACTATTTTAAATAGATTTAATGATATTGTACTAAACTAATGTCAAAAGTATTCAGTATTAGTCTTATATCGATTGCACCGCCGATACCTTTCTAATGACCTATATATATATATATATATATATATATATATATATATATATATATATATATATATATATATATATATATATATATGACTTATACTTTATTTTACTATGTAAAAATGCTATTATAAATCATAACTTCTTCAAATGAACTTCGTTCTCGACGTTATGCATATCAATGAATTTGTATTTATGAGGACATCAACTTTCATTTAGATTTCATCGGCAATTTCTCATTCTATCTCAAATTTAAAAATTTGTATCGAATTCACCATGCTCGATGAGTAGGGACCAAGTTTTGTCCATATATTATACATACGAGTTCCATTCTCGACGTTCTCTATATCGACGGATTCGTAATTTCATGGACTTCAACTTTCGTTTAGATATTTTTTTGTCTAATGAGCGACCGATCTTTATTTCGTACTCTGTGACACATACTACTATACTGTGTCGTTACGAAAAATTATAACTTCCTCATATGAAGTCAGATTTAGGCGTTCTTGTTATGAATGATCTTGTATTCATGAGGACTTTGAATCTCCTTTACATTACTTTGGATAAAAAGCAACCTATCTTTTGTTTACTTTTTATGACATACATTGTCGTATCGGGTTGAACGCGAAACTAAGAATCATAACTTCCTCATATAAAGTTAGATTTAGATGTTTTTTATACCCACATAAATGTCGTTATGACTACTACCACTTTTGTTAAGATTATTTATCCTAAATAATCTTTTATTTTAATATTATTTTATTGCTTAATGATAAATTTTATATTAAGGCTTTCCATAAATATCATACTCTAATAATATTTGTTTACATATCGAGTAAAAGATAAATATTATTTAACTCGTAACGCACACGAAGAAAAATTATAATATTCAAGGGTTTTAATTGTTCGATTAAATGTGTGATAATAATAATTATTATTATACCTAAACCGTCTACCCTGAATTTGCGGTCGTTACACTTGATATTTCGTCAAATTTCCTCTCATTTAAAGTGCTCCAAATGAGTCTCCATTATATCCATCATTTCTTTAAAGTTCTTAAATTAATTTTCTTACAGACTCCCACTGAATTCATTGCTAGGGGCGAGTTGAGATTGGGTTCAGGCAAGAATAAGAAATGCATGATTATAGCTTCGGTACTAGTGGAGATATGTGGGTGGGTATTGTTGACGCTTGTACGCAAAAGAAGAGATTTGTGGTGGTATTAGAGCAACCAGTCATGAAGGATATACATCATTGCAACCTCTATCTACACCACACACACACACACAGATAATTGTGTTTCTGTTTATTACTTTAAAATTTAAATATCGCATTAGTTATCATCATACAATAAGTAAGATGACAAACAACTAATAAGTTGCGTCGCTAAGCCTTTTTGTATGGTAAAACTAATTTTTTGGAAAACAACATGCATAAATTTAAGAGATATAACACTGCTATGCATTATCCATTGTGCTCTATTAAGAAGTTCCAACGCATCCGACGCAAGACAATGGTGTAACGTTTGGGTTTCAGGGCTAAACATTTTTAGACAATGTAATAGACAATGAAATATTTGAGTATTATGTGAATTATGTGTATTTATGTGCTTATTATTTAATTATAAATATATAATTAATAAAGAATAAAAATAAGCGTCAATATTAAAAGTGTGAGATAAACCCGATATCTTTATATAAAGTTGTAGTGGTTGAAACAAGGATTCCGCAGATATAAGGAACGCCGAAATCCGAGTTATAACGAAGAAGTTATGACCCGTCGAAGTTCCACGACGGAACCGACACGATACCGGGAAGCGTAAATAGTGAATTTACGATAGAGCGAGATTTATCCTTAGCGCTCTAAACGAAAGTTGTAGAATATGTTAAACTAAGAACATCGATAAAAAGAACGCCCAAATCTGACTTCGTATGAAGAAGTTATGATTTTTCGAAGTTTCGGATTAGTAGTGTACAGCCCGAAATTCGAATATTAGATTGAGTGGTTTTTAGCCAACACGACCTAAACGAGAATCGAAGATCTCATTAAGAGTAGCGTAACGAGAAAAAGATGGGCAAAAACGGATGTCGGATGAAGAAGTTATGACAATTTAACGGACCAATCCTGTCCCGGCCTGTTAATAATATAAAATTTAAAATAGATTCAGAATTAGCCAACAGAGTCTAAATGAAAGTTGTAGAGTATGTTCCCACCTTCGCGTGGATATAAAGAACGTCGAAAATGGAGCTCGTATGTGAAAGTTATGATTTTTAGAAGTTGAGAATGCAATTTGCCCAATCTGTTGCTCGATCGATGACGTGGCTCAATCCTGACCGTCGCATGCTGATCACGGCTCGCTTCGGATGAAGGACACGTCGCCTCGCATTACGCCCAGCGTCCGAAGTTTGTACGCCCTGCGTACCCTCGATCTGATCTGCTCCGAGTGTAAAACAGCTGGAGGCTCGCTGGCAACCTTATCCGATGACTACGCCCCGCGTAGGTCCGAGGTACGCCCAGAGTACCGAGGCCTCGCAGGCTATAAAAAAGCAACGAGGGCAGCCATTTTTCTTGCACCAAAACTCATTCTCTCTCTAATTTCTTCCTCTCTCTATGCCCTTTTGAGTCCCCTAAACCCTAGATAAACCCCTTAACTCCTAAGGAAGCCCCGAGGCTCCCGGAGTCCCGAGAAAAAGTGTCTTTCGGTTTCGAAACACTGCCCCAAATAAAGTTCCGGTTTTCTTTAAAATCCGCTGTAAGTGAGCTACGCTTACACAATTTTTAATATAGCTTTCAAATAATTATAGGAATGTTATTAGGTCCTTAATATAATTATTTGGGCTATTATTATGAGTTATATTGAGTGTTATTTAACGCTTATATAACAATAATAGTCAGACTATTAATTTATCGCGATTGACGTTAGACTAAACC
Source organism: Lactuca sativa (assembly GCF_002870075.4). NCBI lineage: Eukaryota > Viridiplantae > Streptophyta > Magnoliopsida > Asterales > Asteraceae > Lactuca > Lactuca sativa. Next base: position 63,961,631 of record NC_056629.2, on the reverse strand, counting down.
CTAGTGATATTGATACTAGGTCGTAAGGAAAATTGTTTTAAGAGTATCGAAGCACTGTCCGAGTGCTGAGTCACCACCTTTCAAGTGAGTGCATAGTTACTTTCAGTTTACACATAGATATGAAGTATTTTATATATATTACATGCTATGTGTGCATATTATCTGAGTACTTGCTATCTATGCTGGATGAACGTTTTTATACATGTTTTCAATGATTTAAACTGTATATGTATTTTATATCTACGAAAATGTTGGGGTAAAACATGGGTAGATGCAATAGGTGATGTGTGATAAAATGATGAGAGGCCTCGATGTTGATGTTGTTGATTCTGTCATCTAGCGGAGTATGGATGACGACCACAGACTCTTCTAGACAGTCCAGTGGAACGCTAGCAGGCTCGCAACCTGTAGGTGTTTGTGAACGATGTGTTCACCGGTGTACTCCATCCCTCACATGGTTGCCTTTAGGACATTTATTGCTAAGGAATCCCCTTAGCAGTAGTGTCCATCTCGATGATGATCCTTAGGCTAGGTCCCTTATGATAGGTGTTTAGGGACGTAAAGTGAGGATAACGAGAATGAGTAATCGGGTTATTGTTGATTGATGAAATTAATAAACTTATTTATTGTGGGTTGAAAACCCTATGTGCTCACCAGGCTCCCCAGCCCGACCCACTCAGTTTCTTGTATTACAGGTAGTGGCGCATGAGCATAGATGTGATGTTTTGGGATGAGGGATTACGGATATAGGCCTGTAGATACGAAATAATGTAGTAAGGCTTATATTGTACTGTTTATGCTTTTGATCTGTATCAAACATGACATCCTAAGTGTTTTAATGAAATACATTTCCTTGGAAATGCTTTTGATAAATCTTTATCATATTTTGTTTTGGGACAAATTCTGCAACACTTTTATTTAAAATGTTACTCTGATTTTCAAACAAAGCATAAACAAAATCGGTCTTTTCTGGCCGTGAAAATGGGGATGTCACAGTTGGTATCAGAGCATTAGTTTAAGCGAACTAGGAATTTGTAGGATTTCTAGACTTAAACTTAGAATGCTAAACGATGATTGTGAGGTGTGAGCACTAGCTTATTTTAGGAATTGTGCCTAACATGCTTTTATGTGCTAAATGCTTTGTGCATGATATGCTGTTATTTGTTCGGATCTATGGTATGTTGCCGACCTGATCTGGAAACCTTATGTGTTTAGGATTCTAAACGTACGACTACGATATTAGAACTAGCATGTAAACGTTTCGGAGTGATAAGGATGATTTAAACGTCTATCCTAAATAAATATATAAATTCACCTTATTCGGTGTATAGATCAAGATGGAAAGGACCCGTAGCGGAAACGTAAACGCAAATGGAGATAGGAACCAACCCCCCAGTGGTTCAGCAAATACCTGTTGAAGAAGAAGTTGCACCTGAGACAGTCACCATGGCTGGAATTCAAGCCATGATTCAGGCTATGCTAGCTGAACAAAGGCAAGAAATGCGACAAATGCTCCACGAAAATAGGGATGAACCTACCATACATGTTGAACCGACGGAGCCAGTTCCCGAGCAATCTGAGGAAGGGAACTACAGCCGCCAAGTAAGTCAAGTAGGGACTCAAGGTGAGCAAAGGGATGTCCCAGAAGGGAGAAACAGCAAGGATGGGCGGATGTACAAAAATTTCTTGGGTGCGAAACCACCAAGTCTCTCAGGAAGCCCAAAGCCTGTTGAGATTATGGACTGTATCTCCGAGATGGAGATGGTGTTTGAGAGCTGCGACTGCAGCGAGAAGCAGAAGATTGTCTTCGCTGTGAGACAATTGAAAACTGGAGTCTTGAGCTGGTGGAAGCTATTGGCAGATACAATGCCGCGAGGAGAAGCTCTGAAAATGTCATGGGATGAGTTCTTGGAACAACTGAAGGCGCAATACTGTTCAGAGATAGATTTGATTGATCTGAACAATGAATTCCAAAATTTGAAGAAGGGGAGAATGAGAATTGATGACTATGTTGTTGCATTCACGGAAAAGATGATGTTGTTCCCATACCTAGTGCCAACCGAACTTTCCAAAATTGAGAAGTTCGCAAACGGACTGCCGGCTGACTTTGGCCCAACAGTCAAGATGGCAACCACTCTGAAATCAGCCGTTCGAGTAGCTAAGAATGTGGAGACCCAACAAAAGGAAAGAGGTCTGGAAAGGGCTGAGGTTGGTGAGAAACGGAAGTTCGATGGATCCTCGAAGTCCAACAAGAAGAGTAGATTCTCGAAGTCTGGTTCGAGAGGAGGAGGATCAGAAGCGAAGTGGTGTGACAAGTGCAAGAAGAAGCACTCTGGGAAGTGTGACGGAGGGGTCGCTTGTTTCAAATGCGGAAAGCCTGGGCACTATGCCAATGAATGCACCCTCATCCAGAAGGCTTGTTATGGGTGTAATGAAGAAGGGCACATTTTGAAGGACTGCCCTGAAGAAGAAGGAGGCAGGAAGACCCAACATACCACCGAAGCCGAAGGCGAGAGCCTTCCAGATAACGCTCGAGGCTGCGAAGGAGGCAGCAGACATCACTTCAGGTACCTTTCTTGTAAATGGTTTGCCTGCAAATATAATATTTGATTCCGGAGCCAACTACTCCTTTGTGTCGCATAAATTTGGTGGGAAATTAGCATTGCCTGTAGAAAAACTTGATAATGCCCTGATTGTAGAAGTTTCCAGTGGCAAATTCGTACCTGTTAGTGATCGTATTAGGAACATCGTCATCGACCTAAACGGAAACGAATTCCACGAAGAGCTATTACCCATAGAGTTAAACAGTTTTGACATCGTTTTGGGTATGGATTGGCTTAGCGCCAACGATGCTGAGATTCAATGCCGAAAGAAGATAGTAAGGGTAAACCCACCCGGAAATGAATCATTTATGGTGTACGGGGACAAACGCAGAGTGAATTCTGGAATCATCTCCCTGATGAAAGCCAGGAAATGCTTGTCCAAAGGATGTGTATCATACTTGGCATTCGCAATTGATGCTAATAAGGAGAAGAAAGAGGTGCAAAATATACCGGTCGTATGTGATTATCCGGAAGTCTTTCCCGAAGATCTTCCCGGATTACCACCTGATAGGCAAGTGGAGTTTCGTATAGACTTGTTACCAAGCACAACACCGATAGCAAAGGCACCTTACTGATTAGCACCTACAGAGATGAAGGAGCTTATGACGCAACTTCAGGAGCTGTTGGACAACGGTTTCATTCCACCTAGTTCAGCACCCTGGGGAGCTCCGGTGTTATTCGTGAAGAAAAAGGACGGAAGTATGAGAATGTGTATAGACTACCGAGAGCTGAATAAGGCAACGGTGAAGAACAAGTATCCATTACCGAGGACTGATGACCTATCCGATTAGCTGCAAGGTTCGAGCTACTTCTCAAAGATCGATCGTAGGTCAGGATATCATCAGCTGAAGGTGAGAGAGCATGATATTGCGAAGACTGCATTTAGAACGAGATATGGACACTACGAGTTCTTGGTTATGTCATTCAGACTAACCAATGCTCCAGCATCATTCATGGATTTGATGAACAGGGCTTGTAAACCATTCCTCGATAAATCCGTGATAGTGTTCATCGACGACATTCTGATCTACTCAAAAAGCCAAGAGGAGCATGGCAAGCCTCTACAGGAAGTGTTGGGAGTATTAAAGAAGGAGAAGCTTTATGCTAAGTTCTCCAAATTGCGACTTTTGGATACGAGAAGTCCAGTTCTTGGGACACGTGGTTAACCAAGAAGGGATAATGGTTGACCCCGAAAAGATCGAGGCTGTGATGAAGTGGGAACGTCCAAAGAGTCCCACGGAGATTCGAAGCTTTCTAGGATTAGCCGGATATTACCGATGATTTATCCAAGGTTTTTCTTCGATAGATGCTCCATTAACAGCTTTGACCCATAAAGGAGCTACGTATACGTGGAGTGAAAAACACGATGAGGCAATCGAGAAGCTAAAGAAGATGTTATGTGAAGCACCGATACTTTTTCTACCAGATGGAGTTGAAGATTTCGCGGTTTATAGTGACGCTTCTGGAGTCGGTTTGGGTTGTGTTCTGACCCAAAGAGAAAAGATGATAGCATATGCATCTCGACATTTGAAAGAGCACGAAAAGAACTACCCCACTCACGATTTGGAGTTGGCAGCGGTAGTTTTCGCTCTAAAGATATGGAGGCATTACCTCTATGGCACGAAGTGCAAGCTTTTCACTGATCATAAGAGTCTCCAGTATCTCTTTAATCAGAAAGAATTGAACATGAGGCAACGACGCTGGCTAGAACTACTCAAGGACTACGACTGTGAGATACTTTACCACCCAGGTAAAGAAAATGTTGTTGCTGATGCTCTCAGTTGGAAAGTTAATCTTGAAAGGAAAAGGCCAAGAGCGTTGAGAATTGAAGTTGTATCGACGTATGTGGAAAGTATCAGGAAAGCTTAGGAAGAAGCTTTAGAAAAGAATGACCAAAAGGAAGAACGTTTGGGCAAAACGTTAATGTTCGGTACAAACAGTCGAGGACTAAAGGTATTCCAAGATTGGATTTGGGTACCTAAGACGGGAGGAATAAGAGACCTTCTGATGGAAGAAGCACACAAGACCATGTACTCAATTCATCCCGGTAGCACTAAAATGTATAGGGACCTAAAACCCTACTACTGGTGGCCAACGATGAAGCTCGATGTTGCGAAGTATGTGGCCGAGTGCGTGACTTGTGCAAGAGTTAAGGCACAACATCAGAAACCGTATGGGAGTTTAGAACCTTTACCTGTACCCATGGGTAAATGGGAAGACATCACCATAGATTTTGTGACTAAACTGACCAGGACGAAGAACGAACACGGCATGATTTGGGTAGTCGTGGATCGTTTCACCAAGAGTGCACACTTCATAGCAGCCAACGAGAAGTGGTCTATGGATAAGCTCGCAAATGCTTACGTGAAGGAAATTATAAGACTTGACGGTGTTCCTCTTACAATTGTATAAGATCGTGATAGTCGTTTCACGTCGAGGTTTTGGAGGAGTCTACAAGAGGAGTTGGGTACAAAGTTGTGTTTAAGTACTGCTTACCATCCGCAAAATGATGGTCATAGCGAAAGAACGATTCAGACACTGGAAGATATGCTGAGAGCATGTACCCTTGAGTTCCAAGGGAATTGGGACGAGCACTTACCTCTGGTAGAATTTTCCTACAACAACAGTTTCCACTCGAGCATCAAGATGGAACCTTATCAACCCTTGTATGGACAGAAGTGTCGTACGCCGTCTTGTTGGCTTGAAGCCGGAGAGAAGCAGTTTATGGGCCCCAAGATAGTCCATGAGACTGCTGAGAAAATGAAAGTGATTAGGGAAAGGATGTTAGTAGCTCAGGATTGTCAGAAGAGCTATGCTGACAAGAAAAGACGACCGATAACCTTCGAAGTTGGGGATTCGGTTTTGCTAAAAGTCTCACCGTGGAAGGGACTTATACGATTCAGGAAACGAGGAAAGTTGAGTCCAAGGTTTATTGGACCGTTCAAAGTTCTTCAGAAGAATGGGAACCAAGCTTACAAGCTCGGATTACCCGAAGAACTCGATGGTATACATAACATCTTCCATGTGTGTTATTTGAGAAAATTCACGGGAGATGTTCCCGACATAATTCCAATCTCAGAGTTAAGGATGGATGAGAATAAGAGGCTGATTGAAGAGCCTGAGGCAATTGTTGACCGTAAGACTAAGTAGTTACGACGCAAGATGGTTGACTTAGTGCTAGTCCGATGGAAACATTCGAATGTGCCGAATCTCACTTGGGAAACAGAGGATGACATGATGAGTCGTTATCCACATCTGTTTGCTGATGCATAATTCCGGTACGGAATCATCCTAAGGGGGAGAGAATTGTAACGTCCGGGTTTCAGGGCTAAGCATTTTTAGACAATGTAATAGTCTAGGTCAACTACTTTAACTCTTTTTGAAGTAATAAAGATGAAATATTTGAGTATTATGTGAATTATGTGTATTTATGTGCTTATTATTTAATTAAAAATGTATAATTAATAAAGAATAACAATAAGCGTCAACATTAAAGTGTGAGATAAACCCGATATCTTTATATAAAGTTGTAGTGGTCGAAACAAAGATTCTGGGGATATAAGGAACGCCGAAATCTGAGTTATAACGAAGAAGTTATGACCCGTCGAAGTTTCGCGACGGAACTGACACGATACCGGGAAGCGTAAATAGAGAATTTATGATAGAGCGAGATTTAGACTTAGCGCTCTAAACAAAAGTCGTATAATATGTTAAACTAAGAACATCGATAAAAAGAACGCCCAAATCTGACTTCGTATGAAGAAGTTATGATTTTTCGAAGTTTCGGATTAGCAGTGTACAACCCGAAATTCGAATATTAGATCGAGCAGTTTTTAGCCGACACGACCTAAACGAGAATCGAAGATCTCATTAAGAGTAGCGTAACGAGAAAAAGATGGGCGAAAACGGACGTCGGATGAAATAGTTATGAGAATTTAACGGACCAATCCTGTCCCGGCCTGTTAATAATATAAAATTTAAAATAGAATCAAAATTAGCCAACGGAGTCTAAACGAAAGTTGTAGAGTACGTTCCCAGCTTCTGGTGGATATAAAGAACATCGAAAATGGAGCTCGTATACGAAAGTTATGATTTTTAGAAGTCGAGAATGCAATTTGCGAAATCTGTTGCTCGATCGATGACGTGGCTCAATCCTGACCGTCGTTTGCTGATCACGGCTCGCTTCGGATGAAGGACACGTTGCCTCGCATTACGCCCAACGTCTGAAGTCTGTACGCCCCGCGTACCCTCGCTCTGATCTGCTCCAAGTGTAAGACAGCTGGAGGCTCGCTGGCAACCTTATCCGATGACTACGCCCCGCGTAGGTCCGAGGTACGCCCAGAGTACCGAGGCCTCGCAGGCTATAAAAAGGCAACAAGGGCAGCCATTTTTGTTGCACCAAAAATCATTCTCTCTCTAATTTCTTTCTCTCTCTAGCCCCTTTTGAGTCCCCTAAACCCTATATAATCCCCTTAGCTCCCGAAGGAAGCCCCGAGGCTCCCGGAGTCCCGAGAAAAAGGGTCTTTTAATTTCGAAACGCTGCCCCAAATAAAGTTCCGATTTTCTTTAAAATCCGCTGTAAGTGAGCTACGCTTACACAATTTTTAATATAGCTTTCAAATAATTATAGGAATGTTATTAGGTCCTTAAAATAATTATTTGGGCTATTATTATGAGTTATATTGTGTGTTATTTAACGCTTATATAATAATAACAGTCAGACTATTAATTTATCGCGGTTGACGTTAGACTAAACCCTAGTGATATTGATACTAGGTTTTATCGAAGGAAAATTGTTTTAAGAGTATCGAAGCACTGTCCAAGTGCTGAGTCACCACCTTTCCGGTGAGTGATAGTTACTTTCAGCTTACGCATAGATATGAAGTATTTTATATAAATTACATGCTATGTGTGCATATTATCTGAATACTTGCTATCTATGCTGGATGAACGTTTTTATACATGTTTTCAATGATTTAAACTGTATATGTATTTTATATCTACGAACATGTTGGGGTAAAACATGAGTAGATGCAATAGGTGATGTGTGATAAAATGATGAGAGGCCTCGATGTTGATGTTGTTGATTCTGTCATCTAGCGGAGTATGGATGACGACCACAGACTCTTCTAGACAGTCCAGTGGAACGCTAGCAGGCTCGCAACCTGTAGGTGTTTGTGAACGATATGTTCACCGGTGTACTCCATCCCTCACATGGTTGCCTTTAGGACATTTATTGCTAAGGAATCCCCTTAGCAGTAGTGTCCATCTCGATGATGATCCTTAGGCTAGGTCCCTTATGATAGGTGTTTAGGGACGTAAAGTGAGGATAACGAGAATGAGTAATCGGGTTATTGTTGATTGATGAAATTAATAAACTTATTTATTGTGGGTTGAAAACCCTATGTGCTCACCAGGCTCCCCAGCCCGACCCACTCAGTTTCTTGTATTACAGGTAGTGGCGCATGAGCATAGATGTGATGTTTTGGGATGAGGGATTACGGATATAGGCCTGTAGATACGAAATAATGTAGTAAGGCTTATATTGTACTGTTTATGCTTTTGATCTGTATCAAACATGACATCCCAAGTCTTTTAATGAAATACATTTCCTTGGAAATGCTTTTGATAAATCTTTATCATATTTTGTTTTGGGACAAATTCTGCAACACTTTTATTTAAAATGTTACTCTGATTTTCAAACAAAGCATAAACAAAATCGGTCTTTTCTGGCCGTGAAAATGGGGATGTCACAAATGGTTTTCTTGATGGTGTAAGGACATCTCCAACCCACCCCAAAACTCTATTTTTCCCCATTTCTTTCCTCATTCTCCTCCAACTCTACCACATTTCCATCTCCATTTTTGGAGATATGAATATCTCCAAAAATGGAGTTGAAGTTTCAGTTGTCAATTTTAGTCCCTTTCATTTTAATTTTACACAATTCTAGTTTTTTTTTATCTACTAATTATAATTTAAATGCAATATTTAATATTTATAATATCATGTTATATACTAATTTATATTAATTAATCATAAATATAGAGTTTAATATTTATTTATCGAATTCACTTAAAAAAAGTTAAATATATACTAAAATCTTGTAACACGGTAACATAATTTATAAAATATTGTAATTAAATATGATCGTGATCTTGATATATTTATTATAAATATAATTTTATTTATTTAATAATTATTTATCACAAAGTAATAATTAATTTAAACTTATTATATATAAGCATTTTGTTATAATATAATTTATAATATTTTTGTAATGAAAAAAATATAATACATATTTCTTAAAATCTAATTAGTATATATATATATATATATAAAAGTTATAAAAATAAAATATTTTAGGAATATATTTTTTAAGATAAAAAATAAAGTAGAAAATAAAATACTATTTTTTACTCTATTTATAGAGGAAAAATAAAGATCAATCAAAAACTCTTTTCCAAATTTAACAGAATAATCCCTTAAGTTAGTAAAAGATCTTATGCATACTTAGCATATGGGTATTGACGGTAGCAGCCTCAGGGAACATAATATACGCACCAATTTTTGATAACCATAAAATGAACCGTGTCAAATATTTTTAAAAAGATGAGATTAAAATGAAGATAAGTTTAAACCACAGGGACCAAAATGTAGTTTACTCTAAAAATAATTGCCGTGTAAAGAATAAGAAAAGATTGTGCTGACTTTAAAAAGTTAATCACACAACCCATTCAGGCTGAAGGTACAACTACGGCACGTGACATCCACATAATTTTGCATCTCATGTCAAGAATGAATGTTTATGACAAAAAGTAGATTTGGAGGAGTCAACACAATATTCTACACATACATTTGTCTCCCATTTTAAGACTTTTTAATTCTTATAAAAAGTAAGTTAGAATTTAAACGTTAAAAAAGTGCTGATTTCGATAGAGATAACTCATCATAAATTTATCTCTTGGTTAACTTGGTTTAAGCATTTTATAATATGATTTTTTTTAAAGTTTATTGAATCACATAAAATTTTGAAAGACAAAAAAGAATATTGTGAAAATTTATTCAATCAAAAGGCTTTTTTTTTTTTTTTTTTTTTTTCCAAATACCTTGTAAATTTATACACTTAACTAATGTTCTAAAAACCATTTAGAACCAGTCGGTCGTAACCCGGTAACTATACTGAACATTTTAATTATCATCAAATTTATGTCATTTTTTAGATTGACTAGAACCAGACGATTTCATTAAAATCAGGTTGAACCGGTATAATACAACCGGTACAAAACCGTTTGAACCGATTTATTTAAATTAAATAGTTGGATCTTACTTAAGGGGTGTTTGTGATTACTTATTTTAGTTTAAAAGTTCTTTTTGTAAAAGTTCTTTTTTTCTTAGTTTAGCTTTTGAAGTGGCAAAAGCCAAAATTGTTTTTAAAAATGCTTGGGTTGCATTTATTGACTTTTGAACATAATTTAGCTTTAAAAGATTAAAAGTCACAAAAAGTCATACTTTCCTGATTTTTGAAAACCCATATTTTTTTGTTTACAAAAATTATTTTAAAAAAAACTTTTGTATCTCCCAAATATCTTTTTGACTTTTTAGAAAAGTTGAAAGCCAAAATTCATTTGAAAAGTAATCTCAAAAACGCTCTTAGCCTTTAAGAACAATCAAATTTCAAAGCAAACTGAATAACTTGATCAACGTAAAATTTATGATTATGTATTTTTTAATATGTTTGGGTTAATCTACATTTTGTTGTTATATGTATTTATAATGTTTTAACTTGTGGATGTAAAATTCTTGATTTTTAATATATATATATATATATATATATATATATATATATATATATATATTAAAATAAACAATACATAAAAAATCTAAAAATTAGATTGAACCAGCAGTTGAACCGATACAAAAATAAATATACAAATACGTCTTTCAAGATTCTAAAATAAAAAATGAAAACTCAGTTAGTTTTAACTAAATGTATTTTCTAAACATTTTACTAAAAACTGACAAAGAATCATATTTTATTTTTCTGAAAACTGAAAATAAGAAACAATTTTTCATTATTAAACGGAGCATATCTTCTAGTATTTTATAACATTTTTTAATATTTAAATATTTAATTTTAGGTAATCAATGAAAAATATGTATAATTTAGAAATTAAATATCTTAACATATGTTTTATAAGTTTATAATTAAATAAAATGGCTGATGATGAATTAAAATGAAACTGAGTTATATATATATATATATATATATATATATATATATATATATATATATATATATATATATATATATATATATATATATATATATATATATATATATATATATATATATAATTGTAGAGTTATATTATAGCTTGGAATATTAATTTTACTATACAATTGCAAAAAACGTAGACATAAATGGGGAGACAAAGTTTAGTAGGGGAATGGTGTGATCGATGTACAGCAAAAATAAAATAAAATAAATTCAGAACTATGCTTCCTCTCAACCTCAATCATGTCAAGCCTACTTCTGCATCCACTTTTCTATTAATTTTTCTTTACTTTTACATAAATAATTTGTATTTAGAGTTGATAAAACCATCTCTTAACCTAGTTCTCTTCTCCATCCTACAATAATTTAGTAATAAAGGTGAAATAATATCAAATATCGTAAAAAAAAAAAATGGATAATGACTTAAAAAGGTAACATATTATTGGTTTTGTATACATTTAGTCCATGATTTTTTTGTCCACATTTTACCCTTGAACTTGTTGTTGTGTATAAATTAAGTCATTATTACCGGTTGCTTCCATATTTGCTGACACGACTGCCTATGTGGACACTCATTAAAAGAAAACAGTCTTACGTAGATCATCTCTTAGTTCCGTTGATTATAATACGATGCCTAGCCCTAACTTTAGTAAAAAAACATTCGAACCCATACCCAAAATCGAAGAAGAAGATGTCGGCTCCCAGTTCATATGGTTCCATCGCAAAGAAAGAGGAGCTATGTGATTGTCAACTCCTAGTTCGAATATGCACATCCAAGACTAAAGAAAACCCTAACAAAAAGTTCAAAGTTTGCCCTAATTCTCTGGTATGTCGATCTTGATTTCCCTCTATACTTTTGATTTTCCTTCTAATAAATAAAGATTTTGAGGTTCTTACAATTTTTATATTTGATTTCAAAGAAACTAGGTAAGAAGTGTAAGTATTGGGAATGGATTGATGAACCTGTGACTGGGAATCCAGATTTAAAACAAAAACTTGAAGCGGTTAAAGTGGATGTTGCATGTTTGAAGAAAGAAGTTCAAGAGCTGAAGAATAAAGCACATAGTTATAGGGTTGAAATCAGTTGTAATATTATATGAAAACAGTTTGAATAGAGTTTTGTATGATGTATTGAATTGTGGTATTGTGAATGTAGGGATTGAATGCTTTATATGGAATGTACTGATTAGTTTATATTAAATGCATTAAATGGAGTTTGCATACTGAATGAAGTGTTACATGGTGAACATTTGATTGTAATTTACATTGAATTTGGCTGCAATTTCAACAGCCAAAAGACAAGGACAATGATAATTGAACTTGTCTGCAATTTCAACAACCAAAAGACAAAGGACATTGATAGAAACAAATAGGGAATATGATTCCCAGTAGACAATTGACATATGATTCCCATTATGACCTTCTTAATAAACTAATGCATTAATACTAATAAAGATTGAAAAAGACAAAACACAATTGACATAGGATACCATATCTGATTCCATTACTTAAAGACCATAAAAAGTTGCTAGGTTACAAGCAAGGGTAGTACTGTCAATTAAATCAAAAGTTGGCCCAATTAACAAAAAAAAAGTCACCATACACAGTGTACTATTACATACTTCCAAAGCAAAAGAAATCAAGTAACCCTAATCAGTCTAAATTTAAAGTAACTGGGTTGTCCTCAGTCACTCCTTTGCGATCCTTTTAAAAAACCTGCTTCCTGATTTGTATCTTGTTGATTCTCTTTGAAGGCTTCCTTGCTCTAACACCAAGTCTCCTAGGCACTCTAATACTAAGATTCACAGGCACTTGGTTAACAGGTACTGGAATCACAGGATCTTGGTTGATATGTACTTCATTCATAGGATCTTCATGCAGAGGAACTTCATTCACATGATCTTGGTTGACAGGAACTTCATTCACATTCTCCTGATTCACATGATCTTCATTCACAGGGACATGATATTGAGTCAAAGGATCTTGATTGACATGTGTTGGAGCACTTAGAGCTGGAGTGCTTGGACCTTCTTGTGAAGGACAGTTTCTTGCATTACTCTTCTTTCTTGCTTTACTTGGACCTGCTTCAGAAGGACCTCTCATTGGACATGTAGCTTTGTTGTGTCCAGTTTCATTACAAATTGTACATCTGTGCTGAACACCTGCCCTGCTTATAGTATGCCTTGTGTTCCCACTGAGTTCATTTTCTGCTTAGTCTCTTTTTCTTTTCACACATGGACTACCAGGTAACCTCCTCCTAATAGGAGGTAGTATCTGGTGAAAATCAGGCATGTGGGGCCACAAGGTACTATCATTCAGGGGATGTATGGTGTACTCATAGGCTCTGAGAAATGCAGATTTAGTAAACCACTCTGCAAAAAATTCCTTTGGATGAAGATTCAAGGAAGATATGGCACATATGGCATGTACACAAGGAATTCCTATCAATTGCCAACCTCTGCATCCACATTCTCTCTTCTCCAAGTCAACACCATACCTTTCATTACATTGCACAACTTCAAACTGCTTGTATCCACTAACATATGATGCCCAGAATCTGTCAATTCAAAAAGTTAGTTAGCACTAGCATGTACAAAAAGTAAGTAAAGGTGTTTGTAACAACTAACCATCTCAACTACTTTAGTTTACCAAGTTTCCTTCTGATAGTTGGAGAAATTTCCAAATCCCAGCCTAATCCTTTCCCTTTCTGCATGTACAATCTCTGTATCACAAATACCCTTATGTCCTCCAACATTGTGATCAATGGCTTATTTCTAGCTTCTTCAATAGTAGCATTGAAGCTCTCAGACACACCATTTTCCATTGCATCACATCCCATTCCAACCTTAAAAAAAGCCCTTGACCAACAGTTGGGGTCCCTTTTAATGAGATAATCATATTGCCCTACATCAAAGCTCTTGATTTCTTCCATTGCAAGTTCAAATTTTGGAATTGTAGTTGCCTTTACAGCCCTCCAATAAGGTTTAATGTAGCACTCACCCTTAAACTTTTTATGGAAGTTAGTAAGGATGTGCCTAGCACACAACCTATGCTCAACTTCTGGACATCTTTCTTTCACAGCCTCCATTATACCCTGCATTGATTTGGAATGTTAGTTTATGTAAAAGGTAATTTTTGTAAAATAAAAGTATTGTATATATGTACCTTGGTCTATCTGACATCAATGTGATTCCATCACCATTTCCCCCTTCATCTATGTCTTCCATTAGCTTGTCCAAGAACCACTTCCAAGTATTCGTGTTCTCAACATTTACTATTGCCCAAGCTATTGGGTAAATGTTATTGTTTCCATCCCTACCTACTACTGAGAGGAGCTCCCCTTTACAGATGCCCTTTAGAAAACATCCATCTATCCCAATTACCTTCCTACACCCATCTAACCATCCATCAACCATTCCTTTAAAACTCACATAAAACCTTTCAAACACCACAATAGAATTATTTTGGGGCTGCACATACACTTGTACATGAGATCCTGGGTTGGCCCTTTTAATTTCAGCCCCATAATCCCATAGCTTGGAATAATGATCCTTCAAATCACCCTCAATTTCACACAATGCAAATCTTTTTGCATTACTACATTATCCAACACTAACATTTATGTTGAATAACTTGGATACTATAGCTTTCATCTTCCTCAGACTCATTTTAGGGGACTCCAAAATATCAGTGACAAATTGTTTCCCTATCCACTTGTAGGTAACAATTGAACCAAGTTTGAGTGCCCTTGAACAACTATGGTATTCTCTAAGGACTTTATTTGAAATGTTTGTTCTTCTTTCATCCAGGAAGCCCATAGTCTAAAAGGGAATTGTGGTCTTTTTCCTTTACAACACTTTACAAGCAACCTATCCTTGTCATTTTTCTCATAATACGAAGTCATATCCATGTGCAACTGCATAGTTACTGAGAAATCACTTAAGTTCAGCAAGAGAAGAGAATCTCATACCTAGTTCAAGCTTCATCTTCCTCCATTCCCGAGTAGCATCATGCCTAGGGTAGATGGCTGAAAGTTGATTGCCTTTTTCATCTTCATCTTCAACAACTACTGGAGACAACTTGTTCAAAAACTTATCATTATAGGTTCTTTTGAAGATTCTTTTGCTTGATATAACAGATTCATCCTCTTCATGTTCACAGTTCTCATCATCTGCCAAAACAGAGTCGACATCTTCTTCTGAATACACAAGTTCTTCATCGTCTGGTTCTTCTTTCTGAATCCACTCAAATAGAGGTTCATTATCATGGTCAATATAGACATCCACATGTCTGTTAGCATTTTCAACCTCAAGAAACTCAGAGTAGTCACATTCATTTGGTAGTGTTTGGAGCCCCTCACTCAATCTCACTTCAGGTATACAATAATACACATGCTTGCACTGAAAATCGATAAGCTTCTCAACATATTTGATGAAATTGGAGAAACCTACCTTGTTTGCATCTTCATTCAGACGTAGTACTTGTGGAGCAAAATACACTAACAGATTAGGCACAAAAGTACCATTATAGTGTACATCGACTTTTGGAAAAGCTAGATTTTCCTCCATTGAATCTGAATGGTGTTTTGAGAGAAGAGAAGTGTGAGTAATGTGGAACAGATCAAGAAAAAATTATGAGAATAAAGACAATATTACCCTAATTGATCTTTGTTCGTAAATGAGGTTTCTTGATAAATGAGGGTGAAAGAGGGTAACTGCCATGTAATTGCCACGTAAACCAATAAAACACAAAATGACCGGCTTAACCGGAAGCAACCGGTAATAATGACTTAATTTATACACAACAACAAGTTCAAGGGTAAAATGTGGACAAAAAAAGTCAGGGACTAAATGTGTACAAAACCAATAATATGTTACCCTTTTAATGATGGGTTTTGGTCCTAAGAACATCCTATGTGCTCATACAAACCCTAATGCTTGGATCTAGGTTTCTCTATTGTACATGCAAGTTATCCAAGACTATAAAACCTAATTCTAGCATACAAGTAATCATATTAACATGAGAATAGGTTTAAGATGTTACCTTGATTGTTATGTAGTAATAACAATCCCAAATCTCCTTGTATTGACTTTAGAAAGCCTAGAGTCACAAATGTCACTCCTCTAATGGTTCACAAACACCATAAGCAAGAGGATGAAGAGGAGAGAGGATGGAGGCTGCCTAAAATGTGTTCTAACCCTAGAAGAATGCTTCTCCACGTTTTTGGGTCATAAGGGTCTTATATATAGTGAGGCTATTAGGGTTATCTAACAAGGAAACCCTAATTTGGATGCTTAAGCCCTAAGCAACCCATGGACTCCTTTAATTAGGGCCTTGGACGATTTCCTTATGGGTTTCCCCATAGAATTCGTCCACTCCTTAATTTAAGACAATCCATAGCCCAAATTGCAATTATCTTATAACTACAATTTCAGTCCCTTAAGTTTAATTAATCTCTTTTAGCCACAAAACTAATAACCAATTAACTCTTGACTAATATTAATTAAACAATATGATTTCTCCTTTAATATATTATTCTCATAATATATAACAAATCATATTTAATCCTTTCTCTCCATAATTCATCTTATCAAGTTGCTTTGGTGAAGGCAACCCAAAAGGACCATGCACCATCGGGTCAAGTACATACCAAAATAGTTATGGACTTAGACACTAATCCAACAGTCTCCCACTTGGATAAGTCTAATAACTATTCTACGTATGACTTCAGATCCTGATCTGCAATCGTAGCTTTCCAAAGCCGCTGTCAACTCTAATCCTATCATATGCGCATGTCCTTAGATAAGGGATCATATATTCCTCCATTCTTGATATCGTATGGGATATGATTTCAAATCATTGTCTTTGTACTATATCTCGATTTCCGATTTATGACGACAGACTAATTGAACGAATCAAATTAGCCCTAGCCCGGCTGAGCATTTACGTTTGTCATCACTAAATCATCGAGGGGCCCAAAGATATCGCTTTTATCCTACTTTGGATAAAAGGAACGGATAAACTTTGATACAATGCTTGCTTGCACTTACTAACCAAATCACATACAACAATATGTTTTATAACACCAAGTTACTAGTGCGTTTACATATTATCAATGTGCAAACGATTTGCAAGATACAACTCACACATCTCAATTTTAAGAATATAAGATGTTATCGTCTCACTAATCACTCGTGATACAATCCATGGAGTGATCCAAGTGAGCGTGGGTTTAATCCAATGGTCAAATCATATTCATAAGCACTCATGAACGTTGCTGCAAACATTTGCTTATGTCTAATACTCTTTTAGACAATCCACACAACAATTCACGACAGTCTTCATTCATATCTACTTCCAACATATGAACGACTGTGGCCCGTTTGAATAATTCGATTATTCTTAATAAACTCAATTATTCTGGAAGTCAAAACATGCAAATGTGAAACACAAGAATAATACTAATCCCATATGGCCTCAACCCTTTGAGCATAAATAAAACACTTTTTATTTATCACCATATTGATTACTCATTATTTGTCGTTTCGGGTAATCAACTTCTTACTTGAATTACAACACTTATCCCATGCTCCTAGCATGCACACAATGTTTACCTATGGTTCTTACTTTGTGAAATAGATCACATTGAACACATTTCCAATCATTCTCATTTCACAACTCCAAATCCTTTTCATAAGTGAAAGAATATCAAATTCTTGCTACTTATAGAATATGCTAGATTCTAACATTCTATGCAATGATCCTTTCGTAATGTCACTGCACCAAAGTCACAAAGAATATTGCCAATGATATTACAAAGTCCTTTATCGGACATTGTTACAAGACAATTCCTTAGATATGATGTCTCTCACTCAAAGTACATTCCTTTGAACATCCTTTTGCATAAAAGTTTCTAATCTAGAAATAGATTTCCAATATTCAATTCCCAATATGGACACGCTTCCATATTTTCCATATGACAACTCATTTTTAATAGAATCTTATCTATTTGTAATGATGTCGATATGGTCCATCCAATATGGAAACATTTCCATAATTTCCATATGATAACTCATTCTTAATAGAATCTTTTCTATTCATAATAATGTCGATATGGTCCAACCAATACCATGCTTCCAACTACTCACAAGCGACCAATCCTCGTCAAACTTTGGATCGTCCTTTGATAGTTGTTTAATTATTTTAGTCAAAACCAATTCTAGTCCCTTTTCCCTCTAAATGTGCTCGACATTTGGAAAATTTTAGAATGGTCAAACATTAAGTATTTGCAATCGGTCCTATACCCAAAGCGTATGGCACACGACGCATAATGTTTTATTTGCTATGTTCTTAAAAATCGAATAGTGAAGAGGAATGCCGTAATCGTAATCAAAATTTTAAGAACACACTATGTACCTTTAACTAAATTTTATTAACATTCCACAGCCTAAGCCTTTAGATTTGAAATGAAGCATAATATTCACTCCCTTAATTATAGCAAAACAACTTTACAACCCTTACGTCTTTGCAAGGTATAACTCTTGTTTTCTATAATTAATATTGCCAACTTGCAATACGTGCCTTAATATTCATACAATCATAACTTTTATGCTCCCACTATCATGATGATTATTATAAACATAACACTTATGCTCCCACTAGCTTCGACATGTATTCAGAAACAGCTAAACTTTCAGAAAAAAAAAACAATACTTATTGAATTTCTTAAATTCATGTTTCTAATACTTAATGTTTTGATAATCTTTTATCAAGGCCTCTTATACACCTTTGCCTTAGATAGTTCATATGTGTGTCTAAACAATTAAGACTAATTGCCAAACCTCACAATTCAAATCATGGAAAGGGATACCGTAACCATAATCGAATTCGAGAATGCAATATTACAATCACTATCTTCTTAAAATCTTTCTTACTGAAAGCATTTCCGCACAATCATTTTCATGAAGGAGGAAATCTTATGACACTTAGATTTAAATGGTGTATTTGTTCCTATCCATGTGAATTTGTCAAAACCAAAGTTTACGACAAATTCAAACTCATATGGATCGAACTTTCTTAATCTCGATTTCTTGCCTTATGGTAGCACAGCTGCCCACCATGTCTTCCAAGTAGTTAAGCAGCTCACCTTTTCCTATCAATGTACTTTTCATTGATCAAGGTCCTTGCCTTATATGCATTCAAATGAGAACTCATAGGACTCGCATGCATAATTAACTCGATTGGATTGGCACAGAAACAAAATAATGTCAACACGATAGGTTGTAAACCTCAACTAGTGTGCTAGTGATTATCGATAAGGTTTATTTGATTTGTTCTTGAAACCTTTCAAGACCATTAAGACTCCCACTGACTCCTTGACATATAAGATTCTCTTGTCAAAACATTTCTTGACAAACAAATATTCAAGAGTTAGTGTAGTTTTTATCAAAACACTTCATAAATTGGTCTTAGTTGGTCTTTGTCTTATCCAAGACATCACAACTTTTCACATTTGATGAATGTTATAAACCTTCTTAATACTTTTCACTCAATGTCACAATCTTAACTTTAAGACTAGTTTTTGGAATGAAGTATGATTGACTTCTTGATTTAACCATTTCTTCAATCCTTGATTCCTCTTCTTAAACATACAATTGTACTAAGACTCACTTAGAGGATCAATTGAGATATGGTTCTTAATCATTAAGACCTTTCATAAAGCATAAAAGCTACTCTCCCTTCTTCTTAGAATGGAGAAACTTTTATCTTTTTGCCTACTTGATTCTTCTTATTCATTTTGCTATTGATTTAAACTTTTTCAATCAATTCATAATTACGCTTAATCTTGTAAGTATAATTATATTTACTAAACCTTTAGTGAATCATGACGAATATCATTGTTACTCTTATGGTGGACTTGATCAATACGCAACTTTGTGTGCTCGATCTCCTAGTCCTTCACTTGACACTTTGTTAATGAATTAGTCTAATTTCCAAATATGAAATTTCTCATTCATCGTGCAACCAAGTTGCATGATTCCAAGTTTTTGTCCAATTGAAACTTGGGCGATGAGAAACTCTCCCTATTTGGTAAATTCTCGACTTTCCATAAATAACATAGTAAGAACCAAATCCATTATTGCTAATAATAGAAACATTCAAACATCAATTTTTCATATACGCCATTACAAGGATAAATAAATAATCTAAAATCAAAATTTATTTTATTGCGGAAATTTTTTCCTTACAATGCAATTCATTGAAAAACTTATGCTAATACATCTTTCTTAGAAATGTAATTCTAACTCTGAGTAGTAGCTCACGAATCTAATCTTCAGTAATGCGATCGAAATCCATTTCTTCACGGTTAGATTCTGCTCACTTCTTCCCTTAAGCTTCCTTTCTTTTCTTCGATCCTACAAAACATCAATTGTAATCTTATCACATTATGTATTAAGAATCTAGAATAGAAGCTTAAAAGAGTTAGTTTGTGGATTTTACCTATATTAGAGCCATACGTTTCGACTCTCCCATCTCTTAGATCTCTTAGGTGAATGGGGCAACTTCGTTTCCAGTGCCCTTTCTCTTGGCAATAAAAGCAAATTGACTCTTTTGGAACATGACATGGAACTACTTCAGACACTGCCTTTCTCTTATGATCAAACTTTTCGATCATAGCATGTCTTTCGTTGCCATTGTCTATATCCATAGAGGTCTTGAAGGCAGATTCACCAATCAACTTTGCTTTTCCATTGCGCCAAAACATTTCTGATTCAGCAGCAATAAGCATATAGGTGAGATCTATAAGGGTCACGTAGCGGTTCATCATATAGTACTCTCTTACGAACTCACTATATGAGTTAGGAAGTGACTGAAGAACCCAATCAACAGCTATTTCCTCACAGACAACAGATCCCAAAATTCTTAACCTATCAATGTGTGACTTCATCCCTAGGACGTGTGCACACACCGACTTTCCTTCTTTATGTTTACTTGCCAAAAGGGCTTGAGTGAGTTTGAACTTTTCAAGCCTTCGAACTTGTGGGTTAGGGAGAATAATTGGAGGAGGTAGAGGAAGTGAAGCATGATCTCTCGTTCCTTGATCGAATCGTGGAATATCATCTTCATGTGGAAAGCTTGTTCCACGGGATTTGAGAAGACCATAGTTGTCAAACTTTGACATCAACAAAACGGGAGAAAACGAATTCAAGTTAGTTGATTGATTGAGTCCTCAGTAAATCACCCAAATGAGATACTAAGGCTAGGACCCAACACAATATTCTACAACTCGGGAGAGGGATGTCGTAACCCTAATTGCAGAATACTTGAAGGTAAGTGAATGACGATTCACTAATCTCCACCACGAAAAACGAAAAAGAAATTTTAAGTTTTAAATCTATGAAAACTCCTAGATCCTTTGAGATTCATTGAACTTTCAATGGCATGTTTAAATCTCGATATGCCCCTCTTGTTTGTGACTGGGATGCCGAGGATCACAAAGCGGGTGTGAATAACCATGCAAACTTACATGGTGCCCTCACATGTTACAGTCACCTATTCGATGTGCCGGTAAACCACACATGCTCCACCGAACTATGAAAAACATTGAGTCACCCTTTGCTACTTTTGCTTAGAACCATTTAGTGTGCCGGTAAACCACACACGCTCCACTAAAGTCTTCGCAAGGGCACAAAGTGTAATTTCATGGAATTGCATCAATTCACTTTTGCCTAAGTAACTAGATTGGGAATTTAATGAAAACATTTAGTTACTTTTATACTTCATTATACTTATAATGGAAGGTTTCGTCCTATCCTACCCGTTCGGCTAACGACCCTCCACTAGTCAAGAGTGCGGTGGGTAAGAGTGGATACCCATTCAATCGCCATTTTATAGGCAATTTCCTTAAACACCCCTTATAGACCAGCTTCGTGAATGAGGCCTACTAACGGTAAGACTGACTTTTACTTATACATATATATAATGTTAGACTTTTAATGTTATATATAGTATAGGGTGTATTTTACACTTTTTAAA
This sequence comes from Lactuca sativa, assembly GCF_002870075.4. NCBI lineage: Eukaryota > Viridiplantae > Streptophyta > Magnoliopsida > Asterales > Asteraceae > Lactuca > Lactuca sativa. Next base: position 63,939,716 of record NC_056629.2, on the reverse strand, counting down.
ATACTAGGTGGTCTAATTTAACAATTATACTTTTAATTCAATTAAATTGTAAACCTAAAATTTTATGGATTTATTAAACCTCTTTTAATTATACACCTTAATTAATTAATAAAACCATAAGGGTGTGATTTGAACTTTTTAAAAACTATACTAGAGTTTTAGAATTTAACATTCCTAATTAAACTTTTAATCAACTTTTAAATTCCAAAACTTGAGGGCAAGTTTTGAAACATTTCAACACATTAGGGTTTAGAATTTAAATATACATCAAAATTAAACCATTTAATCAAAATTTAAATTCCAAAACTTGAGGTCAAGTTTTGAAACCTTTTTCAAAACATTAGGATTTTAACTATTTAAATTTGAAAACAACAAAACTTTTGGGTTCAAATTTAAACTATAAAACCTAAAGGGCAAAATATGAAACTTTTCATAACAACAAGGATCAAATAACAAATAATTTAAATTAACATTTAATCACATAATTATCCATATTTGATTTGTTTAATGATTTCTTGCAAAACAATTTATCAATTTAGTCAAAATAATTAATCAATTATCTTATAAGGAAACAATTATCTTATTAATTGATAAATATCTTCAATTAGATCAAAAATATAGTCATATATATATATATATATATATATATATATATATATATATCAAAAAATCAGATTTATATTGATCTAATATGATAAGGTAACTATCCATAATCAAAAACAGCAAGAAATCGCGAAATACCCTCCATTTGACGAGTTGACTCGTCGAGTCAGGCTTGGACTCGTCGAGTCTGCATGGACTCGGCGAGTCCAGCCTCCAGAATCCAAAAAATCGAATTTTCCAGTTATACAATGCATCAATACAATTGAAACCAAGCTAGGCTCTGATACCACTAATGGGTTTTGGTCCTAAGAACATCATATGTGCTCATACAAACCCTAATGCTTGGATCTAGGTTTCTCTATTGTACATGTAAGTTATCCAAGACTATAAACCCTAATTCTAGCATACAAGTAATCATATTAACATGAGAATAGGTTTAAGATGTTACCTTGATTGTTATGTAGTAATAACAATCCCAAATCTCCTTGTATTGACTTTAGAAAGCCTAGAGTCACAAATGTCACTCCTCTAATGGTTCACAAACACCATAAGCAAGAGGATGAAGAGGAGAGAGGATGGAGGCAGCCCAAAATGTGTTCTAACCCTAGAAGAATGCTTCTCCACGTTTTTGGGTCATAAGGGTCTTATATATAGTGAGGCTATTAGGATTATCTAACAAGGAAACCCTAATTTGGATGCTTAAGCCCTAAGCAACCCATGGACTCCTTTAATTAGGGCCTTGGACGATTTCCTTATGGGTTTCCCCATAGAATTCGTCCACTCCTTAATTTAAGACAATCCATAGCCCAAATTGCAATTATCTTATAACTACAATTTCAGTCCCTTAAGTTTAATTAATCTCTTTTAGCCACAAAACTAATTACCAATTAACTCTTGACTAATATTAATTAAACAATATGATTTCTCCTTTAATATATTATTCTCATAATATATAATAAATCATATTTAATCCTTTCTCTCCATAATTCATCTTATCAAGTTGCTTTGGTGAAGGCAACCCAAAAGGACCATGCACCATCGGGTCAAGTACATACCAAAATAGTTATGGACTTAGACACTAATCCAACATTTAATTCATTATCCCTACAAAAAAATTATGACATACAAAACAACGGGTGTTACGATGGAAGACACAGTTTGTTATGGGTGTCATTCTTGTGTTGCAGATTTATTTGAACGACATGGGGAGAGAATTCGGTATCCATGAATTTTCTTTCGATTGATATTCAAAAGAGCAGAAAATTTAAATAAGCAGGTGTGGGTTAGATCCCGATTGGAGCCACCATTCTCGGGTTATGTTTACTGATTTGTTTGTAGTAGTTGAGTGTGTGTAGATTTTGACTGGACAGGATGTCTTATTTATTACTATTTATGCCCCACAAGAGCTTGATTGTAGAGAAAATGTTGGATGGAGGTCCTTTCTTTGATTGTTTCGTTTATCGGGTAATTTGATTTTATGGGGGATTTCAATTAAGTTTAAGATGAGTCAGAGATCCTGGAATCATAGTTTCATCCGACTTCTTGTAAAGTGTTTATTAAGTTCATTAAAGATGCAGATTTATCTGATATTCACTTGGGTGGCCCTCATTTTACGTGGTGTGATAGATGGGGTTCAAAGTTTAGTAAGCTTGATCGGTTTTTGGTTTCAGATGGCATTTTCGAGAGTTTTCCGCGTCTTACGGGTATGATCCTTGAGAAAAAAATCATGGATCGTCTTATTCTTTTATTGGAGCATATGGTGGATTACGGGCCATCCCCTTTCCATTTATTTCATTCTTGGTTTGAGATGGCTGGATTTGACCAAGTGGTGCGAGATTCTTGGTCTTAGCCTTTGGAAGGAGCCGATAAACTGTGGGTTATTTTTAAGAAGTTACTGATGGGTTTTAGCCATAAGAACTTTTCTATGTGCGCATGCAAAACCCTAATGCTTGGATCTAGGCTTTCTAATTAAACATGCTTTTAATCCAAGACTTCTAATGACTAATTAGGTATAAGAACAATACAAAACAGATCTAGAATCATACCTTTGAATCTCTTGTTTGATCTAGTTGTCTTGGAGCTCTAGAGTCACAATTGTAACTCCTCTAATGGCTTACAAACACCAAATAGCAAGGAGGATGATTTGAGAGAAATGAGATGGGAGGGAATTCGGCCAGGGGTTCTCTAATTTTGATGAAGTGCCGATTTCCCTTTGCCATAGGGTCTATTTATACTTGTAGACTCCTTAAGGGTTACAACTTAAACCCTAGTTGGGTAATCTTCTCTGAAAGCAATCCAAATCCATTCCTTAGATAGCCTTGGACGATTTTAAGCTATCCTTTAGCTTCTAGAATCCGTCCACCCTTATCCAATATGGATTTACAGTCTAAAGTTTAACTATCAAACAATTGACAGTTTATACCCTCTTATTTAATTAATCTCTTTAAGTCACCAAATTAATACCAATTAATTTATGACTTATATTAATCAAATAACAATATTATTATTCTTTATATTATTCTCATAATATATTAATAATATTTATTCTCTTTTAATAAATCATCCTATCAAGTTGCTATGGTGAAGGCAAACCAAAAGGACCATGCACAATCGGGTCAAATACTTGCCTAATATAGTTGCAGCCTTAGACACTATTCCAACAGTCTCCCACTTGGATAAGTCTAGTAACTATATGCACAAGTACAATCCGATTTGCAATCATAGCACTCAAAGACTGTGTCAAACTCTGATCTAATCAATCTTGTCCTTTAGATAAGGGATCGTACAGTCCTCTGTTAGATATCATGCTGACAATTCTATGGAATGATTAGTCAAGCATTTAGGTTTCTCGATCTCTGATTTATTTGACATAGAACTTAATCGAACACATCAATTCAGTTCTGACCAGGCCCGACACATAAGTCAAATCAAATCATCGAGCGGATGAGATATCGCTTTCACCTTCTTAGGATAAAAGTTACAGATAAACTTCGATTTATATGCATTTACTTATTCATTAACCAACTATACACAACAATGCGTTTTATAACACCGTGTTACTGATGCGTTTTCGCATCATCAATGTATAATCAATTAAAAAATAACAAACCATATATCTAGGTTTTAAGACTATATGATATTATCGTCTTGCGATCACCCTTTTATATCATATTCCATAAGGTGATTCCAGCAAGCGCGGGTTTGTTCCAATGCTCAAAACCAGTTCATAAGCACTCATGAACGTCGCAACAACCCTTTGTTATGTCTAATACCATTTAGACAATCTACGCACCAATTCACGACAATCTTCTCTCATATCTACTTCCAACATATGAACGATTGTGGACAATTTGAATAATTCGATTATTCTTAATAAACTCAATTATTCTGGAAGTCAAAACATGCAAAAAATGAAACAATAGTTAAACAATTAACATAAGACAGTAACATTACTTATAAATAAAACTCCTTTATTTAATCATCAAATGTTAACTACATTTATCTATTACACGTTTCTACTACTATCTAATCTATGCTAATATCATCCTTCAGCCCAATACTCCTAGCATGTTGCAAGTGCTTAACCCTACTCAGTCCCTTCGTAAGCGGATCTGCTGGATTATCTTATGATGATATCCTCTTCACTACGAGTTGTCCTTCTTCTACACGATGTCTAATAAAGTGATATTTTCTGTCGATATGTCTTGATCTACCATGATCCCTCGGTTCCTTGGTCAAGGCAACCGCTCCTTCATTATCACAGAAAATCTCCATGGGGTCCTTTATGGCGGGTACAACTCCAAGATCACCGATGAAGTTCTTCAGCCATATTGCCTCCTTCAACGCTTCGCTCACTGCAATGTACTTTGATTCGCACGTTTAATCAACTACGGTTTCCTGCTTGGAACTTTTCCAAGTCACTGCTCCTCCATTTAGGGTAAAGACCCAGCCCGACTGCGAACGGTAATTGTCCCTGTCGGTCTGAAAACTGGCGTCACTATACCCTCGCAACTTCAAGTCATCACTCCCTCCGAGGACTAAGAACCATTCCTTCGTCCTCCGAAGGTACTTAAGGATGTTCTTCACCGCAATCCAATGGGCTCTTCCAGGGTTCCCTTGATATCTACTAACCATGCTCAAAGCAAAGGCTACATCAGGGCGAGTACAAGTCATAACGTACATGATTGAGCCAACTGCGGAAGCGTATGGTACACGGCTCATTTCTGCTATTTCAGCTTCGGTACTCGGACTTTGAGTCTTACTCAACTTGGCATTACTTTATATCGGTAATTCTCCCTTCTTCGAGTTTTCCATACTAAAACGTTTTAGTACCATCTCTAAGTAAGTGTTCTGACTAAGTCCTATTAGTCTCTTACTTCTCTCTCTTACTATCCTTATTCCCAAAATGTAAGAAGCCTCTCCGAGGTCCTTCATAGCAAAGCACTTCCCGAGCCAGGACTTAACTTCCTGTAGAGTCGGGATGCCGTTTCCTATGAGTAATATGTCATCGACATATAGAACGAGGAAGCTTACTATACTCCCACTGGCTTTGACATATACACAAGATTCATCTTCGCTTCGTACAAATCCAAACTCTTTGACTTTCTCATTGAAGCAAAGATTCCATCTGCGAGACGCTTGCTTAAGTCCATAAATGGACTTCTCAAGCTTACACACTCTATTCGGATGCTTCGGATCCACAAACCCCTCTGGCTGAGCCATGTAAACATCCTCAGTCAACTTTCCGTTAAGAAAAGCGGTCTTGACATCCATTTGCCAAATCTCATAATCATGAAATGTGGCAATAGCCAGCATCACTCTAATAGATTTTATCTTCGCAATTGGTGAGAAGGTCTCATCATAGTCAACTCCGGGAGTTTGAGTAAAGCCCTTCGCGACCAATCGCGCTTTATATGTGTGTACGTTTCCATCCACATCGGTCTTCTTCTTGAAGATCCACTTGCACCCAACGGTCTTACGTCCGGGCACATTATCGACCAAATTCCAAACTTGGTTATCATACATGGATTGGATCTCGCTATCCATTGCCTCTTTCCACTTTTCAGACTCCGGGCCTGCCATGCCTTCCTTATAGCTATTAGGTTCATCAAGATTTATTAGTGTACCATCACTAATATACGTGTACCCTTTGGTAGTAATATGAAAACCATAAAACTGGGGTTGAACTCTAACTCTATCGGAACGTCTAAGAGGTAAGGATTCGTCAATCAGTTCAACCGGAGTTTCCTCCTCGGGTTGAGTGCCAGCGGTAGAGGTTCCTTCATCTATCGACTCTTGAATCTCTTCAAGCTCGATCTGCCTCCCACTGTCTTCTTGGCTTATGAGTTCTTGCTCTCGGAAAACTCCTATCCTCGCAACGAAGAGAACATTGTCCTTCGGTCTATAGAAGAGATATCCAAAGGATTTCTGCGGGTAGCCGATGAAAATACATCGCTCACTACGAGGTTCGATCTTGTCGTGAGTATCTCGTCTTACGAAAGCCTCGCAACCCCAAACCTTGATATGTGCTAACGAGGGAGCTTTCCCTGTCCACATCTCGTGAGGTGTTTTGGCAACCTTCTTAGTAGGGACTCGGTTAGGGATATGGGTGGCAGTCTCTAAGGCATACCCCCAAAAAGAGATAGGTAGTGAAGCACGACTCATCATAGAGCGAACCATGTCCAAAAAGGTTCGATTACGCCTTTCTGCCACACCATTCAACTGCGGTGTCCTAGGAGGCATCAATTGTGAAACTATTCCACACTCCTTGAGATAATCGTGGAATTCAAGACTTAGGTACTCTCCTCTTTGATCGGATCGAAGCATCTTGATTTTCCTGCCCAATTGATTCTCCACTTCATTCTTGAACTCTTTGAACTTTTCAAAAGTTTCTGACTTTTGCTTGATTAAATAGATATACCCATATCTACTATAGTCATCGGTAAAAGTCACGTAGAAGCGGTTCCCATCCTTCGTGGTTGATCTAAATGCTCCACATACATCGGTATGTATTAGGTCCAATAGACCCTCACCCCTTTCACACGTGCTCATGAAGGGTGATTTAGTCATCTTTCCAAGTAAACAAGACTCGCACGTGTCATCTTCCCTAAGGTCGAATGACTCCAACACTCCATCTTTTTGGAGTTGGGCTATGCGTTTCTTGTTGACATGTCCAAGACGACAATGCCACAATGATGCTTTATCCATACTAGTGGAAGAATCTATGTTTAAAACATCATTTCCTAAGTTATCAACAATCATAACGGTTTCATATATTCCATTACATGGTATAGCTTCAAAGTAAAAGACACCATTTAGATAAGCCAAAATAGAACCATTCTCATTATTAAAAGAAAATCTAAAACCTTGTCTAAATAAACCATGAAATGAAATGATGTTTCTAGCCATTTCTGGCGAATAGCAACAGTTGTTCAAATCTAAACATAAGTTATTCCTAAGCACTAAAAAATACACTCCAATCTTGGTCACAGGCGACGATCTTCTGTTCCCCATGATTAGATTGATCCTTCCTTGCTCCACATCCCTACTTCTTCTTAGTCCCTGCACATTAGAACAAATGTGATAACCACAACCGGTATCAAGAACCCAAGAAATAGCATGATTAGAATCGTTAGATTTAATTGTGTATATACCTGCGAAAGATGGCTTGATCTTTCCTTCCTTGATGGCTTGCAGGTACTCTGGGCAGCTTCTCTTCCAATTTCCTATCTTGTGGCAGTGGTGGCACTCTGCCTCCTTAGGATTAGGGCAGGGCTTAGCGGGATCAACTTTGGTCCCACTAGAAGAGGCACCATCTCGGGCTTTAACCTTGCGATAGTTCTTAGACGAAGCCTTCCTCTTATTTCCCTTTCCTTGACCAATAGCCAAGACGGGAGCAGCGGGTGGATTGGGAGTTGGTGCAACAGACTTGTCTTTGAAGTTACTCTCAGCGACCCTCAAGAGACCTTGGAGTTTGCTTAGGGTGACCTCCTCTTTGTTCATGTGGTAGGTCATCCTAAATTGATTGTAGCTCGGAGGCAAAGAGTGAAGCACCATGTCGATCGCCAAGTCTTCCCCGAAGTCAACATTTAACTTGCGAAGGCGGTCGACATAACTTTGCATCTTTTGCAGGTGCACGGTAAGAGACTCTCCATGACCCATCTTAGCGGACATCATGTTAGTGAAAATCTCATAACGCTCTTGTCTCACGTTTTGGTGGTATCTCTCCAATAAGTCTTGATGCATCTCGTACGGGTACATGTCCTCATAGGACTTTTGGAATTCGGAGTTCATGGTGGCTATCATGATGCAATGTACTTTCATTGCATCGCGCTCATGAGTTTCAAAAGCGGTCATTTCAGCCGGAGTAGCGATTTCAGGGTTGATTTTCTCGAGCTTCTCATCGAGGACATACTCCTTATCCTCACAGCGAGCAATGGTGCGAATGTATCTTATCCATTCGCTAAAGTTCGTCCCATCGAAAGTAACCTTTTGACAAAGGCTCATCAATGTGAAAGAACTAGCAGCAGCGTTGTTTGCGTTCGACATCAACAAATAGAAAGGACAAAGATAGATTAGAATATGAATCCCTAATTATCACCCAATAAGAAAAATTCGGGCTAGGATCCAACAACAATATTTACATATTAGAAAAGGGATGCCGTAATCTAACATGCAAATAATATGAAGGTAAGTGAATGACGATTCACTAATTCTCCACCATAAAAACCTAACTATAAGTCCTAAATGTATTGAGAATTCCTAGATTCGGATGAGATTCATTGAAACTATTCAATGGCATGTTTAAATCTCGATATGCCCCTCTTGTTTGTGACTGGGAGACCGAGGATCACAAAGCGGGTGTGAATTACCATGCAAATTCACATGGTGCCTTCATTGTAACGATCACCTATTCGATGTGCCGGTAAACCACACACGCTCCATCTAACTATGATAAACAATGAATCACCCTTTGCTACCTTTTTTTAGAACCAATTAGTGTGCCGGTAAACCACACACGCTCCACTGACTTCTTAGCAAGGGTGCAAAGTGTAATTTCATGGGATTGCATCAATTCACTTTTCCTAAAGTAACTAAGATTGGGAAATTTAAAATATGTGTAGTTACTTTGTATTTCATATTATACTTTTGATGAGAGGATGAGGTAGCCCTATCCTACCCGTTCGGCTAACGACCCTCCACCGATCAAGCAAGCGGTGGGTGTGAGTGTAAACCCATTAAGCGCCATTTTATAGGCCGCAACCTTATACCCACCTTATAGATCGACTTCGTGAATGAGGCCTACTAACGGTAAGATTAGCATTTTAGTTATACATATATATATATATATATATATATATATATATATATTAATCTTGTAATATTATATTAGTATTGGGTTGTATTTTAAACTTTTTAAAAACTTAGGGTTTGAAATTTAAATTGCCGAGTGCACCAAGGGACTCGCCGAGTCAGGCCAACTCGCCGAGTCCATGATTCAGAAACACAAAAATCGAATTTTGCAGTTAAGTTTCAAACAAACAAGCAACAATTTATTAGAAACCAAGCTAGGCTCTGATACCACTGATGGGTTTTAGCCATAAGAACTTTCCTATGTGCGCAAGCAAAACCCTAATGCTTGGATCTAGGCTTTATAATTAAACATGCTTTGAATCCAAGACTTCTAATGACTAATTAGGTATAAGAACAATACAAAACAGATCTAGAATCATACCTTTGAATCTCTTGTTTGATCTAGTTGTCTTGGAGCTCTAGAGTCACAATTGTAACTCCTTTAATGGCTTACAAACACCAAATAGTAAGGAGGATGATTTGAGAGAAAGGAGAGGGGAGGGAATTCGGCCAGGGGTTCTCTACTTTTGATGAAGTGTCGATTTCCCTTTGCCATAGGGTCTATTTATACTTGTAGACTCCTTAAGGGTTACAACTTAAACCCTAGTTAGATAATCTTCTCTTAAAGCAATCCAAATCCATTCCTTAGATAGCCTTGGACGATTTTAAGCTATCCTTTAGCTTCTAGAATCCGTCCACCCCTATCCAATATGGATTTACAGTCTAAAGTTTAACTATCAAACAATTGACAGTTTATACCCTCTTATTTAATTAATCTCTTTAAGTCACCAAATTAATACCAATTAATTTATGACTTATGTTAATCAAATAACAATATTATTATTCTTTATATTATTCTCATAATATATTAATAATATTTATTTTCTCTTAATAAATCATCCTATCAAGTTGCTATGGCGAAGGCAACCCAAAAGGACCATGCACAATCGGGTCAAATACTTACCTAATATAGTTGCAGCCTTAGACACTATTCCAACAGTTACAACTTCTTAAATCTAACCTGCGATTATGGAATGCTTCTTCTAGAATTTGTTTGGAGGGTAGAAAACTGGAGATTCAGTCTTAAATTGATTTACTTGATGCTCATCTTATAGAGGATTCAGGTGATGCTGCAATCACAGAGCAAAGGGTTACCATGGTTATGGAGATGACACACATGGTTCATCTTTCCCAGGTGGTTTAGCTCAAAAGGCTAAGGTTTAGTGAGTTATAGAGGGAGATGAAAATTCTAGTATTTTGTTCATGGAGTTCTGAAACATATGAGACGTCTGTTGACTATTAGGGGTATTCTAGTAGATGTTGTGTGGGCTGATGAGCTTTGCCAGGGTGAAAGATGAGTTTTAACTTTACTATCGGTCCTCGTTCTCCAAGAAACATGGCAGCCACCCGGTAACTGACTCCAGACTTTTTCTTTCCCAATTTGATTCTTAGGTTCAGTTTTTGTAGGCTTATTTTTTCATGATGAGATCAAGAGAGTGGTATGGTATTGTTGTTCAACAAGAGCCTTGGGTCCTGATGGTTTTTCATTTGGCTTCCTCAAGCGTAACCAGGATCTTGTGGTTGAGGATGTAGTGGCTTTTGTTACGTATTTCAATGATCAACCTTCTGTTTCGAAGGGCTGCAACACGCTTTTTTCACAATTATTCCTAAGATTTGTGATCAAAATCTGATTTTAGGCATATTAGTTTAATTGGGCGCCAATACAAGGTTGTTGGTAAACTTTTTGGATAATAGGTTAACTGATGTTATCGACAGTGTTGTGAGCTTGGAGAAATCTACCTTATTAAAGGCATACAAATTCTCAATGAACCGTTCTTAATGAATGAGGTGGTGGCTTGGAGTAGGACTCATAATAATCCCTTATGATCTTTAAGGTCGATTTTCAGAAGGCTTATTACTATCTTTCTTGGGATTATCTCCTTGATATTATGAAGATTACGAGATTTGCGATGGTTTGGTGTGGGTGGAATATGGATCTTTTGCGTTCTACTACGACCTCGATTTTTGTTAATGGTTCCCTTATTGACGAGTTTTAGATACAAAATGGTTTAAGATAAGGAAATCCATTTTCTCATTTTCCTTATTTATCCTTGATATGGAGGGTTTGCATGTTGCACTAGGGAGGGATCATTTGAAGTATGTGTTTAGGGGTTTTCTATTAGTGGGATGGAGATATCCCACCTCTTCTATGTGGATGACGCGGTGTTGTTGACTCCGTGGTCTTCTAAGAGTGCCAAGAAGATCGTTCATATTTTGAGATGCTTCTATCTTTCCTCTAGCCTTAGGATCAATTTGCATAAAACTAAATTGATTGAGATAGGAGTTGTATTTTCTCAGGTAAAGGAGATCGTTGGGTTGGTGGGGTGTGCACATGCTTCCCTTCCTTTTGTAACATCCATTTTTTCAAGACCAAAAATTTTGTTTTTTGATTAGGTAACTTATAAAACAGTTTACTGAAAAACATCTTAGATTCATATCATTTCATTAAACATAGTCATGTGTCTCAAACCATATCATAAAATAGTAATAATGTATGAGTACAATCCCAAGAATCTCATAAGGCAGAAATCTTGTGTGTGTGAGTGATGTGTGGCTACCGTGCTGGCTCCTTCCCCTTCGATGAAGAGGTACCTAAAACAAAACTGAAAACTTTAAGCACGGAGCTTAGTGAGTTCCCCCATCATACCACATACATTCTATCGGGCAATTATGGGGTGCCTGACCTACCTTGCCAGACATTTTTGGGGTGCCTGACCTACCCATGTCAAGCAGTTCTGGGTGACTGACCTATCCTGTCAGGCAATTCTGGGGTGCCCAACCTACCCTCGGGTCCTTATGACCATGTCACGGGGACTATTCCCCCTAGTGCTACTATTACATATCATCATATCATGCTAGCACATAAAACATATCAGATAGTAGCAACCTAGATAAATATCACAAGGAAAATCATCTAACATACAACTCCTACTAGTGGGCCGACATTGTGGCTGTAGACCCACCGCTACTAGAAGGTAACTCACCTCAATGACGTGTAGTGTTTGAACTACCCTCGACGTCGGGATCAACTCCTCTCAACTCCTCAACTCCTACACATAACAACCTTCCTTAGTTACTTACCATTACATACTACTCACCCTAATCGAGGGTCAAATCAGGTCAATGGTCAAGGTCAAGGTCAACATCATGGTCAAAGTCAACTTCTGGTTGACTCAACTCGCCGAGTTGGTCCACAAACTCGTCGAATTCCATAACTCAGAGAATCTCAACTTCGCAATCTAACTCGTCGAGTTGCCCTCCAACTCACCAAGTTTCTCCTTATAACAAAATCGAGACTTTCCATTTGAACTCGTCGAGTCCTTCCTTGGACTTATTGAGTTCATCTTCATGTCAATCGGGACATTGCCTTGAACTCGCCGAGTTTATCCTTGAACTCGTTGAGTCCTTTGATCTTGAAGTCCATATTCACGTTCATCTTCTTGAGTCCTCTTCTAGACTCAACCAGATTACTCAGAAATAGAAAAGGTTGGTGAACCATTACCTGACTCTCCGAGTTCTATGAACAACATGCTGAGTCCCCAAGAGTCCATGTCCATACAGTTGATTTCATTTGAGCTCATTGCATCTAAAGTGTAGATCTGGCCTCCTAGGGTCGATATAACATGTAAAGTCACGAACTTTACGTCCATGAATGGGCCTTCAAGCTTAAAAGGCCCAAAAATGAAGTCTACAAGATGCATGGGGCTCTTATGGTAATAAAGTTGGCACCTTTATACTATGAGAACCCTCCAAGGTTCAAGATCTGAAGTCAACACTCTACACCCAAAAGTGACTTAAAAATGCCCCAAAAATAACAAGATTCAATCCCTAAAGAAGATCTAACAAATGGGAAGTCAAGGTTAAAGCTTTTTACCTCAAACAAGATGGAAATACAACTAAGACTCTGGATCTAATGCCTTCTTCTTGAACCTCCAAGCCTTTCCTTCCTTCTCCAAGCTTCAAATCACAAAAATGGCACCAAAATAGCTCAAGAACACTCACAACTAGTTAGGGTATCGAGAATGGGATCTGAGGGTGATGGAGGCTGGAATGGAGGCCACTTAATGTGTTTGAGTAGAGTGCAACCCCTCAAATTTAGGGTTTCATCCAGAAACGTCTACTCGTCGAGTCGGGATTTCCGACTCGACGAGTAGACTCTTCCACCCTCATCCCAAAACTCACATCTACTCAACGATTTGGGCCTCCACCTCGTTGACTCCCAGAGTAAGAATGCAAAAACTTAAATTAAAATACATATCGGGAACTGGGCATTACAAATCTCCCCCACTTATTCTAGACTTCTTCCTTGAAGTCTGCTGTTGCATCTGTGACAGGCACCCCATGCCGTGACACCACTGAGACAGGCACCCCATGCCGTACCACCACCTCACGCATGTAAATCTTGGCCAGATTCTCAGCCGATATACTCTCCTAGATCGGGATAAAATGAGCACTCTTGGTCAACCGATCCACGATGGCCCATATAGAATCAACTTCACGTGCGGTCCTGGGAAGCTTTGTAATGAAATCCATGGTGATATCTTCCCATTTCCACATGGAAACATCTAGCGGCTACATCTTGCCATGTGGCCTCTTGTGCTCGGCCTTGACCTTCATGCAGGTCAAGCACCGCTATACATACCATGCTACGTCCCACTTCATGTAGGGCCACCAGTAATCAGGGTGAAGATCCGAATACATCTTCTTCGCCTCGGGATGGATAGAGAGCCTTGACTTATGGGCCTCATCCATCAGAATCTGTCATACTCCGCCCTAATATGGAAAACAGACGCTCCAATGCAGGGTCAACAACCCACGACTGTCATAGTCAAAAGAGGCCACTTCCTTCATGCCCTCTACCTATGCCTCTCGGATCTTCTCCAAAAGTGGAGTAATCACTGTCATCCTCAGACAAATATCCCGCATCGAAGTCACTACTGCCTTGGCATCAGCCACAACATTGGCCTTGCCCAGGTAGTAAAGGATCTCATAATATTGTGGTCCGTGTAGATGGTACAACGAACCCCATAGAAGTAATGTCGCCAAATCTTGATGGCGAAAACCACAGCCCCCAGCTCTAAATCATGCGTGGATAGTTCGCCTCGTGAGGCTTCAACTGCCTCAAAGCAAAGACGATGACATGTCCTTTATGCATCAATGCCGCAACTAATCCTGAAATAGACACGTCGCAGTATACCATAAAATCCTCTACGCCCTCTGGCAGAGCTAGAATCGGCGCCACGCACAACCTCTGCCTCAGTGTCTCCAACGCTGTCTGCTGCTCAGGCCCCCAACGAAAGACCATGGCCTTTTTCGTCAACCGGGTCAAGGGTATGACTATCTTGGAGAAGTCCTGAATGAATCTCCAGTAATAGCCTGCCAATAAAAGGAAACTCCGAATATCAGAGGGAGACCTCAGAACCTCCCATATCATCACGACCTTTACTTTGGCCAGATTGACCAAAAGCCTGTTCTGGTTGACAAGGTGCCCCAAAAAATGCACCTCGCATAACCAGAGCTCGTACTTGGAGAACTTGGCGTACAAGCTCTCTCTCCTCAGGGTATCCAACACATCAAGTTCTAGTGCTTTTTCCATCTTAATGCCCTAGGCATTTGGAAAAATTAGAACAAACAAATATTATAGCATATGTGATCAATCCTATATCCGAAGCATATGGGACTTCATTCATAATGTCTTATACAAAGATCTAATATCTTTTCAGTCTCGTTCTTTAATATTTCCATATATCGAATTTCCTATGTTGAAACATTTCAACACAATATTCGTATATGCACATGACTAAGTTCTATTAAATTCTTCAATCTACACTTTTAGATTTGAAATGAAGTATGAATGACCTCTCCCTTAATCTTATTATAGTGAAACAATTTCTTGCAAATTGAAAACTTTGTTTCCTACCAATAACATTTCCAACTTGCAACACTTAGCATAACAAATATGCTCCCACTAGCTTTGACATGTGCCCAAAAATTAACTGGACTTCTAGAAATCAATACCTTTGACTTCCTTACTAAAGTTCAAATTTTTGATACATGGTGCTTTGATAAGTCTTCATCTAGACTTCTCAAGTTCATACACCTTCATTAGATAGCATATATGTATGTTTAAACCCTTTTAGAACTTATAGCTATAAGTCATGAACATTCAAACTATTTCTTGCCATTTCTCACAATTCGAACTATGAAAAGGGATGCCGTAATCATATGTGAATTTGAGAACACAATTATCACAACCGCTAACCATAATGATATTAATCATATTTAAAAACTACTAGCGAAAGTGTTTCTTCATAATCATTTTCATGAATTAGAGCAATACCTTTTGCCACTTAGATTTTATGGTGTATGTGTTCGTGTCCATGTGAATTTTTCATTTCCAACCTACAATCATAATATAAGGTTGAGGACAAAACCAAAATCAATTTTAGCTTTCCTTTCACGGACTGAATATTTCTTATTCCTAATTTCTTATCTTCTGGTAGCACAATGGCCTACCAATGCTTCCAAGTTATCAAGTAGCTCACTCATATTGATCAATGTACTATCACTGACCAACTTGCTCTACCTTTTGCAGTCAGATAAGAACCATAGAACTCATAAGCTTTTCCAACTCAACTGGAAGGTGCATAGAAACAAGAATGTGTCAACACGATTGGTTATTAACCTCCGTCTGTGTGCTAATGATAACTAAAAAGTTTATTCTCGATTGACTCTTGAAACTCTTCGAGACCAATAAGATTCCCACTGACTTCTCTACATATAAGTTTCTCTCTCAAGGAACAATCCTTGACAAGCTAAAACAAATATTTAAAAGTTAGTGTGGATTCTCGACAAGATAACACTTCATTGAATTAGTTTTAGTTTATTGTGTGCATTAACCAAAACATCACAACTACCAATTTTAAATGTGCTAGAGTAAAAAAAACATTATTAATCCACATTTCATGAGGTGTTATAAACCTAATTTGTATGAAACAAGCGTCAAGATACGATTCGAAGTAACTAGAGTATGACTCTAAAACTTGATTGGAGACGAAGTATGATTCATCTCTTGATTTAACCATTTCAATAATATTCTATTCCTCATCTTAGTTAAACAATTGCAATAAGATGTTCCTCGAGGATCAATGTGATATAGTTCCATAATCATTAAGATGATCATAAAACACGATACAAAAGTACTCTCCTTTCCTTTTAGAATGGAGAAACCTTTATCTTTCTTCCTAATAGATTCTTCATATTCGTTCTGCCACTCTTTGAAAACTTTTCAAGGTTGTTAGAATTATGCTTAATCTTATAAACACAACCATGTTAACTGAAACATCGGTAAACCATGACGAATAAAGTTATTGGCCTTTGTGGTGGATCTAAATAGTCCACATCAAATTGTACTAGATCCTCTAGTCTTTCACTTGACTTACATAAATATGTGATCAACGAATTAGTCATGATCTTCCAATGATCAAGATTCTCATACATCACACAATATGAATTGTATGACTCCAATTTTGTATCCAATTGAAACTTGGGTGATGAGAATACCTTTTCACTTGGTTGATTATGATATTTCCACAAACGACATAGTTAGGAATCAAATGCATATTTAGCATTGTTAATAATAGAATACAACCACCAATTTTCATAAATGCCATTGCTAGGAAATACAAAGTAAATATTTACTTTATTGATCATATGCGGAAAAATTTGTCCTTACAATGCAAAATATGAAAACTATGTTTCTAGATATTTCCTAAGCAATCTATTAATCTATCATAACTCCTATGCAACAACTTCCAGAATTTGATCATCGCACCATGTGACCGAAATCCATCTCTCACGATCAGATTCAACTTATTCTTCTCAAGCTTCCTTCTTTCTCTTAGATCCTGCAAAAATATCAAAATGTGACTATCACATCATGTATTAAGAATCTATGAATAAGAACTTAACAAAGTTGAGTTCGATAGTGGGTGTACTTAAAGTAAAGTCATACGACTTGACTTTACCATCTTTGAGATCTTTCCGCTATTTTGGGCAGGTTCGTATCCAATGCCCCTTCAATTAGCAATAAAAACATATGGACCTATTAGCATTAGCACATGAGACTATCTCTAGATTAGCCTTTCTCTTTACCATATGGTCAAACGGTTTAACCTTGGTCGATCCCTTTCCATTGGGAAGAGAAACCTTTTTTGGACTACCAATGTTGCCATTTTCAATGTCCATGGAAACTTGGGAGACAGATCCTTCAAATATATTCAATTGATTTGTGCTCTGAAGCATTTCGGCTACAGTAACAATCAACATATATGTTAGATCGATCAGGGTCACATCGTGGTCCCTTTCATAGAAGTCTTTATTGAACTGACTATATGAATCAATGGCCAGCTCCCTTGGGAAAATGACACCCAACATTCCCAATATGTCAATGTGCGGTTTCATTTTTAGAGCATGCGCACACACAGACTTTCCATCATTATGTTTACTAGTTAATAGGGCTTGAGTGACTTTGTATTTTTCAACTTGAAGAAAATGTGGCTTAGGGAGAATTATTGGAGGAGGTGGAGGAAGAATTGGAGAAGCAAGATTTCTAGTTCCACCAATACTTGAAGAAAGGAACATTCTTTCACCATAATCAACATGTTGAAGACCATCCTCAGAAGCAAAAACATTTCTAGAAGGACGAGGAAAAACATTGTTGTCTAAACTCGACATCTATAAAGGGAGAAAAGAGAATTCAAGTTAGTTGATTTTAACCCTTAATTATTAACCCAAAATTTTAAATTAAGGCTATAATCCATATTTTCAATTCGAATTCTGAAGAGGGATGTCGTAATCAAATTTGAATCTATTTTAGGTAGGTAAAGCATTTACCAATTTCAATCTTATGAAACTCCCAGATATTTTGAGATTCATTGAACTATTCAACGACATGTTTAATCTCGATTATGCTCTCACTTTGTGACTGGGATGCCGAGAATCACAAACGAGATGTGAATAACCATGCAAATTAGCTTGGTACTCTTGATGCCATTTATCATCTAATTAATATGTCGGTTAACTACACACGCTCTATCAATCAATGATAATTTACGAGACACCCATTGCCAACAATATTAGTCCCATATTAGTGCGTCAGTTAACCACACACGCTCCACTAACGACTAATAAGGTGCATTGTATAATTTCATGGGTTAGCATCAAATTCACATTTTTCCTAAAGTAACTAAGAGTGAGATTTTTAGAAATAGTTTAGTTACTTTATCATTATGCTTTTAATGACGATTAATTTTCCTATCGAACCCGTTCGACTAACGACCCTCCTCCATAAAAGAGGGCGGTGGTTAAGAATGGATTCCAATGGTGGTCATTTTACAGGCCGTTTCCTTAAACTCTCATTGTAATATGACTTCGTGAATGAGGCGTACTAGTGCTTCGACTGACTTTTCTTATACATATAATATATATTAAGCTCTTAATTATATATATAGTATAATGTGAGTTTTAAACATTTTAAAAGTCCAAGGGTTTAATTCTTTTAATAAATTAAACTTTTAATTTAGTTAAATTTAAACCATATATGGATTTATTAATTATCCTTTAATTAATCATTTAATTAAATTATCAACAAAATCCATAAGAATGTAATTCAGGGTTTACATTTTAAATTTCAAAAATTAAACCTTTTAATTTAAATCTCAACCAACCCTAAAATTAACATTAATTAATAATCAAATTAATTATTTAGTAACCAATTATGGATATATTAATTATCCTTTAATTAAAATTAATTAAATTGTTAATCATATCCATAAGGATAATTATAATCAAATGAAATCAACATTATCCAACTTATAATTATCTCCTAACATTTAGGTCATATTTAATTATCTAATATTACCAAAAATCGGATTATGGAAGATTTAATAAAAGATAAATACCAATTATTAACCAAATAAATCAAGTTAGACAAGAAAATCCGAAGTCAGGATCTGACGCTCCAACTCGCCGAGTTGCAGACCAACACGTCGAGTCTGAAGAACCAACTTGACGAGTTCGAAGAACAGAATGTCGATTCTGTTACCTTCTCCTTGTTCAAGTTCATATTAGTATCAATTCAATATAAAACTAAACCTAGGCTCTGATAGCACTGATGGGTTTTGATCAAAACATACAATCCTATGTGTGCATGCAACCGTAATTGAAGATCTCCGTTTTCTTTAATTGAACATAGAATAATGAACAACAAAGTATAAACCCTAGATCCCTAGTGTATAATCAAAATTCACATAATAGAGAGTTATAATACATACCTTTAAGATTGTTATTGTAAACAATCTTGAATCCTTGCTTGAAAGACCTTTGGTAGCAAGTGCCACAAGTGTCTCGCCTCTAATGGTTCACAAATAAACTCAAGCAACCAAGGAATACTATAGAAAGAGAGAGAAGGGAGGAAGAATTTTGGCTCTAAGCCTTTTGTAGGAGTACATGGACGAAATCTAACCCTAAGGAGGGTTTATATAGGTGGTAGGAAGGTATTGGATAAGGCAGGTATATCCAAGATAACCCTAAACCCTTAACTTCCTCTCTAAGGCATCCAAGGCACTCTTAGAACCCAAGAAACCCTACAGATCATCTAGAATTCGTTCCTCCTACTATTGGGAGGTTCTAGAATTGCCCAATGCTCAATTATTGAACATTGTCACCTTTAGTCCTACCGTTTTAATTAGTTCCTTTAATCCTAAAATTAATTTCTGATTAAATATTAATTAAACAATATGATTCCTAATTAATATATTATTTATATAATACATTAATAAATCATTTATTTTGATTTCTACTTAATTTATTAACCAAGTAATAAATTAATAAATCATTATTCTCTCTCTAAAAGTTATGCTATTCAATCGCCAGGTTTGAAGGCAACCCAAAAGGATTGTGCTACTATCAATTCAATTTTATACCATATATATATATATAGTTATGGACTTAGACACATAATCCTACAACAACATGGCTACATTGTTTTTTGGCATATATGGTGGTTACTCGGGTTGACGAAAAGAAATCGATTTCCATCTCTGATGTTCCTATTGTGCGGGATTTCCATTATGTTTTTTCGGAGGAGTTATCGGGTGTGCCTTTGAAGAGGCAGGTGGAGTTTCGGATCGACCTGATCCCTGGTGCGGTGACGACTGATAAGGCACCGTATCACCTTGCACCACCAAATATGCAGGAGTTGTCCTCTTAGCTTCAGGAGCTATTTGGAAAGGAGTTTATTCGGCCAAGTAGTTCGCTGTGGGGAGCACCAATCCTTTTTGTCAAGAAAAAGGATGGTTCGTAACAGATGTGTATTGACTATTGGGAGTTGATCAAGATGAAAGTGAAGAAACGTTATCCGTTGCCAAGGATTGATGATCTTTTCGATCAGTTATAGGGGGCATCTTGCTTTTCCAAGATTGATCTGAGGTCTGGTTTGTGACAACCGACAGCCTTCTGGCCAAGTCAAAATCGAGTCAAGGTAAACAAGTCAACTTGGTTAACTCAACTAGTGTTATGTGTTAGGAATTTTCTTATGTTTACTAATGTATAAATATAATTTCTAATACAAAGTAACGGTTGAAGGTCCCAAATGTTCAAACGTTAACACCCTAATTTGAATTGGGGACGTAACAGCTCTAGAAAGTACTATTAAGTACCCTTCGGGGGTGTAAAGCACTCAAAATGAGATATAACTAAGTCTAAAGTCCTTACTCTATGAAGAAAAACGTTAATAAGGGCTCCCAACAAAGTCTCTCTTAATCTCTCCTACTATATATATATATATATATATATCTCCCAAATCTCTCCAATCATATGCAATCTCTCCCAAATCTCTCCAAGAATATGAAATCTCTCCCAAATCTCTCCAAGAATCTTAAATCTCTCCCAAATCTCTCAAAGTATGTGAAATCTCTCCCAAATCTCTCCAAGAATATGAAATCTCTCCTAAATCTCTCCAAGTATGTGAAATCTCTCCCAAATCTCTCCAAGTATGTGAAATCTCTCCCAAATCTCTCCAAGAATATGAAATCTCTCCAAGTATGTGAAATCTCTCCCAAATCTCTCCAAGAATATGAAATCTCTCAAAGTATGTGAAATCTCTCCCAAATCTCTCCAAGAATATGAAATCTCTCTCAAATCTCTCTACGGACCTTCCTCAGTCGAAAACAGCCCAAAACCGGAGGAGAAAACCCGAAAGGACCCTCATCGTTTGGAACCTCTTATCCGGAATGCCTTCTTAGGAGCCAAGAGGAAGCACATTTTCGGAACTCCCCTCTTTGCTTCGGATCTCACCTGCTCCGGAAGGGTGAAGCCTTGCCTCAGACCTTGTGTATAGGAAGCCTCTCATCCGGACAAGTTTGCAGCTCCGAAAGTTCTTAGCTCGCGTCGCATCGCAAATCCCTGGCCGGACCGGACCTGTCGATCTCGCACCTGACTCCGGATCCGAGGATGACTCCGGAACTTCATAAATGACTCTGGAACTTGAAGAGTGACTCCAGACTCCTTCTCAAGACCTTCAGACCCTCGCAGGAATATGTTGGATTAGTGTCTAAGTCCATAACTATTTTGGTATGTACTTGACCCGATGGTGCATGGTCCTTTTGGGTTGCCTTCACCAAAGCAACTTGATAGGATTAATAATGGAGAGAAATGATTAAATATGATTTATTAATATATTATGAGAATAATATATTAAAGGATAAATCATATTGTTTAATTAATATTAGTCAAGAATTAATAAGAATTAAGTTTGTGGCTAAAAGAGATTAATTAAACTTAAGGGACTTGAACTATCAATTGTATGATAGTTGAATATTGAGCTAATGGACTCCATATTAAAGGGGTGGACGAATTCTATGGGGAAACCCATTAGAAATCATCCAAAGGCCTTTCAGGAGAGAGCCCATGGGTTGCTTAGGGCTTAAGCATCCAAATTAGGGTTTTCTTGTTAGATAACCCTAATAGCCTCACTATTTAAGGAACCCTTATGCCCTAAAAACGTGGACAAGCTTTCTTCTAGGGTTTCCACACGTTTTGGGCAGCCTCCTTCTCTTCTCCTCTTCATCCTCTTGCTCTTGGTGTTTCTGAACCATTAGAGGAGTGAAATTTGTGACTCTATGCTTTCTAAAGTCAATACAAGGAGGATTTGGGAGTGTTATTGCTACATAACAATCAAGGTAATAACTTAAACCCATTCTTATGTTAATATGATTACTTGTATGCTAGAACTAGGGTTTATAGTCTTGGATGAATTGCATGTACAATAGAGAAACCTAGATCCAAGCATTAGGGTTTGTATGAGCACATAAGATGTTCTTATTGATAAAACCCATCAGTGGTATCAGAGCCTTGATTGGTTTCTATTGTATTGATGCATATTCGATCGAAATCAGCACTAAAAATCGAAATTTTTGGGTTCTGAGTGTTTGACTCGTCGAGTCACTTGGTGCACTCGCCGAGTCAACTGTACTCGATGAGTCCAGGTCCAGACTCGACGAGTCAACTCGTCTGACAGCTCGTTTTCGCGATTTTCTTCCTGTTTTGGCTTTGGATAATTACCATAAACATGTTTTTGTTATAAAATCTGAATTTTATCCATATTTGGTGATTATCCTTACCTAAATAGAAGATTATTGTCAAAATTTAGATAATCATTTGTTTTATTAGATAAAATTTGATTATTTGTATTAATTGGGTAACTTGCTTTGCAAGAAATTGAAATTAGGTCAAATATAGATAATGATAAAAATTAATTGTTTAATTTATTTGTTATTTGATCCTTGTGTTATGAAAAATTTCAATTTTTCCCCTTTAGGTTTTATAGTTTAAATTTGAACTAAAAAAATTTTGTTTTGAAATTTAAATAGTTGAAACCCTAATGTTTTGAAATGTTTCAAAACTTGCCCTCAAGTTTTGGAATTTAAAATTTTGATTAAAAGGTTTGATTTTGAAATATTTAAATTCTAAACCCTAATGTTTTGAAATGTTTCAAAACTTTCCCTCAAGTTTTGGAATTTAAAAGTTGATTAAAAGTTTAATTTAGGAGTGTTAAATTCTAAAACCCTAGTATTGTTTTGAAAAGTTCAAATCACACCCTTATGGTTTTATTAAGTAATTAAGGTGTATAATTAAAAGAGGTTTAATAAATCCATAAAGTTTTGGTTTACAATTTAATTGAATTAAAAGTATATTTGTTAAACTTGACCACCTAGTATTTTAAAAGTGTAAAATACACCTTATACTATATATAACATTAAAAGTCTAACATTATATATATGTATGAGTAAAAGTCAGTCTTACCGTTAGTAGGTCTCATTCACGAAGCTGGTCTATAAGGGGTCTTTAAGGAAATTGCCTATAAAATGATGATTGAATGGGTATCCACTCTTACCCACCGCACTCTTGACTAGTGGAGGGTCGTTAGCCGAACGGGTAGGATAGGACAAAAACCTTCCATTATAAGTATAATGAACTATAAAAGTAACTAAATGTTTTCATAAAATTCCCAATCTTAGTTACTTAGGCAAAAGTGAATTGATGCAATTCCATGAAATTACACTTTGTGCCCTTACAAAGAAGTTAGTGGAGCGTGTGTGGTTTACCGGCACACTAAATGGTTCTAAGCAAAGGTAGAAAAGGGTGACTTAATGTTTGTCATAGTTCGGTGGAGCGTGTGTGGTTTACTGGCACATCGAATTGAGAGAACGTAGCACATAAAATATTTTGGCAGAAGATTGATAAAGTATTGAATCTTTTTGTAAGACATTATGCATCGTGTCCCATACGCTTCGGGTATAGGATCGATTGAAAATGTTATAATATTTGGCCATTCTAAAATTTTCCAAATGTCTAGCGCATTTAGAGGGAAAAAGGACAAGAATTGGTTTTGACAAAGATAATTAGACAACTATCAAAGGACAATCAAAATTTCGCCGAGGATTGGTCGCTTGTGTGTAGTTGGAAGCATGATATTGGATGGACCATATTGACATTATTATGAATAGATAAGATTCTATTGAGAATGAGTTGTCATATGGTAAGTATGGAAACGTTTCCATATTTGGAGTTGGATATTGAGAGTCTATGTCTAGATTAGAAATTTTATGCAAAAGGATGTTCAAAGGAATGTACTTTGAGTGAGAAACATCACGTCTATGGAATTGTATTGTAACAATCTCCGATAGAGGACTTTGTAATTCCATTGGCAATAGTCACTGTGACTTTTGTGCTATGGCATTACGAAAGGATCATTGCATAAAATGTTAGAATCTAGCATATTCCA
This sequence comes from Lactuca sativa, assembly GCF_002870075.4. NCBI lineage: Eukaryota > Viridiplantae > Streptophyta > Magnoliopsida > Asterales > Asteraceae > Lactuca > Lactuca sativa. The sequence goes on along the minus strand of NC_056629.2, from coordinate 63,915,355 downwards.
TAAGTGGCAAGAATTTGATATTCTTTCATTTGTGAAAAGGATTAGGAGTTGTGTAATGAGTATGATTGGAAATGTGTTCATTTGATCTATTTCACAAAGTAAGAACCATAGGTTAGCATTGTGTGCATGCTGAGAGCATGGGACAAGTGTAGTTGTAATTCAAGTAAGAAGTTGATTACCCGAAACAACAAATAATGAGTAATCGATATGGTGATAAATAAAAAGTGTTTTATTTATACTCAAAGGTTTGAGGCCATATGTGATTAGTATTATTCTTGTGTTTCACTTTGCATGTTTTGACTTCCTGAATAATTTAATTGGTTGAGAATAGTCAAATTATTCAAACGGGCCACAGTCGTTCATATGTTGGAAGTAGATATGAATGAAGACTGTCGTGAATTGGTGTGTGGATTGTCTAAATAGCATTAGACATAAGCAAATGTTTGCTGCAACGTTCATGAGTGCTTATGAATATGATTTGAGCATTGGATTAAACCCACACTCACTTGGATTACTTCATGGATTGTTATCATAAGTGATTAGTGAGACGATAACATCTTATATTCTTGAAACCGAGATGTGTGAGTTGTATCTTGCGAGTCGGTTGCACATTGATAATATGTAAACGCGCCAGTAACTTGGTGTTACAAAATATATTGTTGTGTGTGATTTGGTGAGTGAGTGCAAGCGAGCATTGAGTCAAATTTTATCCGTTCCTTTTATCCAAAGTAGGATAAAAGTGATATCTGTGGGCCCCTCGATGATTTAGTGATGACACCTAAGTGCTTGGCCAAGCCGGGACTAATTTGATGTGTTCAAATTGTAGTCTGTTGTCAGTCGTCATAAATCTGAATTTGGGAAACAACACATAGACAGAGAGAATGATTTAGATCCATGCCTCAGTCTATATGATATCTAGAATGGAGGAATATATGATCCCTTATCTTAAGGACACGCGTATCTGATAAGATCAAAGTTGACAGCGGCTTTGGAAAGCTACGATTGCAGATCAGGATCTGAAGTCATACGCAGGATAGTTATTAGACTTATCCAAGTGGGAGACTGTTGGATTAGTGTCTAAGTCCATAACTATTTTGGTATGTACTTGACCTGATGGTGCATGGTCCTTTTGGGTTGCCTTCACCAAAGCAACTTGATAGAATGAATAATGGAGAGAAAGGATTAAATATGCTTTATTAATATATTATGAGAATAATATATTAAAGGAGAAATCATATTGTTTAATTAATATTAGTCAAGAATTAATAAGAATTAAGTTTGTGGCTAAAAGAGATTAATTAAACTTAAGGGACTTGAACTATCAATTATATGATAGTTGAATATTGAGCTAATGGACTCCATATTAAAGAGGTGGACGAATTCTATGGGGAAACCCATTAGAAATCATCCAAAGGCCTTTAAGGAGAGAGCCCATGGGTTGTTTAGGGCTTAAGCATCCAAATTAGGGTTTCCTTGTTTGATAACCCTAATAGCCTCACTATTTAAGGAACCCTTATACCCCAAAAACGTGGACAAGCTTTCTTCTAGGGTTTCCACACGTTTTGGGCCGCCTCCTTCTCTTCTTCTCTTCATCCTCTTGCTCTTGGTGTTTGTGAACCATTAGAGGAGTGACATTTGTGACTCTAAGCTTTCTAAAGTCAATACAAGGAGGATTTGGGATTGTTATTGCTACATAACAATCAAGGTAATAACTTAAACGCATTCTTATGTTAATATGATTACTTGTATGCTAGAACTAGGGTTTATAGTCTTGGATGAATTGCATGTACAATAGAGAAACCTAGATCCAAGCATTAGGGTTTGTATGAGCACATAGGATGTTCTTATTGATAAAACCCATCAGAATAGCCCTACACTCCGGATTTTCATCATTTTCGGACATTTTTCATCATTTTAAGGCATTTTGGCTTCGGGAATACCTCCAAACTCATTTTTTTCCTATCCTAAACCCCTTAAACCCCTATTTTATGCCGAAATTAATTATTTATAACATATGTGTATAAAATAATACTCAAGATTTTAAAGAGATTTTTAGAGGATAAAGTGGTTTGACTTTATGTTGTGATGCGAAATCCTCCATTTTCCCATGTAAATCCTAGTTAAACACACATTACCCTTAGAAACTAAGCTTTACCTACCAGTTTTCCATGCAAATGTCAAGTCACTCCTTATCCCTCCCCTTTAGAATACGTGAATCTCCTTTCCCCATATTTCACTTCTCACTTCCTCATCCAGTAAACGCCCAAGAACTCTCTCAAACTCCTTCAAGACTCAAGCTTCATTCCTTCAAGGAAAATTTCCAGAATCTTTGTAAGTGTTCATCCTCTTTTACTAGTAACTCTTCATATTATTCCTAAGACTTTCTTACATTTACACATAGAATTATTCTTAGGATTCTCTAAAGTTCAAAGAATACTTCCAAGTGCTGGAACTTGGAAACTCCTTACATCTATTCCAATCTCCAGCAAACAAACCAAGGTGAGCTTCATACCCCATCTTTTTCTAAGTTTTTATTGTTTTTGTGGGAGAATACAAGTCAAATGTTGTCTAAATCCTTGGATAATTGCATGTATTTATATGTTTAAGTATGTATATTGAGATGTTATTATATTATAGCAATTTTTTCATGAACGTGAGTTCACAGATTATATGAAAATCCTAGAAATGTTTACAAAACCACCATATAGAGAATACTTTATGTACAAGAAGGGCCTCCCAAGGTTTTGAATGTGTCCATTCATACCCCTCTTATTTCACATCTTTATATCCAAATATAAAAAGTTGTTGAAATAGACTTATAAGTCGACACAATTTCTAGGATTTATAAAGTTTTGGACTTTATGCCCATAAATGATTGTGTTCGCAAACTATTAGGGGGTATTTCATAAATATTTGATATTAATATTTGCGGCAAGAAAATACACAAATAAAGCCTTTATGACAAAAAATTTTTGCATGTCATAAAGCTGCTGTCATAAACTTACACCAGCCAAAGATACATATATAACTCACAACTAGGCTTTTTCCGATAAATTGAATCAAACATAGCCTGTTATAAAGAAAAAGGGGCTGTTTGCCGACTTTGATAAAATTTGGTTCATTTTGGATAAATATTTCAAAGCGGGTTGATTTCAATAAACGAATAAACGAAACGAATTATCTAGTTACAACTACAACTATTATTATTATTTATTTAGTAAATTATTAATTTCACGATTTGCTCAAAGATCGGTTAGTATTCTAGTGGGAATTTGTGTATAGATCTATACGGGGTTGACACCCCGCACCTTCGCTGTTCGCTACAGCTAGACCGGCTAGTCTAGGGTGATAAATGTCTTGAACAAAACCGACGCCTGAAAAACGTCATAACAGGCACTCTGTCATATTAGTATGGTTATAACGACTCACTAGAATATATCAGAAACATATTTATACAGATTTCATCTTCGGTTGAAAATCAACTATTTTTGGTCAGTTGAATTAGATCGAGAGACCGGTGAAGATTCTGGATGGGAACGTGAAGACCTTGAGGAACAAGGTAGTGAACTTGGTCAAAGTGCAGTGGCAACATCGGAAAAGGTCTGATTGGACTTGGGATCCCGAGGCTGAGATACATGAGCATTATCCTAATCTCTTCGCAGAGGATGACTTTGAGGAAAAATTCTGATTCTAGTAGGGGAGAATTATAACACCCATTTCTAGGTATTTCCACTTTTATTCTGAAAATGAAATTGTTTTGCAAATCTAGTCCTTATGCTAGGCGTAAATCCATAAGTGGATCACAACAGAGGTTGAGTATGTTAGGCGTACACGTGAGTATGTCGGGCGTACTCATGCCACCCTTAAACCCTAAATTTTTAGGGTTGTGTCCTCTATTTAAGCATCTTATTCCCCTTGGACATTCATATGACTAGTTTCCATTCCTCTAAACCCTAAAATCTAAACCCTAGCCTTTGTGAGTGATATTTGAAGCTTTTGAGTGATTTTTTTAGTGTTCTTGGTAGTAAAGGAAGTTCATTCAAGAAGTGGTGGTTCATTCAAGATTTTGGATCCAAAATCTACATCTCTTTGTTCATCTATTAATGGTGTAAAGTTCATACCTTGGATCTTGTTTTGTTGGATCTTGTCTAAGATTAGATTTATGTTCTTTTTGTCCCAAAACCTTGATCTTTGTGGGTATGTAATACTCCAGAGCATATGACCTGTCCTTTCAGACGTTTTAGGGTGCATAGTGTCATAAAAATGAAAGTTTGTTCTTTTTTTTATCCATGCATGAGTTATGGCATTTTAAGTGAGTGCCACGACATGGAAATCTAAATCCCACATCGTGGTGACCGTTTTTAGTAACTATATAAGTCGATTCTTAGGTCGAAATTTATTGAGTGGCTGGAGGATTAAGCTAATGGTTGCAGCCAAAAAGCTCTAGAGAACCCTTGAAAGATCTGAAATCGTTTGGAGTTCAAGCATTGAAGATATTTTGAAGAAGAACATCATTAGAACTCGATTTTCTAGTTTTTACTATGTCTTATCTAGCTAAATTAGATTTATTGCTTGTTTCTAATTTAATCATGGGCTAATCACCCTATACTTTCGTTTGGTAATGATAAACCCTTAACCTAAGTGTCAATTTCGAATTTATGGATCTTTTATGTTGGTTTTACTAGTGTTTGATAAATCATAATCCTAACTGCATGTTGAAGTTCTAGCTTATATTGCTTATTTTACAAGTTTTATGTAGTAGATGATTACTCTATTTGCATGAATTTGTTATCTAGTTTTTTATGAACATTAAATAATTGGATCTAGTGATTGAGCAATCCTAGAGTTAGGTGAATAAAATTTAGTTACTTTGATTGTTTTACAGAGCATAATTAATCCATAATTTGTGCTTGATTTACTTGTCTTGACCTTGGATAGGCAATTCATTGATTCATCATTCATATTCCAATTCATACTTAAGGAATTGGTAATCAATATAATTTTTCCACCAGAAATCGACCATGGGAGACTGGGAATTTAGAACTAAATGGAAGTACTCTTAAACTTGAATTAAAAATCGTTTTCTTTGCTTGCTTAGTCTTAATAGTTGCTTAATTGGTATTTGTTTGATTTAAGTTGTTGGTCTTGCTAAATCAGTACCCCCCCCCTCATTTAAAGTTATTTCTTAGTTTAATTATTAGTAGTTATTTTCTAATTAGAATTATGTTTCCTATGTACGATACTCGACTTACTTTACTTTACTATAATTTGATTAGGTTCACTGCCTAAGTGCGATTAGTTAGTTAAGTTGTGTTAGATTTTTAAATAAAACTAGTAAGTATATAAATTGCGCATCAGTGGAGATAGAACATTCGAACCTTTGCTCTAGCATACATGCAAATCATATACTCTTTGATTTTCAACAAACATTTTGTTGGGTAACCCATGATGCATGTAAGGTGCTTGCCAACATCTGTCATGCGTCATGGGCAAGAAAATATGTTCCCAACATTCATTGTAATTTATTCCACGTTGATATTTTAGAATTCATCCTGGTGTTATCGGTTAATGAACACAATGTACTGATAATAATGCTTATTGAGGTAACTCGTGAGTACATTCAATGTATTTTTGTTCAATGTTGTCTAATGGGAGGTAAAATACTATAAAATATTGAATTATTATTTACTTCTAAAAATATCATAAATCATAATGTTTATTTTTTTGGGAGGTTGACTAACACACTCACCCCGTATGCAAAGATGGTCTTTCACAAGAGGATGTAAATGTTTGTTTGGTGGCATGCAACAAAGATCCCGTCCGAGATCCTATCTCCAATCCCTAGAGCATTTATCAAGTTTTTAGTTTTAAAACTTTTATTGTAGATTTGAACCACAACACATTTTAATGTGGTAAGTGGCACAATCACGATATAGGGCACGGTCATGCTATTGCGAGATTACATTATTCAAACATTAAGAAATTTGATTATATGGCTCAGATATATTACTGGACTGATGTGTTATGAACTACAAGCAGTCGCAAAATATGCATCATCTTCCTCTCCATCTGAATGAGAAATGATAGATCCATTGATAGTCGTTTAATCCCTATATAACCAAATATTTATTTTTATATGTTTGTTATTGATTTGAAGTGACAAATAAAAATTATTATTGCATATTACTTTTTACATATTACAAAGAAAAAAACATAATTTAGAAATATCGTATAGTTATTTCACTTATAAATAACAAAATACATAAATACAAGATCATTTTGAGATCAATGATTCTAATCCAAATATTTAAATAAATAAATAAATAAAACCTTTGGACAATGATGCTAGTTCAAAAAAATTTAGACCAAAGTAGCGATTTTTGCCTAACCACGAGGACCATTTTGTGGTTTTGTCTTAAAGAAACTTAAGTAATGTTGCCATGTTGGTACATTGCGACTCGTTTGAATGAAGTGCCTTCCCCCTCCCACCACTTTCTCTCTCACACAGCTTCACATTCAATACGTGTGAGACAAAATCCAACACCAAGATACATCATGTTTATGTGAATGTGTGTGTGTCTGTTGACAGACAGAAGGGCTATGACAGAACATGCCGAAATTAATCCTTTTAAAGTGATGTATATTTACGACATATTTCAATGATGTATGCAAAAATGGAGCTTCAACTGGCCCTGTCTCTCTCTTCTTCTTCGTCTTCATCTTCTACACAGTTTGATCTGAACGATCAGAACCATGAAACTGTACAAGGAAAAGCCATGTTTGGGTTCATGAAAACGGAGGATTTATTGAAAAGGAAGCTTTGCGTTAATGGCGATGACGATGAAGAAGAGTTCCATGTCCCTGAAACACTGCCTCTTCTTTTCTGCAACAATAGTAACGAAGATTATGGTGATGATGTGAATGAAGTTGAATCCACTTTTATGTTCATCAATCACAAGTAATTATTTTCGCTTTCCTCTTTTTTTCTTTGATGATTATCATGGTATTTAGATTCTGATTTTTTGTGAAAGAAACATGGTAGCCTTAGTATATACTCTTTTCCATTTTGTTGAAAAATATACTAATTATTATTTTTGAACAGCATATATAATTATTATGATAAATATGTTAGCTTATATGTAATTAATTAACACGATAAATATGACTAAACCGACATGTTACTACAAATTAAAGTAATCTAATTATTTTTTTACATGGCAAAATGGGTCGGGTCACTTTGACTTCCATGCACTCTTTGATTTTTCTTTAGAATCTTTAATCAATAGATAATATGTTAAGTGGAGAAATTAAATACCCTTCTATCTATATAGGAGAATATTTGTTTGGTGTCAAAAATATTTTTAATTAAATTGATTTGGAAATTAGAACGCTTTATTTGTTTGGTTTCACTTAAGGCAACTTCTATGATCCGTTAAAAATAAAATGTAACTAAGGTTGACTCGTTTGAAGGCATAAATTAAGATCTAATGAAATTTACATGGTTCGTCAGAGCCACTCTACATGCCAAGTAGAAAAGATTTATTATTAATTTTGTCAAATCTTTACAACTACATAGAAATCTATATATAAAGCTAGCCATTTGAGGTATTTAATTTTGACCATTAAAACATATTAGATTTCCATCATAAAACTGCATATGGACACCTATTGCTTGGTTGCATAGCAATGATCCGGTCCAATCAGATTTCAGAATTCAACAGTAACACATATACCGCATGTTTGTCATATATATTGACTATTGTGTTGGTTTTCTATTAGAAACGGCGGAGATGAGAATGGTGTAATCGGGTGGCCACCGGTGAAATCAAGTAGGAAGAAGCTTTGCCACCAGAACCATGGTGGCAGTGGTGGTGATGATGGTCGTCGAGGAAGCGGAGGGTCAAAGTCAATGTATGTTAAGGTGCAAATGGAAGGAGATGGAATTGCAAGAAAGATTGACCTTAATCTACACCATTCTTACCATACACTCGTTCACACGTTAGCCCATATGTTTGGGAAGTGTAAGTACCTATGATAATATTGTGGATTAATAATCAAACAACTTTTTTTTTGAGGCTACTACTATTAATATACCCTTTTATTTATTATATACTTTCTTAGTTTGATAAAACATCAAATCAGTGGTATAATAAGTAATTAGGAATGCATATTTGATAAAGTAAATATTAAAATATTAAAATAGAAATGTATATTTAATAGTAGCGAGGGTGTATGAATAAAATCACATTTTTTAATATATGTTATAAAAATAATATTGTCTTTAGATATTATTTAAAAGATTTTGATGTTGAATTGTTTGTCAAAATACTTATAGATGTTGTCTTCATAACATGTATGATCATGATGTTGGAGAAACAGGTAAAGAAGAAGTGAAGCTTACGTATCAAGACCAAGAAGGGGATTGGTTGCTTGCTACTGACGTGCCTTGGGGGTATTTTAGTAATTCATGCGAATTATAATTCAATAAAATCTAATACATGCTTAATATTCACAATGATGGTCGATCAGGATTACATTCTTACCCCTATTTCTAAATTTTGCAGATCATTTATGGAGGCAGTTCAGCGCCTAAAACTACTACGAAGTAGTTATTGAAAGATTTGCAAGATAGACCCTTCATCGTTTTGGTAGAATTGGAGCTAGAATATAAGTAAAACTATTAGAAATATATAATTTTCTGTTCTAAATACAATGCGTTGATTAATTATGTGGTATCGCGTGGTTTTTATGTGATGGTGTGAATTCTTGACGATGTGTGCGGATTTAATTTCATAATTTTCTTCTATTTGTCTGAATGAATTTTACTGTTTTAGTTTGCTTTTATTTCATTGGTTATACGCTTTTAACGAGTGTTTCCTGTTCCTTAATGACTATTCATGATCGTGTATATTATTTATGTGTACATCCTGAATGAGTTATATATTCATTAGTGAGAATAGGATCAAGGAAAATAGTTAGTTTACACAAGGATACCTCATAGTTCTTTTCTTAATGCTTATCCTTTCTTTCTCTCTTTTCGTTTCTTGCAATCCACAGTCAGCTTCACTGGGTTTGTCGGAATTCAATTCATTTCATCATCTTTAATTTCTCGGTCATCGAGCTCTTTTTCTTCATTCATCATGACTATTGAAAAATCATATGGTATTACCAATATTAAAGCGTACGTCCCAGTTATTTTGGATGATGATCGTTTGAAGTCTGAACTATGATTTATGGAGAGTATTATTTGAAACCCTTGTAATAGTTTTGGAGTCCGAGATTGTCATGTTGAAATAAACAAAGAAGCAACAACTGAACAACACTAGTAAAAAAAAAGAATGGGACCGAATTGACTCGATTGTCAGTTTGTGGATTTATGGAACGATTTCACAGCCTATTCTTCATAGATTTTGGAAAAAAATATATGATTGCTCATCAAGTTTGTAAGAATCTCGAGACACTCTTTCATGACAAAAAAGACGCCAAAGTCGTGCAGCTCGACAATGAACTATGTAAAACTACTATTGGTGATTCAAAAATCATAGAATATTACACTCGGATCAAGACGGTTGATGACTTGATTGATAATATTGATGTTGCAGTCCCAAAAAAGAACATTGTCATGTACACCATCATTGGATTGTCTTTCAAGATCGATTATATTGCCAATTTAATATGTCATCGTGTGCATGTTCGTATCTTCATGAAGACAATATCCATGCTTCTCCTTGAAGAACAGTGCATAGGTCAAAATCACACTCGTACTGTAAAAGCCTCAAACATGGAAAACTCATCATATCCTATGATCATAGAACACTCAAATATGATCACAGAACACTCAAATAGTATTAATCTAAGCAACAACATTCAAGGTGGTTATAATTGTGGAGGTCGTGGTGGGAGATGCCACGATCGAACATCTGAACACGGTGACAATTGTGATACTGTCAACACACAACAATAGCCATAACAGGGGTGAGGGTATGACTAGTGCCTGTGGGCGTATCCCATACTGAATACATCTCGCTAGCCTTAAGCGGTGACTGTTGGGCCTTAACAGTCATGGCCCCAACCTTCATTCAGGTGGCCCAACTTGCAGCTCTAGCCTTAATTCGAGTGTCCCAACTCAACAAACCAGTTTTTAGCCTAGTAGATCAGTAATGGTTCGATTAATCACATCTATCTTGCATTTCAAGCCAACATCCCTCAATATTTGTGGGCTTACTTTAGTTCTCATGCCTATACTTCCACATACCAACCATCATTGCTTCCGCAAATGTTCAACATCTTATCATCGAATGATCTAGGCACAAACGGGTGATACATGGATTTATTAGGAGTATGCTGAAACGACCCAAAAATACGACCCAAAAAAAAATTCGTTTTTAATACCATCAAAACTATAATCAGAGTATCATATAGATAAACCATGCGTGATATGTCCCAAAGGATAATAAGTACTGTGCGGAAAATGTAACATGCTATATCCAAAACAACAACTAAATCAAATCCAACTAAAGCTGAAACGGTGGTGTGTGCGATGCCGTCATCCAGAGCTCTTCCCTTTGCTTGCGGAAGTACCTGAAACCAAAACTGAAACTGTAAGCATGAATCTTAGTGAGCTCCCCCAACTTACCACATACCATACAACAACATATAAACACATATTGGGCCTTGCCCACTGCATCGGGTCGGGACCCGGAAAACTGCATCGGACCGAAGTCCGGAACTGACTGGGACCTTGTCCCCTGCATCGGACCGAAGTCCGGAACTAACTGCATCGGACCGAGGTCCGGAACTGACTGCATCGGACCGAAGTCCGGAACTAACTGGGACCGTGTCCCCTGCATCGGACCGAGGTCCGGGACTGACTGCACATAGCATAGCATATCATAACAATTTATACTGCATACTGCATCGGGCCGTGGCCCGGAACATAACACATACACATAGCACATAAAACATGTCTGAACCACGAAGGCATCAAACATACTAACTACTACATCGGACCGAAGTCCGGAAACTACTATTAACTGGACGGGCCGGCATTGTGGCCTTAGACCCGCCCCTACGGGAAGGAAACTCACCTCGTAAGCTAGCGGATGAGAGTGCGGCTCGGAAAGCTAACGGCTGCTGCTCCTGAATCTCCTCGGCTACAAATCCATAAACACACTCAATCAATCACTAGCACTGTACTCAGGGCTGACTCGCCGAGTCGGGATACCCGACTCGCCGAGTCCTAGACTCTCCGTTCAACTCTTACCAGCTGTCACTCGTCGAGTGTGGCATCGACTCGACGAGTATCCTCTGGATCCAAAACTCAGATGATCTTCATCCGACTCGCCGAGTCAGATGAACAGACTCGACGAGTTGTTCTTAATCCTCAAGGAGATTGCCTTGGACTCGCCGAGTTGTATGAACAAACTCGCCGAGTCCCTCCATTACTGAGTCTACTCTTAACTCGCTGAGTCCACTTCCTAACTCACCTCGTACACTCGACACTGAAGAAACTGAAGAATTCGGGACTCGCGACCTGACTCGTCGAGTCGTTCCTCCGACTCGCCGAGTCGCCGCCATGCAACATATTTTTACTCGATTTCTCTTGAATCCAACACATGCAAATGATAGATCTAGGTCCATTAAGCTGTTTTACCACGTAAAGTTTCCAACTTTACGTGCACAACCACATGAATGAGGGAAATAAGACTAAAATATGCACAATAAGGGTAGATCCATGGCTAATAAGCAATGTAACTCCAAAAAGACAGTGGATCTGGACTCTTCAACACCCCAACACTCAGATCCAAAGGTATATCGGCTCAATAACACAATCAAGCAAGCATAAAGCTTGGAACAAGCATCAAATAGCCCTTAAAAGAGCTCTAATGGAAGTTTAAACATGAAACCAGAAGAGAACTCCGAAAATACCTCAATAAGTTCACACTTGATCTTGGATCTTGGCACTAGAACTCGTTTCCTTGCTTCCTTCTTCTTCTCCTTCTTCACCCCTTCACAAAATGGAACAAGATCACTTATAAGCTCACAAGAGGGAGGTTTAGGGTTTTTCACAGTGCTCTCAGGGGGAAAGTGACGGAATGGAGGCTATAATGGGGTTTAAATAGTGAGCAAACCCGGGGAGTTAGGGTTTCACCCAGACGGACGGACTCGCCGAGTCCAGGATATGGACTCGCCGAGTCGCCGGCTCCCGCGTGCACAAGATGCGCGTCCTGACTCGGCGAGTCAGGCTAGGACTCGCCGAGTCCCTCTTGAAAACTTAGCCCAAATCAAATTAATTAACATACCGGAAACGGGTCGTTACAATTCTCCCCCACTTGTTTCAGACTTCGTCCTCGAAGTCTGCTACGGTTGGATCTGCGAATAACTCCGGGTAGTGCGTTCTCATTTCTTCTTCAGCCTCCCATGTCCACTCAGACCCCTTCCGATGCTGCCACTGCACCTTTACCAGCTGAATTACCTTGTTCCTCAAGGTCTTGGTCTTCCGTTCCAAAATTGCTATTGGCTTCTCGATATAATTCAAGCCGCTATCGACCTGGATATCCTCCAAGGGAACGACCGCTGTCTCGTCCACTAGACACTTCCTCAACTGCGACACGTGGAAGGTGTTGTGTATCAAACTGAGCTCCGCAGGAAGATCTAACCGGTAAGCAACCCGACCCACCCGGGCCAAAACCCTGAAAGGACCAATAAATCTGGGGCCCAATTTGCCCCTCTTCCGGAACCTGATGACACCTTTCCAAGGTGAGACTTTCAGAAGAACCATGTCTCCTACCTGGAACTCCAAGTCTGAACGCCTCCTGTCGGCGTAGCTCTTCTGCCGACTCTGCGCAGTCTGCAGTCTACTACGGACCTGCTGGATCAGTTCCGTCGTCTTGAGCACCACTTCAGTGCTCCCCATAACCCGCTGACCGACCTCGCCCCAACAAATCGGGGTCCTGCACTTCCTGCCATATAACATCTCAAAAGGAGGTCGATCAATGCTCGCATGATAGCTGTTGTTATACGAGAATTCCGCTAAGGGAAGATACGTATCCCAACAGCCCCCAAAATCCAGGACGCATGCCCTAAGCATGTCCTCGAGAGTCTGAATCGTCCTCTCGCTCTTCCCGTCAGTCTGAGGATGAAAAGCGGTGCTGAAATGGAGACGAGTACCCATCTCGTCGTGAAACCGCTTCCAGAATCTGGACGTGAAGCGAACATCTCGGTCCGACACTACCGATACCGGCACTCCATGACGTGCCACAATCTCTCGCACATAGATATCGGCTAACCTTTCCGCCGATATACTCTCCTGGATCGGGATAAAATGGGCACTCTTCGTCAACCGATCCACCACTACCCATATCGAATCTACTCCACGTGCGGTCCTGGGAAGTTTGGTGATAAAATCCATGGTGATGTCCTCCCATTTCCACACGGGAATATCCAACGGCTGCATCTTGCCGTGAGGTCTCTGGTGCTCCGCCTTGACCTTTCGGCAGGTCAGGCACCTCTCGACGTACCAAGCGACGTCCCGCTTCATGCAGGGCCACCAATAATCAGGTCGAAGATCTCGATACATCTTCGTCGCCCCTGGATGGATAGAAAATCGAGACTTATGAGCCTCGTCCATCAATACCTGCCGTACCCCGCCCCAGTGCGGTACCCACACCCTACCATGAAGCGTCATCAAACCCCGACTGTCGTAGTCGAACGAAGCTACTCGACCCACTATCCTCTCGCACTTCTGCCTCTCCTCCTTGAGACCCTCCATCTGAGCCTCCTTGATCCGCTCCAACAAAGGAGTGATTACCGTCATCCTCATACACAAATCCCTGATAGGGGCCGTCGACACCTTGCGGCTCAGGGCATCGGCCACCACGTTGGCCTTCCCTGGATGATACAGGATCTCACAGTCATAGTCCTTCAGCACGTCCAACCATCTCCTTTGTCTCATATTCAAACTCGGCTGATCCATAAGGTATCGTAAACTCTTGTGGTCCGTGTAGATAGTACAGCGGACCCCATACAGGTAATGCCTCCAAATCTTGAGGGCAAATACAACTGCCCCCAGCTCCAAGTCGTGGGTAGGATAATTAGCCTCGTGAGGCTTCAACTGTCTCGAAGCATAAGCCACCACATGGCCTCGCTGCATCAACACTGCTCCCATACCTGTGATCGAAGCATCACAATAGACCACGAAATCCTCAACACCCTCTGGCAAGGTAAGGATCGGAGCCTCGCACAATCTCTGCCTAAGAGTCTCGAACGCCGCCTGCTGCTCAGGCCCCCAACGAAAAACTACCGACTTCTTGGTTAGTCGGGTGAGCGGCACTGCTATCTTGGAGAAATCCTGAATAAACCTCCGATAATACCCTGCCAATCCTAGGAAGCTCCGAATCTCAGATGGAGACCTCGGGACCTCCCATTGCATCACGGCCTCAATCTTGGCCGGGTCAACCAAAATACCCTTCTGATTAACGAGATGCCCAAGAAACTGCACCTCGCGTAACCAGAACTCGCACTTGGAGAACTTAGCGAACAGTCTCTCCCTCCTCAAAGTCTCCAACACCTCCCGCAGGTGCTCCTCGTGCTGTCCCTGCGTCTTGGAATACACCAAGATGTCATCGATGAACACTATCACTGACCGATCCAGCATCGGTCTACACACGCGGTTCATGAGATCCATGAACGCGGCTGGGGCATTGGTGAGCCCAAATGGCATCACCACAAACTCATAATGACCATACCGGGTCCTGAAAGCAGTCTTCTGCACATCCTCATCCCTGACCCTCATCTGGTGGTAACCGGAGCGTAGGTCGATCTTGGAGAACCAAGACGCTCCTTGGAGCTGATCAAACAAGTCGTCTATCCTCGGAAGTGGGTAACGGTTCTTCACTGTTACCTTATTCAACTCCCGGTAATCGATACACATCCGATGCGACCCGTCTTTCTTCCTCACAAATAAGATTGGCGCTCCCCAAGGCGAACTGCTCGGTCGAATGAAACCCTTGTCTAACAGCTCCTGAAGCTGTGTAGACAACTCCTGCATCTCAGGGGGAGCAAGTCGATATGGTGCTTTGGCTATCGGAGCCGCACCAGGAACCAGATCGATCCTGAACTCAACCTGCCTCTCAGGAGGTATCCCCGGCAAATCCTCGGGAAACACATCCGGGTAATCTCGAACAATAGGAACATCATCGATTGTCGTCTTGCCCTTATCCCGGGCATCCAAGACGTAGGCTACATAACCGGCGCAACCCTGCTGAACGTAGCGCCTCGCCCTAGCGGCAGAGCAGAAGGTCGATCCTCGCTGGGGCCTCTCGCCCTGAACCACTATCTCTCCCCCACTGGGAGTGCGAACCCTCACTAGCTGAAGCTCACAATCAATCACCGCCCCATTGGGGCTTAGCCAATCCATTCCCACAATAACTTTATTCCCGCGCAGGGGAATCGGAACCAAATCCACTGAAAACTGCCCCTCAAATATCTGAAGAGAACACCTTCTATATACTTTGTCGACCCTCACGGTCCTATCATCTGCTATCTCAACCTCTAATGGACAATCCAGTTCCCCCGGAGCTCTGCTAAATCTCTTGCTAAGCGCAAGCGATACAAATGATCGGGTGGCCCCCGAGTCAAACAATACCAAAGCAGGGATGCCGTTCACCGAGAACGACCCTAAATAAAGCGTACCATCAAATAATATTCAAACGATATATTAATAATTAAGAGATGAAAGAAATATACATACCCGTCACCACATCAGGAGTCGCTCGCGCCTCCTCTGCTGTCATCTGAAATGCCCTGCTCTTCGCCACCGGCGCATCAGCTCGGCCCTGACGGCCATCTGTGATCCTCAAGGTAGCAGGGGCGGGTGCATGCACCTTCCCTGCTGCAGCTAAACTGGGACACTGGGACCTTTTGTGTCCCCTCTGATTGCACTGAAAGCAAATCAGATCTGATGCTGTAACCGTAGTGGCAGGGGCCGTACAATCCCTACTCATATGCCCGGTCCGACCGCACTTGTAGCAGCCGGAACTCCCTGCCTTGCACGCCCCCTCGTGCAACCTCCCACACTTGCCACATCGACCGTGGCTCTGCTGACCCCTGGACCTGTGATCTGAAACCTTGGGCTTTTTGCCCACACTGCCTGCACCCGGAACCGCCTCCGGTTTCCTCTTCCTCTCCATCTCGAGATCAATCTCCCTCTCTCTGGCTCTAGCAATCATGTCGTCCAGTGTTTTGCAACTGGACCGGCTCACAAACATACGAATGTCGCTCCGCAACATCTCGTGATAACGGGCCTTCTTCATCTCCTCGTCTGCTGCATACTGAGGAACAAGAAGGGCCCGCTCCCTGAACTTGGCGGTGATCTCCACCACCGTCTCGGTAGTCTGGGTAAGATCCTGGAACTCCCTGGCTAACTGTTGCACCTCAATGACCGGTGCGAACTCCGCTCTGAACCTGGTAGAGAAATCAGCCCAGGTCATGGCATCCAATGCCGCATCATCCCCGATGGTATGTCCTACCTCCTCCCACCAGTCACGTGCCCTGTCCTTCAGGAGACAGGACGCCAATCTGACCTTGTCCCCCTCGGGACATCTGCTAGTGCGGAATGCGTTGGCCACATCCGCCAACCACCTGGTACTCGCTATGGGGTCCCGTGCCCCGAGATAGTCAGGAGCCCCGCATGCCCTGAACTCCCTGAAAGTGAGTGTGCGCGACCCCATCACGGCCGCCATCTCAGTACGGAAGGTACTCAGTCTCTCATCCATCATCTCCAAAATGCCCTCCTTAATCGAACCGAAGATCACAGGAGTCTGCTCAAGTATGATGCGAGTAATCTTAGAAGAAAGGAACTCTCTGGTCTGCTCATCGATCTGTCCGACCTCCGGGTCGGATCCCGATCCTGATCCTCCTCCGGCATCTGAACTGCCGGCTGCTGGCCTCGGACGCAAAACTACCATTCTGAAACATATCATAACAACATCAGAACATTGAAATATTTCAAGGGATCATGATACGACTACTAGCTTCCTGGTCTAATCTTGGCCTTCCTTGATTCGAATACGGATCCTCTGCTTCCAGTAGTATGGGCCCCTACTACCTTCCACATCTATCCATACTTTCCTCAAGAACTGCCTCGACTTCCCCAAGTCACTTCTACTGCTGCTATTCCCTGCTACTCTCACCCTAGGCTTGCCCTAGAGAAAACTCGAGCTCAATACGACTGGTCCTCAGCTGCTGTAGGTCTCCTTGCACTGCCAGTTAGCCATCACTTGAACACCATCACATGTGATGAGGATCGGATAATCCTTCAAGTAAAAGATCCGTCCCTACAACGGTTGGACTCAAACAAGAGCTGCGCAGTAGGGCCAGTTCCAGCACTCTGAGATTATTCAAACCTGATTACATGTGGTGTGACGTGTCCACCTAATGGCTAACTCCCATTACTCGGAATCCCACTAAGCACAAAGCAAGCAGCATTCGGACAAGGGAAACAGACTCACGCAAGCTATTCTTATAACAAGAAACTGCACTAGCATAGGATGCTAAGCTCATACGATCAGGCGTAACCTGAACAGGCTATCCTACTGCTGTCTACTCAATTCTAGCATGCAATATTCATAGAGCTGTAACACATAAGCAGGCACATAAGGCGTTCTCCTACACCCTTAGTTCTATTCTAGCATGCTGTTCTACTAAACTGAAATTGAACAAATAACTTGTATGGGTAATTTGGGAGTACTTACTTGAGCTCGGTTGACCGCATGCACACACCTTTTTCTTAAAACAATTCTTTTCCTTCTAAGTGTTTTCAAAATTCTTTTGTAAAAACATTTTATTAAAAATCTTTTATTTCCCTTTAGTTTGAGTTCAGATACACCCGAGAGTGTATCCGAATCCCTCAAACCAGGGCTCTGATACCAACTTGAAACGACCCAAAAATACGACCCAAAAAAAAATTCGTTTTTAATACCATCAAAACTATAATCAGAGTATCATATAGATAAACCATGCGTGATATGTCCCAAAGGATAATAAGTACTGTGCGGAAAATGTAACATGCTATATCCAAAACAACAACTAAATCAAATCCAACTAAAGCTGAAACGGTGGTGTGTGCGATGCCGTCATCCAGAGCTCTTCCCTTTGCTTGCGGAAGTACCTGAAACCAAAACTGAAACTGTAAGCATGAAGCTTAGTGAGCTCCCCCAACTTACCACATACCATACAACAACATATAAACACATATTGGGCCTTGCCCACTGCATCGGGTCGGGACCCGGAAAACTGCATCGGACCGAAGTCCGGAACTGACTGGGACCTTGTCCCCTGCATCGGACCGAAGTCCGGAACTAACTGCATCGGACCGAGGTCCGGAACTGACTGCATCGGACCGAAGTCCGGAACTAACTGGGACCGTGTCCCCTGCATCGGACCGAGGTCCGGGACTGACTGCACATAGCATAGCATATCATAACAATTTATACTGCATACTGCATCGGGCCGTGGCCCGGAACATAACACATACACATAGCACATAAAACATGTCTGAACCACGAAGGCATCAAACATACTAACTACTACATCGGACCGAAGTCCGGAAACTACTATTAACTGGACGGGCCGGCATTGTGGCCTTAGACCCGCCCCTACGGGAAGGAAACTCACCTCGTAAGCTAGCGGATGAGAGTGCGGCTCGGAAAGCTAACGGCTGCTGCTCCTGAATCTCCTCGGCTACAAATCCATAAACACACTCAATCAATCACTAGCACTGTACTCAGGGCTGACTCGCCGAGTCGGGATACCCGACTCGCCGAGTCCTAGACTCTCCGTTCAACTCTTACCAGCTGTCACTCGTCGAGTGTGGCATCGACTCGACGAGTATCCTCTGGATCCAAAACTCAGATGATCTTCATCCGACTCGCCGAGTCAGATGAACAGACTCGACGAGTTGTTCTTAATCCTCAAGGAGATTGCCTTGGACTCGCCGAGTTGTATGAACAAACTCGCCGAGTCCCTCCATTACTGAGTCTACTCTTAACTCGCTGAGTCCACTTCCTAACTCACCTCGTACACTCGACACTGAAGAAACTGAAGAATTCGGGACTCGCGACCTGACTCGTCGAGTCGTTCCTCCGACTCGCCGAGTCGCCGCCATGCAACATATTTTTACTCGATTTCTCTTGAATCCAACACATGCAAATGATAGATCTAGGTCCATTAAGCTGTTTTACCACGTAAAGTTTCCAACTTTACGTGCACAACCACATGAATGAGGGAAATAAGACTAAAATATGCACAATAAGGGTAGATCCATGGCTAATAAGCAATGTAACTCCAAAAAGACAGTGGATCTGGACTCTTCAACACCCCAACACTCAGATCCAAAGGTATATCGGCTCAATAACACAATCAAGCAAGCATAAAGCTTGGAACAAGCATCAAATAGCCCTTAAAAGAGCTCTAATGGAAGTTTAAACATGAAACCAGAAGAGAACTCCGAAAATACCTCAATAAGTTCACACTTGATCTTGGATCTTGGCACTAGAACTCGTTTCCTTGCTTCCTTCTTCTTCTCCTTCTTCACCCCTTCACAAAATGGAACAAGATCACTTATAAGCTCACAAGAGGGAGGTTTAGGGTTTTTCACAGTGCTCTCAGGGGGAAAGTGACGGAATGGAGGCTATAATGGGGTTTAAATAGTGAGCAAACCCGGGGAGTTAGGGTTTCACCCAGACGGACGGACTCGCCGAGTCCAGGATATGGACTCGCCGAGTCGCCGGCTCCCGCGTGCACAAGATGCGCGTCCTGACTCGGCGAGTCAGGCTAGGACTCGCCGAGTCCCTCTTGAAAACTTAGCCCAAATCAAATTAATTAACATACCGGAAACGGGTCGTTACATATGCCCACAATCATAACAATTTGGTAATATTACTATTAATAGAGGGTCTTTTTGATTTACATGCAAGAAAGATTTAAGCAATATTTGACAAGAGAGAGATAGTAAGGATATAGTTTGTTAATTTATTACTCATTAATAAATTTGTCACATCTCAAAAATATGATCCAAAATTTTTTAATTTAAGTAAAACAATATTCCAAAAACATTATCCATACAACCCGAATAAAAATAATTATAACAAATATCATATCAAAAACAAAGTGATATATCAAAAGCGGAATCCATATGGTGTGTGCGATGCAATCATCCCAAACTCTTCCCTTTGGAACCGGAAGTACCTGAAACATAACCTGAAAATTGTAAGCACAATCTCAATGAGTTCCCCAAACTACCTCATACCATACATAATAAATCACATACTGGCCCCCTGCCCTACTTCGAGCCTTGCCAGGCATCAAGCTCCGCTCGGTTTACAAATCTGTTATTCTCAGGCCTCGCCCACAATACACATACAACACATATCACAGATCATGCTAACACATAAAAATCATAAAACCATAGCATATGTTCCAGTCCCCGGGCCGCGCCCGACATCGAGCCCCTCCCGGTATACATAGCAACACATAAAACATGTAAGAGTCACACAGACTTCTAGAATCCTAGCATAATGAATAAGGGTCGACATTGGTGCCTTTGACCCGCTAAACCCAGTGAGGAAACTCACCTCGAATGCTGAATCTCACTAAAGATCCCTAGTTGTTGTCCTGATGACTCCCCGAGCTATCAGTACAAAATAACACCCAATTAACACTTCGATTCCAAACTATATCCAATGATCCATATTTTGGGTAAAATGACCATTTTACCCCTGATCTAGTTTCATCCACAACTACGGCCCAAATCCACAATCTAAAAGGCCCAAAACCAAATGATCCTTCATGGCCCATTTATGGCCCAATTTTCCTAATTGGGCCCAACCCTCTCATGGGCCTTACCCTAAACCCAATAAAATTTTCCAAGTCCAAGACACTTGTTCTTAGAAGGCCCAACAAGTGCTCATAACCCAAGCCGAACAAGAGGCCCAAATCCTTGGCCCAACTTGCAAAATCCCTCTGACGGAGTAAGCGGAGCGTACTCAGCTATACGCTAAGCGTACTCGCTGTTTGGATTGTATGCTGAGCCTACGAGCTTGTACACCCAACATACTCATCCATTAAGCCAACTTTTTCATTATGCTCTTATTGCTTAAGTCCAAGGGTCCAAACAATAGATCTGAGTCATAATCAACGTCTAGAACCATAAAGTCACCGACTTGGTGACTTTCCATGCCCCAAAAGAACCGAAACTTGAAATATAACACTTTATTTCCATTAAATAAACTCAAACTCATGCATGGATGAGTCCCAACCCAAAATATCCTAACTTTAAGACTTAGAATCCTCAAAAACGTCAAGAGGGGCAACTCATAACTTCTGGTATTGCATCAGGCCACCAAAACTCACTCATGGGACCAAAAGTTAACCAAAATCAAGGTAGAGCTAGATCTAAGCTATTACACATCAAGTTCAAAACTTTATACCTCCAAAGAGTGCCAAATAATGATGATGATGTTCCAGATCTACAAGCTCTCACTCTTCCAATGAAGCTTCAAGATGATCTCCTTCCTTCAAAGGCACCAAAATATTTCTAAGCTCAAGAACACTCAAAAATGGAGTTAGGTTTTTGTGGAGGCTGATTAGGAACAAAAGGGAGGCTGATAGAAAAGATCCTTGGGGCATAATGTTCTTTAAATAGTGATCAAACCCTAAATATTAGGGTTTTAGGTATGCACACATACGCCATGGGTACCAACTTGTACGTTGCGCGTATGTGCATGGCATCCGCGATTTATTTACTCTTGTACCCCTCGTGTACATAGGGTGGTACGACCAGCGTATGGTACACCTTAAGCCCAAAATGGTTAAGTCTAATATCTTCAAGGTCCAAAATCAAATTAATTAAATAAACAAGTTTAAATAAATAAATACCATAGAATTATCGGGTGTTACAATTCTCTCCCACTTGAATTAGACTTCGTCCACGAAGTCCCCCCCCCAAACAACTCTGTATATTGCTCTCTCATCTAATCCTCGGGCTCCCAAGTCCGCTCTGAACCCTTGCGGTGCTGCCATTGCACCTTCACTAGCTCAACAACCATATTCCTCAAGGTTTTCATCTTCTGATCCAAAATCGACACCGGTCTCTTAATATAATTAAGGTGGTCATCCACTTGAATATCCTCCAAAGGCACAACTGCTGAATCATCCACTAAACACTTCCGCAACTGAGAGACATGAAACGTGCTATGAATCACTGTGCTCGGATAGAAGATCTAAATGATACGCAACCTAGCCCACCCGAGACAAAACCCTGAAGATACCAATATACCTGGGGCCTAGCTTGCCCCGCTCCCAAAATCGGATGACACATTTCCAAGGTGACACCTTCAGGAGAACCATATCTCCCACCTGGAACTCTAAATCTGACTGACGTTTGTCAACATAACTCTTCTGCCGACTCTGAGTTGTCTCAAGCTTGCTCCGAACCTGCTGAATCAGCTAAGTGGTCTTGAGCACCACCTTGGTACTCCCTATAACCCGCTGACTGACCTCACGCTAATTAATCGGGGTCCTGAATTTCCTCTCGTAGAGCATCTTAAAAGGAGGTCAATCGATGCTAGCGTGATAACTGCTGTTATACGAAAATTCCGCTAACAGAAGATATGTATTCTAATTCCCACCAAAATCCAACACGCACGCACATATCATATCCTCAAGGGTATGGATAGTTCGCTCACTCTAATCCTCGGTCTGCGGATGGAAAATTGTACTGAAAAGAAGACAAGTGCCCAAATCATCATGGAATCTCTTCCAGAACTTGGAACTAAACCGAACATCCCTGTCAGAAACCACTGATACGTGCACCCCATGACGTGCCACCACCTCTCTGATATAAATCTCGGCCAACTTCTCTGCAGAAATACTCTCCTGAATCGGAATGAAATGCACGCTATTGGTCAAATGATCCACGATGACCCATATCAAATCCACTTAGCGTGTAATCCTGGGAAACTTTGTGATAAAATCCATGGTGACGTCTTCCTATTTCCATACGGGGATCTCCAACGGTTGCATCTTGTCGTGAGGACGTTAATGTTCGGCTTTGACCCTCATGCAAGTCTAACACTGCTCCACATACCATGCCACATCCTGCTTCATGCAGGGCCAACAATGATCAGGATGATGATCCCAATACATCTTCGTCACCCCGGGATGGATGGAGAACCTCGACTTGTGAGCCTCCTC
Source organism: Lactuca sativa (assembly GCF_002870075.4). Classification (NCBI taxonomy): domain Eukaryota; kingdom Viridiplantae; phylum Streptophyta; class Magnoliopsida; order Asterales; family Asteraceae; genus Lactuca; species Lactuca sativa. Next base: position 63,892,102 of record NC_056629.2, on the reverse strand, counting down.
CATCAGAATCTGGCTACACCGCCCCAATAAGCAACCTAAACCCGCCGATGCAGAGTCAACAATCCACAACTATCATAATCAAAAGAAGCCACCTGACCTACAATGCGCTCACTCTTCTGGTTCTCTTCCATCATGACCTTAACCTACGACTCCCGGATATGCTTTAACATCGGGGTAATCACGGTCATCCTCAAACATATATCCTTGATCGAAGTAGCGACCGCCTTGTGGCTTAGAGCATAGGCCGCCACATTGACCTTTCCTGGGTGATAAAGGATCTCGCAATCATAATCCTTCACCACATTTAACCATCGACTCTACCTCATATTAAGATTCGGATGATCCATCAAGTACCTCGGGCTCTTGTGATCCGTATAAATAGTACAGCGGACCCCATAGAGGTAATTTCGCAAAATCTTGAGGGCGAAAACCACGACCCCCAACTCCAAATCATGTGTCTGATAATTCGCCTCATGAGGCTTCAGCTGCCTTGAAGCGTAAGCGATCATGCGACCCTACATCAGCACTGCCCCCAAACCAGAGATCGAAGCATCACAATTAACCAAAAAACTATCAATACACTCTGGCAGGGTCAAAATCGGCGCCTCACACAACCGCTCTCTCAAAGTCTCAAAAGTTACCTACTGCTCAGGCCCCCAACAAAATGTCACCGACTTCTTGGTCAGTCGGGTCAAAGGAATAGCTATATTGGAGAAATCCTAGATGAATCTCCGATAGCAACCAGCTAAACCAAGAAAACTCTGATATCAGATGGAGACCTTGGAACCTCCCACTGCATCACGGCCTCGACCTTGGCCGGATCGACTAGAATACGCTTCTGGTTGACAAGGTGCCCTAGAAACTGTACTTCGCGTAACCAGAACTCACACTTGGAGAACTTTGCAAAAAGTCTCTCCCTCCTCAATATATCCAGCACTTCCCTCACGTGCTCCTCATGCTGCTCCTGACTCTTGGAATAAACTAATATATCATCAATGAACACAATCACAGACCGATCCAACATCGGTCTGCACACACGGTTCATGAGATCCATGAACCCGGCTGGAGCATTGGTGAGTCTAAAAGACAACACAACGAACTCATAATGACCATATCAAGTCCGAAAAGTTGTCTTCGGCACATCCTCATCCCTGACCTGCATCTAGTGATAACCTGATCGTAAATCAATCTTGGAGAGCTAAGATGCACCCTAAAGCTGGTTAAAAAGATCATCAATCCTCGGGAGTGGATAACGGTTCTTCTCTGTTACCTTATTCAACTCCCGGTAGTCGATATACATACAATGAGACCCGTCCTTCTTCTTCACAAACAGAATCGGTGCTCCCCAAGGAGAACTACTCAGTCGAATAAATCCCTTGTGTAACATCTCCTACAGCCATGTAGACAACTCCTACATCTCGGGAGGAGCCAACCGATATAGTGCTTTAGATATCGGAGCCGCACCTGGAACCAGATCAATCCTGAACTCGACTGCCTCTCCGGAGGCACCCCAGGCAAGTCCTATGGAAATACATCCGAGGAATACCGCACAATCAGCACATCATCCATGGTCTCCTTACGCTTATCCTAGGTATCCATGACATACGCGACTTAACTCGAGCAACCTTATTGAAGATAGCGTATGGCTCTCGTTGCAGAACACAAAATCGGCCCACACTGCGGTCTCTTCACATGAATCACCAACTCTCCCCCACTTGTGGTCCGAACCTGAACAAACTGTTGCTCACAATCGATCACTACCCCATTAGGGCTCAACCAATCCATGCCCATGATAATCTTGTTCCCACGCAAAGGAATGGGAACCAAATAAACCAGATACTACTCGCTGAATAACTAAAGAGTACAACCCCGATGGACTCTCGCAACCTGAACCGTCCTATCATCAGCAATCTCAACATAAAGAGGACAAACCAGATCCCTCGGAGCTCCAACAAATCTCTTGCTAAGCACAAGCGATACAAAGGACTGAAATAGTGTTCACAAGGAACGATCCTTAAATAAAACATATAAGCATAAGCAAGCAATTCAATATAAGTAAAGAGATAAGGAGAAGATGCATACTCGTAACCACATCAGGAGCTGCACACGCCCCTTATATCATTAAATGGAAAGCCTTGCTCTTCGTCGCAGGCACATCTACCCGGACATGGTGATCGTCAGTAATCCGAAGAGTCGCAGGAGCGGGTGCTGACACTGGTCTTACTGTAACCAAACTCGGACAATGGGCCTTCTTGTGGCCCCTCTGATTGAAATGAAAGGAATTCAAGTCTGATCCCTGGGTGGTGGTAGCAATATTATCCCTGCTATAATGACCCGTCCAGCCGCACTTGAAGCAACCAGAACCACCACCACTCCTGCACGGTCCCTCGTGTGTCCTGCCATACTTTCCAGATTGGCTGGCCATGATGGCCCCTTGATCTGGAATCCGATTCCTTGGGCCTATTTCTCGAAACCATTGATGTATGAACCTTATATAGCTTCCTATTCCTCTCCATCTACAGGTCAATCTCCCTCTCCCTAGATCGAGCTATCATATCCTCTAGTGTCTTGCAGCTGGATTGGCTCACAAAATGCCGAATGTCGCTCCTCAGCATCTTATGATATCAGGCTTTCTTCATCTCCCCGTCCACTACATATTGCAAAACCATAAGTGCCCTCTCCCTGAACATAGTGGTAATCTCAACCACCATCTCCATAGTCTGGTGGATATCCTGGAACTCTCACGCCAACTGTTGCACCTCAATCACTGGTACAAACTCAGCTCAAAACTGTGACGAGAAGTCATCCAATGTCAACACATCAATCGCATCATCACCCAGTGCACGCCCTTCCTCCTCCCACCAGCCTTGTGCCCTGTCCTTCAAAAGGCAGGAAGGTAATTTGACCTTGTCCCCCTTAGGTCAACGACTAGTGCGGAAAGCGTTAGCAACATATGCTAACCACCGCCAACTCATAATGGGGTCCTTCACCCCATGATAATCCAGAGCTCCACATGCCTGAAACTCCCTGAATGCCACAGAACGTGCTCCCGCTAGTGCTATCATCTTAGAACGAAATGAGCTCAATCGCTCATCCAAAACCTCCAGGATACCCTCCTTGACCGATTCGAAGATCATAGGAGTCTGATCAATAATACAACGAGTGATCTCTGATGAGAGAAACTCCTTGGTTTTCTCATCGAGCTGCCCGACATCAGATCCTCAGCCCGAGCCCTCCCCAGCACCAGAACTGCCAATAGGTTTACCTCACAATACCCCCATACAGAAAATAGACCATATAAACCATCAGAACGCACACATCGAAGTATATATTTTGGAATCAAAACTCCTTAAGCTTGCTGATTTTATTGTAACTCTCCTTCAATCGAGTACGAATCCTTTGTTTCCAATAGTATGGGCTCATACTACCTTCCACATCTATTCGTACTTTCCTCAAGAATTTCTTTGACTCAACCAAGTTACTCTATATCCACACCACCTTCCCTCACAGATAAGGCTCATAGCACTAGATCTCATCCTAGGTTTTCATAGGGCAACTCCATACTACTCTCCGCAATCAGCTATAGAAGGAACTCCCGCTAACTTCCTCTAACTAGCTCATGAATACAATTACATATCACTAAAACCAGATAATTCTTTAAATGGAAGGTCTCACACTACAACGGTTGGACTCAAACAAAAGTTGTGCACTAGAGTTAAAACCAAACCCTCTAAAATTATTTAGTTCCCATAATATGTAACTTAGCATATTCTTTTACAAGTTAGCTGAAGCAAGTTAGAACTCCTCAAAGCACAAAGCAAGCAGCATTCGAGTGTCAAGTAATCAGAACCAAGCCTAACCTAATCAGGCCATCCTACCACTGACTGATCAGTACTAGTATGTAAGTCTACAAGCTCATACTAGATGCATACATGCTTGCTGCAACAAAAACCAAATCACAAGCTTCTGATAAAAAACGAGCAGTTCTAGTAAGATTTGTAATATGAATACCTTTACGTTTTGCAGAGATATAAGGTGCCATTTTAGGATTCCATTTCCTAGTACCATGGCCAAAATGAACTCCTGCTTCCATCATCTCTTCTAAATTAATGTTCCAATGTCTTCTTGTCATTTCTGCCCACACTGCCTCCCCCTTTTGAAAAAAAAAGAGGTACCCTAAAATAAATAATTGTTCCGATGGAACCTTCTTTTATACCATAGATTGGCGTAGATACACAGCCCAAGACATTATTCCAAAGGCATCTCTCGAAGCATTTTGTAACAGCCCGGAATCTCAGGTATTATTAAAATTATGTTTTTGGGGTGATTTAAGAGGGGACTCGGCGAGTTGGAGCCTAGACTCGCCGAGTAGGATCGCAGACTTGGTCGCGGGACCGCGACTGGACTCGACGAGTCCAGATATGGACTCGGCGAGTCGACGCTGTTCAGCAGAAACCCTAACCGTTCAGTTTGGATCGTATTTAAAGCCTCTTAGGCCGTCATTTTCAGTCTTTTGGTCGATTGAGAAGAACCCTAATCGCTGTGGACGTCTGGAGCAGGAGAGAAAGCTTTTGGAACTTGGAAGAATTGGTTAGGCAAGAAGAAGAGGGATTTGGCTAAAAGAATATCAAGGAGGATTGAGACCTGAGATTTGGAGGACACAGAGAGTGCGTTTTCAGGTAACACTCGGACCAATTCTGTCATTTTGATGTGTATGTAAGTTTGGGGTTTATGAAACCCATTTAGTGATTTGATGGGTTATGATGTTGTTACCCAAACGTTTTACCCAGTAATGAGATGTTTAGACGTCCAGAGGGTCCCATGGTTGTATATTGTTGGACCATACGTAATTCAGGAAGCAGTTACTCGTCTGCATGGCATGGACTCGCCGAGTTGTTCTTCAGACTCGGCGAGTAGCTTGAAGATTTACTGGGACTCGCCGAGTTGTTCATCAGACTCGGCGAGTGGAGTCGGGGTGGCCCCGCGATTCTTCCACGAGGACCTCGTCGAGTCAAGAGGAATACTCGACGAGTAGAAAGGGAATATTCTGGAATTTGTGAGGACGACTAGACTCGCCGAGTCGCCATGGGACTCGCCGAGTCCGGTCGAGCTGACCGTTGACCGTTGACCAGAGTTGACCTAAGTCTGACTTCTTAGGGATAGTCACACTTAGAAGAGATAAGTATTAATGAGTCATGTAATGTTATAGGGAGGTTGTAGCTCGTAAGTTGTGCACGAGTCATTTCAGGAGTTGCTAACTTTCAGCATATACGAGGTGAGTCTTCTCACTATACTGTACCCGGAAGGGTTTGACTGCGTGGCCGGAAGGTCAGATATGATATGTGATATGTATGCTATATGTGGTAAGTTAATTGTTATGTATGCTATGTATGATATGTGGGCCGGAAGGCGATTATGTTATGGGCCGGAAGGCGTTGTAATGAGACCGGAAGGTCAGGGCCTGGAAAGGCGTATGTGTGTAGTGTATATTGGGGAACTCACTAAGCATTTATGCTTACAGTTGTTGTGTATGTATTTCAGGTACTAGCGAGGACCGTGGGAAGGCGTCGGCATGATCGATACGCACTGAAGATGGTTTTATGATCTTGGGATTTGAATAATTGTATTGACTGAATAATTAACTAGTTATGCCTTGTTTTTAATGGAAATAGTTGTGTTTTAAAAATGAAAAATTTGTTTGAAAAATTTGAGTCGTTACAATTGGTATCAGAGCCTTGGTTTGAGGGATTCGGGTGCACCTTTGGGGGTAACTGAACTCAAACCGAGGATTTGAGGAAACTTTTCAAATAAAGGCATAAACTTTTGTAAATGGTTTTGTGGTAAGCAAGAAAGAAGCAGTGTGTACGATCAGTCAGCGCCCGAGCGGTAAAGATCCCCAAAATACCTTACAATATTATATGATATGAATTGTTATGCATGCTAGAAGACTAGGTATTCATGATAGGACTAGAGTGGCCTGATTTGTGATGCCTTAGTCTAGGGAAGTTGCTTATATGAGATGCTTTGCTAGTATGCGGGTAGATAGAGCGTAGCAGAAGTAGAGTACTCACTATCTGGAGTTTGGGGAGGAGGACTTGGGATGAACATTGATGCGGTGTGGTCGGTAGTATTGGGCCCGTACTACCGAGGACACCGGGTCAGTGGGAGGCCCAAGTAGGAATCCCTGGATATCTGGGACTGAGTAGGGTTGCGTGTCGAGTACGAGTATACTTGGTAGAATCTCTGATAGTTTTATGTTGTATTTCAGAGATATCATGGTTAGACCGCGGCACGGGGCAAGTACGAGCGGTGTGAGTGACGAGGATATTCGTCAGATGATCCACGAGGAGGTGGCGGCGGCGATCCGGGCTGAGATCCCGGAGATGTTTGGGTCTATCAAGACCACCCTGATGGAGACGTTCGACGAGCGGTACGCCGCATTGACTGAGGCTACAACCGCTGCAGCTACCGCAGCTGTGGCCGCTGCTAGGCCACAGGGGGGTGATTCATTGCTGTTCCGAGAGTTCAGCAACACGAAGCCACCAGAGTTCGATGGGACGCAGGATCCGATTGCTGCGATGAGGTGGATCGCAGATATAGAGGGGTGCTTCTACACTTGTTCATGCCCGGAGCACCTGAGGGTACGGTTCGCTTTGAACCAGCTCCGTCTGGGAGCAAAGGACTGGTGGAAGTTCGTGACGGCGAACTTCACTTTGGCAGAGACTGCGGCAGTGACATGGGAGGGGTTCACTACCATGTTCAGGGAGGAGTACGTTCCCCCGGTGGAGCGGGAACGATTGGTTCAGGAGTTCTTAACCCTCAAGCAGGGTACCGATTCGGTGGCGGCGATCACGCGGAAGTTCCATGAGAGGGCGATGTTTTGCCCCGAGCTGGTGGCCACAGAGCAGGCTCGGATGAGCCGGTACTTGGGTGTTCTGAGGAGGGAGATCCGGGAGTTTGTGTCAAACTCCACTTATCATACTTTTACTGAGCTTCAGGCGAATGCCAGGAAGCGTGAGATCGAGTTAGAGACTCAGGCCAGGGAGGAGGCCGAGTCTCAACAGGCAGACCGGCGGCCGGCTCAGTCTCAGCCGGCAGCCAAGCGGATCAAGTCCGCCGATTCGAGGACGGGAGGTTCGAAGAACCGCACTTGCGTAAAGTGCCGCAAGGGTCACGATGGGGCGTGTCGAGCCGGTGCCTGCTACAATTGCGGCAAGGAGGGGCACATTGCTAGGGAGTGCCCCAAGGGGTTTATGGTTTGCTTCCATTGCAACCAGACCGGCCATCGAAAGGCCGAGTGTCCGCAGCTTCGTCAGGGATCCGCACCTATTGCCAGGACTACTGAGACTCGACCGGTGAAGGTCGAGGCCCCGAGGGCTCGTGGGAGAGCTTTTCAGCTGACTGCGGAAGAGGTCCGCGCTGCGCCCGATGTTGTGGCAGGTATGTTGTAATTCATGTAATTATTTTTAATGTCGATATGTTATGCTTATGTTATTATGCGCGTAGGTACTTTCCTTGTGAACTCGGTGCCTGCCTTAGTGTTATTTGACTCGGGTGCGAGTAGGTCCTTTGTGTCCTTGGCCTTTAGTCAGCATATTGGCGTTAGTCGTGAGTCGTTGAGTCGACCTTTGAGAGTCTCTATAGCTGACGAGAAGGTGATTTGTGCTACGGAGGTTCTTCGGGGATGTGTACTAGAGATCTTCGGGGTTGAATTCCCGATTGACCTGATTCCTATTGCGATGGGGGATGTCTGTGTCATCGTGGGCATGGACTGGTTGAGCCGATTCGGCGCTGTCATCGACTGTGAGCGCCAGTTGGTGACCATACGAGACCATAGTGGGGGAGTTCTTTCGGTGTACGGTGAGGGTACCCGTTCAGGATCAGCTTTTTGTTCGGCCGCTAGAGCGAGGCAGTGTCTACAGCAGGGCTGTAAGGGTTATGTGGCGTATGTGATGGATACGCGGGAGGTTTCCGAGAGACCGAAGTCAATTAAGGAGGTCCCTGTGGTGCGTGAGTTTTCAGATGTTTTTCCCGAGGAACTGCCGGGAGTACCGCCTGTGAGGCAAGTAGAGTTTAATATCGATCTGGTTCCGGGGGCAGCACCTATTGCTAAGGTGCCCTATCGTCTTGCACCTCCAGAGATGCAAGAGTTGTCCTCGCAACTCCAGGAGTTGCTGGGGAAGGGATTCATTCGGCCGAGCAGCTCGCCATGGGGAGCACCTATTCTGTTCGTCAAGAAGAAGGATGGTTCACACCGGATGTGCATTGATTACCGGGAGTTGAACAAGCTAACGGTCAAGAACCGTTACCCGTTGCCGAGGATCGATGATTTATTCGATCAGTTGCAGGGAGCGTCTTGGTTTTCCAAGATCGATCTGAGGTCAGGTTACCATCAGGTGAGAGTACGGGATGAAGACGTCCAGAAGACAGCGTTTAGGACGCGATATGGGCATTATGAGTTTGTGGTGATGCCTTTTGGACTCACCAATGCCCCGGCTGTGTTCATGGATCTCATGAACAGGGTATGCAGGCCGATGTTGGATCGGTCAGTGATCGTATTTATCGACGACATTCTGGTGTATTCGAGATCTAGAGAGCAGCATGAGGAGCATTTGAGGGAGGTCCTTGAGGTATTGAGGTCGGAGAAGCTTTATGCAAAGTTCTCCAAATGTGACTTCTGGTTGCGGGAGGTCCAGTTTCTAGGACATGTGGTTAATCAGAAAGGGATATTAGTCGATCCGGCCAAGGTTGAGGCGGTGATGAGTTGGGAGGTGCCGAAGTCACCCTCTGAGATCAGGAGTTTCCTTGGGTTGGCAGGGTATTATCGGAGGTTTATCAAGGATTTCTCCAAGATCGCAGTGCCACTCACCAGATTGACCCGGAAGGGTGTTACATTCTCATGGGGGCCCGAGCAGCAGACCTCCTTTGAGACACTTCGCCAGAGATTGTGCGAAGCCCCGGTATTAGCTCTCCCAGAAGGGATGGAAGATTTCGTGGTATATTGCGACGCATCGATTTCGGGATTGGGTGCGGTGTTGATGCAGAGGGGTCATGTGATAGCTTATGCGTCGAGGCAGCTGAAGCCTCATGAGGCGAGATATCCCACGCATGATTTAGAGTTGGGGGCAGTAGTGTTCGCTCTCAAGATTTGGCGTCACTACTTGTATGGGGTTCGATGTACGATATACACGGACCATAAGAGTTTGAGGTATTTGATGGATCAACCCAACCTAAATATGCGTCAGAGGAGGTGGTTGGATGTGGTCAAGGATTATGATTGTGAGATCCTGTACCACCCAGGCAAGGCTAATGTGGTAGCCGATGCATTGAGCCGCAGGGCGGAGAGCACTCCATTGCGAGATGTATGCTTGAGACTGACCGTGATGACTCCTGTATTGGATGATATTCGTAGGGCCCAGGCAGAGGCCGTGCGACCCGAAATGCAGAAGAAAGAGCGGGTTGTGGGGTTAATCTCAGAGTTTGTCAAGGATAGTCGAGGCCTTATGACGTTTCAGGGTCGGGTTTGGGTACCGTTCGTGGGCGGTACGCGTATTACGTTGATGGAAGAGGCTCATAGATCGAAATTTTCGATCCATCCCGGTGCTACAAAGATGTATTTGGACTTAAGGAAGGAATATTGGTGGCCCTGTATGAAGAGGGATGTGGCATGGTTCGTTGAGAGGTGCTTGACCTGCCGTAGGGTTAAGGCTGAGCACCAGAGACCGCATGGCAAGTTACAACCATTGGAGATCCCCGAGTGGAAGTGGGAACAGATCACTATGGATTTTATCACCAAATTGCCAAGGACTGCTAGGGGAGTTGACGCAATTTGGGTGATTGTGGATAGGTTGACGAAGAGTGCACACTTCCTTGCCATCAGTGAGAGTTCTTCAGCGGAAAAGTTAGCGGAGATATACGTGAAAGAGGTGGTATCTCGGCACGGGGTGCCGATCTCGATTGTGTCAGACCGCGATGTGCGCTTCACTTCCAGGTTCTGGAAGAAATTCCATGAGGAGCTGGGTACTAAATTGCATTTTAGTACCGCATACCATCCCCAGACAGACGGTCAGAGCGAGCGGACAATTCAGACGCTGGAGGACATGCTCCGGGCGTGTGTGTTAGACTTCGGGGGTAGTTGGGATGCGTATTTGCCATTGGTAGAGTTTTCCTACAACAACAGCCACCATTCGAGCATTGGTATGCCGCCTTTCGAGCTGTTGTATGGTAGGAGGTGTCGGACTCCCATTTGCTGGGGAGAGGTGGGACAGAGAGTGATGGGCAGCACGGAGATCATACTCCAGACGACAGAGCAGATTCAGCAAGTGAGACAAAGGTTATTGACTGCCCAGAGCCGACAGAAGAGTTATGCAGACAGGCGCCGATCCGAGCTTGAATTTCAAGTCGGCGACTTCGTTCTCCTGAAGGTCTCTCCTTGGAAAGGAGTGATTCGATTCAGGAAGAGGGGCAAATTGGGGCCCCGGTATATTGGACCATTTCGTGTGGTTGCAAGGATAGGCCGGGTAGCCTATCGGTTGGAGTTCCCAGCGGAGTTGGGTCAGATCCATGACACTTTTCATGTATCGCAGTTGAGGAAGTGCATAGCCGATGAGTCGGCAGTGGTTCCATTGGGGGATATTCAGGTGGATGCGAGCCTGAATTACGCGGAGAGACCAGTGGCGATCAGGGATCGGAAGATCAAGGTTCTGAGGAACAAGGAAGTACCTCTGGTGTTGGTTCAATGGCAACACCGTAAGGGATCAGAAATGACTTGGGAACCGGAGCGCGAAATGCGGGAGCAGCATCCGGAACTATTTGCTGAGTGAGACTTCGAGGGCGAAGTCTAATCCAAGTGGGGGAGAGTTGTAACAGCCCGGAATCTCAGGTATTATTAAAATTATGTTTTTGGGGTGATTTAAGAGGGGACTCGGCGAGTTGGAGCCTAGACTCGCCGAGTAGGATCGCAGACTTGGTCGCGGGACCGCGACTGGACTCGACGAGTCCAGATATGGACTCGGCGAGTCGACGCTGTTCAGCAGAAACCCTAACCGTTCAGTTTGGATCGTATTTAAAGCCTCTTAGGCCGTCATTTTCAGTCTTTTGGTTGATTGAGAAGAACCCTAATCGCTGTGGACGTCTGGAGCAGGAGAGAAAGCTTTTGGAACTTGGAAGAATTGGTTAGGCAAGAAGAAGAGGGATTTGGCTAAAAGAATATCAAGGAGGATTGAGACCTGAGATTTGGAGGACACAGAGAGTGCGTTTTCAGGTAATACTCGGACCAATTCTGTCGTTTTGATGTGTATGTAAGTTTGGGGTTTATGAAACCCATTTAGTGATTTGATGGGTTATGATGTTGTTACCCAAACGTTTTACCCAGTAATGAGATGTTTAGACGTCCAGAGGGTCCCATGGTTGTATATTGTTGGACCATACGTAATTCAGGAAGCAGTTACTCGTCTGCATGGCATGGACTCGCCGAGTTGTTCTTCAGACTCGGCGAGTAGCTTGAAGATTTACTGGGACTCGCCGAGTTGTTCATCAGACTCGGCGAGTGGAGTCGGGGTGGCCCCGCGATTCTTCCACGAGGACCTCGTCGAGTCAAGAGGAATACTCGACGAGTAGAAAGGGAATATTCTGGAATTTGTGAGGACGACTAGACTCGCCGAGTCGCCATGGGACTCGCCGAGTCCGGTCGAGCTGACCGTTGACCGTTGACCAGAGTTGACCTAAGTCTGACTTCTTAGGGATAGTCACACTTAGAAGAGATAAGTATTAATGAGTCATGTAATGTTATAGGGAGGTTGTAGCTCGTCGGTTGTGCACGAGTCATTTCAGGAGTTGCTAACTTTCAGCATATACGAGGTGAGTCTTCTCACTATACTGTACCCGGAAGGGTTTGACTGCGTGGCCGGAAGGTCAGATATGATATGTGATATGTATGCTATATGTGGTAAGTTAATTGTTATGTATGCTATGTATGATATGTGGGCCGGAAGGCGATTATGTTATGGGCCGGAAGGCGTTGTAATGAGACCGGAAGGTCAAGGCCTGGAAAGGCGTATGTGTGTAGTGTATATTGGGGAACTCACTAAGCATTTATGCTTACAGTTGTTGTGTATGTATTTCAGGTACTAGCGAGGACCGTGGGAAGGCGCCGACATGATCGATACGCACTGAAGATGGTTTTATGATCTTGGGATTTGAATAATTGTATTGACTGAATAATTAACTAGTTATGCCTTGTTTTTAATGGAAATAATTGTGTTTTAAAAATGAAAAATTTGTTTGAAAAATTTGAGTCGTTACACATTTTATCATGGAAAAACTGAGCAGATCCTTAACCCTATCTATCATGTGATTCACAGAATCACAGATTGAAGCATATCAAATAACATGTATGGGTAATTTAGGAAAACTTGTTGGATTAGGTGTGTAAGCCCATAACTATAATCGATATATACTTAAACTGATAGTAGCATAGTCCTTTTGGGTTGCCCTGTGACATCCCTATTTTCACGGCTAAAAAAGACTGATTTTGTTTATGCTTTATAAAAATCAGAGTATCTCTTTTAATAAAAAAACGTTGCGGAATTGGTTCCCAGTAAAACATTATAAATACGTTATCAAAGAATTTCCGAGGAAAAGTATTTTTATTCATTTTAAAACATTTGCGATGCCATCTTCAATACTAAAACATAAGCATAAACAGAACTTACATTCATTATCGCTAGTGATTTACATCTCCTTAATCTCTCAGTGTAATGTGAAATCATAACAACACCTGTGATATAAATAAACTGAGTGGATCAGGTTGGGAAACCTGGTGAGTACATAGGGTTTTCAACCCACAATAATATAATTATTATGCTTAAACATCAAACAATCAACTCAATTACCCATCCCCATTATCTTCTTTACTCTTAAGGATCTACCCTAAGAATCAGCTATTCCTCGTTCATTTATTCCTAAGGATCATCCTAAGGAATCGTCACGAAGTCCATCGTTGCCATGGTTTACACAACAGGCACTAAGTCTGCATAGTCGCCGTAGGTTAGGCATCAAGTCTGCATGATCGCCAAGGTTTACACAACGGGCACTAAGTCTACATAGTCGCCAGGGTTTAGGCATCAAGTCTGCATGATCGCCAAGGTTTAGGCACCAAGTCTGCATGGTCGCCAAGGTTTAGAGTAGGCCGGGTGAACACATCGTTCACAACACCTACAGGTTGCGAGCCTGCTAGTGTTCCACTGGACTGTCTAGAATAGTATGTGGTTGTCATCCATACTCTGCTGAATGACGGGGCCATCGTTTGGGAAAAGACTTCTCACATTGTCCACCTCTCACCCTCACCTCGTGGTCTATAACACCTCTCAACTCATCATCCAACTCATGTTCCATCTATTACAGCGACCCATGTTTTACTCCAACATTATCATAGATATAAAAAAACATATACATTTTAAATCATTTAAAACATGTATAAAATCGTTCATCCAGCATAGACAACAAGTATTCAGATAATATGCACACATAGCAAGTAATTTATATAAAATACTTCATATCTATGTGTAAGATGAAAGTAACTATGCACTCACTTGATAAGGTGATGACTCGGTACTCGGACAACACTTCGTTACTGTTAAAACAATTTTCCTCAGACAAAACCTAGTATCATTACCACTAGAGTTTACTCTAACATTAACCGTGACTAATTAATAGTCTAGATATTATTACTATTATATAAGCATTAAAAAACACTCTTATATAACTCATAATAATATCCCAAATACTCATTATAAGTTCCTAATAACGTTACTATATTAAAACATAAGCTATACTAATGATAGGGTAGGTATAGCTCACTTACAACGGGTTTCCTTGAAAACCGGGCTCTTCCGGAGCAGAGTTTCTGAGCCGAAGAATCTTCTTTTCGGAGCCGTCAGGCGCTCCGGGGTTTCCGCCTCGTGCTAGGGGGTTCCCTAGGCTTTTTGGGGGGTTTCATGAGGTTTAGAGAGAGTTTCTAGAGAGAGAAAGAAGGGGTGAAGGTGTGAGGTTGAGGGTTTCCCCAACACCTCTATTTATAGTGCTCCTAGAGCGTCACCACGTCATGGTGGCCCTCACCATGTTGTGGTGGTGCGTAGGCTCCAAGGTTTCGCCTGGTGCTGACATGTGGCGACGCACATAGGGTAGAAATCAGCCGATTTTAAAAAATTCATAACTTTTGCATACGAACTCCGTTTTCGACGTTCTTTTTTTCCACGCGTAGGTAAAAACAAGATCTACAACTTTAGTTTAGACTCCATCGACTAGTTCACGACCGATCTTAAAATTAACAGTACGAGGAGATTAGATTGTTAAATGACCACGAAGAATTCGCAACTCCTTCATACGGACTCCGTTTTCGTCTATCTTTTTACCGTTGAGTTCCTATTAATGAGATCTTCAACTCTCATTTAGGTCGTATAAGCCAAAAACTACTCGAACTAAAATTCGAGTTTCGGGCCGTGCACTGCTAAGCCGAATCTTAGAAAAATCATAACTTCCTCATACGAAGTCAGATTTGGGCGTTCTTTTTATGGATGTTCTAGGTTTAACTTATACTACAACTTTGGTTTAGTTCACCAAGGCTAAAAAGTCCTCCAACATAAATTCACTATTTACGTCTCCCGGTGCCGTGCCGGTTTTGCCGAAAAACTTCGATGAGCCATAACTTCTTCGTTATAACTCGGATTTCGGCGTTCTTTATATGTACGGAACCCTCGAGACATATTCTACAACTTGGTTAAGATTATTTATTCAAAATAATCTATTATCGAAAAGTCGTTTTCGACCCCTATTATCTCTAAATTGACTAACCCGGATCTACGGGCGTTACAATTATCTCCGCCTTAGGATGATTACGTCCCAAAATCATTAACGAAACAGGGCTTACATGATGACTCCATACGTTATCTCTTCATCATAAGTAATAACCGTAATTTTGATGTTTCTTCGAACGAGTATCTAACTCTAAGACTTCCTGACTGCAGGCGGTGCCCGATCTTGGACCCGCTCTCTATCTCATGTTAGACTTTCAGTCATGATCTTCATCTCATGATCTCGATATTTATTGGAGACTCCTTCTTTAACAAACTTGAGATAAGTTTCTTCCTTCGATTATCATAATAGACCAATGGGTCTTGTTGTAATGACCTCTCATCCTATGATGCATTGCTTGGACTCAGGTCTTTTAGAGTCAAATTCCAGAACACACTATACCTTCCTGCATGTTCTAATCACATCTTCAAAGGTAGCATTTCTAGCTACAAGTAACCGTCGTGATACCTCTACCGATTACTTCGATTATCTCTTACTTCAATCCTATGGCTTAATTTAGATGCTACATCAAACTCGATTTTCTAAACCACTTAGCATACTCAGGGAAGTCGGACTCAATTCGATATGACCACTAGGGTCGGAATATCAACTATCTTCTTAGTCATTACCGAAACGATGGTAACGACATACTTGAATAAAACGGAATCAATTACTAGCTTCTTGGTAACCTTGTGACTTTCCCTGATCCAAGTGTAAGTCCTGTGCTTCTGGTAGTATATGCATCTACTACCTTTCACACCTACTCATACTCATCCTAAGTATTGTCTCGCAGTCCCTAAGTCACCATATAGGAAAATCACATAACAGTTTAACATATCAGATAACAAAATGAAGGCTTTATTATTTCTTGAAACTATTACATAGGTTTTCAAGTTCACCCTAGACTATTCCTATAATAGGCTACATCATATGGTTCTATCTCTTTGGCTACCTCATAACTTGATCATCGGGTATGAATTCCTCATCCTTGGTTCCTCGCATTGTTTTCTGCTTCGTCAAGGATTATGTGGAACGCCCTTGACCTTGGTGGCGTGTTAGGCCTTGCTGCCTCGTTTTTCTTTGGGCAGTCCCTAGAAATATGTCCTTCTTTGTTACATCCATAGCACACTTTCTTGTTGGACGCACACTTGCTGGCGTAATGCCCTGTCTTTCCACATTTGTAGCAAATCACCTCCTTGCTACATTTCCCGAAGTGCTTTTTTTTACACTTTTCGCACCACTTGGCTTCACCTCCTCCTCCTTCGTCAGTCTTTGAGAATTTCCTTTCTTTGTTGGATTTTGAAGATCCTTCATGCTTTCTTTTCTCGCCAACTCCAGCTCTCTCCAGACCCTTTTCCCTAATCTAGGTCTCAACATTCCTGGCTGCCCAGATGGCTCCTTTCAAAGTGGTTTCTTGCTTGACCATTGGTCCAAAGTCTTCTGGTAATCCATGGGCAAACTTGTTGACCTTGGAGAGCTCAGTTGGAACTAGGTAAGGAACAAGCTTCATTTTCTCCATAAAACTTGCAGCATACTCGATGACACTCATCCTTCCCTTCTTTAGATTCTGGAACTCATTGTTGATCTCTAGAAGATCCTGCTCAGAGCAGTACTGCATCTTTAACTGCACCAGAAAATCTTCCCACGACATCTTGCTCGCTTCTCCTTTGGGCATCGAATCAGCTAGTAGCTTCCACCAGCTTAGTACTCCAGATTTCAACAGAGGAACCGCGAGAGCGGTCTTTTTCCTGTTGCTACACTCGCAACTCTCAAACATCGTCTCCATCTCAAAGATCTAGTTCATGACTTCCACCGGCTTCGGGCTTCCAGATAGACTCGGTGATTTGGATGACATGAAATCCTTGTATTTGCATCCACGTCCGTCATTTCCTCTATCCTGGTAGTTTCGCCTAACTATCGGTGGGTTGCCTTGACCAACAGTCCCACTGTAGTTTCCTCCTTCTGACTGCCCATCATTCAGCTCGGGCTGTTCAATTGGTACCGTAAGTTCTTCTCGGTTATGTTGAAGTAAACGCCTTATTTCCTCCATTTGGCGATCCAACATCATTTGGATCATCGCTTGCACTCCGACCATCGTGATTGGCTCAGGTGTGGTTACTACAACAGGTATTTGTTCAGCCACTGGGGGCCGTTGATTGCTATCTCCATTTGCGTTCCCGACTCTACTCCGGGTTCTAGCTATTTTGATCTATACCCCAGATCAGATGTTCGGTGCGAAATGACGAGAATTAGGATAGGAAAGATTTTATTTACGATTGACGTGTAAATCTCCTTATTACTCCGAAAAAATACATGCCAGTTCTAATACCGTAATTAAACGTTTAGAAATCTGACACATAAAATTTCTAGATCCGGTCGGCGATAGACCATAGATCCGATCAAACAACAACATATAAGGCATCTTTATAGCTATAACATAAATCATTTAGCACAATAAACATTTTAGGAATTTTCCCTAAATAAGCTAGTGCTTGTCTCTATTAAGGTGTATTACCTAAATCCATTAGACACACTCCTCACAATCATTGCTTAGCATTCTAAGTTTAAGTATAGAAATAAATCCATATTCTGAGTTCTCTTAAACTAATGCTCTGATACCAACTGTGACATCCCCATTTTCACGGCTAGAAAAGACAGATTGTGTTTATGCTTTATAAAAATCAGAGTATCTCTTTTAAGAAAAAAACGTTGCGGAATTGGTTCCCCGTAAAACATGATAAATACGTTATCAAAGAATTTCCGAAGAAGAGTATTTTTATTCATTTTAAAACATTTGGGATGTCATCGTCAATACAGAAACATAAGCATAAACAGAACTTACATTCATTATCGCTAGTGATTTACATCTCCTTAATCTCTCAGTGTAATGTGAAATCATAACAACACATGTGATATAAATAAACTAAGTGGGTCAGGTTGGGAAACCTGGTGAGTACATAGGGTTTTCAACCCACAATAATATAATTATTATGTTTAAACATCAAACAATCAACTCAATTACCCATCCCCATTATCTTCTTTACTCTTAAGGATCTACCCTAAGAATCAGCTATTCCTCGTTCATTTATTCCTAAGGATCATCGTAATGAATCGTCACGAAGTCCATCGTTGCCACGGTTTACACAACATGCACTAAGTCTGCATAGTCGCCAGAGGTTAGGCATCAAGTCTGCATGATCACCAAGGTTTACACAACGGGCACTAAGTCTACATAGTCACCAGGGTTTAGGCATCAAGTCTGCATGATCACCAAGGTTTAGGCACCAAGTCTGCATGGTCGCCAAGGTTTAGATTACACCGGGTGAACTCATCGTTCACAACACCTACAGGTTGCGAGCCTGCTAGTGTTCCACTGGACTGTCTAGAATAGTCCGTGGTTGTCATCCATACTCTGCTGAATGACGGGGCCATCATTTGGGAAAAGGCTTCTCACATTGTCCACCTCTCACCCTCACCTTGTGGTCTATAACACCTCTCAATTCATCATCCAAATCATGTTCCATCTATTACATCTACCCATGTTTTACCCCAACATTATCGTAGATATAAAAAACATATACAGATTAAATCATTTAAAACATGTATAAAATCGTTCATCCAGCATAGACAACAAGTATTCAGATAATATGCACACATAACACATAATTTATATAAAATACTTCATATCTATGTGTAAGATGAAAGTAACTATGCACTCACTTGATAAGGTGATGACTCGGTACTCGGACAACACTTCGTTACTGTTAAAACAATTTTCCTCAGACAAAACCTAGTATCATTACCACTAGAGTTTAGTCTAACGTTAACCGCGACTAATTAATAGTCTAGATATTATTACTATTATATAAGCATTAAGAAACACTCTTATATAACTCATAATAGTATCCCAAATACTCATTATAAGTTCCTAATAATGTTACTATATTAAAACATAAGCTATACTAAAGATAGGGTAGGTATAGCTCACTTACAGTGGGTTTCCTTGGAAACCGGGCTCTGCCGGAGCAGAGTTTTTGAGCCGAAGGCTCTTCCTTTCGGACCTGTCAGGCGCTCCGGGGTTTCCACCTCGTGCTAGGGGGTTCCCTAGGCTTTTTGTGGGGTTTCGGGAGGTTTAGAGAGAGTTTCCACAGAGAGGAAGAAGGGGTGAAGGTGTGAGGTTGAGGGTTGCCCCGTCACCTCTATTTATAGTTCTCCTAGAGCGTCACCACGTCATGGTAGCCCTCACCACGTCGTGGTGTTGCTTAGGCTCCAAGGCTTCGCCTGGTGCTGACACGTGGCGACGCACACAGGGTGGAAATCAACCGATTTTCAAAAATTCATAACTTTCGCATACGAATTCTGTTTTCGACGTTCTTTTTTTCCACCCGTAGGTAAAAACAAGATCTACAACTTTCATTTAGACTCCATTGGCTAGTTCTCGACCGATATTAAATTTACCAGTATGAGGAGATTAGACTATTAAATGACCGCGAAGAATTCGCAACTCCTTCATACGGACTCCGTTTTCATCTATCTTTTTACCGTTGAGTTCCTATTAATGAGATCTTTAACTCTCATTTAGGTCATGTAAGCCAAAAACCGCTCGAATTAAAATTCGAGTTTCGGGCCGTGCACTGCTAAGCCGAATCTTAGAAAAATCATAACTTCCTCCTACGAAGTCAGATTTGGGCGTTCTTTTTATGGATGTTCTCGGTTTAATGTATACTACAAATTTGGTTTAGATCACCAGGGCTAAAAAGTCATCCAACATAAATTCACTATTTACGTATCCCGGTGTCGTGTCGGTTTTGACGAAAAATTTCGACGAGCCATAACTTCTTCGTTATAACTCGGATTTCGACGTTCTATATATGTACGGAACCCTTGATACATATTCTACAACTTGGTTAAGATTATTTATTCTAAATAATCTTTTTTCGAAAAGTCGTTTTCGACCCCTATTATCTCTAAATTAAGTAGCCCGGATCTACGGGCGTTACATGCCCTCAAAACTAGCAAATAGACAGGATGATATTTGGAGAGAGATGATGAATTTATTATTTGGTTAATAAATTGAAATGAATGACTTTTTAATGTATTATGAAAATAATATATTAATTAGAAATCATATTATTTAATTAATAATTAATCAGATATTAATTTGGAATTATTTTTAGGATTAAAAGAATTAATTAAAACTGTAGGGGCTAAAGTGTAATTGTTTAATAGTTGAGCAAGAGGTTCGAGAAACTTCCTAGGGAAGGGTATGGAAGAAATTCCTATGATAATTAGGGTTTCTAGATTATCCCATATGGATAATTAAGGAGGTGGATAATTACCAAATTTGAATTAATAACATTATATTCAAATTAGGGTTATCCAAGGCATCCTATCTCCACTATAAATAGGCCTGCACACCTTGTGATTTTCAACCATGATATCTTTAGAAGAGAAATCCGAAAATTTTCTCTCCCCTTCTCTAGTCTCCTCTCTCATCCTCTTGCTAGTGTTGAGTGTGAACCATAAGAGGCACAACACTTGTGGTGCTTGCTCTCGAAGCTTCAACAACACGAAAGATTTGGATTGTTATTACTATTTAACAATCTAAGGTATGTTTACTAAACCTAGATATAAATTTCGATTATAATATAGTTTTCCTAGGGTTTTTCCTTTTGATGTCAATACTTGTATGTTCAATTAGAGAAAACATAGATCCAAGAATATTTGGGTTGGATGCACACATAAGGATTGTTTGTTATGCCCATAACCCATCAGTGGTATCTGTTGGATTAGGTGTCTAAGCCCATAACTATAATTTGTATATAATTGACCCGATAGTAGCATGGTCCTTTTAGGTTGCCTTCACCAAAACAACTTGAAAGGATTAATTATGAGAAAGAGGTTGATAAATGATTTCTTAATATATAATAATAATAATAATAATAATAATATTAATAATAATAATAATAATATATTAATTGAGAAATCATATTATTTAATTAGTATTGATCAAAAATTAATTTGGAACTAATTTAGTGATCAAAAGAACGGGGACTGATATTGCACATCACTGATAGTTGCAAGTGGGCTGATGGATCACCTTGGAATAAGGTTGGACGAAATCTATGGGAAGCCCATAGAGAATTCATCCAAGGAGTATTCTGGAATGAGTCCATGGACTGCTTAAGGATTAAGCAATCAAATTAGGGTTTCACCTAAAACCCTAGCAGTCATAAGCATAAATAGACCCCATGGCTTACAGAATTCGCCCCCCTATGCTTCTAAGAGAACCCTAGCAGATTTCAATAGGCCTCCATCCTCTCTCTTGTGTTCATCCATTTCTTGTGGTGTTTGTGACTCCATTAGATGTGCAACAATTGAACTAAGATCTTAAAGATCAAGATCAAACAATCAACAAGGAAAAGGTATTCTTCTAACTTGGGTTTAGTTATTGATTACGAAAATATGTATGCTAGATTAGGGTTTTGCTTTGGAAAATTATTATGCATGTATAACTTGAGAAAAACCTAGATCCAAATCAATTAGGGTTGCATGTGCACCATAGGAATGTTGTAATACTCAAAACCCTTTAGTAGTATCAAAGCTTAGGGTGTTTTTCTATTATATTTGATGCATTTGTGAATTGTTCAAAGCTAAAAGAAAAATCATTTTTTCCTCTGCTTGATAAACACGACGTGTTCATAGTTGAACACGTCATTTTGGCCTTCCACGACGTGTTATGGCATGACACGACGTGGAGACTCATTAGTTGGCAGATTTTCGGATTTTTGGCCTAAATTAGATTTGGATAGTTACCATAAGTTGTTTTATTAATAAAATTCGAATTTTCTGATATGATAATGGATATCCACAACTAATTGAAAGATAATTGTCAAATTTTAAGATAATTATAAGATTTTGTAATAAGTTAATTATTTGTAAAATTTGATTTGAATTTTATTACCAAGTAAAATAGATATGGTCAAATTTATCATAAGGATAAATTATATGATTAATTTAATTGTTTTAAAATTTGATCAAGAAGTTTTGAATGGTTACAAAACTTGCCCTCAAGTTTTGGAATTTAAAACTTGATTAAAAGTTTTAATTTTGAAATATTAAATTCTAAAACCCTAGTGTTTTAAAAGTTTAAAATAAAACCCTTATACTATTATGATATTAAAAGTTTAATATATATATATATATATATATATATATATATATATATATATATATATATGTATGTATGTATGTATAAAATAAGTCAGTCTTACCGTTAGTAGACCTCATTCACAAAGCCGATCTCTAAGGGGGGGTATAAGGAAACTGCCTATAAAATGATAGTTGAATGGATGTCCACTCTCATCCACCGCTTCCTTGATTGGTGGAGGGTCCTTAGCCGGACAGGTAGGATAGGGCATTAATTCCTCATTAATAAGTATAATGAATATTATAAAGTAACTAAATGTTTTTACAAATTCCCAATCTTAGTTACTTTAGGAAAAATGTGAAAAATGATGCAAGTCCATGAAATTACACTTTGCACCTTGTCAAGTCGTTAATGGAGTGTGTGTGGTTAACTGATACACTAACTTGGACTAATAAGGGTGGTGAAGGGTAGCTCGAGAATTATCATAGATCAATGGAGCGTATGTGGTTAACCGACACAGTGATTAGGTGGTAAATGACTCAAGAGTGCCAAGCTAATTTGTATGGTTATTCACACCTTGTTTGTGATCCTCGGTATCCCAATCACTAACTTGAAGGGCGTAATCGAGTTTAAACATGCCAATGAAAAGTTCAATGAATCTCAAAAGAATCTAGGTATTTCATTTCATTTAAAATCTAATTATTCATTTCTTTTTTTCGAGGTGGAATTGGTAAATCGTCATTTACCTACCTTCATATAATTTGTAATTGGATTACGGCATCCCTCTTCCGATTGTGAATTATAGTGTTGGGTCCTAGCCTTAATATTTCATTTGGGGTGTTATATTAAGGATTGTTTATCTAATCTAAACTTTGTTCATTTTCTTTTTCAAATGTCTGGCTCAAACAATGCTTCTAGCTCGAACTCCTCAAGCTCCTTTTCTCTTATGAACATTTGTGGGAGGGTCACCTTCGATGGGTCCAATTTCAATGATTGGATCCGCAACATTTGCATGGCCCTTCGATACGAGGAGAAGGAATACGTCCTCGACAAAAAGCTCGAAGAGATAGATGAAACCAAAGCTTCTTCTGATGAGATAGCTGAGTAAAGGGCTCATGAACAAGACACGACAAAGGTGTTGTGTATTATGGTATCCACCATGACTCCTGAGCTCCAGTGGTTCTACGAGGACTACTAGCCTTACGAGATGTGCCAAGATTTTGATGGAAAAGTACCATCAAAGTGCGTGTCAGAAAGGTAAGAGATTGTCGCCTCGTTGATAAGAACCAAGATGAAAGATGGAGAGTCCATCACAAGCCACTTGCAAATATTGCAAAGGTATGTGGATCGATTGCTCAAGTTGAATGTCAACTTTTACGAAGCTTTGGCGATTGATATCATTCTCCACTCTTTACCTCCATGTTATGATCAGTTCAAGATGACTTATCATATGAACAAGGAGGAAGTCACCTGGAGCAAACTTCAAGGTCGGTTAAGAACTGCTGAAAGTGGACTAAAAGGCAAAGTTGTCGAGTCCACCCCTACTGATGCTGCCCCCGTCCTCACTATAGGACATGGGAAAGGGAAGAAGATGAAAGCTCCCTCTAAGAGCCACAAGGTAAAGTCCCATGATGGATCCTCCTCAAATGGATCCAAAGGTAAAGCTAGTTCTGCAACTCCCCCATCTGATCCTAAAGAAGCAACGTGCTTCTACTGTCACGAGAAGGGGCATTGGAAAACAAGTTTCCCAAAATACTTGTAGGACATCAATTATGGGAAGATAAAACCCTCCTTCGTAGGTATTTATACTATTCAATCTAATAACTCATCACATGCTAGTTCTTGGGTCCTTGATACAAGATGTGGTTTTCACATTTGTTCTGATTTGCAGTGGCTAAGAAGAAGTAGGGATATGGAGCATGGTAAGATAAACCTGATAACGGGCCTATCACCAAGACTGGGATTTAGTCTTTAGTGCTTAATAGTTGGTTAGGTTTAGAGTTGAATGACTGTTGATGCTCGTCAGAAATGATGAGGAATATTATTTATTTTCATGGTTTGTGCAGACAGGGTTTTAGATTTTCATTTAATAATGAAATTGGTTCTACTAATTCTTTCTATAATGGTACTTTATATTTTGAAGCATTACCTTGTAATTGTGTATATGAAACTGTGATGGTTGTAGACAACTTATGGGAATAATGTGTTGCATATCAATTCGTCTAATGATTTAGACAAGGCATGCTTGTGGAATTTTCATCTTGCACATGTCAACAAGAAGCGCATAGCCCAACTCCAAAAGGATGGAGTGTTGGAGTCTTTTGACCTAAAGTCGGATGACACCTGCAAATCTTGTTTACTTGGAAAGACGACTAAATCAACTTTCACTGGTACATGCGAAAGAGGTGAGGGATTGTTAGATCTCATACACACCGATGTGTGTGGGCCCTTTAGATCCACCACAAGGGATGCTAAACCTTCTATGTTACGTTCACCGACGATTATAGCAGATATGGGTATACCTACTTAATTAAGCACAAGTCGAAAACCTTTGAAAAGTTCAAAGAGTTAAAAGAAGAAGTGGAGAATCAATTGCGTAGGAAGATAAAGGTGCTCAGATCCGATACGGGTGGTGAGTATCTTACTATCAAGTTCCACGACTATCTTAAGGAATATGGAATTGTTTCACAATTGGTGCCGCCTAGGACACCGCAGCTCAATGGTGTGGCTGAGAGGTGCAATCAAACCTTGTTGGACATGGTTCGTTCCATGATGGGTTGAGCTTCGTTACCCATCTCATTTTGGGGATATGCCTTAGAGACTGCCGCCCATATCCTTAATCTAGTCCTAACTAAGAAGGTTGTCAAAACACCTCACGAGATGTGGACATGGAAGGTTCCCTCGTTAGCACATATCAAGGTTTGGGGTTGCGAGACTTTCGTAAGACAAGAGACTCACGACAAGCTTGAACCTCAGAGTCAGCGGTGTATTTTCATCAGCTACCCACAGAAGTCTTTTGGATATCTTCTCTACAGACCAAGTGACAACGTGGTCTTTTTAGCAAGGATAGGGGTTTTCTGAGAGAGAGAACTCATATGCCAAGAGGACAGTGGGAGGCAAATTGATCTTGAAGAGCTTCAAGAGTCAAGTGATGAAAGAACCTCTAACACTAGCACTTAACTTGAGGAAGAGATTCCTGTTGAACCAGTTTACTAGTCCTTTCCTCTAAGACGTTCCAGTAGAGTTAGTGTTCCCCCTGTGTTCTATGGTTTCCATATAACTGCTAAAGGTGATACGTTTATCATTAATAGTATGCTGATAAATTTGGATGAACCTAACAACTACAAGGAAGCCATGGCGGGCCCAAAGTCTGCAATGTGGAAGGAGGCTATGGACAACGAGATTCAGTACATGTATGACAATTAAGTTTGGAACTTGGTTGACAATGTTCTGGGTCATAAGACAATCGGGTGCAAGATCATCTTCAAGAAGAAGACCGACATAGATTGGAAAGTGTGTACATTCAAGGCACGATTGGTTGCAAAGGGATTTACTCAAACCCTGGGTTAACTATGATGAGACCTTCTCACCAGTGGCCAATATCAAGTCTATTAGGGTTATGTTTGCTATCGTTGCATTTCATGATTATGAAATTTGGCAGATGGATGTCAAAACCACTTTCCTTAATGGGAAACTGGTTGAAGATGTTCACATGTGTCAGCCAGAAGGTTTTGTGGATGCCAAATACCCTAATAGAGTGTCCAAACTTGAGAAATCAATTTATGGATTGAAAAAAGCGTCTCGCAGATGGAATCTTTGTTTCGTTGAGAAAGTCAAAGAGTTTGGATTTTCGAGAAGCAAGGATGAATTATGTGTGTATGTCAAGGCTAGTGGGGGTATAGTTAGATTTCTATATTTATATGTTGATGAGATACTACTCATAGGAAACGACATCCCGACCTTGCAGGAGGTTAAGTCCTGGCTTGGGACGTGTTTCGCTATGAAGGATCTAGGACAAGTTGCTTATATTCTGGGGATAAGGATATTGAGAAACAGGAGTAGGAGACTAATAGGACTTAGTCAAAGTACTTACTTGGACAAGGTGCTAAAACGTTTTAGCATGGAGAATTCCAAGAAAGGGGAACTGTCATTCCAAAGAAATACCAAGTTGAGTAAGACTCAGAGTTCGAGTACAGATGTAACACCCAGGATTTTGAAAGCCAAGAAAGTAAAGGAAACCCTAAATTTAAGAGGGACTCGACGAGTCAAAGGAAGGACTCGGCGAGTCGGAGCGGGATCCGGGTCGATAAGAAAGTGACCAACTCGACGAGTCGGCCAAGTGGACTCGGCGAGTCTGGTCTGTGCGAGGAAAACCCTAAATCCGGGGCTTGGAGCCTATTTAAGCATCTTAATCTTCTTCCTAGGGCTCCTTTACAGCCTCTTGCACCCAGAACGCCGCACCTTAAGCCCCCATTGTGTTCATTCAAGCTTCTAGCCATTTTTGAGTGGGTTTAAGGAAGAAGAAGGAGTGGGAATCCTTGAAGCATCAGGGAGTGGCTTTGGATCTGAAGTTTGGGAAGCATTTCAGAGCATTGGAAGGTATCAATTCGTTTCTCTCCTCCATATTTTTCCTTGGTTATGAGTTTTGGGGCTTTTAAGCCATGTTTAAGACCAATCTTGAGCTTGAGGTCCAGATCTGAGGTTGCTACCTCAGATCCATGTTTATTTTGGTATGTAATCCCATAAAGTATCAGCCATTGGGTGGAAATTGGAGTCTCTTGGTCCTAAACCCTAGCTATGGGTGTATTTTGCCTAGATCTCACTCTCTACACGTAAAGGTTGCAACTTTACGTGGGAAATAGGCTTGGGGAGGGTAGATCTATAGTTTGGAGCTCATGCATGACTCGGAAGTCCTCTGCATGTAAGTGGATCTTAGTGGACTCGACGAGTCCTTCGAGTGGACTCGGCGAGTAGCTTGAAGATGAGGAGGAACTCGACGAGTGGGATGAACAGCTCGTCGAGTCGGATGAAGATGGGCATGAACTCGGCGAGTTGGATGAACAACTCGTCGAGTTGGATGAAGTTTGTCGTGTGCTCGGCGAGTCTGTTCTTAGACTCGGCGAGTCAGGTCGAGTGGTCCCAAACCCTTCGAGTTAAGACTCGAGTCAGCGAGTCGAGCCGGGACTCAGTGAGTTGGACAGGACAGGAATCGAGAATCAATAAACTCGGCGAGTCAGGGGCTGACTCGGCGAGTAGAGCCGCGAGTGGAAGGACTCTGGATTTATGCACTCGGCGAGTTAGTAGGGTGACTCGGCGAGTAGGGTTGACCTGGAGGGTTGACTTTGACCAGGACATCGACTTTGACCAGAGTTGACTTGGTTAACCTTTGGAGGTCAGTTAGACTAAGTGTTGGGTTGTTATTGGTAGCTCGGGGAGCTAGCAGAGCAGCAGTTCAGAGTTAGCGGTCAGGTAGCGGTCAAAGGGGTTAGCAGCAGCAGTTCAGCAGTATCAGGTGAGTCACCCTTTGTATGAATGGGTCTACGGCCACAATGCCGGCCCATGTAGTTATGAGTAGAAGACCCGGGGGTTAGCCCTAGGCACAGTATGCTAGTATGATATTTGGACGAGGTCCAATGACAGAGGGCGGGTGCCCAAGGAGCGGTTTATGTAATAGTTTATACTTGTTGTCTGTGTGATACTTGTATGTGCCTGGTAGGGAGGTGAGAGAGGGCGAGGTCCCGTATCTCACCAATAGCAGAGTGTGGATGGTGTTCCATATCTCAGTAGCAGCAGAGCAGGGGCGAGGCCCAAGTTAGGAAAGGAGTGAGGGTGGGCTGGGCTCGAACCTCACTATCAGCAGGAGTATGGACGAGGTTCCACGACTCATCAGTAGCAGAACTCGGGCGGGGCCCAGAGATAGGCGAGGCCTTAGAGCAAGGGTTGTTAGTATATGTTTAGCTTATGTAATGTTACGTGATACGTTTATGTGCTATTATATGTTAGTGGGCGAGGCCCTGTGACAGGCGAGGCCTAAGTGAAACAGATCTGTATCCGAGCGAGGCTCGAAGCCAGGCGGGGCCTGGAGCGGCGGGGCCGTTGTAGCGGGCGAGGCCCGAAGTAGGGGGCGAGGCCCCGGATAGCGGGCGTGGCCCAGTATGTGCAGTATGTGGTTATGCATGGTATGTGGTAAGGTGGGGAACTCACTAAGCTTCGTGCTTACGGTTTTCAGTTTTGTTTTCAGGTACTTCCGGTAGCGGAGGGAGGAGCTCGGAGTGATCGCATGACACACACCATAGATTAGTCAGCCTGGGAATGTTTACTCTGATAATAAACAAGTGTTTTGAAAACTTATACTCAGATGATGTTTTGGAATGATGTCTTTGTTTAAAGTAATGTTTTATTAAAAAAAAAAAAAAAAAAAATTTGGTCTTGAATTTTGGGATGTTACAAGTTGGTATCAGAGCCTTGGTTTGAGGGATTCGGGCATTCTCCCGGGGGTGCCTGAACTCAAACTGAGGGGTCGGATAAAAAGTTTTCAAAAGTGAAAAGACAGTTTTGTAAAAAGAATTTTGAGAACGAAAAACAGTTTTAGAAAAACAAAAAGAATTCAAAAGAAAAGAAATTTGAAAAGAGAAAAGAGGTGTGGTGCATGCAATCAACCGAGCTCGAGTAAGTACCCCAAGATACCCATACAAGTTTATGTTATGATTATCAGTTGATAGAACAGCATGCTAGAATAGGACTAAGGATCTAGGGATGATGCCTTATGTGCCTGTTATTTGTGCTTTTGAGTTGCATGATAGTGCTGATTAGACAGAGGTAGGATAGCCTGTTTAGGTTATGCCTGAGTTTATGAGTTTGTGTTGCATGCTAGTTCAGACTTTTGCTATGTGGATATGATTGCTTGAGTATGTGGTGGTTAGATTTTCCCTTGGCCGAATGTTGCTTGCTTTGTGCATTGTGGGATTCTGAGTGATGGGAGTTAGCCATTAGGTGGATACGTTACGTCACATGTGATCAGGGTTGAATAATTTCAGAGTACTGGAATTGACCCTATTGCGCAGCTCTCGTTTGAGTCTAACCGTTGTAGGGACGAGTCCTTTACTTGAAGGATTATCCGAGCCTCGTCGCATGTGATGGTATCCAGGTGACGTCTAATTGGCATCACAAGGAGACCTTCAGCAGCTGAGGACTGGTTTGAGTTGAGTTAGAGGTTTCCCTAGGGTAAGCCTAGGATGAGATAGAGTTGGGAGCAGTATTAGCGGATAAGGGACCTGGTGGAGTCAAAGCAATTCCTGAGGAAGTACGGATAGATGTGGAAGGTAGTATGGGCCCGTACTACTGAAAGCAGAGGATCCGTACTCGATTCAGGAAGGGCAGAGGCTAGACTGGGAACCTGGTAGGGTATGGTTGGTCTCGTATCAGTGATGAGTATTCTGATAGTGGTTGTGGTATATTTTTTTTTTCAGCATGGTGACATTGCGAGAGAGACCAGCGGGCGGATCAGGCGCCGGAGAGGGATCAGGCTCGGGTTCAGGGACCGAGCAGCTCGAGGAGCGGATGAGAGAGTTGATATCAGCTGAGGTTACGCGCAGTATTCTAGCTCAGACTCCTGTGATCTTTGGCACAGTCAAGGAGGGCATACTGGAGATCTTGGAGGAGAGGCTGGGAGCCTTCCGTACTGAGATGATGGCATTGATGGGAGCGCGTACCTTGACATTTCGAGAGTTCAGAGCCTGCGGGGCACCAGACTATCATGGGGCTAGGGACCCCATTGCTAGCAGCAGATGGTTGGCTGATGTTGCTAACGCTTTTCGTACGAGCAAGTGTCCCGAGGGGGACAAGGTTAGACTCGCCTCCTGTCTTCTGAAGGACAGAGCGAGGGATTGGTGGGAGGAGATTGGTCATGCTTTGGGGGATGATGCCGCGTTGGACGCGATGACTTGGAGCGATTTCTCGGCCAGGTTCAGGGCGGAGTTTTCGCCGATTATTGAGGTGCAGCAGCTGGCACGAGAGTTTCAGGATTTGACGCAGACTACTGAGACTGTGGCGGAGATCACCGCCAAGTTCAGGGAAAGGGCTCTTTTTGTACCGCAGTATGTAGCGGATGAGGAGATGAAGAAGGCTCGGTACCATGAGATGTTGAGGGACGACATCAGGGAGTTCGTGAGCAGGTTCAGCTGTAAGACGCTGGAAGATATGATTTCTCGGGCTAGGGAAAGGGAAATTGATTTGGAGCAGATCCGGAAGAGGAAGCCGGATGAGGTTCAGGTATCAGCGGGTTCGGGCAAAAGGCCCAAGGGATCGGATTCGAGATCGAGGGATCGTCAGGACCGCAGTCGATGCGGAAAGTGTGGCAGGGCGCACGGGGGCGCGTGCAGGAGTGGTAGCGGTGGTGAGTCTGGCTGCTTCAAGTGCGGTCGGACTGGTCATTTTAGCAGGGATTGTACTGCTACCGCCGCGCAGGGATCAGACATGATATGTTTTCATTGCAACCAGCGGGGCCACAAGAAGGCCCAGTGCCCCAGTTTGTCTTCAGCAGGACGGGTGATAGCACCCGCCCCTGCAACCTTGAGGATCGCAGATGGCCGTCAGGGCCGGGTAGAGGCACCTGCAGCAGGGAGCAGGGCTTTCCAGATGACGACTTTGGAGACGCTAGCATCGCCGGATGTTGCAGGTATGCAATTTCCATTCTCAGTTCTTTTATTTTGTGCATGATTTCATTGTTATGGTTCTGCATCATTATCGGTATGAGTATTTTATTTTGATTGGTTGATGGTGATCGAGTTATATGCCATCTGCATACCTTGGATATTTGTATGGTAGTTAGGGGGATGTGCTCTATTGAAGAAGGTTTCGAAGGATGCAGTATCTGTAGCATGCTTGGGAGGGATTTGGTTCGTTTCGTCAGTTCAGAGTGGTGTAGTGATTGTGATGGATTGGCTAAAGCCCTAGCTATGGCGGGCTTGGGTTCCTCAGTGGATGGGTTATGGAATTTCTTTGAATATTGAGCAGCAAGGGGTAAGCAGGATCGAAGTGGGGGAGAATCCTCCAGATGTGCCCAGAGGGGAGCACGCAGACCCAGAACGAGTACGTGACCTCCG
Organism: Lactuca sativa; assembly: GCF_002870075.4. Classification (NCBI taxonomy): domain Eukaryota; kingdom Viridiplantae; phylum Streptophyta; class Magnoliopsida; order Asterales; family Asteraceae; genus Lactuca; species Lactuca sativa. Next base: position 63,860,995 of record NC_056629.2, on the reverse strand, counting down.
AGAGGGAAGAGAAGTAGTTCAATGTTTGATGGATTGAGGATTCCAGGGTTGGGAGTTTGAGAAACTCCATATCAGCTAGCGCGTGGGATGGTATGGTTGGTTATGATTGAGAATTCAGATTGTGGATCGCCTGAAGGACTCGCGGGAGTCGGAATAAGGATCTTGAGAAGTTGATGGCACGTGGGTGCCTTCGTATTAGCAGTCGGTGGTAGGGAGTGTTGTAAGACTACGGGGCAGCCGTAGCATTCACTAGCAGTCGACAATGGTTGGTGATGTAAGACTACGGGTAAGCCGTAGCATTCCTTAGTAGTTTCGTTAGCGGAGTCGGGGCGAGGCCCTTATCTCCTAGTGATCAGGTAGGGATCAGGAATGGGTAGTGGATGAGAGTAGTAGGGAGTTGCCTGTATAGCTCTAGGGAGGTGAGACCTTGGGAGAGGCCGCTCCAGTATATAATTGGGTGAGACCCGTGGGCGAGGCCCGTATGAGATTAGCGGTGCAGGTGAGACCTGGGAGCAGGGTTGCTCAGTAGTATGGTTGGGTGAGACCTGTGGGCAAGGCCCGTGAGTTTTTAGCAGCGCAGGTGGGACCTGGTCGGGATCTTAGTGTCAGGTTAAGGGATCGGGGATCCCAGGTTTGTAGTGCCTGGATGGCAGGACTGATTGAGCAGTTATAGATGGTCGAGGTATCCTTGGAAGTCGCTGAGAGCGACCAGTGATGGTGTTGGGACTAGCTACCGGTGGGAACCGGTAATCCAGTCATTGATAGGTTGGTAGGGACCAGGGCGGTCCCGGTTTATCAGGAAGTCAGTCGGGGAATAATTGAATTGCCAGTCGGTGGCAGTGCGAGTATGCAGCGTATGGTGGACTTCAGTTAGTTGAGTCGAGGGGTGCTCGACACCAAGTGTTGGCAGGAAGGAGTGTCAGTGAGTGCTGACGGCGATGACCGTCCTGGAAATAGCAGGGAGATGATGGAGTTAGTGAAGGATAGGACCTTCACAGTGTCAAAGGAAAAGTCGGAAATGAGACTTTGCCTTGGGAAGGCAAGGGATTTGCGCAAGGAAGGAAGTGGAGAACCCCTGTGGGTTCAGTGCAGTATTCGGTGGAAGGCCAGCGCAGGTAGGCGGCTGGTGTTGGGTATTGGAGGCAGATCGCAGGCGGTGGGCCATGGTAAACTTCGAGGACGAAGTTCAGTTTAAGTGGGGGAGAGTTGTAACACCCAGGATTTTGAAAGCCAAGAAAGTAAAGGAAACCCTAAATTTAAGAGGGACTCGACGAGTCAAAGGAAGGACTCGGCGAGTCGGAGCGGGATCCGGGTCGATAAGAAAGTGACCAACTCGACGAGTCGGCCAAGTGGACTCGGCGAGTCTGGTCTGTGCAAGGAAAACCCTAAATCCGGGGCTTGGAGCCTATTTAAGCATCTTAATCTTCTTCCTAGGGCTCCTTTACAGCCTCTTGCACCCAGAACGCCGCACCTTAAGCCCCCATTGTGTTCATTCAAGCTTCTAGCCATTTTTGAGTGGGTTTAAGGAAGAAGAAGGAGTGGGAATCCTTGAAGCATCAGGGAGTGGCTTTGGATCTGAAGTTTGGGAAGCATTTCAGAGCATTGGAAGGTATCAATTCGTTTCTCTCCTCCATATTTTTCCTTGGTTATGAGTTTTGGGGCTTTTAAGCCATGTTTAAGACCAATCTTGAGCTTGAGGTCCAGATCTGAGGTTGCTACCTCAGATCCATGTTTATTTTGGTATGTAATCCCATAAAGTATCAGCCATTGGGTGGAAATTGGAGTCTCTTGGTCCTAAACCCTAGCTATGGGTGTATTTTGCCTAGATCTCACTCTCTACACGTAAAGGTTGCAACTTTACGTGGGAAATAGGCTTGGGGAGGGTAGATCTATAGTTTGGAGCTCATGCATGACTCGGAAGTCCTCTGCATGTAAGTGGATCTTAGTGGACTCGACGAGTCCTTCGAGTGGACTCGGCGAGTAGCTTGAAGATGAGGAGGAACTCGACGAGTGGGATGAACAGCTCGTCGAGTCGGATGAAGATGGGCATGAACTCGGCGAGTTGGATGAACAACTCGTCGAGTTGGATGAAGTTTGTCGTGTGCTCGGCGAGTCTGTTCTTAGACTCGGCAAGTCAGGTCGAGTGGTCCCAAACCCTTCGAGTTAAGACTCGAGTCAGCGAGTCGAGCCGGGACTCAGTGAGTTGGACAGGACAGGAATCGAGAATCAATAAACTCGGCGAGTCAGGGGCTGACTCGGCGAGTAGAGCCGCGAGTGGAAGGACTCTGGATTTATGCACTCGGCGAGTCAGTAGGGTGACTCGGCGAGTAGGGTTGACCTGGAGGGTTGACTTTGACCAGGACATCGACTTTGACCAGAGTTGACTTGGTTAACCTTTGGAGGTCAGTTAGACTAAGTGTTGGGTTGTTATTGGTAGCTCGGGGAGCTAGCAGAGCAGCAGTTCAGAGTTAGCGGTCAGGTAGCGGTCAAAGGGGTTAGCAGCAGCAGTTCAGCAGTATCAGGTGAGTCACCCTTTGTATGAATGGGTCTACGGCCACAATGCCGGCCCATGTAGTTATGAGTAGAAGACCCGGGGGTTAGCCCTAGGCACAGTATGCTAGTATGATATTTGGACGAGGTCCAATGACAGAGGGCGGGTGCCCAAGGAGCGGTTTATGTAATAGTTTATACTTGTTGTCTGTGTGATACTTGTATGTGCCTGGTAGGGAGGTGAGAGAGGGCGAGGTCCCGTATCTCACCAATAGCAGAGTGTGGATGGTGTTCCATATCTCAGTAGCAGCAGAGCAGGGGCGAGGCCCAAGTTAGGAAAGGAGTGAGGGTGGGCTGGGCTCGAACCTCACTATCAGCAGGAGTATGGACGAGGTTCCACGACTCATCAGTAGCAGAACTCGGGCGGGGCCCAGAGATAGGCGAGGCCTTAGAGCAAGGGTTGTTAGTATATGTTTAGCTTATGTAATGTTACGTGATACGTTTATGTGCTATTATATGTTAGTGGGCGAGGCCCTGTGACAGGCGAGGCCTAAGTGAAACAGATCTGTATCCGAGCGAGGCTCGAAGCCAGGCGGGGCCTGGAGCGGCGGGGCCGTTGTAGCGGGCGAGGCCCGAAGTAGGGGGCGAGGCCCCGGATAGCGGGCGTGGCCCAGTATGTGCAGTATGTGGTTATGCATGGTATGTGGTAAGGTGGGGAACTCACTAAGCTTCGTGCTTACGGTTTTCAGTTTTGTTTTCAGGTACTTCCGGTAGCGGAGGGAGGAGCTCGGAGTGATCGCATGACACACACCATAGATTAGTCAGCCTGGGAATGTTTACTCTGATAATAAACAAGTGTTTTGAAAACTTATACTCAGATGATGTTTTGGAATGATGTCTTTGTTTAAAGTAATGTTTTATTAAAAAAAAAAAAAAAAAATTTTGGTCTTGAATTTTGGGATGTTACAACAGATGTCGAGATAGCGGAATTGATTCGATTGCCATATGCTTCCACGGTTGGATCGATCATGTACGCTATGACATGTACTCACACTGATGTGGCTTTTGCGTTAAGTATGGTTAGCCGATATCAAGGGAACCCGGGTAGAGCTCATTGGACTGCAGTGAAGAACATTCTTAAGTACATGCGAAGGACTAAGGACCGGGTCCTTACACTAGGTGGGAGTGATGACTTGAGAGTGACAGGGTACAGTGACGCCAGCTTTTAGACAGACAGAGATAACTTATGCTCTCAGTCAGGCTGGGTATTTACCCTAAAGGGATGAGCGATTATTTGGAAAAGTTCCAAGCAGGAGACCGTGGATGTGTGAATCAGAGTACATAGCAGCGAGCGAAGCGTCGAAGGAGGAAATATGGTTGAAGAACTTCATCGGTGACCTTGGAGTTATACCAGCCATTAAGGAGCCTATGGAGATTTTCTGTGATAACGAAGGAGCGGTTGCCTTAACCAAGGAACCAAGGGATGATGGTAGATCTAGACACATCGACAGAAAATACCACTTCATCAGACATCGGGTAGAAGAAGGACTCCTCATAGTCAAGAGGGCATAGTTAAAGGAGAATCCATTAGATCCCCCCACGAAAGGTCTGAGCAGGGTTAAGTGATTACAACATGCGAGGAGCATTGGTCTGAAGGAAGATATTAGTTTTAGTTGTTAAATAGATGTTTGGAAACTTGTAATATATAATTTTAATTGACATTTGATGATTAAGTAATGGAGATTTATTTATGAGTAAAGTTTACTATCTTGTTCCAATTGTTTACGATTGTTTCACTTTTGCATGTTTTACTTCCAGAATAATTAGATTGTTCAAATTATCCACGGTCGATCATACTTTGGGAGTAAGTTATGAGGTTAGACTGTCATGAATTGGTTTTTAGATTGTCTAAGTGTTTAGACATAGCAAAAGTTTGTTGCAACATTAATGAGTGCTCTTGAAATATGATTTGGGTATTGGATTAAACCCACGATCATATGAATCACTTCATGGAATTTATCACGAGTGATTGTGAGACGATAATATCATATAATCTTTAAACCGGGATACTTGATTTGTTGTTTACAACTCGGTTGTGCATTGATATTGCATAAACGCATCAGTAACTTGATGTTATAAAACGGGTTGTTAGGTACAATTTGATGAGTAAATAGTACATGCATATAAGTCAAATTTATATTTCCCTTTTATCCTAAGAGGGTAGAAGCGATATCTTGGGCCCCTCGATGATTTTGTGTTGACTTATCTGTCGGGCCCGGTCAGGACTGAATTGATATGTTCAATTAAGTTCTATGTCAAATAAATCAGAATTCGGGAAACAAATTGTTGGACATTGAGAATGATTATGTTCCATGTGTTTCTGCATATGATATCTTGAAGAACGGAGGATTAAATGATCCCTTATCTAAAGGACGCGTCATTGACTAGGTCATAGTTTGACAGTGGCTTTTGAGAGCTACGATTGCTAATCAGATTTTGAATTCATACTTGTAGTTATAGTTATTAGACTTGCCAAGTGGGAGACTATTGGATTTGGTGTCTAAGCCCATAACTATAATTGGTATGTACTTAACCCGATAGTAGCATGGTCCTTTTGGGTTACCTTCACCATAGCAACATAACAAGATGAATTATGAGAAAGAGGTTGATAAATGATTTATTAATATATTATAATAGTAATATATTAATTGAGAAATCATATTATTTAGTATCGATCAAAATTTAATTTGGAATCAATTTAGTGATCAAAATAGACTGATTAAAAGAACGGATACTGATATTGCAAATCACTAATAGTTGCAATTGGGTTGATGGATCACCTTGGAATAAGGTTGGACGAAATCTATGGGAAGCCCATAGAGAATTCATCCAAGGAGTATTCTAGAAGGAGTCCATGGGCTGCTTAAGGATTAAGCAGTCAAATTACGGTTTCACTTAAAAACCTAGTCGCCACAAGTATAAATAGACCTCATGGCTTACAAAATTCGCCCCCCTATGCTTCTAAGAGAACCCTAGCTCTTGTGTTCATCCATTTCTTGTGGTGTTTGTGACTCCATTAGAGGTGCAACAATTGAGACACCAAGCTCTTAAATGTCAAGATCAACCAATCAATAAGGAAAGGTGTTCTTCTAACTTTGGTTTAGTTATTGATTTCGAAAATATGTATGCTAGATTAGGGTTTTGTGTTGGAAAATTATTATGCCTGTATAACTTGAGAAAAACCTAGATCCAAAGCAATTAGGGTTGCATGTGCACCATAGGAATGCTGTAATGCTCAAAACCCTTTTGTAACAAAGCCTTAGGTTTTTTTCTATTGAATATGATACAATTGGTTGGATTTGATCAATTAGGGTTTATGGCAATTAAACCCTTTGGACTTAGGGTTTTTGCAATTTATGGTTTCCTAACCCTAGATTTTGAAGATTTGGAAAAGGGTTGTAACCCTTTCCCTAGGCCTACAAGATTTCGATTTTAGGGTTTCCTAACCCATTGAATTTTCGAATTATGGCAAGGATTTGAAATCCTTGCCTTCCTCCCTAAGATTTGCCAAATATTGGAAATTACGGTTTTGGTGGGACTTCATATTTTTGGTAATTATCTTCTTACTTGTTTGTTAAGATAATTGCAAGATTTTATAAGATCCCTCTCATGATTTTCGAAATTTTGGGGGAGTGGATTAGGTTAAATTATTTGATTAATTTAATTGGCTAATCCTTATTTGATTTAAGAAATTAATTAAAGGTTTAATTAATAGAGAATTATTAAATCAATTTCTTATAAATTTAAATTAATTATTTTAATTTCAAATTTTAAAAGATTAAAAACCCAAGTATTTTGAAAAGTTTAAAATACATCCTTATGGGTTTCTTTATTAATTTAATTAAGTGACTAATTAAAAGATAATTAAAAAAATCCATAAATTGGTTTAAATTTAATTAAATTAAAAGTTTAATTTATTAAAGGATCAAAACCCTTAGTATTTTAAAATGTTTTAAAATATACCTTATACTATGTATATAATTAAAATTTTAGTATATATTATACGTATAAGAATTAAAAGTTAGTCAAACCGCTAGTACGCCTCATTCACGAAGCCATACTATAAGGGGTATTTAAGGAAGCAGCCTATAAAATGACCGTCAATGGGTATCCATTCTTACCCACCGCTCTCTTGTATGGTGGAGGGTCGTTAGCCGAACGAGTTTGATAGGACACAATCTCATTAAAAGTATAATGATATAAAGTAGTAAACAATTTTCTAAAAATCCCACTCTTAGTTACTTTAGGAAAAATGTGAATTTGATGCAAATCCATGAAGTTGCACGTCACACTTTATTAGTCGTTAGTGGAGCGTGTGTGGTTAACCGACACACTAATATGTACTACTAAAGGGTGGCACCTCGTAAATTATCATTGATTGATGGAGCGTGCGTGGCTAACTGGCACATTAATTAGATGATAAATGACATCGAGAGTACCAAGCTAATTTTCATGATTATTCACATCTTGTTATGATCCTCGGCACCCCAGTCACAAAGTTAGAGCATAATAGAGATTAAACATACCATTGAATAGTTCAATGAATCTCAAAAGATCTTGGAGTTTCATTGGATGGAAATTGGTAAATGCTTTACCTACCTAAAATGGATTTGATTACGACATCCTTCTTCAAAGTTCGAATCGAAAACATGGATCCTAGCCTTAATTTAAATTTATAGGTTAATAATTAAGGATTAATAATTCGACTAACTTAAATTCTCTTTTCTCATATTATAGATGTCAAGTTTAGACAACAATGGTCTTCCTCGTCCTTCTGGAAATGTTTTTCCTCTATCTGAAAATGATCTTCCACATGTTGATCAAGGTGAAAGAATGTTACCTTCTTCGAGCAATGGTGGAACTTGAGATCACGCTTATTCAACTCTCCCTCCTCCTCCTCCTCCAATGACTCTCCCCAAGTCATGTTTCCTTCAAGCTGAAAAATACGAAGTCACTCAAGCCATGTTGGCATGTAAACATCTAGATAGAAAAGTCTGTGTGTACGCATGTTCTGATAATGAAATCGTACATCGACAGATTGGGGATGTTGGGTGTTGTATTCCCAAGGGCATTGGCCATTGACTTGGTTCTACTTTTCGCTTCCTGAATCATATAGCCAGTTCATTAAAGACTACTATATGAGGGACCACGATGCGACCTTAATTGATCTAGAAATGATTAAAAGCACAAGTCAAAGAAAAAGTGTTTGAAGGATCTGTCTCCCAAATTTCCATGGACATTGATAATGGCAACAATGGTAGTCCAAAAAAGGTTTCTCTTCCGGACGGAAAGGGATTGACCAAGTTCAAACTGTTTGACCATATGGTAAAGAGAAAGGATAATTTTGAGATAGTTCCATATGTTGGTCCTAAGGAGTCCATATGTTTCGATTTCCAATTGAAGGGAAATTGGATGCAAAACTGCCCTAACTACCTGAAAGATCTTAGAGATGGTAAAGTCAAGTCGTATCACTCTACTTCAGGTACATCGACTATGTAAGTCCATTATTTTATTAAGTTCTTATTCATAGATTCTTAATATATGATGTGATGGTCACATTTTGATGTTTTGAAGAATCTAAGAGAAAGAAGGAAACTTAAGAAGAGTATGTTGAATATGATTGTGAGAGATGGATTTCGGTCGCATGGTTTGATGATCAGATTTTGGAAGCTACTGCTTAGGAGTTATGATAGATTAATAGATTGTTTATGAAATATCTAGAAACATCGTTTTCATATATTTGCAATGTAAGGACAAAATTCTCCGCTTATTATCAATAAAAGTGAAATTTTGATTTATTTACTTTATATTTCCTTGCAATGGCATTTATGAGAACCGGTGGTTACATTTCTATTACTCACAATGTTAAAAGAGGATATGATTCTTAGTTATATCATTTGTGGTAATGTCATAATTGACCAAGTGAAAAAACAATACTCATCACCCAAATTTCAATTGAATAGAAACTTGGAGTCATGCAATTCAAGTTGTGTGATGTATGAGAATCTTGATCTTTTGAAGATTATAACTAATTCGTTGATCACATGTTTATGTGAGTCAAGTGAAGGGCTGAAGGATCTAGTACACATTGATGTGGACTATTCAGATCCACCACAAAGGACGATAACTTTATTCAGCATGATTTACTGATGCTTTCAGTAAACATGGATGTGTGTATAAGACTAAGCATAATTCTAACAGCTTTGAAAAGTTTCACATAGTGGCAGAACAAATAAGAAGAATCTATTAGGCAGAAACATAAATGTTTCTCCAATTTAAAAGGAAAGGAGAGTACTTTAGTATCATGTTTTATGATCAGCTTAATGATTATGGAACCATGTCACAATTGATCCTCGAAGAACATCTTAGAACAATTGTTTGGCTAAGAAGAGGAATCAAATATTGTTGAAATGGTTTAATCAAGAGATGAGTCATGTTTTGTTTCCAATCAAGTTTTAGAGTCATACTCTAATAACTACAAATTGTATCTTGAAGCTTCCTTCCTACTAATTAGGTTTATAACACCTCATGAAATGTGGAGTAATAATGTTTTATTACCCTGGCACATTAGAATTGGAAGTTGTGATTTTTTGGTTAAAAAGAAAGGATGCACTAAGACCAATTCAATGAAGTGTTTTCTTGAAAAGAATCCACACTAACTTTTGTATATTTGTTTTTGCTTGTCGAGGAATGTTCCTTAAAAGAAAAACTTATATGTCAAGAATTCAATAGGAGCCTTATTGATCTTGAAGAGTTTTAGGAGGCAACCAAGAATAAACCTTTTAGTTATCACTAGCACACGACCTGAGGTTGATAACCTATCATGTTAAGTTGACACAATCTTGTTTCTGTGCATCTTCCAGTTGAGTTGGAAATGCTTATGAGTTCTATAGTTCTTATTTGACTGCAAAAGGAATGACACGTTGGTCAGTGATTGTACATTGGTCAATGGAAGTGAGCTACTTAAACAACCCGGAAGCACTGGTGGGCCCTTGTGCTACCAGAAGGCAAGAAATTAATAATAAGTAAAGTTTAGTCCATGAAAGATAAATTTGAATTTATCAAAAACCTTATCTTATGCTTATAGGTTGGAAATGATGGATTCACATGGATGGGAACACATACACCATAAAATCTAGGTAGCAAAAGGTTTCACTCTAATTCATGAAAATGATTACGAGGAAAAACGTTAGCTAGTAGATTTTAAGGATTTGAGAAATATCATTTTGGTTAGTGGTTGTTTTAATTGCATTCTCAAATTCACAATATGATTAAGGCATCCCTTTTCATATTTCTAAGTGTGAGAAATGGCAAGAAATAGTTTGAACGTTCAGGACTTATAGTTATAAGTTCTTAAAGGGTTTTGAACACACACACACATATGATATTTAATGAAGGTGTATATGCTTGAGAACTCTAGTTGAAGACTTATCGAAGCATCACGTACCAGAAATCTGAACTTTAGTAAGAAATTCAATATTGTTGATTTCTGGAAGTCCAACTGAATTTTGGGTACATGTCGAAGCTAGTGGGAGCATAATCGATATGCAGGTGAAAGCATAAGTGTTATGCTAGTGGAAGCATAATTGTTATGCTAATTACTGCAATTTTGCAATACAAATTGTAGGAAACAAAGTTTTCAATTTGCAAGTTGCAATATTTAAAAATTGTTTCGCTATAACAATATTTAGGGAGAGGGCACTCATACTTCGTTTGAAACCTGATAGTTTAATTGAAAGGTTTGAAAGAACTTAGTCATGGACATATATGGATATCGTGTTGAAATGATTCAACATAGGAAATTCAATATATGGAAATATTATAGCAAGAGGCTGATCAAATATCATGTTTTTATGTAAGTCATTATGTATCGAATCCCATATGTTTTGGATATAGGATTGATTACATATGCTATAATATTTACTTGTTCTGATTTTCCAAATGCCTAGGGCATTGAGAGGGAAAAGGACGAGAACCAGATGTGACTAAAGTTGTTAAACAAATGTCAAGAACATTCTAAGGTTATACCAAATGATTGGTTGCTTCTAGACAGTTGGAAGTATAGCATTGGTTGGAAGGACCATAGTGACATGTTTTAGATTGGGATGATTCTTGATAAAAATTGATGGTCATATGGTCATATGGAAATGTTTCCATAGTAAGAATTTATAATTAAAATTTACATGTGAGTTAGAAACTTTAATGCAATAAAGGTATTCAATGAATTTATTTTGAATTCGAGACTTCGTTACCATGAAATTGTTTAGTAGCAAGTTTCAATGGAATGTTTTGTAATATCGTTGGCTAAGTCTTTGTGACTTTGGAGCAGAAACATCACAAAGAGACATTGCATGTAAAGTTAGAATTCTAACACTTTTAGTAGTGACAAGAATTTGGAATTGTGAAATGAGCATCATTGCTATAGTGTCCAATCGATCTATTCACAAATGAAGGACCATAGAGGGATATAGTATGCATGTTTATAACATGGCATGATTGATGATTAAATTCAAGTGTTTAGTTGATTACTCGAAACATTATATGATGAATAAAGTCTAACTAATATTGTGATTAAATAATAAGAGTTTTATTTATATTCAATAGTCTTGAGACCATAGTTAATCAGGTTATTATTGTGTTTCACTTTGCATGTTTTGCTTCCCGAATAATTGGATTATTCAAACATCCACAATTGATCATGCTTTTGGAAGTAAGTAGAAAATTAAGACTGTCATGAATTGAATTATATATTGTCTATGAGGATTAGACATAGAAATGGTTTTGTGGCAATGTTCATGAGTACTTGAAAATGGGGATTTTAAGTATCGGATAAACCCACGATAAGAGAATTACTTCATGGATTTTATCAGGAGTAATTTTGAGACGCTAATATCTTATATTCTTCAAACCGAGATATATGAGTTGCTGTTTAGAAGTTAATTGTGCTTTGATAATACGTAAATACATCAGTAACTTGATGTTATAAAACGTATTGTTGTGCATGATTTGATGAATAAATAGTGCAAGAATATAAGTCGAAGTTTATCCGTTCCTTTTACCCTAATGGGAAAAGCGATATATGTGTGCCCTTCGATGATTTGATGATGACATCTAAAGCGCTTGGCCAAGCCTAGACTAAATTGTTGTGTTCAATTAGTAGTTTGATTTCAGTCGTCATAAATCAGAAATCGGGAAACAAATATTGGGCAGAGACATTGATTATAATCCAAGTCTCATGTTCATACGATATCTTGTAGAATGGAAGAATATTTGATCACTTATCTTAGGACACGTAACTGACTGGGTCAGAGTTCGACAGTGGCTTTTGGGAGCTACAATTTGCTAATCAGGTTTTGAAGTTATACTGGAAACTATAGTTACTAGACTTATCCAAGTGGGAGACTATTGGATTAGGTGTCTAAGCCTATAACTATATTTGGTATATACTTCAACTGATAGTAGCATAGTCCTTTTCGGTTGCCCTGAAAACTAGCAAATAGACAGGATAACATTTGGAGAAAGATGATGGATTTATTATTTGATTAATAAATTGAAATGAATGATTTATTAATGTATTATGAAAATGATATATTAATTAGAAATCATATTATTTAATTAATATTTAATCAGAAATTAATTTGGAATTAATTTTGGGATTAAAGGAATTAATTAAAAGTGTAGAGGCTAAAGTGCAATTGTTCAATAGTTGAGCAAGAGGTTCCAGAACCTTCCTAGGGAAGGGTATGGATGAAATTCCTATGATAATTAGGGCTTTTAGATTATCCCATATGGATAATTAAGGAGGTGGATAATTACCACATTTGAACTAATAATATTATATTCAAATTAGGGTTATCCAAGGCATCCTATCCGCACTATAAATAGGCCTCTACACTTTGTGATTTTTGGCCATGATATCGTTAGAAGAGAAAGCCGAAAATTTGCTCTCCCATTCTCATCTCTCCTCTCTTATCCTCTTGCTATTTTTGGGTGTTAACCATTAGAGGCACGACACTTATGGTGCTTGCTTTCGAAGCTTCAACAACACGCATGATTTGGATCACTACAAGAAAAAGGCCCTTTTACGACGCGCAAACCACGACACTCGTTGTTTTATGTTACGCAAAAGAGAGTGACATTAAAAATGTGTCACCTCTTCAAAAAAATTTAGGATTTATGTCACGCATTATTGCGTGCGGTTAAATTAGTGTCTCATGTAAAAACATTAAAAACACGGAGGGCACTTTATAAAAAATGTGCGCCCTCTGTGAATGTTGCTTTATATTTTTTTAAGGAACGCGCGTCTCTCTTCTCTTCTAAGAGGGAAAATGAAATCCCAAAAAATTTTGAACCCCGCTTTTTCTCCTACATTTGTATCGATCTGTTCTCTAACATCTATCTCATCTCCTTCGTCTCCGCCCCTCACCCACCTCCACTACCTCCAACCCACATCGACTCTTTAAGTCTGCACAACGTAGCTAGGGCTTTTTTTGATCGGAGGTTATGGTGAGGAGGAATTTGGGGAAAACAACGAGGAGGAGGAGGAGGAAAAAGGTTAATTATCTGATTTCATTCCTGTTGGTGTTGATTTTCTCATTGATGTTCGACGTCTTCTCCGGTGGTGATGGTCGTCGGACATGTTACGGTTTTGTTGAAGGCGTCGTTGGAAAAAGCAATGGAGGTTCTGGTGCGATTTTCTAGATTACCGGTGGCGGTATTGGTGCTAGTGGTGGCTCTGGCTCCCAATCTATTAGTCATCGTGGATTCATTTGCGATCAGTTCTATTAGTCGTTGCTTCCTCATCATCATCCTCACCAATTTCTAGGTCAGTTCCCTCATTCCTCTTTCCTCCCCTTTCCAGATCTCGATCTCCAACTACTATCTTTTACTCCAAAAAAATGCACTGATCTCTTGTTTCTCTACTTGCTTAGCCGATCTGTTCTAGGTTTTTTACTTATGTATTCAAGACACCTACCTTTCACCCGATATTGTATTCCTCTTTTTTTTTCTTCAAGTTTCCAAGGGAAGAACCCTGATTTTACAAGCCCAAGGTGTGATTGCACTAAGGTATGAAAAGGATGTTTCTACCCTACCCTATTTCTTCAGTCGTTCAAAGAATAACAGGGCAGGCAATTTCTCATTCATATATCGACTTCATCTTCTCTATCAAGAAAAAGGCTTATGATTTTTCCCTTTCAGCTTATAGCTATTGGCTTAGAACTAGCTGCTATTTGGGAAGCTATCTGTCAAGCACATGTTTGAGTTTGTATTCACACCATTTGATGATGCTAGTAACCCTATCATAGCTCATGTAAAGATTTTTAAATTAAATCCAGTTATCTTAATTCTTAACATTAAAGAATCAGATAATCATAATCATACTAAAAACCCCTTTAATTTAGTGTTTACAATTTTAATTTGACTTTTTGGATTTAAATTTTTTTAGGCAGCTTTCAACGTAGTATATATTTTAGCACTATAACTTTTTATATACATGTTATTTTTTTTAGGTGTGGACATTGTAAAAAGCTTGCACCTGAATGGAAGAAGGCTGCAAAGAATTTACAAGGAAAGGTGAAGCTTGGACATGTGAACTATGATGACGAAAAGGTATTCTTGAATTTCTATTCTTTTTATCTAAAACAATATTATTATTTTTTATTATTATTAACTGATTATGTTTTTTTTTTCTTTCAGTCTTTAATGAGCAGGTTTAAGGTACAAGGGTTCCCAACTATATTAGTATTTGGTGCAGATAAAGAGAGTCCAATCATTTGCCCTTGTTCAACTAGAAACAAATGTTGCTCCTCCTGAAGTGATCGAGTTGACTAGCTCAGTGAGTTTTCCAAATCCCTTTTATAATTTTTCAAGATTTCCCTTTTTGCCCCTAGTAAAATCATGAATTTTCCATTTTAGGATGTGATGGAAGAGAAATGTGGTTCAGCTGCCATTTGTTTTGTTTCCTTCCTCCCTGATATTTTGGACTCTAAGGCTGAGGGAAGGAATAAGTATATAGAGATTCTTATATCAGTTGCTGAAAAGTTCAAAAGGAGTCCTTACAGGTATAAAAATTTGATTATAGCATTTACTTATATAAAAATAAGAGTAAATTACAAATTTGGTCCCTATGTGGCTATGCTTCACTCAAAATCTCAATTGTTCCTGGATACAGGAAACACTTCAGGCTTCTCCCCTTTGGAGTTCAACCAAAATTAACATATGATGAGATGAAAATTCTTAGAAGACTTGGAAGGCCTTTACCATCCTCTTATTTAAACACACATTTTTATAACTTTCCCCATTGTTCGTTTGATAGAGCTTAATCAGAGGCATTAAACAGGTATGCCTTAATGTCTTCTGGCTTCTTCTGACGATTTTCTCTTTTTCTGTAGTTAAATTGCTGGATATGCTTCACTTTTTATCATGAACTAAGTTCAATTTAATTTGAAGAATGTAAAGACCTGATGATTGCTTTCTTCTGAAATGTGATTGAGTAGACTGAATGTGTTGCCCCCAAACAATTTACTTAACATTACTTTTAATTACATATTCACTAATTTTGTTGTTTGTTCCTCATATAAGATAACAACTTATCTACTACTACAGATGATTGTATTATTCGTCCAACCAAGTGGGCTTTCATCACCAGGGGCTGGTTATGCAAAGTTTCTTCTCCAAATAGTTATTCTTATTTAATATGTTCCCAGATTATACCGATTCCTGCCTCTTCTTGCTGGACAATCTTCAAGTGGATTTATATCTGATGTCGGGGGCAAGGAAGGAATTTCAGCAGTGGAACTTATTCCATCTGATGGAGGATATGCCTGAGGAGGGGCATTTTTGGAAATATGAAGTTTTTCCCATATATCAGAACAATTAGTCTTCCAAAAATTCATAGAGGTACTTCCCTCATTTTACTTGTGTATGTGTTGCTATGCCCCTCATTTGAGCCCGACTACTTTGTAGGTTGGCTATTTGTTGTCTAAGCCTGATCAATTGGCGTGCTAAAATCTTTGTTGCTGCGTGATCAAACCACATGTTACTACTTATGAATAGTTAGACGTAATAAAAAAACTTAGGAATCCTAATTTAAGTAGATCTTTATTTCACACCAATTGTTTGATGATATGCCTTAGTGACAATGTGTATGATTTTTTTTCTTCTTATATGATAGTTGTCTGAGATTGTATCATATTCATATGTAGCATTGAGTTTCTTTTTTTGTTTGACTTGTTTTAGATTACGAAGTTCCCATTTCCTACTCCCCCAGAAGCTAAATCATTGGTTGAAGCAGAGGTTTGTTTAAAGTCTCTTGAAGCTAAATCATTTTGTATACTGTAATGCAGATTTTGACAACGTTAAAGAGAAATTTATGCATACCAATAACATGCAAAATACGCCTCTTGAACTCAACTTGAGATATGTAGAATTGGCCAGACGAATTGAAAAAATTGGGGTTTCTGCTATTGTTGTTCATGGAAGGTAATAATTTATAAAAAATTGATTGAATTATGTCTGTTTGTCATTGATTTATAGGGGCGTTTCTTTTTGACTTAATACATACACACTTTAATGTTTGCCCTATATTCAAATATCAAATTCTAAGGCCTAGAATTTACACACAATAACAGACAGTAGGTAAGTGTCACATAGAAGGCTAAAATTGTCATTTACTCACATTCAGGCAATTCATGCAGTCTAAAAAAGAGATAGTCTTATGTATACAACACCAACTCCAGACATACATCATTAATCATATTCAACACTTAATGGAAAAAATAAAATGCCTTAAGATCTGTTTGATTCAGCAATACCCTTTTTCCCACAATCAATGCAACATTAATTAATTTTTAATCTCCCACATTAATTAAGAGACATTGCATGTTTTTTGTTAAGTGAATTGCAGAAAAGTTTCAGACAGACCAAGAGATCCTGCAAACTGGAATGAAATTGCACATGTTGTAGATATCATGTTTTTTGTTAAGTGAATTGAAGGTGATTTTGGTTCTTGAAACGAGACT
This sequence comes from Lactuca sativa, assembly GCF_002870075.4. Lineage (NCBI taxonomy): Eukaryota > Viridiplantae > Streptophyta > Magnoliopsida > Asterales > Asteraceae > Lactuca > Lactuca sativa. The sequence goes on along the minus strand of NC_056629.2, from coordinate 63,844,424 downwards.
CAAGATATCATATTTTGGCATGGCTAGAAGATTTGGAGGAAACGAGACTCAAGCAAAAGTAAACACACAGAGATTTGTTGGCACATAGTAAGCTAGATGATGCAATTGTATATAAATGAGTTCATTTTTTTATAACATTTACTCACTTTTGGAATAATTATTTGTATTTGACATATTAGTGAAATGAATTATCTTTTTTATTTATGGTATTTTATTTTTTATTATGAGATTTTTAATGTATTATTTAATTTGAAAATTAGTAAATCTATAAATATATTTTTTTTAACATTTAAAATTATGATACGCAAAAATGTTTGTCATCTTCATTTATGACATGACCTTTCTTGACTGGGGCTTTCTTGATACGCATTGCGTGTCATTAACATGTGCGTCGTAAGGTTACGACACACGAATGCGTGTCGTCTTCCTTTGTGACAGGGCCTTCCTTGATACGCATTGCGTGTCGTAAACGCGCGTCGTAATTGCACGTCGTAAATGAGCGTCGTAAATGTGCATCGTCTTTCTTTATGACATGGCCTTCCTTGACGCGCATTTGCGCATCGTCTGAGCCTTTTACGATGCGCAATGAGCGTCGTAAAAGGTTGTTTTTCTAGTAGTGGCTTGTTATTACTAGATAACAATCAAATGTATGTTTGCTAACTCTAGATATAAATTTAGATTATAATATAGTGTTCCTAGGATTTTTCCTTTTGATGTTCAATACATGTATGTTCAATTAGAGAAAACATATATCCAAGAATATTATGGTTGCATGCACACATAGGGATTGTTTGTTATGTCCATAACCTATCAAAACTTACTTGAGCTCAGCTGATTGCATACACCACATCCTTTCTTCTTTTAGAAAAAAAATTCTGAAAAACTTTCCAAATCCTCAGTTTAAGTTTAGACACACCCGAGAGTATGCCTGAATCCCTCAAACCAAGGCATTAATACCAACTGTAATGTCCCAAAAATATGATCCAAAAATTTCATTTTTAATCTAAGTAAAACAATATTCCAAAAACAATATTCATACAACTTGAATGAAAATAAGTATAACAAACATCATATCAAACAGAGTGATATATCAAAAACGGAATTCATATGGTGTGTGCGATGTAGTCATCCCGAGACCCTCCCTTTGGAACCGGAAGTACCTAAAACATATACTAAAAATCGTAAGCACAAGCTTAGTGAGTTCCCCAAACTACCCCACACCATACATAATAAATCACATATTGGCCCCCCGCCCTACTTCGGGCCACGCCTGACATCGGGCCCCGCCTGACATCGGGCCCCGCTTGGTTTATAGATCTATATTCTCAGGCCTCGCTTGTCATTGAGCCTTGACCACTATACACATACAACGCATATCATAAAATCATGCTAACACATATAAAAATCATAAAACCATAGCATATTTTCTAGTCATTGGGCCTCACCCAACATCGAGCCCTGCCCAATATACATAGCAACACATAACACATGTAAGTGTCACACATACTTCTAGCATCCTAGCATAATCAATAAGGGCCAAAATTGGTGTCTTAGACCCGCTAAACCCATTAAGGAAACTCACCTCGAATGTTGAATCACACTGAAGATCCCTAGTTGCTGTCCTGACGACTCCCCGAGCTATCAATACAAAATAACACCCAATTAACACTTGGGCTCCAAACTATATCCAATAATCCATATTCGGGGTAAAATGACCATTTTACCCCTGATCTAGTTTAATCCACAATTAAGGCCCAAATCCACAATCTAAAAGTCCCAAAACCAATGATCTTTCATGGCCCATTTATGGCTCAATTTTCCCATTTGGGCCCAACACTCTCATGGGCCATACCCTAAACCCAATAAATTTTTCCATGTCTAAGACACTTGTTCTCAGAATGCCCAACAAGAGCTCATAACCCAAGCCCAATAGGAGGCCCAAAACGTCGACCCAACTTGCAAAATCCCTCTGACCGCGTACTCAGTTGTACGCTAAGCGTACTCGTTGTTTGGCTTGTATGCTGCACGTACAGGCTTGTACGCCTAACGTACTCATCCATTAACCCAACGTTTTCATTAAGCTCCTATTGCTTAATTCCAAGGGTCCAAACCACGGATCTTAGTCATAATCAACGTCTAGAACCATAAAGTCACTGACTGCGTGACTTTGCATGCCCCAAAAGAACCTATACTTGAAATATAATATTCTAATTCCATGGGTGAGTCCCAACCCAAAAGATGCTAACTTTAAGACTTAGAATCCTCAAAAACTTCAAGAGGGGAAACTCATAAATTCTGGTATTGCATCAAGCCACCAAAACTCACTCATAGGACCAAAAGTTAACCAAAATCAAGCAAGAACTAGATCCAAGCTATTACACATCAAGTTCAGAACTTTATGCCTCCAAAGAGTGCCAAATGATGATGATGTTCCAGATCTACAAGCTCTCACTCTTCCAATGAAGCTTCAAGATGATCTCCTTCCTTCAAAAGCACCAAATACACCCAAAATGACCTTCTAAGCTCAAGAATACTCACAATGAAGTTAGGGTTTCGTGGAGGCTGATTAGGGACAAAAGGGAGGTTGATAGAAAAGATCCTTGGGACATAATGTTCTTTAAATAGTGCTCAAACACTAAATATTAGGGTTTTAGGTCTGGACACGTATATCGTGCATACCAACTTGTACGCTATGCATACGTTCATGTCATCCACGATTCATTTACTCTAGTACGCACCGCGTACAAGGGGTGATACGCCCAACGCACGACATACCTTAAGCCCAAAATGGTTAGGTCCAATATCTTCGAGGCCCAAAATCAAATTAATTCAATAACCAAGCTTAAATAAATAAATACCTTAGAATCACCGTGCGTTACAAAATTAATAGAAACTTGTAGATTCATGGGTTTGTAGTGTAACATTTGAAATTCAAATCTTAGGGATAATTACTTAGTGACCACGTAATTATCCAACAAGAAAAATAAAACACTATCTATATAAATAGAGGTGAAAAACCGGCAATAATGAGATCTCCTCTTTGCATTCGGTTTTTACCTCTTTTATCTCCTCTCCTTTATTCTTCTTCGAGAATGTGGCATGTTCATCTTGACAATGCAACATGTAAGTCATCACAACCGAAACCCTATTAGGTTTTGCGTTCAAGTTGTTCACAAGATCAAGTTTCAAGTGTTGTTGGGTATATTTTTGGGTGCAATTCCATTACAGGAACTCTATTTTTGCTACTCTACATCCACTTCATCAGATGTAGATGAAATCAAAGACTACACGTGTATGATTTCTTGCTTCTTTTCTTTTATGTGCTTTACGATGCAAATCGTTTTATGAATCCACTCCTTTGTGGCTCTTGCTTTGTTTTGTATTCCACATATTCCAACATGTAAACCTTGTTTTTTTAGACTTAAATATGTAGATGTATAAATTTGTGGTGTGGTTAAATATAGGATAATGTGTTAGTATTAATGTGTGTGAGTCTATATATATATATATATATATATATATATATATATATATATATATATATATATATATATATATATATATATATATGCTGTTAGATGTGTGTGTAAAATACAAGATGAATGCATAAAGTACAAGTAAATTCTGTATAGGCGCGACACATCAATTATAGTTTGTGTCAGCGCATATGTTAGATATAGTTTGTTGCTCACAGGTCAAAGATCGTGATGAAGGTCTCCTTGTCGGAATTTACATGAGATTTCCAAGGGTTTAGCATGTGTAAAGCTCAGTTGGGACGTCGCATTGACCTGGATCATAGTTGTATCGATCCACCCAAATTCCAATATGCATTATTATGGGAGATTCTGAAAACTTCCTCTATGATTGGGGGTTTCGATTCGATAGTCAGATGTTGAGGGTATATCCATACCTTCTTCAGGATTTGGTACCTTGTTGAACTTGGATCTAGTGAAGGTATAAAAAAGTGAGTAAAAGTAGTAAGGCATGAGATACAATGGATCTAATGCGGTTAGTGTGTTCTCATCATAGGTTATAGTTGGTAATTATAGTGGTTACAACCTGTAATGGAGGTGGAATCGTGGTAGGCACAGTGACGGATCCAGAAAGAAATAAATCAGGGGTTGCACAAAATTTTGAGGTTGCACTTGTAGAAAAAAAAAACTCATTTCGGATGGTAGCTTTCATCACAAAATCACCAATAAACCAACAAATTTACGATTATTAAACTTTGTGATGGATTGCCAACATATTCATGACGGATTTTGACGAATTTTCGCTAAATTTACATTTAACAGGAAAATGTAAGGGGTAGCTCATGCTACGCCGTGCTACATTGTAAATCCACCCCTGGGTATGCGACTATGGGCATACCATAACAACTGTGGGATGATGTATGGTTTGATGGTGTCACGACATGTCATGAACCAGTGTATGTGTGACTTGTACGGGTGAAATCCGACATCGTGATCCAAGGTTTTCAGTTTTGTGCCCTTATTTTCCTCGGTGAGGTTTGCGCGACGTGAGCCTTGTAGAAAGACTGTTGGTGGTTCAATGGCGATCGGTTTTGGGTCGGCAGTTAGAAGAAATGTTAAATTGTTGGAAGTCATGAATATGCATCAAGAGCTTCATATTAACTTTCTGCATGTAAAGTCCCTTGTTTGTTTATGAAAGTTGTTTATTAGTATTCCACTGATCATCCTATTAAACATCTTCTCACAAAATAGAATGAGATAATTAGACAAAGATATAATTTGGGTTTTGATTTGATCATCTTTAAAACAACGTAAGTATGGACAAATGCTCCAACAAAGTATATAGGATTAGTGACAAGTATTTCTATCGCTGAATTTGAATATTTTGTCTCTGGAAAGTACCATCGTATCACTATCGTTTTTTTTTTTCGATACAAATCTATTGTATATTGTTTCAGTGACAAATTACCAACGAACATGTTTGTTTCGAAAGCCCTGTTTTTTTTAATTGTGATGTGATCCGACACAAGTTGTAAATGCCAGATTAGAGGTGACAATGAAGGTTCGCTCATGTATGGAGACTTTGATTTTGATTGAAAGAACACAAATAAAATGTCATGATTGAAACTTCCAAAAGAAAGAATAAACCAAAAGTCGTATGGGATTATAAAACCTTTAATGCTGTTTATTGATTTCTGCACAGTTGAGGTAGAAAATGAGAATAGACACGGTATATGTAAAAAATATAGACCAAAATATATAAATGTCATTTTTGTTCATTTTATACATATAAACATTTTTACAGAACACTGCAGAAAATAGTTAAGCTTTTTGCCGCCGCATAAGGCTACCACACGAGATAATAAACATTTTTATAATAAAAAAATATATATTTTGAAACTCAAATCCAAACACCCCCTTAGTCCAATTTTATAATACAAACTTTTATCACATTAAATTTTAGAAAGTATTTCTTTTTTCTGGGACTAATTTTATATAAGAGTGACTATTATGACAATAAACCTTTTTGAAGGTGTTACTTTTTATGATGGTAAATATCTTAACATATGATAAACTCTTTAACATTCCTTATTTTTAGATTCAAACTTTTAACGTGTTATTAATTCAAGTAACTACAAATTTTTAACATTTGTATATTTTGATCACGATAAACTTGATATCATGTTTCTTTTATTTGGAACAAAAAATTTACTCCACTCCTAAACTACTTACAATGCTCCAGACGAAACTTAAACTTTTAACTTCAATGGAGGATAATATCTAATACCGTTAAACTGAAAACCCTTTGGAGAAAATTTTCTTAGCAAGTGACTTATATTTATTTCATGAAGAATTTTTTTTAATATTTCGGTGACAAACTTTATCACATTAGCCTTACTATGTATTTCATATTTATTCATTCAATCCTTTAAGTTATTTTCAAACATTTTGAGGGAACAAACTTTGAAACGACTTGTCTTTTTAGTCACTCTAACCAATATTAGCAGGTTTCATATGCCACTTAAACATTCTTCATTTGAAAATCAAAATAGTGAAAACTTAAAAGTCAAAATTATGACTATTTTGACTTTCATATAATCCTTCGTCTAAATTTTGCTATGTTTTGCCCTTATTCATGTATGTTTCTCACCTTCTTCCAGGTTTTGGTTTCCTCTAAAATTGATTAGAATCTGAAGGCAAAGCTACTTAACTGTGTTTCTCGATTTCGGGTACTAAGGTCCGATTTAGGGGATTAGTGTTCATTCTTTGCAAGTACGCCACCAAAAACACAACCTATCAGCGGGCCAAAGACATACCAGAGGTATGTATTCCAAATATGTTGCTCCGCTTACTTGGGTACTCTCTCCCACTAACAATACTTTGAATGGGTGTCTTGTTCTTGTCGATTACTCCACTTACTTTGGAAGCAAGGAGTGACCTTTGTCAATAACATGTTTGGATCTGTGAAAATTAACTTCAACGGTGCTCTACGAAGTAATTATGAACCACTGTACCAGCATCCTGGTTCCATCACTCCATCACTCCAGGGATCAATCCCTGGTATCTGCTTTATACAGAATTGGGTATTCTGAAGATGTGGCATTGTTTCCGACATGGTTATCGGTGGAAGCTAAGAGATTTCTTGAATACGTGTTTGCGAACAATTTTTGAAGAAAGATGGACATCAAAACAACTTCTTTAACACTCATTTGTTGATTCGATTTTTGATATCCAAAAGATTGAAAAATTTTCAAAGAATTTTCCAAGTAGCATCCTGGATCAAGGATTCTAGGACTGTTTTGAAGCGTTTGAGGCTTCACCACTATGACCCGGTTGATAAACTTCTCCGACGAGTCTCCGGTGGTTAGGATAAGACAGTTGCTTGAAGGAACTCATTCACATTTGCCCATTCGGGTCGAAGAAGATGAAGAACAACACTGAGTCTTTGGAATTTTTTGACTTTTCAAAGTCAATGACAAGGAAAATGGGTTAATCCCTTCAATTTGTCAAAAGTGACCAAATTGACACGACAAAAAACATTTTGTTCCCTTAGAAGACACGAAAAAAACTTTAGAGACTGAACGGGTAAAATCGAAATACATAATAGGACCGTTGTATAATTTTTCCTATATTTTATGTAGAATTTTTAACATGTGACTACAAGAGTTCAAAGTGAATATTAAAACGTGGCCCATTTCTCTGATGACAACTTTTTAAAATATTAATGTATTGTCAAACATATTACCTTTTTTCATGATGCTAAAAATTTATTGAATGAACATGCTGAGTGCACATGTTTTAGAAAGTTTGCCACAAAAAGTGGTTACACCTTATAACTTTATGCTATAAAAAAGTAGGCATACTTTGTAAACTTGTTATAGTAGATTATGTTTTTAAAATTGCTTATCATGACAAAAAAAAAAAAAAAAAAAAAAAAAAAAAAAAAAAAAAAAAAAAACTTTACTAATGACATAACATGTCCTGTTAAATTATGACTTTGTACACGTTTCAAAAACTGGAGTGATGTCAATAGAAGAAGTTAAAACTCATTAGTGTTACACTTCTCGATTGTATGCCTGCACTTTAAGGTCATGTAATTATATTGTGATTATACTGTGTTTGAGATGCTGAGATTTTGGTAAGATCGGGTCTATCAAAACCGAGACTAAAATTGATCTCAATGGGACAATTTAACATTTCTTAGTTACATGCGTAACAAACATAAAATTGGATTTATTATTTTAACAAACACTATCACATTTCTACAAGATGAAATTTATTGTATGATGGAATAAATTTAGGGTTGATATTCATAACTTAGCATACTTCTTTAAATTTTGAGCAGCATTCTTGGCATTATCAGGCACAGGCAAGTTTGTGAGAAGAGTAACTCTTGATGACGATATAAGCAATCTACTTTCTGAGTTACGAGGATCAATCTTCCATAGCCTCACCTCCCATACCTGTTCAAATTCTCATCATTTTCACATATAATTTGCTTTTTAGGCTTCAAATTATCAAGAAATTGCCAAGAATTATCAAGAAATGGAAAGATCCGGGACCTGAATCGTGTTGCCGACGTGAAGAGGTGTGGCTTCAGCAAACACGAGATCGCCGATGTCGGCCCGTTTGAGGTGGTTGATGCTAAGCTGTATTCCGGCGACTCTCTTCCATCCCGACGCCATGTGTGCACCCATACTCGCGAGCGCCTCTGCTATTAACGCCGACACTCCGCCGTGTAACACCTTGAACGGCTGTTTGATTTTGATTCAGATTTCAGTTTCAATTTTGGGTGAAAGCAATGCAAAATCGAAAATTGAATATCACCTGACATGATTTCTCGGTGACCTGAAGACGACCGGTGACTTTTTGTGCCGATAACTCATCGATCTCAAAGCCGATTGCATGTAGCGGCATATCCAAAGACTTCGTCTTTGGTTCTGTCGTTGGTGGGGAAGGTGAATCCATGCTGTATTTTGTCTGGGCTAACGAATTGATGGTGGATTGATATGTAATTGAATCGGGGAATCAAATAGAGAAAAATTGACGAATATTGTTGTTGACTTGTCAGAAGGATAGGGTAGGTATGGTGTGTGGATATCGTTTTACAATGGAATAGTCAAGAGAGGTTAACTCGTTACTTTCTTAATTTCTTTCCACCAATTCATGAACAGAGAGAAATCGAAAACAAGCAGCAACACACGGCGGCGGACGGCGGGTAATGAAATCAAAGAGACGAACTAGAGACTAATTAGGGCTCCGATTCTTTTAAATTGGGATTTCATAGCAAATTAAAGAGAGTAATTACAAAAACATATATGATTCAAATGTAGAAACTAAGTTCCGGCGGTGGATCGGAGGAGCTGCTCTGTAGCTCCCGGAGAGGATGTTTATATGCCATTGTGGGGATGGTGAAAGGTTGGTGGAATCGATCAGATTAAATCTTAGCCGTTGGATTTTTGTTAGGTGGAGTTGGTTGACTAAAGTCAAAAATTTATGATATTTTTTTTTCGTTTGTTTAGTTAACATCATTTGCTTTCTGTCTTCTCCTTAAAAAGTGTTGCTTATATGACAATTAAACATTCCTGACCTTTATTCAGGTTTTTTATTTTTTGTCATTGGAAGGAAATTTCGGTAGCATATTTAATGGGATATTCATCGTAAATCTTTCCGTTCCTTTTTATTTATATTGTTTTTATACAACTTCTTAATGTTTTTTTTTTCTTTATCTTGTTTTATCAGTTTCTTCATTTCCATAAAGTGAAACTTGCAACAAAATTCTTAACATTAAAAGTTTTTAGGTTTTGTTTTATGTATTTTTTCAGCTTTACATAGTGCCTTGTTTCTCGTTTCAAATCACTTGTCGACTATAACATAGTATATATATATATATATATATATATATATATATATATATATATATATATATATATATATATATATATATATATATATATATATATATATATATATATATATATATATATATATATATATAGTAGACGTTTATCCGCGCGGTACGAATATTTTATTTTTTAGAAATTAGCTTACAGAGGCGATTAGTTGTTTTACGCAAATAGTTACAACGGGTAAACAATTATCAAGAAAAAGCCATGCTAGCATAAAAGAAAACCATAAAAATTAAAATTGAATAGTTAGGATTTTTTAGAAATCTCCGTTAACATATGATGATTGTGTATTATTAATTGTACAATACTTCTCTATACAATAAGTATTTGCAAATGGTTAGATTAATCAGATTAAACAGGGGCAAAATGGTCATTTATGTTAAAGAGATGATTTATGGGTATTTCCAATCCCAAAACCAAAAAATTAAAAATAAAAACCTTGTAGCAAAACTAAATCATTAATGGTGTTGGCAATTTCATTTGCAACCATACTCACTTACAATGTTACACACACAAATACGTTGTCACGCAAACATGGTTACATAGATAAAGTTATAGTTTTTTATTGTTTTATGTTATAGCATCGTATTTTCATTTTTCATGTAGAAGCGTAACCATTGATTGCATAGTAGACTTTTAATTAACACAAATTTCTTAAATGTTGCAGTCGTATGTTTACAAATGATGGATGCCACGTGAGAAATTGGTTTTGAAATTTTAATGGGCTATAAAGTTCAAATTGGTTATTTTTTTAGGGTATTTTAGGTTATGTCATTTTCATATGGTTCTTTACTATATAACTTATAAAAATTATAACTGCTAATATTAATGGTTATTTTGTTCCCAGAATGTATCATATTGTTGTTCTACTTCTCTATTAACATTATTTCCCATCCAACAAACAAAGATCCAACATGCCTTGAACCTGAACAAAACACTCAAGATATTGTGCATGTTGCGCAATCAGGCTAAATTTTTAAACAACAGGTTTGATGTGGGACCTCAAGAGGTGAATGTTGGGCTTAATTCGATTTCTAATGAGATGAATATAGATCACGGTCCAACAATCCATGTTCTAATGACACACAATAAAGAGTTAATAACAACAATGGTAAATATGCTTTCTGATTTTAACGACTTTAGTCTAGAATCGAAACTTTTTTCGGTTTTGGTTTATATTGAAAGGTTTTGTATCGTATTTGGACCCCGACGTTTCTATTTTGGTCATACTTTCAAGGTTTCATATTGACTTTTGGTTCTTATTTCAAAATTGAGATCCCAAAAAGTACGTTTGTTTTTTATATAATTATATGTGTACCCTTCTAAACGCAATGTTGAGATTGTGGCTACCACACAAGCATTTCATGCATAATGACACTAAAGAGAGACCACCGAGACCACCTGAAAAAGAATAGAAATCACATTATCATTTGATTTATATGAAAAAGCAGTTATAGTTTAGAGCAAATTACTTAACAATAACCCTTCACTTTTTTATTTGTTTGCCATGACTTGGGCTTTATCCGAAGAATTTTCAAGAATTTGAGTAAAAAATTCATAGAAATCATGGTCATTTAGATCCACATTCCTTCCAATCAATAATCCATTCAAATTCACCTTTACATATCTAAAATGGCCCGTTTCTTTAACAAACGTTTCATCAGTCTTATTTGAATGGATTTTATTTTCTCTTTTTTCAAGTAGTAGCAACGATAACGTTCCCAACGCCTCTTTTTCTTTTTTTTCTTCGTTTAAAATTTTGCTTGGTTGAGCAAGTTGTTCATCCTGTAAGTAAGTCTTCACATGCGGCCATGTATTTTACCTTAAATCCTCTTTGTTGCTCCTCCATCATGGATTCTTTTCACAGCTGCAAGGAAACGATCACTAAATCAAGCTTTGTATCATTAAAAAAATATGTCGACTTCCTTCCTTATTGAATAACAGTCACCAACCCTATTAAAAGTATTGATAGACTTCAAGAAAAGAAGTGGTTGAGTGTACACTAAACATATAAATAAACAACATTCATTAAAATGGAATCTTAGCTTTTGTTGATCAAATGCACCAGTCCTGAAACCAACAAATCAATGAATAGCAAAAAAAGAGCTCTTAGAAGGGTTACTACTAAATAGTAAATAACAATAATTATACACAACATACCTGACGATACGGCTTTCCATTATACTATTAATAAAATAACTAAATATATATCATATGATTTGGAACTGTAAGAATACAGGTAAGAGGAATTCTTCTTGCCTAAATTCCATCAAATGAAAAAAAGTTGGTAATTAATAAGGATATGAACAATATTACATGTTTAAGCATTAAGAAACTTACGAACATTAGGATCTAAGGAGGCTATTGACATCATGTTATTTAGTAATTTTATCTACAAAAGATAATTATTTAGTTAATTTTTTACAGGGAATTTAGATGCTATTTACGTGCATTCAAAAATAGTAGACACATAGTTACATTATCATGTATTTTTTGGAAGTAAATTTGTTAAGGATCAAAGCAAAACCAGGTCTGTCTCTTCGAGGCTCATTCACTTGCTACTTCTTTAGCATAGATATGCTTTTCTTCGCCTATAAACTGAAATATTAATAGAAGAAACCAAGGAAACCAAATTTGATTCGTTTCTCTTGTTCTTTAGCCATGTTCTTCTTCACACATATTTATCAAAATGGAAAAGTTATTTGAAGATTTGAAAATTGGAAGAAAATGGTCTTTTATCAATCTAGGTCATTTGTTAGAAACAACAAAATTGAAACATGGTAATCAAATTGAAGTTAACCAAACACATATAAGCACAACCATAAGAAAAAAGAACCAAAATTGAATAAACCTGATTCAGATCAGCCATTTGTGGCCTTCATCCAAAAATCCAAGGCCTTTGTAGTTTCCATCTTGATCAAAAACTCAATTCATTGCCTTCATCCGTTCTTCACTACAAACATTGGTAATCAGAGAAGTTTGAGCTGCTGGACTGAAAGCAAAACTATGGAGGTGATATATATAGGTTTCAAGTTCAAAAAAACGACCAAATGGAAAACAAAAAACTCACACAAAGATAGCGAGAGAGGGACCTCACTGGAGCTTTAGATCTAATAGGGATGGAAGAGGTGTGGTGGTGAATAAAGCCTTAAATAATGTCCCACATTCTTGAATTGTTAAAGAAAACTCTATAATCAACCTGACATGTATACATAATCAATGACTCACACAATTATAAAGCATTAAAGAGAGAATTGATGTACCTTCAACGTCGTGAGTGGAGGAGAAGGTTGATGACGACGTCGGTGATAGTTAGTGGTGGAGCAGTGGTTGGTCGTTATGTTGGCTAGGGTTTATGGATGGCGGCAACACGTCTGTGTATTGTGGTGGTAACCGATGATGGTGGTGGCGTGCATAAATTGGCTAAATTAGGTGAAGATACTATATAAAGTGTATCTTGTGTTTGATCGATTCTGTTGGCATGCCATGTCAAATGCCGAGATATTTGCCAAAAATTGCACAACGTTGGGTAAATCTCCACCTTCTTATCTTGATTTTTTGACAAAATAATGCATAAACTTGTTATATAGGATGTTTAATGAGTTGTACCTCTTAAATTTCACCATTTGAAGCTAAATGCTTATTAAGGGGTGTGTGTGTGTGTATATATATATATACACCTTAATTTACATATTTGATCAAACGCTGAAAATTAAGTCGTACAAGCCTTTAATGCAATATCTACAATTACTTTATAAATTAAACAAAATACTAAATCTTATTCGGTTATATAATTGAAAAAGTCATACGGAACCTTTGAATTAGTATTTGTGACATCCCCATTTTCACAGCCAGAAAAGACCGATTTGTTTATGCTTTGTTTTATAAAATCAGAGTAATCTTTTAAAGAAAACGGTTGCGGAATTTGTTACCAAAACAAGATATGATAATAACTTATCAAAACATTTCTCAAAGAGAATGTATTTTCATTTAATAATAAAACCTCGAGATGTCATGTTCCGATACAGACATATAAGCATAAACAGAACTTACATTCAATTACACTAATGATTTACATCTCCTTTAATCTCTCAGTGCAAAGCAGCTTCGTATCGATATCTGTGATACAATTAAACTGAGTGGGTCAGGCTTGGGAGCCTGGTGAGCATATAGGGTTTTCAACCCACAATAATATAATTATTATATTCAATCATCAAACAATCAATCCAATTACCCATCACCATTATCTTCTTTTAATCTTCCCAAAAGATATTATCCTAAGGGTCATCTCCTATATCTTATTTACTGCTCATCTCCTTACATCTTATATCCTTATATGCTTGTTCCTAAGAACTTTTCCTAAGGATAATCGCCTGTATCATATAGACAATGCTAATTCGGGGATCACTCCCTCAATATATGTCTAGTAAGGGTTAGGGTATCATCGCATGATTACACAGCCACAACATCGCCTGGACTCGTAAATCATAATAAGGGTTAAACTATCATCGCATGAATACGCAGCCACAACATCGCCTGGACTCATAATTCATAATACGGGATAGACTATCATCGCATGAATACGTAGCCACAACATCGCCTGGACTCGTAATTCATCACCTATCTATCATCACCTAATTATCATCACCATTATATCCTCACCTTTCTCTTATCACATTCTTTCAACACACATCAACTATTTCATCTACCCATGTTCTACCCAACATATTTGTAGATATAAATTACATATACAACTTATTTAAAAAATCGTATAAAACATTCATTCAACATCCATCTCAAGTAAACAAACAATGTATAAACACATAGCATGTATTTCATAGCAAATACTTCATATCTATGTGTAAGATGAAAGTGACTATACACTCACACATATAAACAACTTTATATTATACACATAACATGTATTTCGTATAAGATACTTCATAATTATGCGTTAGAAGAAAGTAACTACACACTCACTTGATCAAAAGATGATCGGACAGCACTACGGCTTGTAGAAATAGTATTCTTCGGTAGATGTGGAAGATCTTCACAAAAACCGGACTTCTCGCGGACAGAGCTTCGGCTCGGGAATTGCACTTCTCGGGATCTTCGGGGTCTCAGGACTTGCTTCGGGGCTCGGGAATGATACCGGGGCTTTGGGATATTTCTTGCACGAAAAACGATGCAAAAACGTGAGAGAAAGGGAAGAAATGAGCAAAGAAGTCGGTTGCCCTAGACACCCTTTTATAGGGGGCTGGAAACCCATTTACGCTGGGCATAAATCTACATTACACTGGGCGTAATGTGGATCAAATCGCTGACTCCCCCTATGGATAATATCGGTTAATTTATAATTAAATTAAATATCAAAAATATTTAATAAACTTCAAAAATTCATATCTTCCTCATACGAACTCCGTTTTCGACGTTCTTTATATCCCCGCGTAGGTGAGACTATGCTCTGCAACTTTTGTTTGGACTCCGTCGGCTAGTTTTGACTTTATTTTAATTATTTATTTTTAGTAGGTCGAGACAGGAAAACTCCGTTATAAAATCATAACTTCTTCATCCGACGTCCGTTTTTGCCTATCTTTTTATCGTTTTACTACAATTAATGAGATTTTAGATTCTCATTTAGATTGTTTCGAATAAAAACCGCTCGGTCTCAAATCAAGTATTCGGGCTGCATACCGCTAAGTCGAAACTTCGAAAAATCATAACTTCCTCATACGAAGTCAGATTTGGGCGTTCTTTTTATGCACGTTCACGGTTTAACGTATTCTACGACTTTCATTTAGATTGCTAAGGCTAAATATCGCTCTAACGTAAATTCACTTTTTACGTCGCGCTGTGTCGTGCCGGTTCTGTCGTGAAACTTCGACAGGTCATAACTTCTTCGTTATAACTCGGATTTCGGCGTTCTTTATATGTACGAAATCCTTGTAACATATACTACAACTTAGTTAAGATTATTCATTCTAAATAATCTTTCATCAAAAATTCATTTTTGACGCCTATCGTCTCTAAATTGACCAACCCTGATCTACGGACGTTACAATATTCCTTAGTTATAGTCAAATGAAGCGGTCAACACCAACTACACTTTGTATAACATCTCCACTTCTTCAACCAAGTGTCACCACCATTCATCACCCTATCCAAGAGCAACCCTATTCAAATTCTTCCTTAGCCGCCCTAAAACCTTATCATTCCCACCACCACCGTTCCATCACCTACAACAAACAAGTCCTACCACAAAATCAAGATTCATCGCTGCCTCCGTATCCTTCCCCACTAGCATTTATGATCACTACTACCGTTATCACATCCTACCAACATCGTCTTTATTTAAGAAATATCTTGACCACAGATCCCTCCCACTGCTCCCCAAAATAGTCATCATCGCCTCTTACTTGTTTCCTGGACACAACTACCACCATCGTTGAATAACTATACACCTCTTGTTCACCAGCCACATGTGTCGACTCCAATGTTACCTGCTGCAAAATCTCGAACCCCAGCCACCACACCAGAAACCCTAACGCCACTATCGAATATCTACCCCTCTTTTTTTATGTCTCTATCTAAAAAAATACTAAATCATGCCACCACTAAACCATTGATGCACCCATCTCTATCTCTTTCTCTCTTTCTCTCTTTCTCTCTCTCTCTCTCTCTCTCTCTCCATATATAGTTCTAGAAGTGGTTTTTTTGTCTCTCAAAGTAGATGAAGCTTACTCTTTCATATCTATAAAAAGTTGAAGGAAGTAGAGATCGACATATAAAGACAAATCAGTCATGAATGATTTTGAGGTTGACCTTATAAAGTTGAAACCTTCAACATATCAAGGCTAGCATCTCTTTTGATTTTTTATTGCTCAGTTTCTATGCCCGATTTTGGTCTTTTAGGTTTTGCTATGAGGTTGTTCATCATTTATATTTGGTTTTTAATCTTATAACATTTTTTTCTAATTATAAATTATTTTTTCTTCTTTATGCATTTTATTAACCCTAATGTTGAATATTTCATCTTATGAGTTTGAATTGAAATGAAACCAGGAGAACGCAAAGTTAAAATCAAAAGAAACCAACATAAAATTTAATTCTAAACATCTTTTTGAGCCAGACATTCTATTTATGTTGCTATTTACCCTATTTATCTAGCTTATATTCTTCATTTGTGTTTATTACATGCAATGTTCCATTAAACTTTAATAGCTACTATCATTTATTAATATAGTTTATTATCTTACAATATTGGGTTTCTAAACAAAGTATCATGGACCGTTTTTTCTCATGGGTTGAAAAGGGTTTAGTTTTTTTGGTTTTTTTTTGTGGGCTCGATTCCCTTAGTTTCTTGTATTTGAAGTCCTAATTAGGTTTTATATTTTTTTTATTATGAAGAGAACTTGAATTTATTACACTATTGCTTAATTATTGATGATATCTTTATGTATTGTAGATGCAAAGATGTCAACAAATTGATAAGTCTCGCCCTTAATTACATAATAGATATGAGATGCATCATCATGCCATTGATTTTACTGCTATTTTTAGATTAATCACATAGATTTCAGTATATCATGCGAAAACAAGCTATCAATAACATCTAAATCTCATTATATATGTGGTAATGGCCAAAAAGGCTAACCTAAATCGGGTTACCTCATCAAACAAAGTCCAATGGAATGGGCTATCTGAACAGGGTAACTAAAACCAGGAATCCAAGTCCAGTGTTTTAACACCCCATATTTGTAACACTTGAATCTTGGTATGCTTCATTCTTGCCCTTTGTTATTTAAAATCTACACTTTTGGTCCGTGGGTTGTATGCGGGGCGTACCACATAGTACGCTTAACGTACTAGCTAAGAAGCCAATATGCTTAGCGTACTGATGTGAGGCTTGACCGGGACTCTAGACACGTACGCGGGGCATACGTAAGAATTAATGAAACCATAATTTAGGGTGATGCACCCTATATAAGCACCTTAGGTCTTTAGGGCCGGCCTCTTTACCACTCTCCAAGCCTCCAAAACCTTAGAAATCGTCCTTTAGCCTCCATTGTTGTGTTTTTGAGTCCTTAAGAAGTATTTGGTGGATGTTTTGCACCATGTGAAGGAAGTATATAAGATTGAAGGTGCTTTGCTTGGTGAGAAGGTTATAGATCCAAAATCATCACCCTTATTGCAAGCTTATTGAGGTATCCACTTCAAACCTTGTCTTCTCCATGATTAGATCTCTTTATTTCTTAGTTTTTATGCTTTTGGTCTCTTTTTAGGTTGGTTTGAGGAGTTGGGTCGTTTGAAGGACTTATTCTTTTAGATAGGAGCTTACTATGGACTCCTTAGGCATAAAGATCCAAGCTTGATGGGATTTTTGGTTATATGAATGCATTATGTCACTTATTAAGTCCTCTTGAGCTTTAAGAGCTTCATTTAGCCATGCATGAACATAAAGTTAGCAACTTTACGTGATAATCCAGCTCAAGGAAGTTAGAACTATGCTTTGGAGCAATGTGTTAAGGGATTAAGGGATTAATGTGAAAGGTGGTTGAATAGGAGGAGTACGTTGGGCATACAAGCCAATATGTGCAGTGTACAAGCCTTAAAGCATGTATGCTTAGCATACAACTGAGTACGTGGGGCATACTCAGTCTGATGGGCTTTGCATTTTGGGCTTCAAGTTTAGGTCATTCTTTTGGGCTTAGGTGCTTGGGGTATTGTTGGGCCATTCGAATGCAAGTTCTTGGACTCGGAAAAATTGGTGGGCCTTCAGGTAAGGCCCATGTAAGGGCTTAGGCCCAATGTGGAAAATTGGGCCATGTTTGGGCCTTAGATGATTAGTTGATTTTTGGACCTTTTAGATTGTGAGTTTGGGAGTTAGTCTTAGACCAAACTAGGTAAGGGGTAAAATGGTATTTTTACCCTAAGAATGGATTGATGGTTATAAATTTCAATCCAATTGTTGATTTGATCTTATTTGGTTTTGATAGCTTGGGGATTCGTCAGACAGCAGCCGGAGATTCAGTTGTGTGATTCAGCAGTCGATGTGAGTTTCCTTACTAGGTTCAACGGGTCTAAGGCACCAGTGTCGGCACTTGTTATTTATGTTAGGATGTCAGGAGTTTGTGTGACCCTTGCATGAGATATACGTTGCTATGTATACCGGGCGGGGCTCGATGCCCGATGAGGTCCAATGACTGTATCGTATGCTATTGTTTATGATCATTGTATGTGTTAGTATGATTATGTGATATATTTCTATGTGTATAGTGATGGGTTTTGAGCTTTCTAACACTCCTATGGTGTACATGCAACCTTAGAAACCTTGGATCTATGTTTTCTCTAAAATACATGCAAATAAGAATTTTCCAAGGTTCTCATCCTAACTAGCATGACATGGGGTACTTGTAACATAAAAACTAGTAGAATGACATACCTTTTGCTTGGGGTTGATTGCTTGGAGTTTGAGAGCCTAGCACCAATAATGTGGATGCCTCAAATGGAATCACAAATTACCACACAACTTGGAAAAACTAAAGATATTAGTATGCACAATTAGAAATCGGCCCACTCTTCATTTCACACACACTAGTGTCATTTCATGTGCCTAAGACCTCTTTATATAGTGTGGTGGATTAGGGTTACATCCATGTAAACCCTAATACCCATGACCTTTCATTTCCATAAGATCCATGGGTTAAAGCTCCATGGACTTTCCATGCAAGCCTAGCCCATTCTAAATAAGCATTGGCCCACTCTATATAAATATAAGAGTCCATATTTAATTAGTTACCTTTTGATCACTAAATTAATTCTAGATCAATACTAATTAAATAATATGATTTCATATTAATATATTATAACTTATAATATAATAACAAATCATAACTATACTATTCTCAAAAGACTATCCAAATTATTATGGTAAAGTGCAACCCAAATGGACCATGCCGGGTCGGGTCAAGTACATCCCAAATATAGTTACGGACTTAGACACCTTATCCAACAATCTCTTACTTGGATAAGTCTAATAACTATAGTTGCAAGCATAACTTCAAGAACTGGCCAGCAATCCTATCTCTTAAAACTCTGTTGAACTATGAAGTGCCATTTGAAATAAGTGATCATATAATCCTATGCTCTAGATATCAGTCGGACAAATACATGGAACAATGTCGAACTTATTGTCCAATAGTTTATTTCCTGATTTCCGATTCGTTTGACATAGAACTAAACTTAACACATCAATTTGGTTCTGACCGGGCCCGACACATAGGTCAAAACAAAATCATCGAGGGGCCCAATATCACTTTTAATCCTCCAAGGACTAAAAGGAATAGATAAACTTCGACTCATATGCTTGTTCTACTACTTGTTGAATCATACAGAAAGGCACGTTTTATGACTTCAAGTTACTGATGCATTTTCGTACAATCAATGCATAACCAACTCATAGGAAACAAATCATATCTCTAGGTTTGAAGACATATATGATATTACCGTCTCACGCTCACTCGAGATAAATTCCATGAAGTGATGCAGGTGAGCGTGAGTTTAATCCAATACTCAGAACTTATGAGCACTCATGAATGTTGTAGCAACTCTTGCTATGTCCAACACCTTAGATATCTACAAGCCAACTTCATGACAACCTTGATTCATACCTACTTCCAACATATGACCGACTGTGGAGAGTTTGAATAAAGTAATTATACTGGAAGTCAAAACATGCAAAATTGAAACAATATCAAACAATTGACACAAGATACCAACACCTTACTTATAAACAAACAACAACGTTTTTTTAATCATCAAATGTCAATTACATTTTACAAGTTTCATAAATAGCTATCTGATCTGTCAAACTAATATCATCCTTTAGCCCGATACGCCTCGCATGCTACAAATGCCTAACCCTAGTCAGTCCCTTTGTGAGGGGATCTGTTGGGTTCTCTTCTGATGATATCGTCTTTGCCACGAGGAGTCCTTCTTCTATCTTATGTCTTATGAAGTGATATTTTTTGTCAATGTGTCTGGATCTGCCATGATCTCTCAGTTCCTTGACTAAGGCAACCACACAATTGCTGTCATAAAAAATCTCCATAGGCTGCTTTATAGCTGGTACAACTCCAAGGTCTCCGATGAGGTTCCTCAAGGATATCGCCTCCTTCGCTGCTTCACTCGCTGATATGTACTCTGACTCACATGTAGAATCAGCTACTGTGTCCTGTTTGGAACTTTTCCAAGCAATTGCTCCTCTATTCATGGTAAAGACCCAACCCGACTGAGAGCGAAAACTATCCCTATCAGTCTGAAAGCTAGTGTCACTATACCTCACTACTCTCAAGTCATCACTCCCACCAAGGGTAAGAATCCAATCCTTAGTCCTTCACAAGTACTTGAGAATGTTCTTTACCACAGTCCAGTGAGCCTTACCAGGATTCCCATGATATCTGCTGACCATGCTCAAAGCAAAAGCCACATCAGGGCGGGTATAAGTCATAGCATACATGATCGAGCCAACAGCAGAAGCATATGGTAATCGACTTGTCTCAGTTATCTCATCCTCTGTACTTGGGCTCTAAGCCTTGGTCAGTTTGGCATTATGCTTGATCGGTAAGTTACATTTCTTGGAATTCTGCATGTTGAAACTTTTCAACACTTTGTCCACATAGGTGCTTTGACTAAGTCCAATTAGTCTTTTACTCCTTTCTCTCAATATCCTTATCCCTAGGATATAGATAGCTTCTCCAAGGTCCTTCATAGTAAAACACTTCCCAAGCCAGGACTTAACCTCCTGCAAACTTGGGATGTCATTTCCCGTTAGTACTATGCCATCCACATATAGTACCAAAAAGCTGACTATACTCCCACTAGCTTTGACATACACATAGGACTCATCTTCGCTTCTCGAAAAACCAAACTCTTTGACTTTCTCATCAAAACAAAGATTCCAACTGTGAGATGCTTGTTTCAATCCATAAATGGATTTCTCAAGCTTGCACACTCTATCAGGGTACTTTGCATTGACAAAACCCTCTGGCTGACTCATGTAAACATCCTCAGCCAACTTTCCATTAAGGAAAGCGGTTTTGACATCTATTTTCCATATTTCATAATCATGAAATGCAGCTATGGCTAGCAAAACCCTAATAGACTTAATCTTCGCTACTGGTGAGAAGGTCTCATCATAGTCAACACCTGGAGTTTAAGTAAAGCCCTTCGCAACCAGTCGCACTTTGTAAGTGGGTACATTCCCATCCATGTTGGTCTTATTCTTGAAGATCCATTTGCACCTGACCATCTTACAACCCTGTACATTGTCAACCAAGTTCCAAACTTTATTGTCATACATGGACTGAATCTCGCTGTCCATAGCCTCCTTCCATTTAGTAGACTTAGGGTCTGCCATGGCTTCCCTATAGCTTTTAGGTTCATCCAAATGTACCAGTGTACTATCACTGATAAATGTATCACCTTCCATAGTAATATGGAAACCATAGTAATGCTCAGGTGCATTCCTAACTCTAGTGGAACGCCTCAGAGGTACAAACTCATCAGTTGGCTCAACAGGATTTTCCTCCTCAGGTTGACTGCTAGGGTTTGAGGTTCCTTCACCACCTGACTCTTGAAGCTCTTCAAGGTCAATTTTACTCCCACTGTTTCCTTGGCTTATAAATTCTCTCTCTCTCTCGAAAGACCCCTCTCTTTGCCATAAAGACCACATTCTCACTCGGTCTGTAGAAGAGGTAACCAAAGGATTTTTGTGGGTAGCCGATGAAAATACACCGCTCACTTCGAGGTTCGAGCCTGTCCTGAGTCTCACATCTCACGTCTCATGAAAGCCTTGCAACATGAAATCTTGATGTGGTGTAAATTAGGAACTTTCCCAGTCCACATCTCGTGAGGAACCTTCTTGGTAGGGATTAGATTAAGGATATGGGCGGCAGTCTCTAAGGTATACCCCCAAAATGAGATTGGTAATGACGCTCGATTCATCATGGAATGAACCATGTCTAACAAGGTTTGATTGTGCCTTTCAGCCACACCATTCAGCTGTGGTGTCCTAGGAGGTGTCAATTGTGAAACAATTCCACATTCCTTAAGATAGTCAAGGAACTTTGTACTAAGATACTCTCCTCCTCGATCGGATCGGAGCATCTTAATGTTCCTGCCTAACTGATTTTCCACTTCCGGTTTAAACTCTTTGAACTTTTCAAAGGTTTTTGACTTATGCTTGATTAAGTAGACATAACCATATCTACTGTAATCATCAGTAAAAGTCAATTAAGAAGCGCTTAGAATCCCTTGTTGCGATTCTGAAGGGTCCACACACATCTGTGTGTATGAGGTCCAACAAACCTTCAATCCCTTGCACAAGTATCAGTGAAGGGTGACTTTGTCATTTTTCCAAGCAAACAAGACTCGCAACTATCATACGACTTTAAGTCAAATGACTCCAAGACTCTAGCATTTTGGAGTTGGCCCATGCGCTTCTTGTTAACATGTCCAAGACGACAATGCCACAAGGATGCTTTATCCAAACTAGTGGAAGAATCGATATACAACACATTATTTCCTAAGTTGTCTACAATCGACACAGTTTCATATACACCATCACAAGGTAATGCTTTAAAATAAAGAACATTATTATAAAAAACATTAATACCATCACATTCATTATCAAAAGAAAAAGTAAACCCTTGCTTGTACAAACCATGAAAGGAAATAATATTTCTCGCCATTTCAGACGAGTAACAACACTTATTCAAATCTAACATTAACCCACTACTTAGCAACAAAGAATAAACTTCAATCTTGGTGACAGGTGAAGCTTTCCTATTCCCCATGATCAAGTTTATCATTCCGTGCTCTACATCCTCACTTCTTCTTAGGCCCTGCAAATCAAAACATATATGAATACCGCAACCTATATCAAGGACCTAAGAATTAGTATGCGGTGAAAATATAGTGTAAATACCTACATGGGTAGGTTTAACCTTCCCATCCTTAACATCTTGCAGATACTTGGGGCAGTTTCATTTCCAATGCCCCTTATCATGACAATAGAAGTATTCAGCTTCCTTTGGGTTGGAAGAAGTAGTGACAGAACCACCTTTGGGTTCCACTTGAAGAGGATCCATCAAGAGACTTTCCCTTGGTACCCTTCGAAGGGGTCTCCCTCTTCTTCCCTCTATATTTCCCGATTGCTAGAATAGGGACAGTGTTAGGAGTAGGAGTAGTAACAACCGATTTACCCTTGAGACCGGTTTCGGCGGTATTCAAAAGTCCTTGAAGTTTTTTGAGTGTGACCTACTCCTTGTTCATGTGATAGGTCATCCGGAACTAATCATAACAAGTAGGTAAGGAGTGCAGTATGATATCAATAGCCAACTCCTCCGGGAAGTTCACATTCAATTTCAGCAAACCGTCCATAAATCTTTGCATTTTTTGCATGTGGGCCGTGATGGGTTCACCATCCCTCATTCGTGTTGTTATCATGGAAGAGATGATTTCATACCTCTCTTGACGAGCACTTTGATGGTAGCGGTCCATGAAGTCCATGTGCATCTCAAATGGGTAAAAGTCCTCATAGGACTTTTGGAGCTTAGCTGTCATTGTGGCCAACATGATACATGCCACTTTGGTAGCATCTCTCTCATGTGCCCTATAGTCAGCGATCTCCTATGGAGTAGCAGTAGACTCATCAATTTCTTTCAGCTCCTTGTTAAGGACATATTCCTTGTCCTCATAATGTGTGACCATCCTGATCTTCCTGATCCAATCATTAAAGTTTAAACCATTAAAGATGACTCTCATACAAAGATTCATGAGAGAGAAAGAGTCGGTAGGGTTTGAGCCAGTAACAACATTGTTGGAAGACATCTGAAAAGAAGAAAGACAAGTTTAGATTAGATATAGAATCTTTAATAAGACACCCAAATGTAATATTAAGGCTAGGACCCAACACAATACTTTATAACTTGGAAGAGGGATGCCGTAATCCAAGCTAAAAAATCTTTGAATGTAGGAGAATGCCGATTCACCAATTTCCACCATGAAAAACGAAATAAATTATTAGGTTTTAATTGGATTAAAACTCCTAGATCTTTTGAAATTCATTGAAATTTTCAATGGCATGTTTAAATCTTGATTTTGCCCTCTCAAGTTTGTGACTGGGATGCCGAGGATCACAAACAAGGTGTGAATAACCATACAAATTTACTTGGTACCCTTAATCTTTATCGCCTAATCAATGTGTCGGTTACCCACACACACTCCACCGATCTATGATAAACCTTAAGTCACCATTTGCCACTCTTACTAGTCCATGTTAGTGTTCCGGTTACCCACTCACGCTCCACCAACGACTTGGTAAGGTATAAAGTGTAATATCATGGGATAACCCCAATTTCACATTTTCCGAAAGTAACTAAGATTGGGAATTTATAAAAGGTTTAGTTACTTTATGTTTTCATTATACTTTTAATGAGAATTATAGTGCTTGTCCTACCCATTCGGCTAACGACCCTCCACCAGTCAAGGAAGCGGTGGGTGAGAGTGGACACCCATTAAGCTGTCATTTTGTAGGAAATAACCTTATACCCCCCCCCCCCCCCTTATAGACCGACTTCGTGAATGAGGTCTATTAACGGTAAAACTGACTTGATCTTATATATATATATATATATATATATATATATATATATATATATATATATATATATATATATATATATATATATATATATATATATATATATTATTAACTTATAATACTATAAAGTATAAGGGTTGAATTTTAACTTTTAAAGCTCTAGGGTTTGGAATTAAAGTTTTCTAAAGTGACTTTACAAATTCCAAAACTTTAGGGCAAGTTTTGAAGCTATTCAAAACCTTTCAAATTCATAATTTATGAGTTTAATGGTCTATTAAAATGAAGACTCTTCATTTTATGTAACCTATAGTTCTTTAATGGATCTTCAAAAGAAATGACTTATGGTAATCCATAACATGAGGACAAATTATGGACTCCATTAAAAACATTTAGATCAAGAATTAAACTAACAAATAATTTGCAAATAACTCCTATGATCTACCAAAACTCATAAGTGTATGAACATTCATATCAACAATTTCAAGAATCATATAAACACACATCAAACTTGAAATTTTGAGAATAACCTTTGAAATTGGATTAGCATAATTATTACCACATCAAAAACAGGTTTTATAAGTCCAAAACAGTTTAGTGTAATGATTCTAGTCCAATTCCAGCTTAAAAACTCGAAAAACTGCACTCTGGGCCTTCTACTCGTCGAGTGCACGAACCTACTCGACGAGTAGGATGAATATACACTTAGACTCGACAAGTCCCCTCATGGACTTGGCGAGTCCACTGATCAGATTGCAAATTTTTCGATTTTCTTTAACAATTTGCATCAAGTATCAAGAAAACAAGCCTAGTCTCTGATACCACTGATGGGTTTTGAGCATTCTAACACTCCTATGGTGTACATGCAACCCTAGAAACCTTGGATCTATGTTTTCTCTAAAATACATGCAAATCAGAATTTTCCAAGGTTCTCATCCTAACTAGCATGGCATGGGGTACTTGTAACATAAAAACTAGTAGAATGACATACCTTTTGCTTGTGGTTGATTGCTTGGAGTTTGAGAGCCTGGAACCAATAATGTGGATGCCTCAAATGGAATCACAAATCACCACACAACTTGGAAAAACTAGAGATAGTAGTATGCACCCTTAGAAATCGGCCCACTCTTCTTTTCACACACACTAGTGCCATTTCATGTGCCAAAGACCCCTTTATATAGTGTGGTGGATTAGGGTTACATCCATGTAAACCCTAATACCCATGACCTTTCATTTCCATAATATCCATGGGTTAAAGCTTCATGGACTATCCATGGACTTTCCGTGCAAGCCTAGCCCATTCTAAATAAGCATTGGACCACTCTATATAAATATAGGAGTCCATATTTAATTAGTTACCTTTTGATCACCAAATTAATTCTAGATCAATACTAATTGAATAATATGATTTCATATTAATATATTATAGCTTATAGTATATTAACAAATCATAACTATACTATTCTCAAAAGACTATCCAAATTATTATGGTGAAGTGCAACCCAAATGGACCATGCCGGGCGGGGTCAAGTACATCCTAAATATAGTTATGGACTTAGACACCTTATCCAACATATAGTGGGCAGGGCCCGATGTCAAGCGGAGCCGAACAATAACAAATATGTATACCGAGCGGGGCTCGAAGACAAGTGGGACTCGATACCGGGCGGGGCCTAATGGAGGGTGGGGGTCCAGTATGTGATTTATTATGTATGGTATGGGGTAGTTTTGGGACCTCACTAAGCTTTGTGGTTATGGTTTTCAGTTTATGTTTCAGGTACTTCCAGTTCTAAAGGGAAGGGCTCGGGATGATTGTAGTTCACACATCACCAAGTTCTGCTTTTTGTGTTTTACTCTGATTCGAGATGATGTTTGATACACTTATTTTATTGGGATTGTATTAGTGTTGTTTTTGGAATACTGATTTTATTAAATTAAAAACAAAATTTTTGGCTCGTATTTTTGGGATGTTACAAGTTGGTATCAGAGCCTTAGTTTGGGGGATTCAGACATACTCTTGGGTGTGCCTGAAATCACATTGAGAATTTTGTAAAGTTTTTCAAAAAGAAATATTTTTCTTAGAAAATAGTTTTTTTTAGACAAGAAAGGGTGTGGTGCTTGCAATCTGCCTAGCTCAAGTAAGTTTTCCCAAATTACCCATACATGTAATCTGATACGATTTGATCTGTGAATCGCATGCTAGTTAGCGATAAGAATTTGCTCAGTTTTACATGATAGAATGCTAGGAGAAATTCCTTTGTATGCCTATTGTATGAGCTTGTAGACTTGCATGCTAGTACTGATTAGTCGGTGAGAAGGTGACCTGATTAGGTAATGTTTGGTCATGGTTACTTGATGCTAGAATGTTGCTTGCTTTGTGCTTTTAGGAGTTCCTACTAACTTTGGCTAATTAGTAAGAGAATATGCTAAGTTACATAGTATGGGAAGTAAATAATTTTAGAAGGTTAGGTTTTAACTCTATTGCACAGATCTTGTTTGAGTCCAACCGTTGTAGTGCTAGACCTTTCATTCGAAGAATTATCTGGTTTAGTGGTATGTAATAGTATTTGTGAGCTAGTTAGAGGGAGTTAGTGGGAGTTCCTTCTGCAGCTGATGGTAGAGAGTGGTATAGAGTTTTCCCTAGGAAAACCTAGGATGAGATCTAGTGTTCGGAGGCTTATCTGTGAGGGGAAGTTGTATGGATAAAAAGTGACTTGGTTGAGTCTAGGCAATTATTGAGGAAATTAAAGATACATGTGGAAGGTTATCTGAGCAAGTACTACTAGAAGCAAAAAATTCATACTTGATTCAAAGATAGCTGCGATGAAACCAGGAAGCTTGTGGAGTTTGTGATCCCTCGATATATATTTTGATGTGTATTTTGATGGTGTATATGGTCTATTTTTAGTATGGTGACATTGCGAGGCAAACCTGCTGGCAGTCCTGGTGCTGGAGAGGGCTCAGGCTTAGGATCTGGAACCGGGTAACTAGATGATCAGACTAGGGAGTTCATCTAATATGAGATTACTCATTGCATTCTTGAGCGGACTCCTGTGATCTTTGGCACGGTCAAGGAGGGCATTCTAGAGATTCTGGATGAGCGGTTGAGATGGTTTCGTTCTGAGGTGGTGGCACTAGTGGGAGCACGTTATTTGACATTTAGGGAGTTCCACGCATGTGGGGCTCCGGAATACCACATTGAAAAGGACCCGATAGCGAGCCAGAGGTGGTTAGCGGACGTTTCTAACACCTTCCACACCAACAGTTTCCCTGATGAGGAAAAGGTTAGGCTTGCCTCCTGTCTTTTGAAGGACAGGGCACGAGAATGGTGGGAGTAGGTAGGACGTGCGGTGGGTGATGATGTTGTTGATATGATAACGTGGGATGATTTCTCGACCAGGTTCTGAGCTGAGTTGCACCAGTGATTGAGGTGCAGCAATTGGAGCGAGAGTTTCAGGATATCCACCAGACTACGAAGACAGTGGCTGAGATCATCGTGATGTTTCGATAGGGGGTGCTTTTGGTTCCACGGTATGGGGAGGATGAAGAGATGAAGAAGGCCCAATATCATGAGATTTCGAGGAGTGACATTCGACAATTTGTGAGTCGATCCACCTGCAAGACGTTGGAGGATATGACTGTGCGAGCTAGGGAAAGGGAGATTGACCTAGAGATAGAGAAAAAGAGGAAGCCATAGTCTTTGCTGAGTGCTGAGGGTTCAGGCAAGAGGCCCAACGTATATGACTGTAGATCGAGAGTCGATCAGGGCCGAAGCCAATGTGGCAAGTACGACAAAGTGTAAGAGGGACCATGTCGAATTGGTGGTTCTGGCTGCTTCAGGTGCGGCCGGATGGGTCATTATAGTAAGGATTGTACTGCTACCACCACCCCGGGATCTGATCTAATTTGATTTCATTGAAATCAGAGGGGCCACAATAAGGCCCATTGTCCGAGTTTGGCTGTAGTAGGACCGGTATCAGCACCCGCTCCTATAACTCTTCATATTACTGATGACCACTAGGGCCGGGCAGATGCACCTATGGTGAAGAGAAGGGCTTTCCAGTTGACGGCCGATGAGGCGTGTGCAGCTCCCGACGTGGTAACGGGCATGTATCTTCTCTTTATCTCTTTATTTATATTGAATTTCTTACTTATGTTTATGTTTTTTTATTTTAGGATTGTTCGTTGTGAATGGTATTTCTGCATTGGTATTGTTTGATTCGGGGGCTATTGGATCCTTGGTATCGCTTGCGCTTAACATGACATTTGCTGGAGCTCCAAGGAAGATGGATTGTCCTCTTGATGTTGAGATTCTTGATGACAGGTCTGTTCCCACTCCATTGCGTGGGAACAAGGTGATCATAGGCATGGATTGGTTAATCCCTAATAGGGCAGTGACCGATTGTGAGAAGCAATTGGTACGGGTTTGGACCCTGAGTGGGGGAGAGTTAGTGGTTTATGGGGAGATATCTCAGCATGGGCCGATTTTGTGTTCAACATCGAGGGCCGGAGACTAATTTTAGCAGGGTTGTTCCGATTATATTGTTTATGCCATGGATATCCGGGATAAGGGTAAGGCGATTGTGGATGATGTGCCAATTATGTGGGACTACCCGAATGTGTTCCCCCAAGGATTTGCCTAGGGTGCCTCCGGAGAGGCTAGTTGAGTTTAGGATTGATCTGGTTCCTGCTGCGGCTTCGATAGCCAAAGCACTGTATCGGTTGGTTCCTCTTGAGATGCAAGAGTTGTCTACATAGTTATAGGAGCTGTTAGACAAGGGGTTCATTCAACTAATCAGTTCGACTTGGGGAGCATTGAGCTTGTTTGTGAAGAAGAAGGATGGGTCTCACCATATGTGCATCGACTACCGGGAGCTAAATAAGGTAATAGTGAAGAATCTCTATCCACTCCCGAGGATTGATGATCTTTTTGACCAGCTTCAGGGTGCATATTGGTTCTCCAAGATTGATTTCCGATCCGGTTATCATCAGATGCAGGTCAGGGATGAGGATGTGAAGAAGACAGCTTTCTAGACTCGTTATGGTCATTACAAGCTCGTGGTGATGCCTTTTGGGCTCAACAATGCTCCAGCCACGTTCATTGATCTCATGAATCACGTATGCAGGCCGATGCTGGATTGATGTGTGATTGTATTCATCGATGATATCTTGGTTTATTCCAATACCTAGGAGCAACACGAGGAGCACTTAAAGGAAGTGCTGAAGACTTTGAGGAGGGAGGGACTTTTTGAAAAGTTCTCCCAATGCGAGTTCTGGTTGCGCGAGGTGCAGTTCCTGGGGCACATTGTCAACCAAAATGGCATTTTGGTCGATCCGACCAAGGTTGAAGCCGTGATGCAGTGGGAGATTCCAAGGCCTCCATATGAGATTTGAAGTTTTCTTGGTTTAGCAGGTTATTATCGAAGATTCATCCAGGATTTCTCCAAGATAGCTATTCCATTAAATCGATTGACAAAGAAGACGGTTACATTTCACTAGGGCCTAAGCAGTAGGCAGCTTTCGAGACTTTGAGACCGCAGTTGCTCGAGGCGCGGTCAGAACTGAATTGATGTGTTCGATTAAGTTCTATGTCGAATAAATCAGAGATCGAGAAACCTAAATGCTTGACTAACCATTCCATAGGATTGTCAGCATGATATCTTACAGAGGACTGTACGTTCCCTTATCTAAAGGACAAGATTGATTAGATCAGAGTTTGACAACGTCTTTGAGAGCTACGATTGCAAACCGAATTGTACTTGTGAATATAGTTACTAGACTTATCCAAGTGGGAGACTGTTGGAATAGTGTCTAAGGCTGCAACTATATTAGGCAAGTATTTGACCCGGTTGTGCATGGTCCTTTTGGGTTGCCTTCACCATAGCAACTTGATAGGATGATTTATTACGAGAGAGTAAATATTATTAATATATTATGAGAATAATATAATGAATAATATATTTGTTATTTGATTAATATAAGTCATAGAATTAATTAGAATTAATTTGGTGACTTAAAGAGATTAATTAAATAAAGGGGTATAAACTGTCAATTGTTTGATAGTTAAACTTTAGACTGTAAATCCTTATGGATATGGTATGGACGAATTCTAAGAGTTTTAGGATAGCTAAAATCGTCCATATAGATATCTAAGGAATGGATTTGGATAGCCTTAAGAGAAGATTATCCAATTAGGGTTTAGGTTGTAACCCTTAAGGAGTCTACAAGTATAAATAGACCCCATGGCATAAGGAAATCGGCACCTCTCCTAAAGCAAGAGAACCCTGGCCGATTTCCTCACCTCTCCTCTCTCCTAAATCATCTTCCTTGCTATTGGTGTTTGTAAGCCATTAGAGGAGTGACATTTGTGACTCTAGAAGCTCCAAGACCTCAAGATCAACAAGGAACTCAAAGGTATGATTCTAGATCTATTTCAATGTTGTTATTTAACCTAATTAGTCATTAGAAGTCTTGGATTCAAAGCATGTTTATTAGAAAGCCTAGATCCGAGCATTAGGGTTTTGCATGCGCACATAGGAAAGTTCTTATGGCTAAAACCCATCAATATTCTGATGGAAGAGGCTCATAAGTCGAGGTTCTTCATTCATCCCAAGGTGACAAAGATGTATAGGGATCTTCGTCCTGATTATTGGTGGCCCTACATGAGGCAGGATGTGCCCTGGTACATTGAGCGGTGCTTGACTTGCAAGAAAGTCAAGGTCGAGCATCAGCGTCCTCACGGAAAGATTCAGCTGTTGGATATTCCCATATGAAAATGGGAAGATATTGATGGGTTTTGTGCATAAGACATCCTATGTGCTCATACAAACCCTAAAGCTTGGATCTAGGTTTCTCTATTGTACATACTTTGAATCCAAGACTTTGAACCCTAATACTAGCATATGGAAATCAGAATTCACATGTAAATAGGTTTAAGAACATACCTTGATTGTTATATAGCAATAACAATCCAATTCCTCCTTGAATTGACCTTGGAAAGCAAAGAGTCACAAGTGTCACTCCTCTAATGGCTTACAAACACCATAAGCAAGTGGAGAAGGTATAAGGAGAGAGGAGGGAGGTTAGAATTCGTATTTGGGACCTCTTGGGAAGGGATACACGAATTCATGACCTTGGGGTTGTTTATATAGGTGTAGAGATAGGGTTTCAGTCATTATCCTTATCTAGTTGATTATCCATTAAGCAACCAATAAGATAATCCTTGAATCCTTATCATACTCGAATTCTAAGGCTTTCCAACCTTAAATTCGTCCACCACATATATAAGATAATCCTTACCTTATTTTGTAACTATCACATAATTACAAATCAGCCCCTCTAGTTTAATTAGTTACACTTGATCACAAAATTAATTCTTAATTAATTATCGACCAATATTAATATGATTTCTCCTTTAATATATTATTCTTATAACATATTAATAAATCATATTATCCTCTCTCTCTCTATATTTCTCCAATCAAGTTGCTTTGGTGAAGGCAACCCAAAAGGACCATGCACCATCGGGTCAAGTACATACCAAAATAGTTATGGACTTAGACACTAATCCAACAGTCTCCCACTTGGATAAGTCTAACAACTATTCTGCGTATGACTTCGGATCCCGATCTGCAATCGTAGCTTTCCAAAGCCGCTGTCAACTCTGATCATATCAAATACGCGTGTCCTTAGATAAGGGATCATATATTCCTCCATTCTAGATATCATATGAGATATGATTTCAAATCATTCTCTTTGTACTACTTCTCGATTTCTGATTTATGACGACAGACTAATTGAACAAATCAAATTAGCCCTAGCCCGGCCGAGCATTTACGTTTGTCATCACTAAACCATCGAGGGGCCCAAAAGATATCGCTTTTATCCAACTTTGAATAAAAGGAACGGATAAACATTGATACAATGCTTGCTTGTACTCACGCACCGAATCACACACAACAATATGTTTTATAACACCAAGTTACTGGTGCGTTTACATATTATCAATGTGCAACCGATTTGCAAGATACAACTCACACATCTCGGTTTCAAGAATATAAGATGTTATCGTCTCACCAATCACTCGTGATACAATCCATGGAGTGATCCAAGTGAGCGTGGGTCTAATCCAATGCTCAAATCATATTCATAAGCACTCATGAACGTTGCAGCAAACATTTGTTTATGTCTAATACTTTTCTAGACAATCCACACACCAATTCACGACAGTCTTCATTCATATCTACTTCCAACATATGAATGACTGTGGCCCGTTCGAATAATTCGATTATTCTTAATAAACTCAATTATTCTGGAAGTCAAAACATGCAAATGTGAAACACAAGAATAATACTAATCCCATATGGCCTCAACCCTTTGAGCATAAATAAAACACTTTTTATTTATCACCATATTGATTACTCATTATTTGTCGTTTCGGGTAATCAACTTCTTACTTGAATTCCAACACTTGTCCCATGCTCCTGGCATGCACACAATGTTTACCTATGGTTCTTACTTTGTGAAATAGATTACATTGAACACATTTCCAATCCTTCTCATTTCACAACTCCAAATCCGTTTTCCATAAGTTAAAGAATATCAAATTCTTGTTACTTATAGAATATGCTAGATTCTAACATTCTATGCAACTTATCCTTTCGTAATGTCACTGCACCAAAGTCACAAGGACTATTGCCAATGATATTACAAAGTCCTCTATCGGAGATTGTTACAAGACAATTCCATAGACGTGATGTCTCTCACTCAAAGTACATTCTTTGATCATCCTTTTGCATAGAAGTTTCTAATCTCGTCATAGATTTCTCAATATTCAATTCCCAATATGGACACACTTCCATATGTTCCATATGACAACTCATTCTTAATAGAATCTTATCTATTCGTAATGATGTCGATACGGTCCATCCAATATGGAAACATTTCCATATTTTCCAATACTATACTTCCAACTACTCACAAGCGACCAATCCTCGTCGAACTTTGGGTTGTCCTTTGATAGTTGTTTAATTGTTTTAGTCAAAACCAATTCTAGTCCTTTTTGCCTCTAAATGCGCTCGACATTTGGAAAATATTAGAATGGTCAAACATTAAAGCATTTGCAATCGATCCTATACCTGAAGCGTATGGGACACGACGCATAATGTTTTATTTGCTATGTTCTCAAAATTCGAATTGTGAAAAGGGATGCCGTAATCATAATCGAAATTTTAAGAGCACACTATGTACCTTTGACTAAATTTATTAACATTTCTCAACCTAATCCTTTAGATTTGAAATGAAGCATAATATTCTCTCCCTTAATTATAGCAAAACAACCTTTCAACTCTTACAACTTTGCAAAGTATGACTCTTGTTTTCTATAATTAATATTGCTAACCTTGCAATACTTTCCTTAATAATCATACAATCATAACATTTATGCTCCCACTATCATGATGATTATTATAAAACATAACACTTATGCTCCCACTAGCTTCGACATGTATTCATAAACATCTCAACTTCCAGAAGGACAATACTTATTGAATTTCTTAAGTTCATGTTTCTAATACTTAGTGCTTTGATAATCCTTTATCAATGCTTCTTGAACTTATACACCTTTGCCTTCGATAGTTCATATGTGTGTCTAAACAATTAAGACTAATTGCCAAACCTCACAATTCAAATTATGGAAAGGGATGTCGTAACCATGATTGAATTTGAGAATGCAATTTTACAATCACTATCTTCTTAAAATCTCTCTTAGTGAAAGCATTTCTTCACAATCATTTTCATGAAGGAGGAAATCTTATGACACTTAGATTTGAGCGGTGTATGTGTTACTATCCATGTGAATTTGTTAAAACCAAAGTTTATGACAAATTCAAACTCATATGGACCGAGCTTTCTTAATCTTGATTTCTTGCCTTATGGTAGCACAGCTGCCCACCATGTCTTCTAAGTAGTTAAGCGGCTCACCTTTTCTTATCAATGTACCTTTCATTGATTAAGGTGCTTTGCCTTTTATGCGTTCAAAATGAGAACTCATAGAACTCACATGCATAATTAACTCGATTGGATTGGCACATAATCAAGATAATGTCAACACGACAGGTTGTAAACCTCAACTCGTGTGCTAGTGATGATCGATAAGGTTTATTTGATTTGTTCTTGAAACCTTTCAAGACCATTAAGACTCCCACTGACTCCTTGACATATAAGATTCTCTTGTCAAAAACCATTTCTTGACAAACAAATATTCAAGAGTTAGTGTAGCTTTTATCAAAACACTTCATAAATTGGTCCTAGTTGGTCTTTGTCTTATCCAAGACATCACAACTTTCCACATTTAATGAAAGTTACAAACCTTCTTAATACCTTTCACTCAATGTCACAATCTTAACTTTAAGATTTGTTATTGGAACTAAGTATGATTGACTTATTGATTTAACCATTTCTTCAATTCTTGATTCCTCTTCTTAGACATACAATTGTACTAAGACTCACTTAGAGGATCAATTGAGATATGGTTCTTAATCATTAAGACCTATCATAAAGCATAAAAGGTACTCTCCCATCTTCTTAGAATGGAGAAACTTTTATCTTTCTGCCTACTTGATTCTTCTTATTCGTTCTGCTATTGATCTAAACCCTTTAATCAATTCAGAATTACACTTAATCTTGTAAGTATAATCATATTTACTAAACCTTTAGTAAATCATGACTAATATCATTGTTACTCTTATGGTGGACTTTGATCAACACACAACTTTGTGTACTCGATCTCTTAGTCCTTCACTTGACACTTTGTCAATGAATTTGTCTAATTTCCAAATATGAAATTTCTCATTCATCGTGCGACCAAGTTGCATGATTCCAAGTTTCTGTCCAATTGAAACTTTGGGCGATGAGAAACTCTCCCTATTTGGTAAATTCTTGACATTTCCATAAATAGTATAACTAAGAATCATATCCATTCGTTGTAGAAATATTCGAACATCAATTTTCATAACGATTTCATTGCAAGGAAATAAACAAATAAATAAATAAGTCAAACGAAAATTTATTTTATTTATAAAAGCAGCGGAAAACATTTGTCCTTACAATGCAAAATCCATTGAAAACTATGTATTTCAAAAGAAAATTTCTAACAACTCTATCATAACTATCTAAGCTCAAAATCTAATCTTCAAGTCCATGCGATCAAGATCCATTCCTTGTGATTAGATTCATCTTGTTCTTTCACCAAGCTTCCTTTCTTTTCACCGATCCTGTAAAACATTCAAATGCAATCTTATTACATTATGTATTAAGAATCAATGAATAGGAACTTAATGGAGTTAGATAGTGGATTTTACCTGAAGCGTAGCCATACTCTTTGACTCTCCCATCTTCTGGACTCTTCAGGCTCTTTGGGCAGACTTGTATCCAACGCCCTCTCTTTTGGCAGCAAACGCAGGTCGGTTCTCCTAGAACGTCCTCGGAAGCATGGTTGGTTGACTTTTCCAACAAATACGCTCCATTGCTTTGCCAAATCATTTCTGATTCAGCAGCAATGAGCATGTAAGTTAGGTCAATGAGGTTGTCGTCATGATTCATCATATAATACTTTCTTTTGAACTCATTATATGATTCAGGAAGTGACTGCAAAACCCAATTCACAGCCAACTCATTCGGGAATGACACACCCAACATTATCAACCTATCAATGTGTGATTTCATTCCTAGAATGTGGGCACACACGGGTTTACCATCTTCATGTTTCATTTCCAATAGGGCTTTAGTGATATTGAACCTTTCAATTCTTCGATCTTGTGGGTTGGGGAGAACAATAGGAGGAGGAGGAGGAAGTGAAGCACGATTTCTCGTTCCTCGATTGAATCGTGGAATACCATCTTCATGTGGAATGCTTGTTCCACGGGATTTGGGAAGACCATAGTTGTCGAACTTTGACATCTACAAAACGGGAGAAAAAACAAATTCAAGTTAGTTGATTGATTGAGTCCTTAGTAAATCACCCAAATGAAATACTAAGGCTAGGACCCAACACAATATTCTACAACTCAGGAGAGGGATGCCGTAACCCAAATTGCAGAATATTTGAAGGTAAGTGAATGACGATTCACTAATTTCCACCACGAAAAACAAAAAAGAATTTAAGTTTTAAATCTATGAAAACTCCTAAATCCTTTGAGATTCATTGAACTTTCAATGGCATATTTATATCTCGATATGCCCCTCTTGTTTGTGACTGGGATGCCGAGGATCACAAAGCGGGTGTGAATAACCATGCAAACTACATGGTGCCCTCACATGTTACACTCACCTATTCGATGTGCCGGTAAACCACACACGTTCCACCGAACTATGACAAACATTGAGTCACCCTTTGCTACCTTTGCTTAGACCCATTTAGTGTGCCGGTTAACCACACACGCTCCACTAACGTTTTTGCAAGGGCACAAAGTGTAATTTCATGGAATTGCATCAATTCACTTTTGCCTAAGTAACTAAGATTGAGAATTTTATGAAAACATTTAGTTACTTTAATAATTCATTATACTTATAATGGAAGGTTTTGTCCTATCCTACCCGTTCGGCTAACGACCCTCCACTAGTCAAGAGTGCGGTGGGTAAGAGTGGATACCCAATCAATCGCCATTTTATAGGCAATTTCCTTAAACACCCCTTATAGACTAGCTTCGTGAATGAGGCCTACTAACGGTAAGACTGACTTTTAGTTATACATATATATAATGTTAGACTTTTAATGTTATATATATAGTATAGGGTGTATTTTACACTTTTAAAATATTAGGTGGTTCAATTTAACAATTATACTTTTAATTTACTTAAATTGTAAACCTAAACTTTTATGGATTTATTAAACCTCTTTAATTAAACACCTTAATTAGTTAATAAAACCATAAGGGTGTGATTTGAACTTTTTCAAAACTATACTTGAGTTTTTAGAATTTAACATTCCTAATTAAACTTTTAATCAACTTTTGAATTCCAAAACTTGAGGGCAAGTTTTGAAACATTTCAACACATTAGGGTTTAGAATTTAAATATGCATCAAAATTAAACTATTTAATCAAAATTTAAATTCCAAAACTTGAGGGCAAGTTTTGAAACCTTTTTTTTCAAAACATTAGGGTTTCAACTATTTAAATTTCAAAACAACAAAACTTTTGGGGTTCAAATTTAAACTATAAAACCTAAAGGGCCAAATATGAAACTTTTCACAACAACAAGGATCAAATAACAAATAATTTAAATTAACATTTAATCACATAATTATCCATATTTGATGATTTCTTGCAAAACAATTTATCAATTTACTTAAAATAATTAATCAATTATCTTATAAGGAAACAATTATCTTATTAATTGATAAATATCTTCAATTAGATTAAAATTATAGTCAAATATATCATATAATCGGATTAATATTCATCTAAGATGATAAGGTAATTATCCCAATGCAAAAACAGCAAGAAATCCCGAGATAAGCACTGTCTGACGCACCGACTCGCCGAGTCACCCTCTGGAACTCGCCGAGTAGGGGCAACTCGCCGAGTCCACAGGGGGACTCGCCGAGTCCATCAAGCAGAACACCAAAAATCAAATTTTTTAAACATATCAAGCATCAATACAATAGAAACCAACCTGGCTCTGATACCACTGATGGGTTTTGTGCATAAGACATCCTATGTGCTCATACAAACCCTAAAGCTTGGATCTAGGTTTCTCTATTGTACATACTTTGAATCCAAGACTTTGAACCCTAATACTAGCATATGAAAATCAGAATTCACATGTAAATAGGTTTAAGAACATACCTTGATTGTTATATAGCAATAACAATCCAATTCCTCCTTGAATTGACCTTGGAAAGCAAAGAGTCACAAGTGTCACTCATCTAATGGCTTACAAACACCATAAGCAAGTGGAGAAGGTATAAGGAGAGAGGAGGGAGGTTAGAATTCGTATTTGGGACCTCTTGGGAAGGGATACACGAATTCATGACCTTGGGGTTGTTTATATAGGTGTAGAGATAGGGTTTCAGTCATTATCCTTATCTAGTTGATTATCCATTAAGCAACCAATAAGATAATCCTTGAATCCTTATCATACTCGAATTCTAAGGCTTTCCAACCTTAAATTCGTCCACCACATATATAAGATAATCCTTACCTTATTTTGTAACTATCACATAATTACAAATCAGCCCCTCTAGTTTAATTAATTACACTTGATCACAAAATTAATTCTTAATTAATTATCGACCAATATTAATATGAATTCTCCTTTAATATATTATTCTTATAACATATTAATAAATCATATTATCCTCTCTCTCTATATATTTCTCCAATCAAGTTGCTTTGGTGAAGGCAACCCAAAAGGACCATGCACCATCGGGTCAAGTACATACCAAAATAGTTATCGACTTAGACACTAATCCAACAGATATTACCATGAATTTTATCACTAAGCTACCCCGGACTACACGCGGAGTGGATTCGATTTCGGTCATCATGGATCGTTTGACCAAGAGCGTGCATTTCATCTCGATTCAAGAGAGTATATATGCAGAAGTTGGTTGAGATTTATATTAGGGAAGTTGTGGCACCTAAGCCCGAAGCTTAGTGAGTTTCCACAAAATACCAATGTCATACAAATATAACCATATCATATAAACAACACAACATGCATGATGAGCCATCGGTCTGACTGGACCGCCTCACAGGCCATCAGTCTATCTAGACTGCTCTCCGAGCCTTTGGCACGTCTGGACCGCATCTTAGGTCCTTCAGCCTATCCGGACCGCTCGTCGGGCCTTTAGCCTGACAGTATGCTATCTTGGGTTTGCATTCTATCCAGTCCGCACTGGGTATCTTGGCCTACATCACAAAGCAGGACCATCCTCAACCCAATCTCCCAAACCAAAAAACATGTGCACATAAATATCATATGCTAGCATGCAAGTAAGATAGTCATACAGATCCAACAGATCACTAACATGGAAACCACCCTATAACCAGGATACCGATCTAACAGATCAATAACATAACACTCATTTTATAACTAGAATACCGATCTAACAGATCTTTAACGTAGAAACCATCCTATAAACCAGGATACCGACCTACCACGTCACTAAGCGTATCACCATCCTAACCACCAGGATGTAAATCAGTAAGCATATCATGCAATAAAACCATATACAAATTCGATAAGGGCCGACATTGGCGCCTTAGACCCTGTTGATATGGTGAGGAGAACTCACCTCTCAAGTAGCTCGGAATGATAATATCAACCTCATCCAAAACAGCTCTGACACCAGCACTTACACCCATCAATGTTCCAATTCCATAAATTACCAAATTACCAAAATAACCCTAGAAGTCAAGTTGGTCAACATTTGCTCAAAGTCAAGGTCAATGGTCAAGCTCAACAGTCCATGTTGACCCAAATCGTCGAGTGCAACTCACTAATTTTTCGAGTTCTTCCCAAACTCGAGAAGTCGTGAAACCCCCAGTTGACTCGTCGAGTTGCCAAACAACTCGTCGAGTCCACGCGTGTTCACCAGTCGAGAAAACCGTAACAGACTCGTTGAGTCCTCTTGCTGAGTCGACGAGTTCATGTGGAACCCTTAAAGGCTAATCTTCATCGGACTCATCGAGTTGGCTAGGCAACTCGTTGAGTCTCTTCAGTCTTTTCTCCATTCAGATGTTCTTAAGCCGCCCCAAAGCTCCATATTGTAGATCTTAGCTCCTATGGCATACTTCCTATGTATAGTTGCAAACTTTACGTACATGCAAGGTGCTAAGGGCCAAATCAAGCTAAAGAAGAGGTCCTAGGTGAGAAAAAAGGCATTTATCTTGCTAAAGGCTGAAGCTTTATGACTATAAGGACCAAGATGAGGCTACATCTGAACTCGCAACTTCAGAACATGCCCAACACCCGAAATGAATCACGATCATGCTAAAATGGCCCTTATCTCAAGCATGAAGAGATCTAGTTAGAAGTAAGTTCCAGGTGACGAATTGTTACTTCCAAAACGATGCTAAGATGAAGTAGGACTCGGATCCACATCCTCTTCTTGTTCCAAGCTCTAGTACTTCAAGCTCCTCTCACCACAATCCACCTTCAAAGCTTAAAATTATATACATGGGAGTCGGGGTGTTATAATTGCCCCTACTTGAACTAGATTCCGTCTCCCAAGTCCGTTGCGGCGAACAAGTTGGGGTAATGTTCCTGTATCTTAGTCTCCGGCTCCCATGTCCACTCGGATCCTCTCATGTGCTCCCACTGTACCTTTACTAGAGATACTTCCCTATTATACGGAACCTTTACCTTCCTCTCGAGAATGACTATTGGCCTCTCCACATAATTCAAGCGCTCGTCGACCTGTATGTCATCCAAGGACACCACCGTCTCCTCATCTAAGACGTACTTTTGTAACTGTGATATGTGGAAAGTATTGGGGATCTGACTAAGCTCCGTTGGTAGCTCTATTATATATGTCACCTTCCCAACCCTAGAAATGATCCTTAACAGCTTGATGTATCGGTGACCTAATTTCCCCCTCTTCCTGAAGCGGATCACACCCTTCCATGGCGAGACCTTCAAGAGTACCATGTCACCAACCTGAAACTCCAACTCAGATAGGTGTCTGTAGTGTAACTCTTTTGCCGACTCTATGCGGTCTGCAACCACTGTCTGATCTGCTGAATCATATCGGTAGTCTGCAGAACTACCTCGGTCCGACCCATCACCCTGTGACCGACCTCGCCCCAACAAACCGGGGTGTGACATCTCCATCCATACAACAGCTCAAATGGTGGGGCACCAATATTCGAATGAAAGTTGTTGTTGTAATAGAACTCTGCAAGGGGTAGGTAGGAGTCCGAACTCCCACCGAAGAAACCAAGTTGCGACATCTCCATCCGTACTCGCACTTCGAGAACTTGGCATATAGCCGCTCTCACCTCAAAACTCCCAATAACTCCCAAAGATGCTCCTCATGTTGCTCTCGGGTCTTAGAGTACACCAAGATGTCGTCTATGAACACAATAACCGAGTGATCGAGCATATAGCCGTTCTCCGTCCGCACTCACACTTCGAGAACTTGGCATATAGCTGCTCTTGCCTCAAAACTCCCAATAACTCCCAAATATGCTCCTCATGCTGCTCTCAGGTCTTGTAGTACACCAAGATGTCGTCTATGAACACGATGACCGAGCGATCAAGCATCGGTCTGCAGACCCGGTTCATTAGGTCTATAAATACTTTCGGCGTGTTGGTGAGCCCAAACGGCATCACCACGAACTCGTAATGTTCATAAC
Organism: Lactuca sativa; assembly: GCF_002870075.4. NCBI lineage: Eukaryota > Viridiplantae > Streptophyta > Magnoliopsida > Asterales > Asteraceae > Lactuca > Lactuca sativa. The sequence continues at coordinate 63,802,021 of NC_056629.2, read as the reverse complement.
GAGTTTGGAATGCGATCTTCTCCACGTCCTCCTCCATAACCCTAACCTGATGGTACCCGGACCTCAGGTCTATCTTGGAGAACCAAGATCCCCCTACAACTGATCGAAAAGATCATCTATCCTTGGGAGTGGATAACGGTTCTTCACCGTTAACTTGTTCAACTCTCGGTAATCAATGCACATCCGGTGTGAACCATCTTTCTTATGAAAAAGAGAATCGGTGCTCCCCATGGATAACTGCTCAGACGAATGAACTGCTTGCCCAATAGTGCTTGCAGTTGTGATAACAACTCCTGCATCTCTGGTGGTTCCAAACGGTATGACGCCTTGGCGATAGGGGCTGCACCTGGCACTAGGTCGATCCTAAACTCGACCTGCCTCTCCGGAGGCACTCCTGGTAACTCCTCCAAAAACACATCAGCAAACTCTCTAACCACTGGAACCTCCGATACTGAACCCTGATCTGTGACTCGCGTATCCACCACATATGCTAGATAACCCGCACATCCGTGCTGAACGTATAGCGGAGCCTTGGCAGCCGAACAAAACCCTGATCCCAATCTGGTGCCCTCTCCGTAAACAGTCAGTTCTCCCCCACTTGGGGTTCGAACTACTACCCGCTGATCCTCGCAGTCGATCATGGCACCGAAGCGACTAAGCCAGTCCATACGCACAATCATACACGCATCCCCCATGGGAATTGGAATCAAGTCTATGGGGAAAGACACCCCGAAGATCTCCAACTCACAACCCCGATAGACTGAAGAAGGAGAAACCCCGTGTTCGTTGGCGATAGAGACTCACAACGGACACTCTAGCTCTCCCACTAGCACACTGAGCTCCCTACTAAATGTCTGAGATACAAACGACTGACTTGCCTCTCGAGTCAAATAAAACCAAGGCAGTAAATGAGTTCACTAAAAACATACTTAATCATAGGTACACTAGATAAGCATAAAACATATATAATCAGTAAGATAAGGGATAGAAACATACCAACAACCACGTATGGTGCTGCCCTGGCCTCCTCTGATGTGAGCTGGAAGGTGCGTTCTTGAGCCCTCGGGGCTCTGTGATGGGTTTTGAACATTCTAACACTCTTAGGGTGTACATGCAACCCTATAAACCTTGGATCTATGTTTTCTCTATTATACATGCAAATATTTGATATGCCAAGGTTTCATCCTAACTAGCATAATAAGAAGTATATACAATACAAGAATCTTAGTAGAATGAAATACCTTTTAATGGAGCTTGAAGTATTGAACCTTTAAGATCCTAGTGCCGAAAGTGTTGCACCTCAAATGGTTCACACAACACCAAGAACCCTTGGAATAACTTGAGAATAAGGATACTTGCACCAAATCAGTTTTTCCCTCTTGTGTACTATACACTAGTGCTCATTTCATGAACTAGGGACCTCTTTATATAGTGTGGACTATCCATGAAAGCTTAGCCCAACCTAAATGAACTTGGCCCATCCTATATATATAAGAGTCCATACTTAATTAGTTCCTTTTTTATCACTAAATTAATTCTAAGTTAATTCTTGATCAATACTAATTAAGTAATATGATTCCATATTAATATATTAGAACTTATAATATATTAATATAAAATATAAGTATCCTTTTTCTCATTTTGTCTATCCAGTTGTTCCGATGCCATGCAACCCAAATGGACCATGCCTAATCGAGTCAAGTACATACCGATTATATTTATGGACTTAGACACTAATCCAATAGTCTCCCACTTGTATAAGTCTAAAACTATTATTGCGTATCACTCCAAAACACGACTAGCAATCGTAGGTCTTAAAGTCGCTGTCGAACTCTGACCGAGTTAATGACTTGTCCATTAGATAAGGGATCATATATTCCTCCATTCTATATATCATATGGACTGAGACATGAATTATAATCATTCTCTCTGTCCATTTGTTGCTTATCGATTTCTGATTTATGACGACTGACTAATTAAACAAATCAAATCAGTTCATGCTTGGCCAAGCACTTAGGGGTGTCATCACTAAATCATCGAGGGGCCTACATATATTGCTTTTATCCCTTCAAGGGTAAAAGGAATGGATAAAATTTGACTCGTATGCTTGTTCTACTACTTGTTGAATCATACAAAAATGCACATTTTATAACATCGAGTTACCAATGCATTTTTGCACAATCAATGTATAACCAACTCATAGTCAACAAGTCATATCTCTAGGTTTGAAGAATATAAGATATTATCATCTCATGATCACTCATGATAAAATCCATGAAGTGATTCAAATGAGCATGGGTTTAATCCAATACTCAGAGCTTATGAGCACTCATGAATGTTGTAGCAACTCTTGCTATGTCCAACACCTTAGACAGCTACAAGCCAACTTCATGACAGTCTTGATTCATACCTACTTCCAACATATGATCGACTGTGGAGAATTTGAATAACCCAGTTATTTGGGAAGTCAAAACATGCAAAGTGAAACCCAAGAATAATACTAATTCAATATGGCTCCAAGCACCTTTGAGAGTAAACAGAACACCTTTTATTTAAACACCATATTGATTACTCATTATTTATTGTATAATGTTTCGAATTTATCAACTTAATACTTGAATTAAAACAATAGTTGTCCCATGCTCCAAGCATGTACACAATGTTTTCTAACACAATAATTATGCTATACACTAAGTATGCACACTGTGTTTGTCTATGATCCTTACTTTGTAAAATAGACCAATTGATCATGATTCCAATGATGCTCATTTCACAAACCCAAATCATTACCGTAAATGTAAGAATTCAAAATTCCTGCCATTTACCGAATTCTGTTAGCTTCTAAACTTATATGCATTGATCCTCTCGTAATGACTATGCACAAAGTCATAAAGACTTGGCAACAGACATTAGTATTCCAATGGAGATCATTCCATGGGATCGAAGTCTCAAATTCAAAATACATTGCTTTGAACATCCTTCTTGCATTAAGTTTCCTAATCTTACACAGATTTAATGAATAACTTCCACCTATGGGAACATTTCCATATTTCCATTTTGACTATCACTATTAAACAAGAGTAGCCTCTTTTCAGATTATGTCAATATGGTCCTTTCCAAAAATTTACATCATACTTCCAATTGTCCATGAGTAACCAATCTTTGGTAAACCTCAGATTGTCCTCGAAAACTGCTTAATCATCTTAGTCATATCCAATTCTAGACCTTTTCCCCTCTTAATGCCCTGGGTGTTTAGAAAATTTAGAAAGGATAAATACTATAGCACATGGAATCGATCCTATACCCGAAGCATATGAGACACGATTCATGATGTCTCACATAAAGACATGATCCTAGATCAGTCTTTTGCTACAATATATTTTTTATTTGCCATGTTTTCATAATTCGACAATGAAGATGGATACCATAATCATAATAGAATTTGAGAACGCAATATATAAAGAATTTCCTTAAGTTGAACCATTCCAACATAAAATATATATATATATATATCCTTGATTAAAGATGATTAAAATCTCAATCTAAGTTTTTTTAGAATTGAAATGAAGTATAATTTCCTCTCCCTTAATTATAGCAAAAAAACTTTTCCCAATTGAAACTTTTGTTTTCTATAATTAACATTGCTAACTTGCAATACTTATTATAACTATCATGCTCCCACTAACATGATGATTATTAGCATAACACTTATGCTCCCACTAGCTTTGACATGTACTTAGAAATCAGCTTGACTTCTAAAAATCAATACTTTATTGACTTTCTTACCAAAGTTCAAATTTATGATACGAGATGCTTTGATAAAACTTTATCAAAATCATACACCTTTCCTAAGGTAGCACACATGTGTGTCTAAACAATTTTAAAACTATGAAAAGGGATGTCGTAATCATAGTCACAATTGTTTAGACCTTTGTCATTTCTCACAAGTCCATGTTAGTGTGCCAATTAACCGTACACGCTCCACTAATGACTTTGAGAATGCAAATATCACAATTGCTATCTACTTAAAATCACTGAGTGAAAGCATTTCCTCACCATCATTTTCATGAATCGGAGAGAAATCTTATGACACTTAGATTTTATGGTGTATGTGTTCCTATCCATGTGAATTTGTCATAACTATAATCACAAGACAAGGTTAGTGACAAATTTAAACTCATATGGACTGAACTTGTTTATTCTTAATTTCTTTCCACCTGGAAGCACAAGGGCATGCCATTGCTTCCAAGTAGTTATGCAAACAACTAAGAACTTGTAGAACTCAGATGCATAGTTAACTTTAACTGGAATGGGCACATAAATAAGAATATGTCAACACGATAGGTTACAAACCTCATGTCATGTGCTACTGATAAACTAAAGGTTTTATTCTTGATTAGTTCTTAAAACTCTTTCAAGATCTTTTAGACTCCCACTATCCTCTTGACATATAAGACTCTCTTGCCAAGACCCATTCCTTGACAATCAAATATTCAAGAGATTGTGCAGACTCTTATCAAGACAAACACTTCACACAATTGGCCATAGTTGGTCTTTGTTTTATCCAAAACATCACAGCTTACCAATTTCAAATGTATAGAAGTAGAACACATTTTACTCTTACATTTGACAAGTGTTAACAAACCTTCCTTAAGATGTGTCACTTAAGTTACAATCTTGGAGTATGACTCTAAGACTTGTTTTGGAACAAAATGACTCATCTTCTTGAATTAACCACTTCAACAATTCATGAATCCTCTTCTTAGCCATAAGAATGCACTAGGATGTCTTTAGAGGATGAATTGCGATATGGTCTCACAATCATTAAGACAATCATAAAACATGATACTAAAGTACTCTCCCATCTTTTCAGATTTGAGAAACTTGTATCTTTCTGCCAAATTTGATTCTTCTCATTCGTTCTGCCATACATCGAAACTTTTCCAATGCTTCAAAATTATACTTAAACTTGTAAGTATAACCATATTTACTAAACTTTAGTAAATCATGGTGAATAGTTTTATCGATCTTTTGTGGTGGGCTTGACCAGTGCACAAGAATGTGTATTCGATCCCTTAGTCCTTCACTTGACTCACATATACATGTGAACAAGGAATTAGTCTTAATTTTCCAAAGATAAAAATTCTCATTCATCATACAAATTGCATGATTCCAAGTTTTGGTCCAACTGAAAACATGTGTGATGAGAATCTTTCCTTATTTGGTAAATTTAGACACTACTACAAATGAAAGAATCAAATTCGTATTTCCATTATTGCTAGAAACATATAAACATCAATTTTCCATAAAGGTCATTGCAAGGAGATATAAAATAAAGTAAAACAAAATTTTATTTATTTAGAAATGCAAAAAAAAACATTTTCCTTACAATGCAACTTTAAATGAAAACTATGCTATTACATATTTTCTAGCAATCTATCATAACTCCTAAGTAGTAGCTTAAGAATCTGATCTTCGAACCATGCGATTGAAATCCATTTTCGCGATCAGATTCGACATACTCTTCCTTTAAGTTTCCTTCCCTTTTCTTGATCCTGCCAAACATCAAAATGTAACCGAGTCACATTTTGTATTAAGAATCATCAATTAGGAACTTAACAGAGTTAGATAGTGGACTTACCTGAAGCAGAGTCAAACTTTTTGATTCTTCCTTTTCTTAGATCTTTCAGGTAGCCAGGACAGCTTCGCAACCAGTGCGCCTTCTATTGACAATGAAAACATATAGAATATTTGGGAATGGTACACATGACTATCATAGACTTAGCTTTTCCCTTTACCTTTGGTCAACCGGGTTAACGAAGGCTGATTCCTTTCCATTGGGAAGAGAAAGCTTTTCTGGACTTCCAATGTTACTATTGTGAATGTCCATGGAAGTTTGAGAAATAGACCTTCCACCCATGTTTGCTTGACCATTGAGCCAAATCATTTTTGATTCAGCAGCAACATGCAAATAAGATAGATCTATTAGGGTCATGTCGTGATCTGTCACATAGTAGTTCTTAATGAACTCATTATACGACTCAGGAAATGACTGAAGAACCCAGTTAATAGCCAACTTCCTTGGGACAACGACACCCAACATTTTCAACCTATCAATGTGTGACTTCATTCCTAAGACATGAGTGCACGCAGGTCTTCCATCTTTAAGTTTCATTGCAAGCAGGGCTTGAGTGATATTGAACTTTTCAAGTCTTCGAGCTTGTGGGTCAGGGAGAATAATTGGAGGAGGTGGAGGAACAAAAGTATGATTTCCATGAGATTTAGGTAGATCATAGTTTTCTGAACCAGGCATCTACAATGGGAGAAATTCAAGTCAGTTGATTTAAGTCCTTAATATAACACCCAATACGAAATATTAAGGCTAGGACCCAACATAATATTTTATAACTTGGAAGAGGGATGCCGTAATCCAAGCTATAAAATATTTGAAGGTAGGCGAATAACGATTCACCAGTTTCCACCATGAAAAACGAAATAATTTATTAGGTTTTAATTGGATTTGAAACTCCTAGATCTTTTGAGATTCATTGAACTTTTCAATGACATGTTTCATTCTCGATTATGCCATCTCAAATTTGTGACTATGATGTCGAGGATCACAAAATATGTGTGAATAACCATGCAAATATACTTGGTACTCTTAATTTTTATCACCTAATCGATGTGCCGGTTAACCACATGCGCTCTACCAATTCTATGATAAACCTTAAGCCACCCTTTTCCAACCTTGTTAAATCCAAGTTAGTGTGTCGGTTAACCACACACGCTCCCCTAACGACTTATGCAAAGTGCAAAGTGTAATTTCATGGGTTAGCACCAAATTCACATTTTCCTAAAGTAAATAAGATTGAGAATTTATAAAAGGCTTAGTTACTTTATATTTATCATTATACTTATAGTGAAGGGAGAATTAGAGTCCTGTCAAACCCGTTCGGCTAACGATCCTCTACCAGTCAAGGAAGCAGTGGGTGAGAGTGGACACCCATTAAATGTCATTTTATAGGCAGTAACCTTATACCCCCTTATATACCGACATCGTGAATGAGGCCTACTAAGGTTAAGCCTGACTTTGTTCTTATGCATATATATAATTATTAACTTTTAATATTATAATAGTATAAGGGTTGAGTTTTAACTTTTAAAATTCTAAGGGTTTAACTTGGAATTAAAGTATTCATGAGGGGAAACTTTACAAATTCCAAAACTTGAGGGCAAGTTTTGAACAATTCAAAAACTATTCAATTTCATAACTTATGAGTTTAAAGTAGTTTTAATGAAAAACTCCTCAAGTTCCATAACTTGAGGACAAGTTATGGAAGACGTTAAAACATTTAAAAAGTGAGACTCTTCATTTTCATAACTTATGGAAATCTTATGAGTTTTAATAATCATAAATGTGACTTTTCATATAACTTGAGGACAAGTTACAAAAACACATATTATGAACAACTTTTAGATCAATTTGGATTGAAAACATATTATCACATAACTTTTCTATTAATCTAAATCAACTCATAAGAACAAGATAATTCAAATAAACAATTTTCATGAAATTAGCCTAACCATTAAACTAATAAAAAATATGAATCTATTGACAATTATATTTGATATTGGATTAGCATGAACATTACCACATCAAAAACAGGTTTACAAGTTCAAAAACAGCTTAGAGTAATGTTCCTAGTCCAATTCCAGCCAAAAAAACTCGAAAATATGTTGTCTGGGGGTCCGAATCGTCGAGTGCATGAACCAACTCGACGAGTTGGATGATTTTATGCGTGGACTCGGTGAGTCCATCAGTAGAATCGACGAGTCCACTGTCCAGAACAACATAAAATCAATTTTTTCAGCATTTTTTAGCAATTTGTATCAAGTATAATTAAAAACAAGCCTAGGCTCTGATACCACTGATGGCTTTTGAGCATTCTTACACTCCTATGGTGTACATGCTGCCCTATAAACCATGGATCTATGTTTTCTCTATTATGCATACAAATATTTGATATTCCAAGGTTTCATCCTAATTAGCATAATAAGAAGTATATACAATACAAGAATCTTAGTAGAATGACATACTTTTTGATGGAGCTTGAAGTCTTGAACCTTTAAGAGCCTAGTGCCCCAAGTGTTGCACCTAAAATGGTTCACACAACACCAAGAACCCTTGGAATAACTTGAGAATACGGATAGTTGCACCAAATCGGTTTTGCCGTCTTATGTGCTATACACTAGTGCTCATTTCATGAACTAGGGACCTCTTTATATAGTGTGGAGGATTCGGGTTAAATTCATGTAAACCCTAATACCCATAACCTTTCATTTCCATAGGATCCATGGGTGAAACATTCCATGGACTATCTATGAAAGCTTAGGCCAACCTAAATGACCTTGGCCCATCTTATATATATATATATATATATATATATATATATATATATATATATATATATATATATAAGAGTCCATACTTAATTAGTTCCTTTTTTATCACTAAATTAATTCTTGATCAATACTAATTAAGTAATATGATTCCATATTAACATATTAGAACTTATAATATATTAATATAAATCATAAGTATCCTTTTTCTCCTTTTGTCTATCCAATTGTTCCGATGCCATGCAACCCAAATTGACCATGCCAAATCTGGTCAAGTACATACCGATTATAGTTATGAACTTAGACATGAATCTAACACCCTTCTCTACCCTCTCTTCCATCTGTAATCCTCAGTGTAGCTGGCGCTGGAGCCTGTGCCGGCCTGGCCGCGAGCTGTGGACAGTTGGTCTTCACGTGACCAACCTGGTGACAGTGGTAGAATATCCTCATATCTTGAACCAAGGCTATGTGGCGACAATACCTCGCAAAATGCCAATCCTTGCCGCATTTGCGGCATCCGCTACCAGATCTACAAACCCCCGAATGACCCTTCCCGCACTTGCCACAAGTGCGGCCCTGCTGTCCCCCTGTCCTGGAATCAGCGGTCTTAGACTGCTTCGGCGCTAGCTGTGACTATGCCAAGGCCGTCCGCTGCTCCCTCATCTGTAGCTCAATCTCTAATTCACGCCGCCTAGCGGCCTCCTGTAACTCCAACAAGGTATCACACGTCTGAGTAACAACAAACTAACGGATGTCAGCCTTTAGCATGCTCATATAACGTGTCATCTGAGCCTGCTCAGAGGCAAACTCCATGCGGAACATCTCCCTCTCCGTGAACGTACGGGTGATCTCCTTCATCGTCTCACCATCCTGTCTCAAATCCAGAAACTCCTGAGCTAACCGCTCCCGCTCGACCCGTGGAATGTAGCGAGCGCCGAACATATCTCAGAACTGCTCCCAAGTAACTGTGACTCTCTGATCATCAGAATACGATCTAGTCATCAATGTCTACCAGTCCTTTACCCCAGACCTCAGGAGGTTGAGGGCACATTTGACCTTTTGTTCAGTAGGACATGATCATGTGAATAATCACCCCTCCACGTCAGATAGCCACCTCATGGATTTGATGGGGTCTTGATTCCCATCAAAAGTAGGTTGCTTCGTATTGTCGAAGTCCCGATACTAAAAAGGCGACTAGCTCTGACCCCTGTCGTCGCCACAACCGTTGTGGCTACTGCGACAGCTGCCTCAGTGAGTGCTATATAGCGATCATCGAAATACTCGACCATGGCAGTCTTGATAGACCTAAACATCTCTGGTAATTGAGCTCGGAACATCGCAACCACCTCATCATGCAGGATCTCCCAGATCCTGGCGTCCAACTCGTCTGGCCCTATCTGGCCGATAGTCTCGGGCACTATGGGTGCCTCCTGTCCACCGTCTCCTAATCCTAACCCGGATCCAGTCACAAATCGTCGAGTAACCACCATGCTAAAAAATATACCAGGAAGATATCAGATATTACATATAACAATCCGGGAACAACCCCCAACAAAACCCTAGGGGTTGTGACTTCCTTGCTACGCGTATGGGTCCTATGCTTTCAGTAGTATGCACCCATACTACCTTCCACACCTACCCATATTTGTCTCAAGTATCATCACAACACCCTAAAACTATACATAAACATGGCATGCACTCAATCCTCACTCCTAGAGGAAGGCTAAATATCTCATAACTGGCGGACTCATCTCAAATAACCAATCCATGAAACTTCCACCAACCCTTTGCAACACTCGTGTATGCTACCAATACATAATGCTAGACCCTAAAGACTTTAGAATACCTGATCCTACCCGAATCCCTTCGTCAAACAAGAATAGAAAATAAGGCCAAACCAAACATTTTCAGGCTATAAGATCTTAATTATGTACGGCCGTGACGCATACACTAAGCAACTACAGTCATGATGTCAATTTCGTATACGAAAAAACCCTAGGCTATCAGGCATCATATAATAAGGCAATTCTATCATGCGATTCCTGAAGATCCCTAGCCTAGTAATAACATGCTATACTAACATATAACATATATCAAATAATCCGTAAGGTATTTTGGGGTCTAACCGCGAGATCCAGCTGATCGTACACTTGCATCCTCCTTTATTATTTTGAAAACATTTTAAGAAAATCGTTTTAAAATCTTATCCTCAGTTTGAGATTGGAGGCACACGAGTGTTTCTCTCCAATTCACTCAAACCAAGGCTCTGATTCCAACTTGTAACATCAATAAAAATCATGCCAAATTTAAACTTTTTAAAATCATTTTCAAACCAACGAGTATTACAAAACTTGTTTTCAAAATACTATAATGTCAGAGTATCCCAGAATCAATCATAAAAATCGTGAAGTATGAGGAGCTGTACGATCACACCTTCACCTTCCTGCGATCATCAGAGGTACCTGAAATATAATCAACAACTGTAAGCCCGAAGCTTAGCGAGTTTCCACAAAATACCAACGCTATACAAATATAACCATATCATATAAACAACATAACATGCATGATGAGCCATCAGTCTGACTGGACCGCCTCATAGGCCATCAGTCTATCTGGACCGCTCTCTGAGCCTTCGACACGTCTGGACCGCCTCTGAGGGCCTTTAGCCTATCTAGACTGCTCGCCAGGCCTTCAACCTGACTATATGCCTTCCCGAGTCTGAAGTCTATCCGGTCCACCCTGGGTATCTTGGCCTACAATAAAAAGCAAGACTTGCCTCAACCCAATCCCTCAAACCAACAAATATGTGCACATAAATATCATACGCTAGCATGCAAGTAAGATAGTCATACAGATCCAACAGATCACTAACATGGTAACCATCCTATAACCAAGATACCGATCTAACTGATCAATAACATAGCAATCATCCTATAACTAGGATACCGATCTAACATATCTTTAACATAGCAACCATCTTATAAAGCAGGATATCGACCTATCAAGTCACTAAGCATATCACCATCCTAACTAACTGGATGTAAATCAGTTAGCATATCATGCAATAAACCCTGATACAAATCCGATAAGGGACGACATTAGTGCCTTAGACCTTGTTGATATAGTGAGGAGAACTCACCTCTCAAGTAGCTCGGAATGATAATATCAACCTCTTCCAAAACAGCTCCGACACCGGCACCTACACCCATCAGTGTTCCAATTCCATAAATTCCCAAATTACCAAAATAAACCCAGAAGTCAAGCTGGTCAACCTTTGGTCAAAGCAAGGTCAATGGTCAAGGTCAACAGTCCATGTTGACCCAACTCGTCGAGTACAACTCACTAACTCGTCGAGTCCTTCCAGAACTCGAGAAGTCGTGAAACCCCCAGTTGACTCGTCGAGTTTCCAGACAACTCTTCGAGTGCATGTATGTTCACCAGTCGAGAAAACCCTAACTGACTCGTCGAGTCGTCTTGTTAACTCGCCGAGTTCATGCAGAACCCTCAAAGGCTAATCTTCATCGGACTCGCCGAGTTGGCCATGCAAATCATCGACTCTCTTCATTCGTTTCTCCATTCAGATGTTTTTAAGCCACCCAAAGCTCCATATTGCAGATCTATGCTCCTAAGACATACTTCCTACGTAAAGTTGCAAACTTTACATACATGCAAGGTGTTAAAGGCCAAATCAAGCTAAAGAAGAGGTCCTAGGTGAGGAAAAGGCATTTATCTTGCTAAAGGCTGAAGCTTTATGACTATGAGGACCAAGATGAGCCTAGATCAGAAGTTGCAACTTCAGATCATGCCCAACACTAGAAATGAATCACCATCATGCTAAAATGGCCCTAATCTCAAGCATGAAGAGATTTAGTTAGAAGGAAGTTCAAGGTGATGACTTGTTACCTCCAAAACGATGCTAAAATGAAGTAGGACTCGGATCCACAACCTCTTCTTGCTCCAAGCTTCTAGTACTTCAAGCTCCTCTCACCACAATCCACCTTTAAAGCTTACTATCACACAAAATGAAGAGTAAACAGCGATTTAGGGTTTCTGGACTCAAAAGGGGGCTGTAAGGGAGGCGAAGGGGGGCAAATGACCCTTAAATAGGGTGCAAAACCCCATGGATTAGGGTTTTCTCATTCCAGCTCCAACTCGCCGAGTTGGGTCCACCAACTCGTCGAGTTGGCCACTTAAACCACGTGGCCAAACCCGTCCCTACACGACGAGTCGGGGCACCAACTCGTTGAGTAAATCTTCTTAGGTGAGCATAAAAGTTGTAAAATTATATACCTGGGAGTTGGGGTGTTACACTTTGTCTTGATTTGATACACCAAAGTAATGTTTGCTTTCTACCATGTCTGTTCATAGTCAACTCATCATTCAAAGTGTGTCTAAGGTAAACAAAATTAACTTTTATTTGACTTTCTTCTAATTTGGCCGTTGGTGTCTTTTGCAGCCGCGGGGAAATCTTGTTATTTTCTCCTTTTGTGGTTCATCATCGGCTGTAATTGATTGGAAAAATGATAGATTTTGTCGGGTTTGGAAGTCCGACCTTCTTTGGTTTGCGAGTTAAACTTAAAACACATTTTCAATTTTTTTTTTCTCAGCAATAGTTTGGTCTACATGGCAATGGAAACCTTTGACTATTAGAAGTTAATGTACACATAAGAAATGTAACCGGAAACTGTTAATTTTGAGAAAAATGATATTTTAGACATGTAAAATTTGAGTTTGGTGGTCTAAAGGTACAAAAAAAAGTTAATTGGTCGTTTAAAACCAAACACAAAACTTATATTTTCTATTATGTCAATAAGCCTTCATTAATAGATTATAACATCTTACTTTCAGTTCTTTCTATTATGGCCTATAAAAGAAAAGACAAAAGAAAAAATTTATAATGTCGACAGCTTTGGAAACAAATGGCTTTTAGTGTAATGTTATTCTATATTTTTAATAGCAAAATTGATGAAATAATTTTAAATATACGTAAGATGTTTGAAAAAAAAATCAAAAAAGGTATTATGGTTATTTTATTCATGTACTCTACTTTAAAGCTATTGTACATGAATTACATGTGCCATTGCTACAAAATACCATCGTTGAATTTGTTAGTTAAGCGGTCTTAACTGATTAAAGAACATCAAGACAGTTGTCTAATATACAAATCCAACAATAAGGGCTCCTTTAATATACTACAAAAACATCAATAAAACATCCCAAAATTAATAACTATTTGATAAAAAAAAGTTAAGTATTATAATGAAGATAGAGGAAAAAATGATTGACCTTTCCATCTGGAATTACAAGTTCGCCATCAACCCATATTGGATTTTGAAATCCTAGATCTGCAAGCATTCCTTATCCTCAATATCTAGTTAAACAAATTAACTCAAAATAAACAATTATACAGTATAGAATTAGGGAATTCCATAATTTGAATCACAAAAACTTGCCACTACAAATTCTACAGGAATGATCCCTTTATGACGAAGTTGATGCTTTGTTCCAACTTTTGCACGAAATGTCGCCTATAGAAATTTTAAAAATGTATTATATATATATATATATATATATATATATATATATATATATATATATATATATATATATATATATATATATATATATATATATATATATATATATATATATATATATATATATATATATATATATATATATATATATATCAACAATAATTTGTTCCAACAACAATAATCCCCTTTTTGTGGAACTGTAAATAAAACTATTTTACAAAATCATATATTATAAAAAATACCCCTCACTTGTGTGAAATCATAACCTGAACTCCATGGGTTGTAAACATGAGACTATAATAAAATGAAATTTATCATAAACCTTTAAAAAATAAAATGTTTTCCTTCACATAATAAGCATTTCAGTGCTTGCATATCAATTGTTTCAGCGTGACATTAGGTAAAAAATAGCATATTACTTTGTTAGGATGAACAAACAAGATTTTTATTTTTGCGAGATATGAAAGCAACTTACTTTGTTAGGATGAACATAATATGTGCATATTGTGTACTTGTTATTAACATTTGCAATCCTAAGAAGGTTTTCAGACTTCCTTTGCGTTCTTTTTTTTGAATGGTTACTATTGTGTCTTGCCTAATTGACACATGTAACATCGTCATAGTGAATGTGCTCTCTGTAACGACCCAAAAATCACAACTAAAAATTTCTTTAAAAACATTACTAAAATCATATTTATAAAAACTGTTTCATAAGTCATAACATAAGTTTCGAGTATTAATTCAAAACATAATATCATTATCAGAGTCAAACATTCCTAGGCTAACTGACTATGGTGTGTGCACTGCAATCTTCCCGAGCCCCTCTTTCGGAAACTGAGTACTTGAAACCAAAACTGAAAACTGTAAGCACGAAGCTTAGTGAGCTACCCCAATCTACCACATACCATACAATAACATAATAAGCACATACTGGGCCTTGCCCACTGCATCGGACCGAAGTCCGAAAACTGACTGGGACCTTGTCCCCTGCATCGGACCAAAATCCGGACTAACTGGGGCCTTGCCCCCTGCATCGGATTGAAGTCCGGAAACTGACTGGGACCTTGTCCCTTGCATCGGACCGAAGTCCGGACTAACTGGGGCCTTGCCCCCTGCATCGGACCGAAGTCCGGAAACTGACTAAATAAAGCATAACATAAACATATCAACTAGCATGAACACACATATACTGCATACTGCATCGGGCCGTAGCCCGGAACACGTAACACATAAATCATGTCTGAGCCACGGAGGCATCAAACATACTGACTACTACATCGGACCGAAGTCCGAAAACTATTGCTAGCTACTCGGGCCGGCATTGTGGCCGTAGACCCGTTCCTACTGGAAGGAAACTCACCTGAACTGCTGAGCTCTGTCGATAATCCTCTGGCTGCTACTCGACAATCCCCTGAGCCGCTGCTCCTCTAACTCTCCAAGCTATCAATATCAATATGACACTTAGTCTGACATTCCTCTGAAAGTCAACTAAGTCAACTCTGGTCAAGGTCAAAATCCTGGTCAAAGTCAACCTTCCAGGTCAACCCTACTCGCCGAGTCCACCTACTGACTCGCCGAGTTCATATGCTCAGGGTCCTTCTATTCGCGACTCGACTCACCGAGCCAGTCCATGACTCGCCGAGTCCAACGATTACTGAGTCCTGTCCTGACCAACTCGCTGAGTCTCCACCCAACTCACTGATTCGAGTCTCAACTCGAAGGGTTTGGGGTTTCGCGACCTGACTCGCCGAGTCCACGAATAGACTCGCCGAGCCCTAGGCAATCTTCAACCAACTCGTCGAGTTGTTCTTCCAACTCGCCGAGTTCATGCCCAACTTCATCCGACTCGACGAGTTGTTCATCCCACTCGTCGAGTTCCTCCTCATCTTCATGCTACTCGCCGAGTCCACTCGAAGGACTCGCCGAGTCCATTCAGATCTACATACATGCAGATGACTTTTGAGTCATGCATGGACTCCAAACTGTAGATCCACTCTTCTAAAGTCTATTCCTTACGTAAAGTGGCAAACTTTACATGTGGCTAAGTAGGTCTAGGCTCAAAACACTATAAACTAGGGTTTAAGACAAAGGGGCTTAACAATCAACCCAAAAACTGATGCTTTATGATTCTCTAGGCCAAGATACACTTAGATCTGAAGTAGCAACTTTAGATCTGAGCTTCTAACTCGAAATGGGTCTCAATCAACCACAAAACCCCCAAATCTCATAACAAAATAGATCTAGATGCAAAGAAGGGAAAATGGCAGCTTAATACCTCCAAGAAGAACACAAACTGAAGTAGATCTCGGATCTACACCTCTCCTTTGAAGCAACCTTCTTGATCTTCAAGTTCCTTCCACGATTTCCTTCCTCCAAAGCTATTTCTCTCAAATGATGGAGGCTCCCACGAAATCTAGGGTTTATAGGTTCTCTAGGATGATATCGAGGCTGAGGGAGGGACATAACACCCTTTATATAGGATACAACTCCCAGAATTAGGGTTTTCCTCGCACAGACCAGACTCGTCGAGTCTCCTTGGCCGACTCGCCGAGTCGGTCACTTACTCCCCGACCCGGATCCCGCTCGGACTCGCCGAGTCCCTCTTTGGACTCGCCGAGTCGACCCCTAAATTTAGGGTTTTCTTTCCTTTCTTGGTCTTCAAAACTTTGGGTGTTACACTCTCCAATAAAATTATGTCTTCCTAGATTCCAAAAATAATATTACAAAGTTCAATATCATGAAAAAAGATATAAAAATACCCTAACCACATGAGCATACATATGTACTCATTAAGAGATGGTGAGATTTAACAGGCTCAAGGATAATAGGAAGACAAATGAAAACAACAGGGACAAAAACTAGGCAGATCCAAAATGAAGCCCGCTCCAAATGGTTGTTATTCATAAGTATAAAAACTCATCCAAGCTTTGCTTCTTTGACATAACGATATCTATGTAAGTAATGACCCTTGCATCATTAAAACATTTTCACTAACTTAATTCCTTATTTTCATCATAACCTGCTAAAAGTTATTGGGAGTCATACGAAGATTATGAAGTGATATTTACTAGTCATGTTTGGGGAGTTTATGCAGTAGATGTTCTTTTTGTGAGCTTCTATTACAGAGGGATCCAACATCAGGTGTAACTCTTTTTGTTGATGTCATAGCTTAATACACATTAACATATCACATAAACAAACCAATCATGTAACGGGAAATGCAAAACCTAGAAACCAAATATTAGATTGTATAAAAAAATTGGGCTAGACAAATTCAAATGATGACCACTTTTATCAATTTAGGTGAATTATCAGTAGGGACTTGTTCTTATAAGTAATAAAATTAACGTAATATAATTTTTCAATATTGCATGACCATTTTTATCTCTTGCCATCAAATCCTTGATTTCCTTACATGCCAGTGATCCATTATCTGAAAGGAGAAACAAAAAAAACACTCAAGCGAGGAACTTTTCAATAACATAGCATAAATTTTTAGTCAAGAAGTGCAAGCATTACCCTTAATCTGTCTAAAAATGGAAGGAATTGTTAGTTTGAAGTTTGGAGCTTCAATAATAAGCTTGTTATATCTGGCCTTGTCAAATAGAACCACATTGTTCACCTTCTCCTATGCTTTCCTTTGGTCCACTTGTGTAAAAGAAAATGTTAATAATATTTGACCTAGTTTTACTTTTCTTAATGAACACTCAAAAAGGAATATAACATATATACCAAGTAATAAAAAACGAATACAATTACGTCTGTTAATGACAATTAAAAAAGAATACAACATACATCCCAATCAAATACTTCTACTTTGAATCACTACATAAGATGAAGTACGAATGATTCGTAAAACCAAATGTATAACAAAGAAAATTAGCATTCGTCGGCTACTGACATTACATTTACAATGAAATTCATCTCAATTTGGATTTGGAAAGATCAAAATTGGAGGTTTATAATAAAACTATAGAGAAGTTCATTAAAATTATTCGGAAACTCAAATCATGATCTAAAGATTATAATTGAAAGTATATCAAATCATAAGTAAATTACCACAAAAGCTAAGTAGGTAATAATAAATCCAACAAAACTGTAAAATTTCAAACAATAGAAATTCAAGTAAATCGAAAATTGACATTTTTCCGCTTTCCGCTACTAGACTTGGTGGGTTTGATGACTGTGGAGGAGTATTTTTTTTCTTAGGCACTTGATACATTCAAAAAGAAATTTTTAGTTAAGCGAACCCAGGGCTGGGTCCTAAGGATTTAGATATCCTCAAATCCCTTGGACGATCCAGAAAAAATCCCTTATCATTGCTATTATATATATATATATATATATATATATATATATATATATATATATATATACACACCAAACCTATACATATACATATATATATATATATATATATATATATATATATATTTATAATATAATAAAAAATTGGTCCTAAAAAAAATTAGGCCCTGTGCAATTGTCTACTTTGTCCCTCCCTCAGCGCCCCCCATGAGCAGACCCAAACTCGAAGAGAATAAAATCAAATTGATTGTAGAGAGACATTGCCTTATCTGAGGAGTACTGTTATTGCGAGAGAGGGAGAAGGACATCGACTTACCTATACCAAAAAACATATATTAATGGAGAAGACGGTAGACTTGTCCATCTTACTTAGTTGAGCAGACCCAAGTTGAAGAGTAGAAGCCTTTGAAGAAAGAACCATGATATCACAAAAACACAAGAAACTAACGTTGGAAATCATTGTAAGTGCGAAAGAACATGTTTTCGAAGGCATTAGCTTCGTCTTAGCAGTGAAACTTAGGTCTACAAATCACATATGCAAAATACCAAGATCATATGCTTTTGTGGCAACAATTATGTGTTGCGCACATCGTGGACTCCACTCAATCCAGGCCGATGGTTCTACGCATGCCCTCTATCGGTAAAGTAGCGTTCTAATTTTTGCAATCAAACACCTTATTATTGCCCTAATTTTGTGTGCTTCATCTTTGAAAGGACTCAAAATGTCGATTCCTTGGATGGTTTGATCCTCCAATGTGTGATCGTGCTACGGCTATCATTCTCGGTCTACTAAAGAGCATGAACAATTTGAAGCTTTCAGTGAAAGAGTTAGAAGATGAAATTCAGAATTTGAGGTTTTACCTTAAGATGACAGTGAAAGAATTAGAAGATGAAGTTTGTAAATTGAAGTTCTACTTGTGGTGCAGTTGGATTTTTTTTCTTGTTTTCTGGATGTGGAATTAGTGATTAGGGTTAAGTTCTACCTATGGTGCTAAGGTTTTTTGGGATCTTATTGTTTTGATGAATAGGCCTTTGTATACTATAATGGTCATTTCATGAACCTTGTACCTCGAATTATAATGTATGGAATATTATCTTATTTAATTGTTGTTATTATGGAGACTATAATAGTAATACAATACAGGAAACGGTATTAAGAAAAGTACAATACCATTTTGGAACTTACTAAGTGCTATTGAATCATAAGATATAATCCAAATAAGTCAATGCAAATTACAATACCATTGCACATAACCAAAAGCAATTGTCATTACAATATCCAAGTGCAACAAAATAGAAGCAACCACATGAGTTTTGGAATTGCAAAATAACTTAACATACTAATAACTATTAAACAAATTAGACCAAAAGATGATTTAACAACTTAACATTACCCTTGACCATTCAAACTACTCTTGACCATGACCCTCATTAGTTCCTCCACCCTCTTGTTGACCTGCACCTTGACCTTTACATGTCCTTTTGTTGTGTCCTTTTTGTTTGCATTTACCACAAGTGACACTCCCAAATTTCCTACTAAGCTTCTCCACTTCTTTGGATCCTTGAGTTTGACTTTGACTTGCTATCACACTTTCAATTTGACTGGACTTTTCCTTTTGGCTCATTCTCTCCTCCATGGACTGTCTTCTTTTCTTCTTTGGCATGTTAGGCATTTTGTGGTATGGGGGTGGGATAATTCTAGTGGGACAATCACTTTTAGGCCACATTGCAGTACCTTTTATAGGTTCAACTTTAAAGTCATACACAACCTTCCAAGTATCCAGTAAATAAACTTTGTGTACCCAAGTTTACAGCTCCCCTACCATTTCCCCATTGTCTGTCATCTCACTCCAAGTGGCTATGGCATGCCTGCAAGGGATTCCTATCAACTCCCACTTCCTACAGGTGCATGTCATCTGGTTAATGTCCACAACATGTTGATCATTCCATGGTCCAGCTACCTGATACTTTCCACCACCATTCCACCTTGCAATATACTCAGCTGCTTGTTGCTCATTCTTCTTTAACAATTTGGTTGCAGTAGGTATGAGAGGACCTTGGCATTTCCTTTGCTCTTTAACCACATTGCAGATCCTCTTCATTAGATATTCCCTTATAAATTCCAAGCATGTAATGATTGGCTTATCCCTTCCTTTCTCCAACTTACCATTCAGAACTTCACACATGTTATTTATAAGCACATCTGAGATGGCCCTACCTGCATAATCCACAATTAAAATCATTGGCCAATAAAAAAATAGTTGCATATCAAGTAATAAGATCAATTTTATTTACCTGTAAAATGCCTTCTTGCCCAATGCATTGGTGGTATTTGATTCAACCAATCATGTGCAGCCATCTCATACTCATCTAACTCCCTCATTGTAGATTGAAATTCTTGAATTGTGGTTGATGTTGCACACCTCCAAATAAACTCCTTGAACTCCCTAACTCTCCACTATTTCCTTATGTTTTCATGGATGTGTCTTAAACAATACCTATGCTCTGCATTTGGAAATAATTATGCAATAGCAGGTATCACACCCTAAAAAGTAAATATAAGATTGAATCAATACATGTTAATTATAATATTGTAAAGGCATTATGCATAAATAAAGAATTACCTTTTGCCTATCACTGATAAATGTGAAGTTAGAATTAGACCCCATCTCTAAATCATCCCCTAGACATTCCAAGAACCATTTCCAACTTGCAATATTTTCAGATTCTACTATGGCATATGCAAGTGGATATATACCATTATTGGAGTCTAAGCTTACAACTATCAATATTTTCCCATGACAATGGCCTTTCATAAAGGTACCATCAAGACCAAGAAGGTCCCTCATACCAGCTTTAAACCCTAACTTCAGTGGCCCTAAACATATGTAAATTCTATTAAACTGCCTAATGGCCAAGTTCGGGTTAGGCTCACTTACAACATTTATCGTCACTATGGTGTTTGGATTGGTGGACTGTAATTCGAGTGCATAATCTCTAAGCAAGTCATACTGCTTTGAGTAGTCCCCAACAACATTCTTTGTAGCCCTTGCCTTAGCCCTAAACATCTTATGCTTTGAAATCCCCACTGAGTATGTCTGCTGAAAGTCTTCTTGTAAGGATTGAATTGGAACCGTGGGGTTTGATTGAACTTGTCTAGTAATATGTTTTGCAAGAAAAGTGGCTATGCAAGCTCGGATTTTCCTTGATTGAAGGCACGTGTGCTTCAGACTGTACGTTTTCACATACCAATTCCCATCCTTCGAAGACCTAGATGCATATAAGTGCCAAGTACAAGTGGTAGCTTTTGAATTTACTGCTCCTCTAACTCTCCGAGCTATCAATATCAATATGACACTTAGTCTGACAGTCCTCTAAAAGTCAACTAAGTCAACTCTGGTCAAGGTCAAAATCCTGGTCAAAGTCAACCTTCCAGGTCAACCCTACTCGCCGAGTCCACCTACTGACTCGCCGAGTTCATATGCTCAGGGTCCTTCTATTCGCGACTCGACTCACCGAGCCAGTCCATGACTCGCCGAGTCCAACGATTACTGAGTCCTGTCCTGACCAACTCGCTGAGTCTCCACCCAACTCACTGATTCGAGTCTCAACTCGAAGGGTTTGGGGTTTCGCGACCTGACTCGCCGAGTCCACGAATAGACTCGCCGAGCCCTAGGCAATCTTCAACCAACTCGTCGAGTTGTTCTTCCAACTCGCCGAGTTCATGCCCAACTTCATCCGACTCGACGAGTTGTTCATCCCACTCGTCGAGTTCCTCCTCATCTTCATGCTACTCGCCGAGTCCACTCGAAGGACTCGCCGAGTCCATTCAGATCTACATACATGCAGATGACTTTTGAGTCATGCATGGACTCCAAACTGTAGATCCACTCTTCTAAAGTCTATTCCTTACGTAAAGTGGCAAACTTTACATGTGGCTAAGTAGGTCTAGGCTCAAAACACTATAAACTAGGGTTTAAGACAAAGGGGCTTAACAATCAACCCAAAAACTGATGCTTTATGATTCTCTAGGCCAAGATACACTTAGATCTGAAGTAGCAACTTTAGATCTGAGCTTCTAACTCGAAATGGGTCTCAATCAACCACAAAACCCCCAAATCTCATAACAAAATAGATCTAGATGCAAAGAAGGGAAAATGGCAGCTTAATACCTCCAAGAAGAACACAAACTGAAGTAGATCTCGGATCTACACCTCTCCTTTGAAGCAACCTTCTTGATCTTCAAGTTCCTTCCACGATTTCCTTCCTCCAAAGCTATTTCTCTCAAATGATGGAGGCTCCCACGAAATCTAGGGTTTATAGGTTCTCTAGGATGATATCGAGGCTGAGGGAGGGACATAACACCCTTTATATAGGATACAACTCCCAGAATTAGGGTTTTCCTCGCACAGACCAGACTCGTCGAGTCTCCTTGGCCGACTCGCCGAGTCGGTCACTTACTCCCCGACCCGGATCCCGCTCGGACTCGCCGAGTCCCTCTTTGGACTCGCCGAGTCGACCCCTAAATTTAGGGTTTTCTTTCCTTTCTTGGTCTTCAAAACTTTGGGTGTTACACTCTCCAATAAAATTATGTCTTCCTAGATTCCAAAAATAATATTACAAAGTTCAATATCATGAAAAAAGATATAAAAATACCCTAACCACATGAGCATACATATGTACTCATTAAGAGATGGTGAGATTTAACAGGCTCAAGGATAATAGGAAGACAAATGAAAACAACAGGGACAAAAACTAGGCAGATCCAAAATGAAGCCCGCTCCAAATGGTTGTTATTCATAAGTATAAAAACTCATCCAAGCTTTGCTTCTTTGACATAACGATATCTATGTAAGTAATGACCCTTGCATCATTAAAACATTTTCACTAACTTAATTCCTTATTTTCATCATAACCTGCTAAAAGTTATTGGGAGTCATACGAAGATTATGAAGTGATATTTACTAGTCATGTTTGGGGAGTTTATGCAGTAGATGTTCTTTTTGTGAGCTTCTATTACAGAGGGATCCAACATCAGGTGTAACTCTTTTTGTTGATGTCATAGCTTAATACACATTAACATATCACATAAACAAACCAATCATGTAACGGGAAATGCAAAACCTAGAAACCAAATATTAGATTGTATAAAAAAATTGGGCTAGACAAATTCAAATGATGACCACTTTTATCAATTTAGGTGAATTATCAGTAGGGACTTGTTCTTATAAGTAATAAAATTAACGTAATATAATTTTTCAATATTGCATGACCATTTTTATCTCTTGCCATCAAATCCTTGATTTCCTTACATGCCAGTGATCCATTATCTGAAAGGAGAAACAAAAAAAACACTCAAGCGAGGAACTTTTCAATAACATAGCATAAATTTTTAGTCAAGAAGTGCAAGCATTACCCTTAATCTGTCTAAAAATGGAAGGAATTGTTAGTTTGAAGTTTGGAGCTTCAATAATAAGCTTGTTATATCTGGCCTTGTCAAATAGAACCACGTTGTTCACCTTCTCCTATGCTTTCCTTTGGTCCACTTGTGTAAAAGAAAATGTTAATAATATTTGACCTAGTTTTACTTTTCTTAATGAACACTCAAAAAGGAATATAACATATATACCAAGTAATAAAAAACGAATACAATTACGTCTGTTAATGACAATTAACAAAGAATACAACATACATCCCAATCAAATACTTCTACTTTGAATCACTACATAAGATGAAGTACGAATGATTCGTAAAACCAAATGTATAACAAAGAAAATTAGCATTCGTCGGCTACTGACATTACATTTACAATGAAATTCATCTCAATTTGGATTTGGAAAGATCAAAATTGGAGGTTTATAATAAAACTATAGAGAAGTTCATTAAAATTATTCGGAAACTCAAATCATGATCTAAAGATTATAATTGAAAGTATATCAAATCATAAGTAAATTACCACAAAAGCTAAGTAGGTAATAATAAATCCAACAAAACTGTAAAATTTCAAACAATAGAAATTCAAGTAAATCGAAAATTGACATTTTTCCGCTTTCCGCTACCAGACTTGGTGGGTTTGATGACTGTGGAGGAGTATTTTTTTTCTTAGGCACTTGATACATTCAAAAAGAAATTTCTAGTTAAGCGAACCCAGGGCTGGGTCCTAAGGATTTAGATATCCTCAAATCCCTTGGACGATCCAGAAAAAATCCCTTATCATTGCTATTATATATATATATATATATATATATATATATATATATATATATATATATATATATATATATATATATATATATACACACACCAAACCTATACATATACATATATATATATTTATAATATAATAAAAAATTGGTCCCAAAAAAAATTAGGCCCTGTGCAATTGTCTACTTTGTCCCTCCCTCAGCGCCCCCCATGAGCAGACCCAAACTCGAAGAGAATAAAATCAAATTGATTGTAGAGAGACATTGCCTTATCTGAGGAGTACTGTTATTACGAGAGAGGGAGAAGGACATCGACTTACCTATACCAAAAAACATATATTAATGGAGAAGACGGTAGACTTGTCCATCTTACTTAGTTGAGCAGACCCAAGTTGAAGAGTAGAAGCCTTTGAAGAAAGAACCATGATATCACAAAAACACAAGAAACTAACGTTTGAAATCATTGTAAGTGCGAAAGAACATGTTTTCGAAGGCATTAGCTTCGTCTTAGCAGTGAAACTTAGGTCTACAAATCACATATGCAAAATACCAAGATCATATGCTTTTGTGGCAACAATTATGTGTTGCGCACATCGTGGACTCCACTCAATCCAGGCCGATGGTTCTACGCATGCCCTCTATCGGTAAAGTAGCGTTCTAATTTTTGCAATCAAACACCTTATTGTTGCCCTAATTTTGTGTGCTTCATCTTTGAAAGGACTCAAAATGTCGATTCCTTGGATGGTTTGATCCTCCAATGTGTGATCGTGCTACGGCTATCATTCCCGGTCTACTGAAGAGCATGAACAATTTGAAGCTTTCAGTGAAACCCAGAGGTTTAGGGAATGAAACCATTGAACACACTCACATCATCTAAAAGTTGTGGACAATCATCAATGATATTGAAAAAGAAGTCTGGTGATCTTCAAAAGGAAAGAGTAGGTATGCATATTGAAAAAGAAGTCACTACATCTTCATTAGAAAAGTATTGTCACATCTGCGTCACATCATCTTCACTACATATTACTATCACATTACTACCACATGGAAATGGTTTCCATTTCACATCATTTATGCTCTTTTTTTAACATTAAATTAAATTATATATATATATATATATATATATATATATATATATATATATATATATATATATATATATATATATATATATATATATATATATATATATATATATATATATATATATATATATATTTTGAGGGTTTAACTTAATTCAAAGATAAATAGAAGGATATAAAAAGATTACGAGACACAATATCAGGACCATAATTGTAACTTCAATTAGAAACAAAATTCGAGAATTCGTTTTGACGTCCATTTCACTTCCAAATGCCCAATTTTGGTTGTCTTCTTGACCCGTTCTCTTAAAAACCCAATGTAGTCGTTACTGAAAATTAAAGCTTCAATCTTTTAGTTTTACACCATTTAATTACATTTAAATAATATCTCCATAATTTTTAAAATTTGAAAGAAACAAATATGATTGGCTATGACAACCCATAATTTACACCTTAGAGCATCCACAGTGGACCTTGCAAAATCCTTGCAAAACCAAATTGAAAGTCACGTTGAATTTGGTCTTTCACAGCTTGAAAGACTTGCAAAAGAAATTTGTGGGCCATTTTAATATTTATTATTATTTTGTTATTTTATTTTAAAAATATTATTTTAATTATAATAATAAAATGTATGTTTATTTATTATTAAGTAAATATTACTCCCTCTGTCCCAATATTATTGTCCACAGACAAAAAACATACAGATTAAGAAAAACATTAATTACCACTAATTTTATATAATAAAATAACAGTTTTGTCCTTACTTTGTATTAATGTTCTATTAAATGCTTAGTTGGTTAAGTAATAATGATTGGGTATTTTGGTAAAAATATTATTTATTTTTAGAAATGGACTATTATTTTTGGACAAACCAAAAAGGAAAGATGAACTTTAATCTTGAGGCGGAGGGAGTATATATATATATATATATATATATATATATATATATATATATATATATATATATATATATATATATATATATATTATTGATGTGGCAGTGGGAACCATTTTTGAAAGATAAGTGTTATTGCACTGATGTGAGTAGTCATTATAAAACTGATATGTCACAGTTGAAATATTAGTGACATTGTATTGATGACCTTAATGTGATGGTGATCACACAATAAACATCTATGCCATATAGGCTTTTACACGTCAAAAATAATGTCATAACCGATGGCCTAACCCTACATATTATCAAGCTTGTTTTCATGATGCCCTACATATTACCAACATGTGACTTCTTTTCATAATGCTAAATTCAATGTATAAAGAATCAAAGATAGGACTAGTTGTGAAAAGTTTTTCACAAAAGTATTTCCATCATAAAGAGTAGTCATATCTTGAAAACTTGTAATAATAGATAATTATTTCAAAGTATAGCTTGTTGTAGTGACAAAAAGCAAATACGTATCAAATGTGTCATCAAGGAAAATTCAATCACTATACACAATGTATTTATTTATTATTATTTTTTTAAAAGTTGATAAGACGTAAAGTAATTGGTATGTAATCGAAAGTTTTCATCTGAACGAGACGAGAAGAAATCTGTACATGTTACGGAAATTTTTTTCATCAAATATTAGATAATGTTTCGAAATACTATAATAGTGTTAAATATAATTAAATGCAAAAAGTTCCTGTTATAAAACTCATTACTTTGTCCATATCTTAGACTACATTTATCCATGACCTTAGGCTAAGGGTGTGGTGGTTGTTTTGTAGTGGTAAAAATGTGACATAATATTTTATTATATTTGCTATAATTTGTCTATAAGTAAGGTGTGATGATATTTTTATCTTTCAAATAAATAAATAAATAAAAACTTAAATTTGCAATGACTCGTCAATATTTAGAATGGAAAAAAACATTCAAACTAAGGGTGAACATTTGGACCGGAACGTATCAACTTTTGGACCGAACTGGTTTCGGAGAATATTTTGGATCGTGGACTGGACTGGATGAGACTTACTAGGTCCAGGTCCAGGTTTTCTTGTTCTCGGACCCGTTTGGATCTGTATAACTTTACATGCATACGATTCAACTTGTTAAAACGTATTTTTAGGTTTGATACAACTTATTAAAATAAATATGTTATTGGGTTTGATACGTTACAACTTGTTAAAATGAATAAATTTTTGGGTTTGATACGGTACAACTCATAAAAATGAATATGTATCCGCCTCTTGTGCCATTTAGACCGGTCAAACTTTAATTGTTTATACTTTATACCATTTGTTTGAATGATTGTAACTTATTGAGTATAACACCAAAAACAACAAAATTATAGTCTAAATTCATCTACAAACTCTAACTTACGCGTTGGAGAAAACCGCACGTCAGTCCGACTTAAAACGAATGAGATATGCTTGTTTAATGAATTTCTTAGAATACAAAAGTTATAAATTTCTTGATGAAAAGTTGAAATATTTTAGCTTTGATATATCATATTTAAAGGATTGTAACTCACTGAATATAACATCAAAAACAACAAAATTATAGCTAAAAAACATCTACAAACTCTAAATTACATGTTGGAAAAAACTGTATGTCAATACGACTTAAAACGAATGAGATATGATCGTTTAAAGAATTTCACGAATACAAAAGTTTAAATTTCATCATGAAAAGCTGAACTATTTTAGCTTTAATATCTCGTCTTTGAAGGATTGTAACTCATCAAATATAACACCAAAAAAACAAAAAACAAAATTATAGTTTAAAAATCATCTACAAACTCTAAATTACGTGTTCAAAAAAATCGCATGTCAATCCGACTTAAAACGAATGAGATATATACTTGTTTAAATTTTTTTAGAGAATACAAAAGTTTAAATTTTTTTATGGAAAGCTGCAATATTTCACCTTTGATATCTCATCTTTAAAAGATTGTAACTCATCCAATATAACACTCAAAACAACAAAATTATAGTATAAAATTATCTACAAGATCTAAATTAAACAATGGAGAAAATCGTATGTCAATACGACTTAAAACGAATGATATATGCTTATTTAAAGAATTTTACAAAATATAATTTTTTTTAAATAAGTTGGTCCAAAACTGGTTTTTACCCGGAACCGGCCGGACCGGACAGGTAAAAAGCCGGACCGATTTTGCTCAAATCATAGAATCGAGAATTGGCCCAGGGTCCAAAAAACAGTCCGAGTCGGTTTGGTCCTATCCGATTCATCGGTCCGGTCCGGTCCACAAATCCAAATGGTTACCCTTGATCCAAACATTCATAATTTGTCATCAGTAAAAGTTTACCATTGAGATTTACCACTGACAAAAAAAATTGTCAACGGGGGCGGTGTTCACAGCCACCAAAACTGAGACATAAGATTTGCAATCGGTAAAAGCCCTCCTACGTTGATTAGTCTTTGGTTAGTTTTTAGTTATTAACTAGGATCTTACCCGCCGCGCGTTGTGGCGGCAGTAATATATGTAAGAAATAAAATGTAAGGTAAGTATGTACGATTGTTAATAATATGCTGAATATATACAAAAACTTAGTTAGCGGAGGTATTACATTTGTCGATTGCAATTCCAGGATGTAGTTATCCTAACTTTTTATATACAAAAGTTACTACTTTCATTTTTTACATACAAAAGGTGCTGCCTCTTTTCATTTTTTAACCTCTAGCGTTTTACGACTGAGGAGCACATATCCATCCTGTATTGCTTCTCCCTACAAAACTGCCTCCTTTGGTATGCCTCAAAAAATTTGATATCCTATCTATCACCTTTTCTTTTGTTTATGCACAGCCTCATCTTCTATACATACGTGAAAGGTATTTTCAGTAAGTGTTTTATGTAGTGTGAAGTAGAAAGCTATAAAATAAGCATATATACCTTGCAAAACATGCACTTGTTTTTTTGCTGTTGATTTGGGATTCGGTGTGACAGGTTCGAGTGTTGGTTGTGGTATAGCTTTGTTAATTGCCATTGTGCCATCTCTTTTCATAGCAATCTCGAAGATTCTTCTTTTACCTCGGATATGAAGTATTTCCAGAGGAACGGTGTCGGGATCTGAATATCCATGTGTGATGACCATGTCTTGACAATTTTTGTAAAGCATTTGTGTCATGGCTTCATTGAAGAATATAGCATTTGCATCCGAACTTTCATCAGCAATTACTGCATTCACACAGTACCTGATGATTTTAAGACTTCAATTGTTACAATTGTGTGTGTTGTTAGTAAAAAGTACAATTTAAAAATATTTTTTCATGTTGGAATGGAATTTACATGAAAAGTGGTTCGGGAACATAGCCGTGGTCTTCACAAATGAATCGTGGGGTTGCAGCTTTTTGTAGGAATAACTTCTTTGGACAACGTGGACATGTAACATAATACCACCTACGGTGCGATGTGATTTCAGTTACGGTTGTTGTGCAAGTAAACCTAGTTTGATGCATTTAATAAACATGTTTTATTCAAAATATTGGAGTAATGAAGTGTTAGGTTGTAAAAAAATAGTAATAAATCAACTTATACCGTTAGATCTTCGTTAAACTTGTTTAGTATTTCATGAATGGGAAGCATTAGTTGACTCTGTTGTATATTCGGCTGTTTCAGTTGATTGAATATGGAATTAAAGAGAGACATATTTTATGTTGGTCAAATATGTTCTTTTATATTTTGTGGTTGCATGATATTTAAATTTTATTTAGGTAAAAGATATGTGTTTACCTTTCAATGGAACTTTGTAAATTTGGGATTGGTGGGTTCAGAACTGCAGATGTTGCCTCTGTGGATTCCAATTGCAAGTTATCTGTTAGAAGCAATTGCTTAAAGTAAGGAAATGTAATTGTTTGTTGAGGAAAGTAAAATAAGGAAAAACAATTGTTATGTACTTTGATATTCTGTTACCAATGTAGCGGTAACTGTTAGGAGTTTTCCGAAAGCTTCATCTTTTTTATATGGGAAAACTGTTTGATCCCAGAAAGTGATTTCTATAATTTTTTCCCTGTTGTAAGATATGAAGTTATATAAGTGAATTTGTTAATATCATTTTCGTTTGGTATACTGCAATTGGAGGTTACTGACCACTGGTCTTTTATTTTTACTTTTTTGATTTCCTTTCCTGATCGGATTAATGGAGGGGACACTGTCTCAACACGACCTATATAATCTGTATATAAACAAATGATTTTGACATTAATTGTTATTAGTATTTGTGTGACAAATGAAATTAAGGTAGAGCATGAGTACATGTTGTTACCAACCAATGGTTGTGGGTGTATTTTTCTGATAGGAAGCATCTCATATGTAGCAAAATCATAGAAGTAGTAGGGGATGTCTGGGTCACAGAGAGGTTCAAAATCAGTTGTGTCGCCAAGACGTATAGACGCTTCATGTTGGACAACTCTTCTGAAACCTCGGGCTGGGATCGCTAGGTATCCGGTTACAGAATAGCATAGGTTCTCTTTCACTTCCGAGTTCAAAGTCGGCTCTTTATTTGGGTCTGCAATTGCCACTATGGCGTCTCCCTGTAATAGATTCATAGTAAACTTGGTACATGTATTTTATATATATATATATATATATATATATATATATATATATATATATATATATATATATATATATATATATATATATATATATATATATATATATATATATATATATATATATATATATATATATATATATATATATATATATATAATGGGATATTTACATGTCTGTCTACAAACAGGTAACATAATTCTTTGTCTCCTATGCGTGCTTTCCACTTTTTGATAACCCTGATTTGCAGTGGTATTGGTTCTTCGTTGGGTTTGACGTCTGCTATCCAATACATTTTACACTGCACGAAACACATGGTGCAACATTAATAATGATCTTTTAATCAAATGGTTATGATGTAAAAGTAAATAACAACAAATGTTGATATAGATATGATAAAAAAAAAAAAAAAGCAAAGTGCTTATATGTGGCTGTAAATAGAAAATAGAGCAAAAAGTAGTGATCAGTAGGAAACAATAATATTATTGTATTAAATATATTAAGTTCACTACAATTAGAAAGATACATTATCAATGGAAAACTGTAAGTAGCATAAAACGGATATTTAGCAATGTTTATTCCCCATGAAATGCTTTATTTTATTAAATAATAAGTCCTTATTCTTAAGAACCATCGGCATCAAGTTTTGAATCTGTCAATAACAGTTGACAATTGTAAATGTATGCTTCCAGTTTGCTTTATTATGTTTAGTGCTCTGAAAAAAGATCTACATGGATAGGTTAGTAAGATTTGGGATTATCTGTCATGGAAAAGGTTAAAGTTTCACATACCTGAAAGATTCGGTAGGATAATCAACTTTTCAATTGTAAGGCATAGTCATAGTATAATAAAAAGAGTAGAATAAGAAGCCAAAATTATGAAGTAGGACCAAAATTGGAAGCGTGAACTTGTGAAAGCAAGAAAATGGTGAAAAAAGGAGTACTGAAGAAAGGTGAAGATGATAGACATAAGTTATGGTATAGAGGTAGTTTAATTATGGTTAAAAGTACTATCAATTTCTGACAAAAAGTCTGAATAAACTATGTTTCTGGTTAAGTTTGCAGGCTCATTTGGCTGTGGAATAGTTAGAACTTTGAGAGATTGTGGAGATGTTGCTCTTGATAGTGCTACGTAGAGTTGACCATGGCCAAAAATAGGTTGTGGAAGATAGATGCCAATTTTTTTTAGCGATTGACCTTGACTCTTGTTTATTGTCATTGCGTAGAAAAGTTTTATTGGGAATTGTTTCCTTTTGAAGGTAAACAGAAGTTCATTATCTGTATGTGTTAAACTGATGCGAGGTATATAAACTCGATGTCCTATGGTTGTTCTAGTCATTATTTGTGCCTCAATGACTCTTGATAAAAGATGTGTAATTATAAATTGTGTTCCATTGCATAGGCCAGAAGTTGGACTGATGTTACGCATAAGTATTATGGGAGCATTGATCTTTAATTCCAGTTGATGCGGTGGAATACCATTGAAGTTTAGCATGTCTAAGTATTCAGGTGGATAGAGCAAACCGGGATCACCATGGCAGCCGGCATTTGGGATTATTGAGTCTGTACTTAGGTAAGTTTTGCTGTTTCCAGGAGTCTTCTTTAGAATCATCATATTTATTTCATGTGTAGTTTCATTTTTTAGACATATTATTGCTTTTTCAGAAAGATTTAGTACCATTGGGTTTTGAAGAGTAAAATTGTCATAAATGAATCCGATTAGTTCTTCGATAGCTGAAACATGTGATTGTATGATGTATTGTGATGGTATTTCGATTTTCTTGGCATTACATGGACCGTTAGTCTCAGGGATGCCTAATTCTCCATTGCCAACAACAAGTAACCATTGTGAGAACGTTTCCACGTCCTGCTTAGTTGTGTTATCCATGTCAGGTCTTCGTAAGCGCATGTTTTCAGTTAATTTGTAAACTTTGAAATATTTCCATAATTGTGATCTCGGCAGTGAAGAGTTTAGGATTTATGTTTTTGACACTTTACGTTTAACAGGTAGGGTTTAGCGGAAATCCCCTCCTAGAAGTATTGATTTGCGACCGAATGGCTGATTAGTAAAACCCGTTAGATCTTTGAGGCTTTTGTCTAATGATTCGAAACACCTACGATCATTCATTGGCGCTTCGTACCATACTATGAGTGTTGTTTCTATTAGTAGTTGGGCAAGTTGTGTGTTTTTGTTTATATTGCACAACGAAGTATCAATAAGATCTAACCATATTTTGAAATGTGAATGAGCAGTTCTACCACAAGGGAGTAATAATGATGCAACACTCGATGCATCAACTGCTAGAACAATTTTCCCTTTAGAACGTAGGGCAGAAATTATTGTTGTCCATAGAAAGGTTTTTCCAGTGCCACCGTGTCCATATACAAAGGCTAAAACTTGTTCGTTCCTTGTCAAACTCGTAATGACATATTCATATATAAGCTTTTGTTCTGGGTGAAGAGTAGCACGGTATGATTCATGGTCTTCTATTAGTTTTTTCCTGTCAAAATTTTTCTCTTCCATGAGGAGTCTATTTGTTAAAGCTACAAGCATTTCTGCTTTTGGCATGGGTAACCCGAATGCTGTCAGTGAAGTAGCTGACGTTCCTGAACGTAACAATAATTCAATTTCATATAGAACGTATTGCATTTAGTTCTCATCATTGACTATGTGTTGTGTATACGATGCGTCGCTCTCAAATTTCTTCCATTGTTGTTCAAAAAGTCTTTTGGGATTTGAGATCTCACAAAATAAAAGCATATGTGTAAACAAAGATATTAAATCAGTAGCAGTTGCCCATGCAACAACCTCTTCAATTGCATTGAACCATTCATTGTCATCTCCAAGTAAGCCAAGCTTCTCACACGCACTTTGAAATGTCAGAAATAATTCACCACCTATGGTTTTTATGTCTTCGAAGGAACGACAACCTTTTTGATGTAACAACATTATTCATGGACATATATTAGTCGACCTACAGCTGGTGTTCTCTCTGTGACTCTATGTTTCCAATGTTTTCTGTTATTTAGCCACCGGTAGTCAGAAATGTAATCAATATAGCGTAGATGGTGTCCGTTGGCATCAATATTATTATTTGCAAGCCATTTTGTTAAAGTAGTGGCTTTTGCATATTCATTCGAGACAACGCTTTCAAGTTGTTCATTATCTCTAAATGTGATATGTTTCATGTTTTCCAAATGAATAGCAAGGACCTTAAATAAACAATGTGGATAATCAGGTAATGTTGTTGAATGTGTAACTATTCCTTATGGTTTGGAAAAAATTACCTGTACGGGACGATTTCGGTAATGTGTTAAGAAATTAAAAATTCTCCATGCCGCCTCATGAGGACAAATGAATCTACTATCTACAAAGTTTTTAATTTCGTCAATTTCAGCAGGAGTATTTGCATCAGTATCAGCAACAGTCGAGGGATTTTTTTAATAGCAAATTTTATACGGTCTGCTCCTTTTGATATGTATTTGAACAGGTATTTTATTAACATATTCCACCCACAATATTCAATGTTTATATGGGCATGAAAATGCAGGAACAAAGCCCGATTGTAGGGAACAACGTAACTATTATCTAAGAGAATTCCATTCTTTTGGACAAAGTGAGAAGTTTGACATCTCTTGTAACGTGCGTAACCATTTTTGTCAAATGTAGATACCATTTGATATTCCTTAGGGAATTTTTAGAGTAGGACGATCCTTTAGACATACATGGAGCCTTACTGTTAGCGATTCCACAAGGCCCATGCATCATAGATTCAGTTACTATCCTATACAGAACTGGTTTGGTAATTGGATCTGGAATCTCGGTAGATATGTAAGCTTCGAGTTGGCTGGCGTCCTTTATCTTGTCAGGGTGATCGATCCATAATAAGAGATGGTAGTGAGGGAGACCTCTCTTTTGAAACTCTATCGTGTATAGATCTACATTACCAAAAAAGGAAATTTGTCTTTGAAAAAGGAAAAGTTGGTCTCAATTGAAGCATTAGGGTAATTTGGTAAGTAATAAATAGATGACCTGCTAAAACTTTTCCAAACGGCTTTTGCGTCTTAAGAAACTTAGTAAAGAAAAGTAGTTTCATGTGAAACACCCTTGCTATAACAACGGGACGATCTTCAGCTTTTAACGCGTGAAATCTATCCATGTATCTAACAATTTCTGGCCATTTAAAATTACATGTAAATGTAATGAAATACTGTGGATTTCCATGATATTGCCAATGCATCTTGGTAATGTTTATACATATGGCGAGGACCGCCAGTAAATGTTGACAGCAAAAAAGTTCGTTTGCCTATGTCTTTCCCTTTAATATCACCACACATGACCGAGTCATGTATACCTTGAAGGAATTCATTCCGAAGGGCATTCTGATTATATCGTAGGTAATTAAGTCTATCTTGTTCTATGCTTGCATACGCATCAACCATGTATTGTTGAAAGAGACGACCACCTCTTAGAAGCAAAGTATACATATTTAGTCGATTGTGTAATTGGTAGCTGTAGAACATATTCATTGTCATTTTCCTATCGGTCTCTTGTTCGTCAACAGTTAAGCGTAGCTTATTAGACCAGCCACTTTCACCATGAATAAACAATAGAGGATATTGCAAAGGGCATGTACAAAGGATGTAGAGTGTTTGTTCGTTGAGGCCCATTAACCCTATGTCGTATGACAATGTCGTAACCATCAGAATCAGAATCTAAGTCAGTCAAAATAGCACCTATACAACCCGGAGTAGGATTACCATAACATGACGAGTTATAGGAACTATATAAATGAATTGAAAAGTTAGGTATATCAGAAGACTGACAGAGGTCACATGCGTTCCTAAAAAGCCTAACCAATTTATTAGTTTTGTCAAGAGTCTAAATGAGTACAGTGACAATGTCGGATTTTAAGGGTATTCGATTTTCATTAGGAAAGCAGGTCATCCTATTAAACACCTTGTTTTCAGTGTCGTATACATACATTTGCAAGAACCGGGGGCGTTCATTAGGTGGAGGACTATACGAACCGAGTCGATGATAAACCTTACCTTCAATTTTGAAAACGTATGGACCAGAGCCAATGTTTAAAGATTCGTCTACTTTTCCACCAAAAGATGTCATCGCAAACATATTGTTATAAGCCCTTATATTGGCAAGAAATTGAAATTGATCGAATAAAGTTACCAATGACAAAGGAGGAATCCTAGAAATAAGAAGTTTAACCTGGCCGTTTTTGCAACAATGATTATAATGTGCTTGATTAGATGACATTGCACTAACACGCTTATCATACCAAAATAATGCATACCAATGGTCACATACACAGGTACAATCACCATTGTCTATATACAAAGAATTAGTAGTTTGGCTACTAGACAATGCAATATGTTCATTAGGTGTTTGACGTTTCTTTCGTGATGAAGGCATAGGTAAAATAGTTATGGAAAGAAAGTGTTTGTGTAAATGAAATTAGATTAAGGCGGTAATAGGGGTGTTTACAGGGCGGTTCGGATCAGATAATAATAAAACTGTGAACCGTAAGAACGGGGCGAGTATCTTGCTAGCACTAACCGTAACCGAACCGAATTGCTAAAAAAACCAAACCGAACAGAACCGTATAAAGGCGGGTAACCACGGTTGGGTTCACGGGTATCCGTTAAATATAAAAAATAATAATCAATCAAAACTACAAACTCCATTTCAACAATTCTTTTTTCTGAAAATAAAGCCAATTCTTTAATTATAAATAATAAATACTTTTAAAATTATAAAACCAATCATCAGTTCTGGATTTAGGTAGACACAATGGTGCAAACTAATATAAATTCTTTGATATAATGATATTCAATATTTATTATTTGTTGTTTTTTTACATGTGGCCTCAAAATATTTATCAGTTCTTGGATGTTCAAATTACAATCAAAATATAACCAATTCTAAATTCTCGGTTTACACATGAAAAATATAGTATAACCAATTCTAAATTCTTGGATGTTCAAATTTCAATCAAATATATAAATCTAACCAATTGTAATTTTTTGGTTTACACATGAAAAATATAGTATAATTTAATTTCTCGGCTTAACCAATTCTAATTTCTTGGTTTTTGCATACTGTTTAGTGATCGAAGGGTTTATAATCGTTACTAAATTGTCATGTAAAATAAATAATGTTCTTAAAGGACATATATATATATATATATATATATATATATATATATATATATATATATATATATATATATATATATCGGTTCGGTTCGGGTAACCGCCGATATTGAAATATCTAAACCGAAACCGACCCGTAGGTACCCGGTTTTTTCGGTTTCGGTTTATTTCCGTTTCGGTTTTTTCCGGTTTCGGTTTTTTTCGGTTTCGGATTGACCGGATCGGCTCGGTTTTTCGGTTTTTTTGCACACCCCTAGGCAGTAACATATGATAATGTAAAAAACAAAGATAACGGAAAACACAAAATATAAAGCTTTAAGCAAATGGCTAACTACACCATAGAGTAAGAGGTAGCCAATGTACTTGTGGAAAACGAAATAGCAAAATCAAAAATAGAGAAGCATATTATGAGTATTTACATTAAGAATGTTAGGAATCTGAATAAACTCATTTTATTAGATGGTCTGTAAAGGAAAATATCCATTTTAGTTTCTTAGTTTTTTTAATGTATCATGCAATTTGGTAAACAATTTTTTTTATCACGTTTTGTTGAATGAAAGAAGCTATGAACAATGTTTCATGTAAGTTTTGTAAACAAAGGACATAAGATGAAGTTGAATACATAGTATTTTCACTCTTTATAAGGGAAAAAAAGGTTTTTCAGATCAAACAGAAAAGCATCATAAATAAATTTTATTAGATGGTATGTAAATAAAAATGTCCATGCCAGTTTCCTATTTTTTGTAGTGTAGCATGCAATTGGGTGAACAATTTTTTATCAACTTTTGTTGAATCAAATAAGCTACAGAGAAAGTTTCATGTAAATTTTGTTGACAAAAGAGATAAGATGAAATTGAGTAGACAACATTTTCAATCTTTATAGGGAAGAAAAAGGGTTTTATTAAATGAAACAGAAAAATATTTGAAGTTTATTTTATTAAACGATCTGTAAAAAAAAAGTATTTGGTTTTTTTATAAAGAAAGGACATATGATGAAATTAAATAAATAGTATTTAACTCATCACACCTTTTAGTACTCAACTAAACCAGAAACTAATCGTAAATGTGAATTTGA
Organism: Lactuca sativa; assembly: GCF_002870075.4. Classification (NCBI taxonomy): domain Eukaryota; kingdom Viridiplantae; phylum Streptophyta; class Magnoliopsida; order Asterales; family Asteraceae; genus Lactuca; species Lactuca sativa. The sequence continues at coordinate 63,763,724 of NC_056629.2, read as the reverse complement.
ATCTAATGAATATTGGGGTTTTTGTAATTAGCAGTGTATATAGTTGTGATTAGAGTAAATTATAGGTAATTACTCTGATCATAATTATAAACCCCTAATTACAGCTTCTCATTTCAAAGAATTATATACTTTTATAGAATCTCATATTAATAAATTGGGATTATTTGTACTGGTCCATTGATGCACCTCAATTCTCATAACTTTTTTCCTAGAAAAAAAAAAAGAGGAAAAGTAAACCATTACCTTTTTGGCTGAATGATATGTTATTCTTACATATGATATTAAAAAAGAAGACTAAAAGTACATATTTCAATTGCTGTAATATGATTTAATTACTGTAGACTAATATTTGTAGATTAATATGATGAATCTTCATTTGATATAATTAAAATTTGTAAGTGATTTACACATTAAAGCATATAAACCATTTGTGGTAAATGTTTGGGGGTGATTAAAGGTGGCAGTTGTCTGCTTCTGAGAAAAAGACACTGCCTGGTAAAGCCAACCTTGGTTTGGTCTTTACAACACCGCTTTAAAATTTACATTTCTTTTGCTCTTACACTTTTCTTTTTTAACCTTATACTACAAATGAGTAGCTGTTAAAAATATCTTAAAATATAGCTTTGGATAGTAGCCTTTATGGAAATTCATTGTTAAAGGAATACGAAATAGAGAAGCAAGTAACCCTAATTTTCAAATGTACTGAAACTTTAGTTCATGAACGTAATCAGGAAGGCTGAAAGTCAAACAACATCAGAGAATAATAAAAATTGCACAACAGGCAGTAGTAATTCGGAATTTGAAAAAAAGTTGGAAGCGAGAAATTGTGAAGGTAGAAAAAGGTCAGGAAGAGAAGGTTGAGTAACGAAGAGAAGTAAAGACGATGTACATAAGCGTAAAAAGATATTAAAGGAAACAAACAATTTTTTTACCTGGCCAACTGGTGTTTGTGTGAGGAAGAGGGCAGAGGAAGGATACTTGCAGCAGTTTTGCCAAGTCTGGAAGAATGTGATAGAAATAAGACAAAATTGCAAAAATGGTCCTTGTGGTTTGCCGATTTCTCTTGGTAAGGTCCAAAAAAAAGTTTGCTAGCAAAAAACGTCCTTATATGATGTTTGAGCTGTGGATTTGGTCCCTGCCTCTAACTGTCGTTAGAGGCATTCTGTTTTCTTCCCCACGTGCCATGCACACGAGAGTATTTTTGTCCTTTCATTTATGGGACCAAAATTGCAATCTAATTTCTCTATTTAACCTCGACTTAAACCCATCTTACCCAACGGCTCTCTCTGCGAAAATGGTAACGATCATATGCTTTTGTGGCAACAATTATGTGTTGCGCACATCGTGGACTCCACTCAATCCAGGCCGATGGTTCTACGCATGCCCTCTACCGGTAAAGTAGCGTTCTAATTTTTGCAATCAAACACCTTATTGTTGCCCTAATTTTGTGTGCTTCATCTTTGAAAGGACTCAAAATGTCGATTCCTTGGATGGTTTGATCCTCCAATGTGTGATCGTGCTACGGCTATCATTCCCGGTCTACTGAAGAGCATGAACAATTTGAAGCTTTCAGTGAAAGAGTTAGAAGATGAAATTCAGAATTTGAGGTTTTACCTTAAGATGACAGTGAAAGAATTAGAAGATGAAGTTTGTAAATTGAAGTTCTACTTGTGGTGCAGTTGGATTTTTTTTCTTGTTTTCTGGATGTGGAATTAGTGATTAGGGTTAAGTTCTACCTATGGTGCTAAGGTTTTTTGGGATCTTATTGTTTTGATGAATAGGCCTTTGTATACTATAATGGTCATTTCATGAACCTTGTACCTCGAATTATAATGTATGGAATATTATCTTATTTAATTGTTGTTATTATGGAGACTATAATAGTAATACAATACAGGAAACGGTATTAAGAAAAGTACAATACCATTTTGGAACTTACTAAGTGCTATTGAATCATAAGATATAATCCAAATAAGTCAATGCAAATTACAATACCATTGCACATAACCAAAAGCAATTGTCATTACAATATCCAAGTGCAACAAAATAGAAGCAACCACATGAGTTTTGGAATTGCAAAATAACTTAACATACTAATAACTATTAAACAAATTAGACCAAAAGATGATTTAACAACTTAACATTACCCTTGACCATTCAAACTACTCTTGACCATGACCCTCATTAGCTCCTCCACCCTCTTGTTGACCTGCACCTTGACCTTTACATGTCCTTTTGTTGTGTCCTTTTTGTTTGCATTTACCACAAGTGACACTCCCAAATTTCCTACTAAGCTTCTCCACTTCTTTGGATCCTTGAGTTTGACTTTGACTTGCTATCACACTTTCAATTTGACTGGACTTTTCCTTTTGGCTCATTCTCTCCTCCATGGACTGTCTTCTTTTCTTCTTTGGCCTGTTAGGCATTTTGTGGTATGGGGGTGGGATAATTCTAGTGGGACAATCACTTTTAGGCCACATTGCAGTACCTTTTATAGGTTCAACTTTAAAGTCATACACAACCTTCCAAGTATCCAGTAAATAAACTTTGTGTACCCAAGTTTACAGCTCCCCTACCATTTCCCCATTGTCTGTCATCTCACTCCAAGTGGCTATGGCATGCCTGCAAGGGATTCCTATCAACTCCCACTTCCTACAGGTGCATATCATCTGGTTAATGTCCACAACATGTTGATCATTCCATGGTCCAGCTACCTGATACTTTCCACCACCATTCCACCTTGCAATATACTCAGCTGCTTGTTGCTCATTCTTCTTTAACAATTTGGTTGCAATAGGTATGAGAGGACCTTGGCATTTCCTTTGCTCTTTAACCACATTGCAGATCCTCTTCATTAGGATCTTCATTAGATATTCCCTTATAAATTCCAAGCATGTAATGATTGGCTTATCCCTTCCTTTCTCCAACTTACCATTCAGAACTTCACACATGTTATTTATAAGCACATCTGAGATGGCCCTACCTGCATAATCCACAATTAAAATCATTGGCCAATAAAAAAATAGTTGCATAACAAGTAATAAGATCAATTTTATTTACCTGTAAAATGCCTTCTTGCCCAATGCATTGGTGGTATTTGATTCAACCAATCATGTGCAGCCATCTCATACTCATCTAACTCCCTCATTGTAGATTGAAATTCTTGAATTGTGGTTGATGTTGCACACCTCCAAATAAACTCCTTGAACTCCCTAGCTCTCCACTATTTCCTTATGTTTTCATGGATGTGTCTTAAACAATACCTATGCTCTGCATTTGGAAATAATTGTGCAATAGCAGGTATCACACCCTAAAAAGTAAATATAAGATTGAATCAATACATGTTAATTATAATATTGTAAAGGCATTATGCATAAATAAAGAATTACCTTTTGCCTATCACTGATAAATGTGAAGTTAGAATTAGACCCCATCTCTAAATCATCCCCTAGACATTCCAAGAACCATTTCCAACTTGCAATATTTTCAGATTCTACTATGGCATATGCAAGTGGATATATACCATTATTGGAGTCTAAGCTTACAACTATCAATATTTTCCCATGACAATGGCCTTTCATAAAGGTACCATCATGACCAAGAAGGTCCCTCATACCAGCTTTAAACCCCAACTTCAGTGGCCCTAAACATATGTAAATTCTATTAAACTGCCTAATGGCCAAGTTCGGGTTAGGCTCACTTACAACATTTATCGTCACTGTGGTGTTTGGATTGGTGGACTGTAATTCGAGTGCATAATCTCTAAGCAAGTCATACTGCTTTGAGTAGTCCCCAACAACATTCTTTGTAGCCCTTGCCTTAGCCCTAAACATCTTATGCTTTGAAATCCCCACTGAGTATGTCTGCTGAAAGTCTTCTTGTAAGGATTGAATTGGAACCGTGGGGTTTGATTGAACTTGTCTAGTAATATGTTTTGCAAGAAAAGTGGCTATGCAAGCTCGGATTTTCCTTGATTGAAGGCACGTGTGCTTCAGACTGTACGTTTTCACATACCAATTCCCATCCTTCGAAGACCTAGATGCATATAAGTGCCAAGTACAAGTGGTAGCTTTTGAATTTACTGCTTTTCCCTTGCCTTTATTTACTTTATCTGCCCCACCTAACACATGGGACCTACTTGCACCACTTGTCCCACCATCCACATGTGGCCCACTGACATTGGTACCAGGCACAACTCCTTTGCAATATGCCCTTAGTCTTGTTGCATCATTCTTTTTAAAAGAAAGATTCCTCCTTGTTTGAAGTGCATGCTCATCCACTTTATTCTTAAGATCTTTCTTTGACTTCCACATCTGTCCCACATAAAAACTAGATTTATGCACCTCACCATGTGAACATACTTTCTCCTTACCCAATCGTTTTAATAGAACCCTCCTGTTCTTTTCAGTATCAGAGTCTTCTCTTAATGACTCCCATCCATCACAATCAATTACTTCAAGGTCTTCTTCTTCATCTGTTTCTTGTTCGTCTTCTACATCATTGTTAAACCCAAACCCTGAATACTCCACACCTTCATCAATGTTCATTCTAAAGTCACTCATCAACATCAATGTCATAAACTTCATTGTCTATCTCTACTATAACATCACTATCAGAATCACTATGATCATCACTATAATCATCTTCACCCTTTTCTGAATTGAACTCGTCTGATTGACCATCAAATAAACCCCCACTATCTTGATCAAAGTCTTGATATTCACTACCAAGGTGGATTGTTGTAGGGTCTGTTTAGTTGTTGTTTTCACTATCATGCAACCCTTCAAATGGATCAAAGTCTACATTCAACATTTTAGATAAACTAATTGGTACATGCACAGTTGCTGCATCAAGCTCATGTTCTTGTTGTACTTCCTTGTCTTGATTATCTCTTGTCACACTTGATGGTGCTTCCTTGTCTTGATTATCCCTGATTTCACTTAATGGTGCTTCCTTGTCTTGATTATCCCTGATTTCACTTGATGGTGCTTCCTTGTCTTGATTATCCCTGATTTCACTTGATGGTGCTTCCTTGTCTTGATTATCCCCTGTTTCAGTTTCCATGTATAACCACTTAGAACATGACCTAGTACCCTCTCTTGGCTTCCAATTTCTTGTTCTCCTTATTTCTGGCGAAAGTGATTTCGATTCACCTCCATAAACCACAAGTGGTAATGATGAACTACAACTTTCATGTTGGGGATCATGAACTAATTTTTGTTTTCTTTGTTTTGGTTCAATTGCCACTTCATCTTCTTCATTTAGTTCTTCAATGACAACACTGTTTCTCTTATTTGGTGACATGAAGTATGTAACCAAGTTGGTTGTGCCATGCTCAGTATACACCTGGATCACCTTGTTAGCTCCAGTATATTTAGCGAGGTTACACACATCTTGATCATTACCTAGAGCTCTAAGGCCAAAAATCAAGTCTTCATTAGGAATCTTGAAGTGATAATATATTACTGGGGGAACCACGTATCCTAGTTCTAGCATCATAGCGTCGAGTTCATGCATTGAAAACTCATCTATATCAACTAAATCATTATACGTAAGTTTCCCCTTAACATATCTTACATTTGGAAAAGGTGTGAACTTCCCACCATGGCGAAGTTCAATCGTGAACAAATGGGGATGATCGACTATCCCAAACAACAAAAAATACAAAATGTAGTTAGCATATTGTGTGAAATTTCAAAAAATTTAAGTTTAAAAACCTATAATAACACTCACCATACAATTCCAGTGCATCAAACTCCATTGACGAAGGACGTATAGTCCACAGTGAATGCACCATTTTTTCCTTCTATCTACTGGACTGCAGTTCAGCTAAAGAAAAGAATCGGGGTGGAAATCGTTGACTTAAGGTTCGAACGTCAATGGGAATTGAACGAGGAAGAAGCTGGAGTGTTTGATGTTCTTGGGCATCGTTAAATGCGCGGTAATAGATGAGCATTCCCCCCATAAATGAAAGGACAAAAATACCCTCGCGTGCATGGCACGTGGGGAAGAAAACGGAATGCCTCTAACGGCAGTTAGAGGCAGGGACCAAATCCACAGCTCAAACATCATATAAGGACGTTTTTTGCTAACAAACTTTTTTTTGGACCTCACCCACAGAAATCGGCAAACCACAGGGACCATTTTTGCAATTTTGTCTAGAAATAACAAATCAACATCAAGATAGAAAAAGATAAAGTGGTCCAACAGAATTTTTTAAGGAACCGACTTATAAGTAAAGGGATTAAATGACAGGTAAGTAAAAGTGCAAGGGAGAGAAACAAAAAATAACACCCACCGACTTTGGTTTTTATAAGATATGTAATGAGTTCATCTAATTCTAAAACAAATTTTATTGTTAAGTAAAATAAAATAAAATACATAATAATTCATAATTTTTATTGTTCTTCACAATAAACAATTATATTTTCATATATTTTAATAATCCTAAAAATTGTTTTACAATAAAATATTTTCTTATAAACTTAAAATAAGAAAAACGATAATAAATAATAACATTTTAAAATAAAAGGTCGTATTTGGTTAGATTGCAAATAAACTATCAAAGAGAAAAATGGTTGAGTTTGATACGTTAAAAACTAAGTATTTTTTTAATAAACGATTGGGCTTACCAGGTTTGTTGATAATTATAGTTTTAATGTCCTAATTTGTTAGGCGAATAACACAATATTTCGGAATAGATTATGATTGTTTTGTATTGTGTTGGAGATATATTGAACTAAACTCAAAATGATCTCAATATTGCAATACAACAAATCATAACTGATAAGTGTTACACATCTCGATTATGTGTGTCTGCATCTTACAGTTCTGTTGCATCTTTGTTATCGTATAATTTATTATTCATGTATTAGACAGCTGAAACGGAATTGGTAGCATCCAAAAAGATAATGCACATGGAAAAGATACACTCTTGGTCTCATGTCACTTCAAAGAAACATGAATGGCCCCATTCCCCTCCTAATATGATCAACATCAAAAAAATATATTAAAAAGTTAAAGTAAAATTAGATTTATTCTTTGGAACAAACATTCTTGTATTATTAATAGTTACACACTATCACATGTCTACATACATTTGTAGTATGTAAGTTATTGCATGAAGGAAGTGAAAGAGGGGCTTATAACTTATAACTTTGCATACTTCTTAAAATTTTGAACAACATCTTTAGCATTATTTGGCACAGGCAAGTTTGTGACAAGAGTAACCCTTGATATCGATATAACCAATCTACTTTCTGGGTTATGAGGATCAATCTTCCATAGCCTCACCTCCCATACCTGTTCCAGTTCTCATGATTATGTCACATATAATTTGCTTTTTCAGGTTTCAAGTTATCAAGAAATTATCAAGAAAGAAGAAAAAATGAAAAACCTGAATGGTTTTGCCGACTTGGAGAGGTGTGGCTTCAGCAAAAACAAGGTCGCCGATGTCAGCACGTTTGAGGTGGTTGATGCTGAGCTGTACTCCGGCGATTCTCTTGAATCCCGACGCTATGAATGCTCCCGAACTTGCCAGCGACTCTGCTATTAACGCTGATACTCCGCCGTGTAACACCTTAAACGGCTGATTGTCGGAGTATGATTCAGATTTTAGTTTTGTATTTGGGACAAGATTGAAAAAATTAATATCACCTGACATGACTTATCGGTGACCTGAAGATGACCGGTGACTTTGTGTGGTGCTAACTCGTCAATCTCAAAGCCGAATGCATGCAGCGGGGGATCCAAAGATTTCGTCTTTGGGTTTGTCGTTGGTGGTGAAGGTGAATCCATGCCGGATTTTGTCGGGAGTAACGAATTGATGTTGGATCGATGTGTAATCGAATCGGAGAATAAAACTCAGAAAAATTGATGAAAGATTGCTGTTGACTTGTCAGAAAGATAGGGTGTGTGTGGTGTGTGGATATTGGTTTACAGTGGAAGAGTCAAGAGAGGTTAATTCGTTAGTTTCTTTTTTCCACATAGAAAAGCAATCGATGAACAGAGAGGAATCGAAGAGGAGCAGAAAAACACAACGGCGCCGGTTAATGAATGAAAGAGAAGTAGAGAGAAATCGAAGAGAAGCAGTGGTTTTGAGAAAGCTGGTTTGGTGGGTAGAAATAGGGTAATTTGCAAGCGAAACTCACTAATTCAGTTTCTCTTTTCTCTTTTTTTAATAACATTACCAAACATTCAACTTTTACTTTATTATATACCGTATATAAATTGTCTTCTTCAAAATATTTAATTATAATTTATGCATTATTTTAGAAAATTATATAATCAAATTATATTCATTTTTTTAATAGGGAAATCCCCAGAAAAGTCCCAATATTTTACTCTAATTTACGAAAAAGTCCTAAACTAAAATTTGTTTATGAAAAAGTCCTAATTACCGGTAAAAATAACGATTTTGCCCTATTTTCCCAGTTTACCGGTTTCATTACTTAACCGGTTTAATAAAGTCTCATTATTTTACCATAATTTACGAATAAGTCCCAAATTATGGTAAAATAATAGGACTTTAATGAAAATTATGGTAAAATAATGGTTCTTTAATGTTTCCGGGTAAGTAATGAAACCAGTAAACCGGAAAAATAGGGTCAAATCGTCATTTTTACCGGTTTTTGGGACTTTTTCGTAAACCAATTTTAGTTTGGGATTTTTTCGTAAATTAGGGTAAAATATTGGGGTTTTTCTGGAGATTTCCCTTTTTAATATATGGCAAAATAGTTTGAGAAAAAAAACAAAAATTGTCCATGTTGTTGTCTTTTTTTCTGGTTTCTGTTAAAAAAACAAGTTTGTATTTGTATCTGTAACACCTGTTTTGTAGGATAGATTGATGGTGATCTGAAGGAGTCAAATTTTTGGTTTTTGAGGAAAAATATTTGCAACGATGTTTTGTAAGGATACCCACGACTTGACATGACTTTCGATCATCGTGTTTTTCTGGTGAGCACCATGACGTGGAAAGTAGTGTGCCATGACATGGTGGTTCTGGCAGCCCAAAACCATGATCTTTTAGGTCTTTTTTTCGTATTTAAAGCCTCTAACTCAAAGTTTAAAGCATCATCTTCAGCCTCCAACATCCCAAAGTGAAACCCTAGCCTACTTGAAGCTTTTAGAGTTCATTTTTGCAAGTTTTGGTGATTTTGAAGGAAGGAGGAAGTTTGGTGCATAGATCCAACAAGCAATCCATCATCTGTGTGCATCCTCTAGACTATTTGTAAGTCCTAAAGTTCTAATTTTTTTGTGTCATGCTTTTAGATCTAGGCTTTTATGCTTTATTCTTCATGTTTGGGATAGTTTAAGTAGTTGGATTCCATAAAGCTGGCAACTTTATGTATCCTTGGGGTGTAACACCCGTGTTCCATTAAGGTTTAGTTTTGTTCTCTAGGTGTAAAGATGAAGTTTTTAGGAAAAACTCTATGCCATCGCATGGAGCAAGGATGCTCATGGCGTGGCATTCAACAAGTAGCGCACGTATTTTATTGAGCCACCACGGCGTGGCTAAAGAAATCCATGGCGTGACAACTGATCAGGCCCAAGCCCATGACTCTTTTAGGGTTCCATTTGTATTTAAGCCTTTCTAACTCAGTTCTAGGGTTCATTTCTCAGCCTCTATCCCCTTCAACCTCAGATAAGCCCTAATTATTTCCCTTTTGGTGGTTTTGGCTCATTTTGGGTGGTTTTGGTGCTTTTGGGGAGGAATTGAGGAAGAACTGGTGCAAGGATCAAACAAGCAACAATTTATCATCTTGGTTATCATCTTCTTGACCATTTGTAAGGATTCAAGTATTTATCTTTTGAGTTATTCTCTTAAATCCAGGTGATTTTGGTCCCGTTTTTGGTTCATTGAGTTGAGTTGGCAACTTTATTGCTCCCTAATGTCCCTTGAGCATCATATCTTATGGATCTGGAGTTTTGTTGTGATTTGTGAATCTTGCATAATTTTTAGGTCATTTCTTGCCATTTGACCTAAGTGGAGTTAAGGACATGCATGGGTCATGGATGTCCACCAAGTACTCATTTTTATGGACCTTTAGTACCCCTTTAGCTTTTGGAAGAGTTGGGGTTAAGGACTTTTTCGGATTAAGGGCTTAATGGTTAAGACATTATAGATTTTGGCTTTATTTGGACCTAGGGCTTGAGATCTTGATCTCTTTGGGTGTCTCAATGGATAAAGTTGGAAACTTTATTCATTTCGACCATAGTTTGGACTAGATTTGAGCTTTGGAGCTCTTAGAATCGAGGAAGGCAACTTAATCCATTAAGTTGTTGGAAAGCCAGTGCCTACGGTGTGGCCATAAGTCGCCATGGAATGACGACTTGGAATTTCTCGTAAGTTGGCTGGGTGAAGGCCCTGACGTGGCCAAGGAAGGTCACGACATGCGGTCAGCTAAAGTCAACTCCGGCCTTTGACTTTGATCATTGACTTTTGGTATGGGTTAACTTTTTGGTCAATCTCTATTTTTTGGAAGTTTTAGGGGTTGCCTTGTGTGGATTGGCAGGAGGTGTTTTGCACCCATATTTTAGCAGGAGAGCAGTTAGCTGTGGTCGACACGTTTTTGAGCTGAGTGTTATTCGATTTTGCAATTCAGGTGAGTCTCCTCACTATACCTGTGGGTCGAAGGCACCAATGCCTTCCTACTAGGATATGCTATGCTAATTGTCTTTGTAACTCTTGCATGGTATGTTGGGCTAGGCCCTCAGTATGATGGGCTAGGCCCATTTGTATGTTAGGTTGGGATCATGGATCAGGAAGGGCTAGGCCCATTGTTTGTTATGTTGGGTGCTATTTGTCTCTATGACTCTCACATTTGTATGTCGGGTTGGGCCCATTGATTTGGAAGGATAGGCCCATTATGGTGGGTTGGGCATAATGTGCGGGCTAGACCCAATGGTATGTATGGTATGTGATATTTTGGGGAACTCGCTAAGCTTTATGCTTACGATTTTTATAGTTATAGTTTCAGGTACTTCCGGTTCGAAACGGAAGGGTCCGGCTTGATCGTAACACATCTATCCATGTTTCCGCAACTATATGATTTTGGGATGACAAAATTTCACAATTGGTCTCTGTGGTTTACAGAATATCGCACTTTGAGGACTTCCTAGCAAAAAGTCAAGCGAATGGTCCTTAAGGTTTCAGTTCATTACGCGATTAGTCCTTAACCATAACCCCGTCACTTTTGTACCGTTAATGCAGGGATAATTTTGTCTTTTCATCTCGCAGTCACTGTAATAATCCTTCATTATGCACATAATATACGCATGACCTCTGCAATTAAGTACAAAGATCATCTTCCCCAACTACCCATTACCCTTTCGCATTCATCTTCGTTTTCTCCAACACAACACAAGGCGAGGATCATCTTCCAGTTCGATTGAAAACGATAATGGTGATAACGTTATGGTCAGTTCGTTCCAAACACACAAAAGCATCAAACTATGCTTTGGAAAGGATATACCTTAAGTGACTTAGTAAAGTGATCTTTGATTTTGTCGATTTGATAGTATGCCCAAATAGTTGAAATTTTTTTTTGTTATTCTTTATTTCAGAGGGAATAAGCAACTATTTCACACTGAAAATCCATCATGGTGGGATATTCACAAAAAGCCCTGGGAGAAGGTACGTAGATGGAACAATAGACTATGTTGACTTCGTAGATATTGACGTTTTCTCTGTGCATGAGTTGGATACAATGGTTCAAGAAATAGGGTACGTAGAAGGGAAAACTTTGTATTATCATTTTCTTATTCCGGAAGTAGAGTTGGACTTTGGTCTCTTACATCTAGGAAATGATGGGGATGTGCATGTATTGTCAAATTATGAGGAAAAAAAAAATAACCTTTTAAGTATCTACATAGAGCATGGACATACAAGGGTTAACAATTATTTTTTGTCCCCCACCAAGGTTATTATTAAGGAGTTGGTTAATGATGTGTCCCCTGAATTAGATAGGAACCAAGAGAAGGGATAAGTTGTTGGATCTTCTAGGAAAAAATTAGACTACTCCCAGTCCATTATGCCATATGGAACATTTGGTGGACCTTCACAAGTGATATATGGTAATAAACCAGTTATGGATGATGAGCCAGTTACGAATGATGAGCTAGTCATGACTGATGAGCCAGTCATGAATGATGAACCTGTTATGAATGATGAGCCAGTTGTGACTGATGAGCCAATCATAGATGATGAATATGATAAGCCAATTATGGATAATGAACCAGTTATAGATGATGAATATGATTGTGAGGATAATGCATATCAAAGTGAATTTGATAGTCAGCATGATGCAAAAAAAATAGTGTTTGATGGGAAACCTTTAATAGATGATGTGGAGGTGAACATGATCAACTTATGTAGTGTACTTGATGAAGACATTGACTTGGGGCAGCCTGATCTGACAAACAATAATACAGAGGAACATGAAGACATTGAAGATGAACCTTTATAAGTCTTAGATAATGATGTGTTTGAGTCATCTGTTAGTGAACAAGAGCCTAGAAATAAATTGTTAAAGTCCATTCTAAAACCAGTTGCTTGTTTATCTGGTGAGGTTCACACTAAAGCTTTTAAAATTGGTCAGACGTTCAAGGAAAAGGAAAAGACCAAAGAAGTTATTTCCAACTACTCTGTAAAAGAAAGGAGGGATCTACATTATGTAAAGAATGACAAGACAAGAGTTAGGGTAAAGTGTAGGGGTCTTGTCCCTGAATTGACTGGTGACAGTAATAAAGGTAGGGGCAATTTAGAACTTTCCAAGAAAACAACTTGTCCATGGGTTCTTTTTATATCTAGGGCAGATGAAAAAAAAAGTTTGGACAAACAAAACATACGAAGATTGTCATTCTTGTTTGCAAATAAGGACAATGAGGGCTTATTCATCTAAGCTTCTAGCTAACAACATATTGCATCAAGTTGAAAGTAACCCCAAGATCCCTACACGTGCTTTATAGGAGGTGTAACATTCTATTTATTTAATAAATAAATAGAAAAAAATTTGATGAACAAATAGTCGCATAAAATTCATATTATTTAGGGGATTATTGGTTTTGGGGAGCTGAATGTTATAAATTGGATTATTCGGGGGGGGGGGGGGGGGGGGGGGTTAAAGTGTAAGCTCAGGACTTGCCTCGCAAGGGATTTCAGAAGTCAAGGGGGTGTTTGGTATTATTGGGACTTAATATTTAAGGATTTATAGAGGCAGGGTTAAAAAGGTAAATTTTAGGATTAGTTTTGTAAAGATTTTAGAATATGGGGGTTGTTTAGTAAAATTCAGACTTATTTTGTAAAGGAATTCAAGGGGCAGGGTTTAAATGGTAATTTGTAGACTTATTTTGAAATGATTTCTGGTTGGTGGGGCTGATCTTGACTTTATGGAAATATGTTTGCGTGTCGGGTATATAAGCGTTACAAACCCTAAACCTAAGGAGATCCTCAGTCGCACCACCCTTATTTCCCCTTATTGCGGCCGTAAACCTCAAGAACCCCCATCACCGGTCATCATCCCTTACCTTCTAATGCCGGAAACCACCAGAAGCGTCGTCGCCAATTGCACCCATCAGTTAACTCGTCTTCGGACGTCGCGAGCAACCGGAAGTGAACCGATATCTCGGTTATGGTGTTGTGAATGGCGAGTTGTGAGCCGTGAACAGCTAAGGGGTTCCACTGGGCCTAACCGCCATATATATATATATATATATATATATATATATATATATATATATATATATATATATATCTTTCTTCTTCTCGTCATTCCACTCGGTGTTGGATGTTGTGAACGTCATTGCTGCTACCGGAGGCTATTGTGCTATTGTAGTTATTGTTTTCGGGTTAGATTGCCACCATTTCCCAACCAAAAACTCCCCTCCATCTCTGTTTGCGGTCATGCATGAAGATTATCGCCGCTACCGTCGTTGTTTTATGCCGTTGTCGCTGTCTTTTGCGCCACCAGGAGGGGTGGCTGGACTCGTTCATGGCCATATGTGATTTGTGGTGTTTTTGTTCGATTGTTGTGATGGTGTGTGGTTGTTGGAATGACTTTTTGGCCAGAGATCCGAAGGAAAACCCCACTACCACCACCGTGTGGTGGTAGCTGCCATCACTCGCCATCGTCGGCCACTTCAAGGTGGTTTTGTGTTTGTATGTGTGCTTAGCTTAGCTGTGTGTGTTATTTTAAGAATAAATCCTTGTAAAATGTATTACAAAGTGAAATATTGAAAAAAAAAAGAAACCCAAACCACCACCGTGAGGTGGTGGCTGCCGCCACCGGCCGCCGTGTCGGGTGGTGATATGCTTTGCCTTATCGTGTTTGATTTGGTTGGGATGCTTGAAACCCTAATGGGCCCAATCAAGCTCTAATGGGCCTAATAAACCCTAATTGATCAAAGGACCTAGCTATTGGGCCTATTGGGCTAAGATGGGTTGGAAACCCTAACTAGGTTTGGAAAACCCTAATGTAATGAAACCATAATTTGGGATTCATCGAGACCACATCGGGATTATTTAATGAACTTAAAATATTAACTAATAATCATTGCAAATTAACCTAAGACCATGTGGGACTTAATGAATTAAGTCATTAAAGGTTTAAGTAGGGACACTTAAGCCTAATCATCATTTTATGTGAAACTATAATTTCACTTGGGCCTTAAGTTGGGCCTTTCTATTGGGATTTGATGATTAGGATAATAATGGGCCAACCAAGAACAAGAAATTGGGCTAGAATAATTTAATGGGCCTAAGGAAAGGCCCATGTAAGGGGTTTGGGCCCAATTTGGCAAATTGGGCCATATTTTGGGCCTATATGATTACGAGATATTGGGCCATTAGAAATACCAAATGTTGGACTGGACTAAATAGTTGGGCCTTTGAATGAGACCATGTAAAGGTTGGGCCCAATTTTGGAAAATTGGGCCATATGTTGGGCTTTGGTCCATGGTTTGACTTTTGGGCCTTTAGATTGGGCCTTGGACTGAATAAAGCTATGTTAGGGTAAAGTAGTCTTTTACCCCAAGTATGGAGTTGTGATTATGCATTGGAACCTAATTATTAATTGGGTATTGTTTGATGTTGGCAGTTCGAGAATCTGTCAACCGGCAGTTGGAAGTTCATCCGCGAGACTTCAGCAGTGCCAAGTGAGTCTTCTCACCAAACCAATGGGTCTAAGGCACCAAGGTCGGCCCATTTTGTAGTGGTATACTTATTGTGTAGAGTTATGTGGTACACTAGTTGATGTAGTGATATGTGGTATACCAGTCGATTATATGCTTTATGTTATGCTATGCTATTTGTTATGTGATATTTTCATGAAAGACCATGGAGGAGTCCATGGCACTTGGATGTAAGACCATGTGGGGGAGCCCATGGCTGTCCGGTAGGGAAAGGCTATAGGGGGAGCCCATGTCACTTAGGTGTAAGACCATGTGGGAGAGCCCATAGCATCCTTATGCAGGGATACATGGTAGAGATAGCTTTTGTAGCTAACATGATATGTGGTAGAGATAGCTTTTGTAGCTAACATGATATGTGGTAGAGATAGATTTTGTAGCTAATGTGTCATGTGGTAGAGATAACATTTATAGCTAATATGATATGTGGTATGTGGTAGAGAAAGCTTTTAAAGCTAATATGTTATGTGTTATGTGGATTATGTGTGGGGTATGCTCTGGGGGACTCACTAAGATTTGTTCTTACGATTTACAGTTTTTGGTTTCAAGCTTCATCGATTTGGAAATGAAGGGCTCGGATTGCAGTGCACACACCTATGATTTCCGTAATGATTGATTTTGGGATGAACTCTGATAAAGTTTTTACTTAATGATGACTTGAGGTGTTTGAGATAAATGGTATCAATTTTTTAGCTATATTAAAAATAAAACTTTTACCCTTGATTTTTTGGTCATTACAAGTTGGTATCAAAGCCTTGGTTTGAGGGATTCGGACATACTTTCAGGTGAGTCTGAACTCAAACTGAGGATCTGTAAAGTTTTCAAAAGGAAATGTTTTTTTTAAGTAAAGAATTTCTAAGACAAGAAAGGGTGTGGTGCATGCAATCAGCCGAGCTCAAGCAAGTTTCCCAAAATACCCACATATGTTGTCTGTTATGATTTGATTATGAATTTGTGAATCGCATGCTAGTTAGGGCTAGGGGAGATGCCTTTATATGTTGTATGAGATGGTAGACTCGCATGTTGGTGCTGAGTAGTCAGCAATAGGTTGGCCTGATATGTGATTCTTGTAGCCGCGAGAATATTTGGATGCCATGCTGGACTGAAAATGATTATTGGTATTTGTAACTGCTATGTGTATGCTTTTAAAATTGTACATAGTTAGGATCTTATAGCCTTAGAATAATTGATTTGGCCTTATTTCCTGTTCCTTGTTTGGTTGTGGTCCTTGGGTAGAGTCTATTATTCGACAGTCTATTAGATCCTGTTTTGTGTATAATTTGCATGCATAAGGCAACCGACAGTGAGGATGAATGGATGTGGATAGCGTGAGTTGCGATATGTGGGCTGAATATTTATGGTAGTTCTTTGGGTCGGAGTACATCTACATGAATGTTGCTTTCTTTATGCTTTGTGGAACTCTTAAGTGATAGGAGTCAGCTACTAAGTGGATGTAACGATATACAGGAGGTAGACGACTGGCATCGTGGGGAGTTCTTTAGTAGCTAATGGCAGGGTGAGATTAAGAACCTAGGAAAGCCTAGGATATGTTCCAGTTAGCTTAGTAGAGGTAGTTCAGTGAGGTTAGGAGCCTAAGGGGTGCTTCGGTGGATAAAGCATTGATGTTGGTAGATAATCAGTGCATCAGTGGGGTAGGTGACTTAGAGGATTCGGGAGGATCGTTGAGGAAAGTATGGATAGGTGTGGAAGGTAGTATGGGCCCGTAATACTGAAAGTACATGATCCATACTCGAATCAGTGAGAGTCTTGGAGAATCTAAGAAGCTGATAGGAAGGGGAATTCTTGGTTATGTTCTGATAATGGGGATAGTTGCTAGGCAGAATGCGGATGAGCACGCAAGGAGAAGGACCAGGGTTTGGTCTCGGCTCCGGTAGTGAGCCAGTTAGTGGAAGGACTGCTAGGGTTTTGAGTTCGTCGTGGATCTCTCGTATCGGACGACACATATTGATTGTGCGTTCTATTGCACTTTTGGGATTGGATACTATGTCTTTGGTATGGCTAGTGGCTTGTTATAGAGCAGAGGTTGCTCCAACTATTGCAATTCAGTCGTTGATGATTGAGTTGGTGAGTGTGCCAGGGTGCAAAACCCTGAATGACATGATTTCTAGAGCTCAAGAGCAGGGATTGATTTGGAGCACATTGAGAAGAGGGGATCATATCAGGTACATACATTGGAGGGTCCCAGAAAGGGACCCAAGGGTCCGAGTTAGTTGTGAAGGGCCTGCAGGGACGGATTTAGTGTGGTACTTGCGGGAAACCGCACAAGGGAGTTTTCGTTTCAAGGGTTTTAGTAAGTGTATCTCTGGGTGTGTTTCCCTATTTGTGTTTGGACTATACATTGAAAATTTTGTTATATGCCATTTGAATACCTTGTGTTACGGGGTGGTTAGTGAAAAGTTGATTCCCTCTTTGCTGGTTTGGAGCGTTCAATGTTATCTGGGTCTAGGGTTGAGAGCGGTTTATGGACCTGATGCGGAAGGCCTACAGACAAGAAACAGGTTGTCGACAATTAGTTATTAAAGAGTAAGAAGGATCTGGAATCCTTCAAATCTCATGTATTGCGAAAAATTAATTGAATCTAAGTAGGGGAGAACCGTGATGAGACCGGGATGGGCTTCTCGTCCCCATCGAGGGGAAAATGGCAGCCCAAGTGGTTATTTGGTTTGAGGGTTGTGCAAGTTTGGAGTCCGGTAAGACTCCCCATCATGTGAACCGTGTCTTCTTGGGGGCTTGATAACAGAATTTGGGGAGACAGGCTGGGGATCCAGTCATTAATGGAGTTCAGTTCGAGTGTTCGGTGGAGTACGTGCTCGTCCCTATATGCGTTTTAAATCGATAGATTAGGGGTAAGGCGTTGGGCTACAGTTGTGTTGGAATGAAAGTGTTGTAAGACTACGGGGGATTCGTAGCATTCACAACGACCAGATAGTGTAGGAGATACCGACAGACTGTAGTGTAGCTGTGACATTCACATATTCTTTTGGATAACTTAGGGCATTGTGGGCCATTTTGCAAGGTTGTGAATAGGTTGCAACATAACTGGAATTAGGAAGCGGTAGGTCGAAGGGGACCGGGTATGATGTAAGACTACAGTCATTCTGGTAGCATTCACTTCTTTGCGATGAATTCAGTGGCGATGGGTAGCCAACCTATCATGATCGAATAGATCAGAAGGATAAGATAAGCCATGAGTGGCAGTATAGTTAGGGCAGTTATTGTCAGACAAGGTATCCTTCAGAGGCCACATGGGATAGCTGAGTATGTTTTGGCTCAGCAATCAGTAAGATGTTCGTTGTTTCGAGGGATTATCTAGGCTTCGGTCAAATATAAGTGTATGGCAGGGAAAGTTGGTATGTGACTCTACTTTCTAGTGGGAACCTCAGGTTATCAGAAGTTGCGTAGCTAGTTAGTAGATACGCGTAATGAATTCGCCAATGATTCAGTGTGGGCGCTCTGTCAGGGAGACAGACCCTCTCGAGACTGGATAAATTCAGACAGAGTAGATGTGATCTTGTTGTAGGAGACTTGTTCATCTTCGGGTTCTAGAACCTTACGAACGTTGGCCGCGATTACCTTGGGAAGGCTAGGGTGTGCCTAGAATTTTGACCATGTCGTCCAAGTTGTCGGGTGTGTAAGGGATGGAAAGGAATGATTTCGAGAACGAAATCCAATTTAAGTGGGGGAGAGTTGTAACATTCTGTTTATTTAATAAATAAATAGATAAAATTTGATGAACAAATAGTCACAATAAATTCATATTATTTAAGGGATTATTGGTTTGGGGAGCCGAATGTTATAAATTGGATTATTCGGGGTGTTAAAGTGTAAGTTCAAGACTTACCTCGCAAGGGATTTTAGAATTCAAGGGGGTGTTTGGTATTATTGGGACTTAATATTTAAGGATTTATAGAGGCAAGGTTAAAAAGGTAAATTTTAGGATTAGTTTTGTAAAGATTTTAGAAGATGGGGGATGTTTAGTAAAATTCAGACTTATTTTGTAAAGGAATTCAAGGCAGTGTTTAAATGGTAATTTGTAGACTTATTTTGAAATGATTTCTGGTTGGAGGGGCTGATCTTGACTTTATGGCAATATGTTTGTGTGTCGGGTATATAAGCATACAAACCCTAAACCTAAGGAGATCCTCAGCCGCACCACCCTTGTTTCCCTTAATTGAGGCCATAAACCTCAAGACCCCCATCACCGGTCATCGTCCCTTACTTGCTGAAGCCGAAAACCACCAGAAGCATCATTGCCAAGTGCAGCCATCGGTTACCTCGTCACCGAACGTCGCGGGCAGCCGGAAGAGAACCGATATCTCAGTTATGGTGTTGTGAACGGTGAGTCGTGAGCTATGAATAGCCAAGGGGTTATAGTGGGCCTAACCTCCATCTCTCTCTCTCTCTCTCTCTCTCTCTCTCTCTCTCTCTCTCTCTTTCTCATCGTTCCTCTCAATGTTGGACGTTGTAAACGTCATTGTTGCTGTCGGAGGCTATTGTGTTGTTGTAGTTATTGTTTTCAGGGTGGATTGCTACCATTTCCCCACCACAAACTCCCCTCTATCTCTGTTTGCGGTCATGCATGAAGACTACCGTCATTGTCGCCGTCGTTTTGTGCCACCAGGAGGGGTGGCTCGACTCGTTCACGGCCATATGTGATTTGTGGTGTTTGTATTCGATTATGGTGATGGTGTGAGGCTGCTGGAATGACTTTTTGGTCGGAGATCCGAAGGAAAACCCCACTTCCACCACCATCTGGTAGTAGCTGCCACCACTCTCCATTGTCGGCCACTTCAAGGTGGTTTTGTGTGTGTGTGTGCTTAGCTATGTGTGTGTGTATGTGTTATTTTGGGACTAAAGCCTTGTAAAATGTATTAGAAAGTGAAATAATGAAAAAAAGAAACACTAACTACCACCGTGAGGTGGTGGCTGCCGCCACCGGTTGCCGTGTTGGGTAGCGATATGCTTTGCATTTTCGTGTTTGATTTGGTTGGGATGCTTGAAACCCTAATGGGCCCAATGAAGCCATAATGGGCCTAATGAACCCTAATTGATCAAAGGACCTAGCTATTGGGCTAAGATGGGTTGGAAACACTAACTAGGGTTTGGAAAACCCTAATGTCATGAAACCCTAATTTGGGATTTATCGAGACCACAACGGGATTATTTAATGAACTTAAAATATTAACTAACAATCATTGCAAATTAACCTAAGCCCATGTTGGAATTAATGAATTAAGTCCTTAAGGGGTTAAGTAGGGACACTTAAACCTAATCATCATTTTATGTGAAACTCTAATTTCACTTAGGCCTTAAGTTGGGCCTTTCTATTGGGCTTTGATGATTGGGATAACAATGGGCTAACCAAAAACAAGCAATTAGGCTAGAATAATTTAATAGCCCTAGGGCAAGGCCCATGTAAGGGGTTTGGGCCCAATTTGGAATATTGGGCCATAGTTTGGGCCTATATGATTACGAGATATTGGGCCATTGGAAATACCAAATGTTGGACTGGACTAAATGGTTGGGCCTTTGAATGAGACCATGTAAAGGTTGGGCCCAATTTAGAAAATTGGGCCATATGTTGGGCTTTGGTCAATGGTTTGACTTTTGGGCCTTTAGATTGGGCCTTGGACTGAATAAAGCTGAGTTAGGGTAAAGTAGTCTTTTACCCCAAGTATGGAGTTGTGATTATGCATTGGAACCTAATTATTAATTGGGTATTGTTTGATGTTGGCAGTTCGAGAATCTGTCAACCGGTAGTTGGAAGTTCATCCGCGAGAATTCAGCAGTGCCAAGTGAGTCTTCTCACCATACCAATGGGTCTAAGGCACCAAGGTCGGCCCATTTTATAGTGGTATACTTATTGTGTAGAGTTATGTGGTACACTAGTTGATGTAGTGATAGGTGGTATGCCAGTCGATTATATGCTTTATGCTATGCTATGCTATTTGTTATGTGATATTTTCATGAAAGACCATGGAGGAGTCCATGGCACTTGGATGTAAGACCATGTGGGGGAGCCCATGGCTGTCCGGTAGGGAAAGGCTATGGGGGGAGCCCATGTCACTTAGGTGTAAGACCATGTGGGGGAGCCCATAGCATCCTTATGCAGGGATACATGGTAGAGATAGCTTTTGTAGCTAACATGATATGTGGTAGAGATAGCTTTTGTAGCTAATGTGTTATGTGGTAGAGATAACTTTTATCGCTAATGTAATATGTGGTATGCGGTAGAGAAAGCTTTTAAAGCTAATATGTTATGTGTTATGTGGATTGTGTGTGGGGTATGCTCTGGGGGACTCACTAAGCTTTGTGCTTACGGTTTACAGTTTTTGGTTTCAGGTTTCATCGATTTGGAAATGAAGGGCTCGGATTGATCGCAGTGCTCACACCTATGATTTCCGTAAGGATTGATTTTGGGATGAACTCTAAGAAATGTTGTACTTAATGATGACTTGAGGTGTTTGAAATAAATGGTATCAATGTTTTAGCTATATTAAAAATAAAATTTTACCCTTAATTTTTGGGTCATTACAGGAGGACTTAGTACATACGTATTCACTTTCAATATCAAAGATGAAAGTATTTCAGCAAAAGCTATGGAACAACAATTTGTTTATGGTGATTATGAAAAGCAGTATGGTATTTTGAGAGAATATGCCATGAAATTGAAGTCAAAGAATCCAAGTAGGATTGTGGGCACAATTTGGAAAATTGGACCGATTATGGGCCTTAAGTGATTGCTTAGTGTTGGGCCTTTTAGATCAAAATTTGGGCCAGGGTCTTAGCCCAACTAGGGAAAGGGTAAAGTGGCATTTTTACCCTAATGATGGCTATTAGCTTAGATTGTAATCCAAGTATTAATTGGATGATTATTCTATTGTGATAGCGCGGAGATTTTAGTGAGCCATCAGTCAGAGACTTTTAGTGTGATTCAGCAGCGAGAGGTGAGTTTTCCTCACTATAATTTTGGGTCAAAGGCACTATGGTTGGTGCTTTTTGGATTGTTATCCTATTTTATCGTATGATGCTATGTGTAGTGATATGTTAGATTTATACCATGGTATATAGGATGATGCTATATGTAGTGATATGTTAGATCTATATGACTGTCTGTGCATGCTAGCTAGTGTTTGATATGATATATGTTGATATATGTTATGGTGGGTGGGTTCAGGTTGTCCTGCTTTGTGCTGAAGGAGAACAGACCCAGGGCATCCCGGATAGACTAAAGGCCAATGGGGCGTACCAATCAGGTCGAAGGCTTAGAGAACGTTCCAGATAGGCTGAAGGCCCATTGTGGCGTACCAGTCATGATGAAGGTTTTGTTAGCGTACCAGATAGACTACAGGCCGGTGGGGCATTACAGTCAGACTGAAAGCTTTGTATGCATATTGTTTATGATTATTATTCTGGTTTTGTATTGGGTTGGTATTTTGGGGGAACTCACTAAGCTTTTGGCTTACAGTTTTGTGTTATGTTTCAGCTACCTCAAATGATCGCCGGAAGGCAAAGACATGATCATGCACCTCTTCATGTTTTGTTTTATGATCTTTGGGAAAACTCTGATAATAAACATGTTTTGAAAACTATTTTGTAAATAATGGTGGTTTGCGGAATTGTTTGAAAAGTTTAAAATTGTCATGAATTTATGAATGTTACAAGTTGGTATCAGAGCCTTGGTTTAAGTGAATTGGAGGAACACTTGTGTGAATCCAGTCTCAAACTAAGGAAAAAGATTTTTAAATGGGCAAAATAATCAAGGAGGATGTGATGTGTACGATCAGTCGAAGTCAGTAAGTAGACCCCAAAATACCATATTGTTATTTGATATTATGATATGTTAAAACAGCATGCTAATGATAGGCTCGGGATCTTCAGGATTTTGCATTATGGAATTACATGATTATATGATGCCTGATGGCCTAGGGTTTTTCTCTAATGGAATTGACATCTTGTAACATCCCAAATTTTCCAAATAAAATTTTCAATTTTGGATAACCAAAACATTCCCATAAATATGAAATCCCAATAACAATTGTTTTCAAAATTCATAATATCAAATATTTTATTCAATATATCAGAGTGTCCCAAAAATAAAATCGCCAGAGAGAGTGCACGTTGCACCATCAAGTCTGGCCCTTGCCCTTAGGCTCTGAAGTACCTGAAACAAACAACAAACTATAAGATAATGCTTAGTGAGTTCCCCGTAGCATGCCCCACATAATCACATAATCCAGAATATCTCTATAAGCTATATATAATACTAAAGCCATGCATACAAATATACATAAGGATGTCATGGAAACCTTCCAAGGTCTTACACCAAGTGCCACCGGAAACCCTACGTGGTCTTAACAATCTGCCATGGGAACCCTCCACATCGTCTTTGTTAATTTCCACTTGAACCCCCACGTGGTCTTGGCTACCTACCGTGGGAACCTCCACACGATCTTCTCTAACGATAGAAATAACATATGAGCTAAACATCTAAACATACTAGGAAGCCGTGGAAACCCTCCAAGGACTTATACCAAATGTCATAGGAA
This sequence comes from Lactuca sativa, assembly GCF_002870075.4. Classification (NCBI taxonomy): domain Eukaryota; kingdom Viridiplantae; phylum Streptophyta; class Magnoliopsida; order Asterales; family Asteraceae; genus Lactuca; species Lactuca sativa. The sequence continues at coordinate 63,739,968 of NC_056629.2, read as the reverse complement.
CGTCCTCATGGTCTTAATCTACTGCCACTGGAACCCTCGGGGACTTCCATACAAATGTTATACTGAAATATCACATAATCAACTAACAATCCAAATATCATATAATGGGTCGGCCTTGGTGCCTTGGACCATTGGTATGGTGAGAAGACTCACCTTTCAAGAAATGCTGAACCGATAAAGTCAATCCCAACTTACAGCTCCAACTCAACCGCCTACACTCATTATGTGACCAACTTTGTCAAAGTCCCGAAATACTAGAAATACCCTTAAGATCAAACTTGGTCAACCATAGTCAAAGTCAAGGTCAACAGTCCATGTTGACCCCAACTCGTCGAGTGCATCTAGAAACTCTTCGAGTTCCTTCCGAGTCTAGAAAACCGAAAAATCAAGTCAACTCGCCGAGTTACCCGAGTAACTCATCGAGTTCTTCAGTATCCAGGAGACCGTAAACTCCCATCAACTCGTCGAGTCATCGCACCCACTCACCGAGTTCACTCAGAATCCAAAAAGGCAGGTAAAATCAGCCTAACTCATCGAGTTGGCTATGCAACTCACCGAGTTCCTTCAGCTCTTTTCATGTTCTGTCCTTTTCGGTTGATTTCAAAGCTCCAAACTACAGATCTAGTCCCCTAGGGTGTAGTTACCATGTAAAGTTGCCAACTTTACATGCATCCAAGGCCTTAAGAGGCTAAAACACTCAAAACTAAGCTTATGAAGGGGTTTATGGCATAGGGAAAGGCCAAAGCTTGAATCTTTAGGCGCAAGGAGGCCTAAGGTGTCTAGATCTGAAGTCACAACTTCAAGTCATGCTCGACTCCGAAAGTGGGTTAAAAATGCATCAAACTCCCATGGGAGGAGATCTAAGAAACAAAAGGTCAAGATAGAGACTTTTTACCTCCAATGGATGCTAACACAGGGTAGATGTCGGATCTACAGCCTTCTCCTCACTTCAATCCCTTCAAACTTTGAGTTTTCTTCTAAAGAGCACAAAATTCACTCTCCAAAGCTCACACACACTCAAGAAAGGACTAAAGCACGGCTACTCGTCGAGTTGGGGCCTTCCAGCTCGCCGAGTAGACCCTAAGTCTCGCGTTCAATATTGATCTCTACTCGTCAAATTGGCCTCCCCAACTCGTCGAGTCCCAGTGAAAAACCCTAAAAAAAACTTGCAAAAATAAGTGATACCTGGAACAAGCATTACACACCATTACTGTAGTTGCTTAGTGTATGCATTGTGGTCATGTATAACTAAGATTCTGTATCCTGAGAATGTTTGGTCTGGCCTTATTTCTTGTTCTTGATTGATGAAGGGCTTAGTGTAGGATCAGATATTCGACTATCTATAAGGTCCAGTGTTATGTATGGCTACCATACATGAGTGCTGCAGGGTTGGTGTAAGTTTCATGGATGAGTTGTGTGGGGTCACCTGGCAAATTTCGAGATGTTTAGCCTTTCCTATAGGGAGTAGAGATTGAGTGTATGATCATGCTAGTATGTATTTTTATCGTGTTGTGATGCTCCTCTAAGACAAATATGGGTAGGTGGGGAAGGTAGTATGGGCCCGTACTACTGAAAGTATTGGACCCGTACGTGTAACAGGGAAGTCACAACCCCTAGGGATTTGTTGGGAGTTGGTTACCCTGATATAATATATGTATTATCCGATATCCTCCTATTTTATTTTCTATATGGCGACTACGCGAATATTTGAGGTTGGGTCTGGATCAGGATCAGGAGCTGGTAGTCAGGGTGGGTCACGCGCGTGGGATGAAAGGATCACGGAGATCCTACAGGAGGAAGTTGTTGCTCACTTCTGAGCTTAGTTTCTAGAGATGTTTGGGTCGATTAAGACCACCATGATTGAGTACTTTGACAAGCGTTATGCTGTTTTGTCTGAGGTTGATGCTGATGCAACCACCGTAGCCGTTGCAGCTGCAGGAGTTGGATCGGGTCGGGTTTTTCAGTATCGGGACTTCGAAAATACAAAACCGCCGACTTTCAATGGAGTTCTTGATCCGATCATGAGATGGCTATCTGATGTTGAGGGATGCTTTTTCACCTGCTCTTGCCTAGCTGACCAGAAGGTCAGGTGCACTCTGAACCTCCTGCTGTCTGGAGCAAATGATTGGTGGAGACTTGTACTTGATATGTGCCACGAGTAAAGTGCGAGAGGTTGGCGCAGGTGTTTTTGGACCTGAGGCAGGGGACGGAGTCAGAGACAGAGATCACCATGATGTTTATTGAGAGGGCTATGTTTTGTCATGAGTTTGCTTTAGATTAGGCTCATATGACCCATTACTTGTGCACACTACAAGAAAAACAGCCTTTTACGACGCTCATTGCGCGTCGTAAAAGGCTCAGACGACGCGCAAATGCGTGTCAAGGAAGGCACTGTCATAAAGAGAGACGACGCGCATTTACGACGCTCATTTACGACGCGCAATTACGACGCGCGTTTACGACACGCAATGCGTATCAAGGAAGGCCCTGTCATAAAGGAAGATGACACGCATTCGCGTGTCGTAACCTTACGACGCGCGTGTTAATGACACGCAATGCGTATCAAGAAAGCCCCTGTCAAGAAAGGCCATGTCATAAATGAAGATGACACACATGTTTGCGTATCGTAATTTTAAATGTTTAAAAAAAAATAAATTTATATATTTATTAATTTTTAAATTAAATTTGCATTTAATTTCTCATAATAGAAATAAAATACCATATACAAAAAATACAATCCATTGCATAATATAAAATAAAATTTCATACTCAAAAAATAAAATAAATTGCACAAATTGTAATGTCATACAAAGAATCATTCAAATGTTAAACAAATATAATACATTGCTAACATGGGTTATACATTCCTATAAAACTAACAAATAATCATACAACTCTGTTTCTTACTGGAAAGGAATGTCAAACATGATTACAAGTCTCCCTTAATCTTGATTACTCACCTGCTTAAGTAGAATGTTGTTGTTGAGAAGGTTACCTAGCAACAGAGAAGTATACCAAGACATTTGTAGGAGAAGAATACTCTCAATAAGATAATTTAATTAAAAAAAATGTAATGATAATGATAATGAGTTCATACCTGTGAAGTAGTGCAGAATGCTCATCATCATATGTATAAAGCTCATACTGCTTTGCAAAAGCATTTCCAAGAGAAATGACCCAATCAATGTCTTGAACAACATCCAAAGTTTCTGCAAGAAACTACAAACAAAAAAAGAAATAAATAATAATGACATGAAAAGTAAGGCTATCAGTCTATAAACTCAACAATAAAACAAAACAAATTATTATTAAAATCAAATAATGATAATACAAATTGTTAAAAATTATGGCACAGCAGGGTCTTCTATGCATGTAGATTGATAAGGTTGTTTCTTTTTTACTTAATAAAATCAAAATGACTTGTCGTGCTAAGTGAGAGGTTGGTCACTTTATGTATTAAGACCCTCCCTATTATGTATTAAGACCCTCCCTATTACAATATTACCCTTGTTTATTTTTTTATTTTATTCAACTTTTGACAATCTCATGAAAAAGGCACTATCGAACCCAGAGCTCATATCATAAGTTGATTTCATAAAAAGATATAAAAAGAAAGACTAAAGAGCCAGTACCAGTTGATCAAACCCATGACAATATTCTAAAGAACAAAATTTGACAATATCCTAGACCAAATGACCATTTTTACCTTACATTCTAAAGAACAAAATTTGACAATACTCTTTAACGTGAGAGGATTGATCAGCATCATGACTTGATGGACTCTGCAACACAAGGAATAATTAAAATGAAATACAAAAACTTTGCAACACAAGGAATATAATGGACTCTGTAGTTTTGATCAGCATCATTTTGAGCTTACTCAAAATACAACAGTCCTGTTGTGTTGATAAGGTAGAACGCGTAACTCACAATATGACTTGATTGCCTTCATAAGGCATTGTTTTTCAAGATTCTCAGATTTTTGAATAAAACTCAGCAAATTATCCTTGTGCGAGACTCTCTCAACCTGCAAACCCAAACAGAAACTATTTGACTTTTCACTTTAGCATATATATACTGCATACTACTGATACTGAGAAACTTAAAACTCTTTGATTACCATCTGCTCAATGATTGGGCCCCCATCAAGCTCCTCCGTGACAAAATGGGTTGTGGCACCAATCAATTTGACCCCAACTTCAAAAGCCTGTCATTCTCCAGTAAAAAACATAAAAACATAAAAAGCTTAAAACAGAATTTGGAAATTGGAACACAGAACCTGCCTGCCTAGATGGATTTCCTCCCTTGAATGATGGCAATAAGCCATGATGTATGTTGATCACATCCTTCCCATATCTTTTCAAAAAGTTTCCAGACAACACCTGTCCTGGGTAAATAAACAAATAAGACCTTTTTCCCAATCCTGTTGCTATACTACTACTAGAAAAACATTTACCTGCATGTATCTAGCAAGGACCAAGAAATCTGTATCTTCAACCAACCCCAATATCTCATCTTCTACATTCTTCTCCTTTGACTTGGACAGATAATGATATGGAATCTCATGTCTTTCAAGGAACCGCATCACATGGGTATTCCCCACCCTATCATGATTGCTGTTCAAAATACAGACATATTATACACATCATTTACTGGTCAAAGATAACAAATAAAAAAAAAGATCCATGCTTTACCTGATTACAGAGCTTATCTGAACCGGAAGTTTTCCATCTTGCCAAGCATGCAGTAGATCAACAAGACAATGGTCCTGCACCAGCAACCTCCTTACTAATGTAATACTATTTTTGGTTTTCACTAACAATTTTTTCTAGAAAGAAGAAGAAGAACCTGCTTAGAAGCAAGAAGAGCGATTTTATATTTGGGGTCTACAGAAGGCACTCGAACAAGCGATTTAACTGCATTGAACATCTTTGATAGGTCAAGTAAGTCCTCGTTCATTTGCTTCCGCTGCCATTTAATTGGGTCGAACACAAACTCACTGAAACACAATTTATTCTTACTTGTTACTTATCAACTTCATGTCAAGTTGGGATTATTAGTAGATTAATATACTTGCACTTGTAAAACCAACATACAGGGGAAAAATCCATTCATTGATTGGGATAAAAAAAAGAAAGATGCCCAACGTATACAGGGGAAAAAATCCATTCATTGATTGGGATAAAAAAACATACAAAAGAAATACGGACCTCCTTTGAAGTCATTCAATCTGGCTAACGCAGAAAACGGATTGTCGTCGGTATCAGCAAGTGATGACTATATTCCTTTTTCTTTATTTCTTCACATCACCATGGTACCTCCGACCCACCATGACCGTCGATGAACACCAACAACAATCCCTTAAAATGTTATGAAATTGAGGCTGACCCGCCACCGACTGAATCGCCACAGTAGCATATCGCCTGGAGAATCCAAATAAGAAAGAAGAGGTGGGGAAAGGAAGCAGATGGCAGAAGGAAAGGAAAAGAAAGAAAATAAAATAAAAGGAGTCGAGACGAAACCTGAAAGTATTCCACTGGACCAAGAAAAAACCCTAAATCTTCTCATTTTCTGCAATCGATTGTAATAATCACATCAACATGGCACCTCCGACTCACCACCACCGTCGATGAAGACCAATCGGGAAATCGAAGCAGATCTTTACCATTTGCGTTCATAAGAGGTCGGAGTGGATATTAGCGAAAGCAGCGATGGTGGAGAAAATGAGAAAGAGTTAGGGAATCGATGCCCTCTACCAATTAGATCACACGGGACCAACAATTTTTCCTTCCTCCCAACCCCGAAAGACGTGGAATCAATGCCCTCTATTTTTGGAAGTCGGATCGATGGATACTCGTCCTTGTTAGATTTTTTTTAGGCTTCAAAATTGATAGATTTTTTTTTTCGATTCTTTCAAGTTTGAATCAGAAAATGAGAAAGAGTTAGGGAAATCAAGAGTGCAATGCTCGTCCTTGTTAGGTTGAAGATGAAAGATAGATAGAAGATAGAAAAAAAAAAAGGCGGGTTTTCAAAATTTTGGGGATTTCATTTCCCCCCTTGTCTACTAAAAGCGCGTTTCATTAAAATTATAAAGCGACAGGTACAGACGACGCGCGTTTAAGATAAAGCGCCCTCCGTGTTTTTAATTTTTTTTCTTGAGACACCAAATTAAGGGCACGCAATAAAGCGTGACGTAAATCCTTAAATTTTTTGGAGAGATGACACTATTTTAAGGGCACGTCCTTTTGCGTATCGTTAATTATCGCGTGTCGTAAAAAGCGCGTCATTAAAGGTCTTTTTTCTTGTAGTGGCATGATCAAGACGAATATCAGGCAGTTCTTTTCACCTAGCGATATGACTCTTTGTTGGAGATGCAGGAAGCCGCTAGGTGGTGTGAGATCGAGATAGAGCTTCAAAAAAGGGAGCAGAGATCGGCCACAACACAGTCGCAGTCGACGCCAAAGCGGTTTAAGACCATTGATTCTAGATCTGGGGTCGATTAGGGGGTGTGTGCCACAAATGTGGCAGTGAGGGCACTATGTGAGGGATTGCCACCAGTAGCACCCTGATCTGAGTACTAAGAGCTGCTACCATTGTGATTGGCTTGGCCATATGAAGGTCAACTGTCCATTTCTCTCCGCCAAGCCGGCGTAGGCTTTGATCATGAATAGGTATCAGGGGAGGGCAGAGACCCCGAGGACTCAAGGTCGTGCATTCTAGCTTACTGTTGAGGAGGCCAGAGTAGCTCCAGATGTTGTGAATGGTATGTTTCTATCCGTTATCTTGTTGATTATGTTTTATGTTATGCTTATATGTATTTGCCTCTGTTAGGTATGTTTCTAGTGAACTCTTTTCCTGCTCTAGTGTTGTTTGAATCGGTTACGAGTCGGTCCTTTGTATCTCGATCGTTTTGTAGGGAGTTTGATATGCCCATTGGGGAGTTAGAGTGTCCGTTGCAAGTTTCTATCGCTAACGAACATGGGGTTTCTACATCGTCAATATATCAGGGTTGTATTCTAGAATTCTTCGAGGTACCTTATTCGATCGATTTGATCCCTATCCTCATTAGGGATGTTTGCGTGATTGTGGGTTTGGTTTGGCTAATTCGTTTCATTTCTATGATTGATTGTGAGGGCCATCGTGTGGTAGTACAAACCCCAAGTGGGGGAGAACTGTTATCTATGGAGAGGGAACCAGGATTGGTTTAAGGTTTTGTTTTGCAGCTAGAGCTCAACAGTATATTCAGCATGTATGTGCGGGTTATTTGGATTATGTGGTGGATACACGTGTTGGGGATCAGGTTTAAGTTTCAGAGGTTCCGGTGGTCAGAGAGTTCACATATGTGTTTCCATAGGAGTTACCCGGTGTGCCTCATGAGAGGTAGGTCAAGTTCTGGATTAAACTTATGCTAGGGGTGACCCTGATTGCCAAGGCGTCGTATCTCTTGGCACTGCCTGAGATGCAGGAGCTGCTAGGCAAGCAATTCATCAGGCCGAGCAATTCACCGTGGGGAGCACCGATTTTGTTTGTCAAGAAGAACGATGGTTCACACCGGATGTGCATTGATTACCGAGAGTGGAACAAGTTAACGGTGAAGAGCTGCTATCCCCTTCTGTAGATTGATGACCTTTTTTTATCAGTTGCAGGGGCATTTTAGTTCTCCAAGATAGATTTGATGTCCGGGTATCATCAGGTCAATGCGAGAGAGGAGGACGTAGAGAAGACCGTGTTCCAAACTCGTTATAGTTATTACGAGTTCGTAGTGATGCTGTTTGGGCTCACTAATGCGCCTGCAATATTTATGGTTTTGATGAATCGAGTATGCAGGTCGATGCTCAATTGTTTGGTTATTGTGTTCATTGATGATATCTTGGTATATTCCAGGACCGGAGAGCAGCATGAGGAGCATCTTCGTGAACTTCAAGGGGTTTGAGGCGAGAACAGCTTTATGCTAATTTCTCGAAGTGCGAGTTTTGGTTATGAGAGGTTCAGTTCCTTGGACACCTCGTGAACCAGGATGGGATATTGGTCGATTCAGCCAAGATCGAGGTTGTGATGCAGTTGGAGATTCCGAAATCTCTCTCGGATATCAGGTGTTTCTTTGCTTTGGTAGGGTATGTTGGATTAATGTCTAAGTCCATAACTATAATTGGTAAGACTTGACCCGACCCGGCATGGTCCATTTGGGTTGCATGGCATCATGCACTTGGATAGAATTTAATGAGAGAAATAAGACACTTATGGTTATTAATATATTATAAGTTCTAGTATATTAATAATAAGAATAATAAGATTATTTAATTAGTATTGATCAAGAATTAATCTAGGATTAATTAAGTGATCAAAAGAAGACTAATTAAATATATGGGTTGATTGTGTAAATCATCCATACTTGTATAGTGGGCTAATGCTCCATGGATAATCAAGTTGGGCTAAAACCCATAGGATGGTTCATGGATGCTCCATGGTGTATTTGTACCCATGGATCATGGAAATGAAAGGCCATGTCAATTAGGGTTTACATGGTGTAACCCTAACTATATAAGCATCTTATTCTTGACCAAAATCGGCCACTAGTGTGTGGTGTAAGAGGGCTAGCCGATTTCATGAGTTGTAGTTTTCTCTCAAGTCATTCCATGTGTATTTGGTGTTGTGTGAACCATTTGAGGTGTCACACTTGGGGCACTAGGCACTCAAGCTTCATGAAGACTTTCTACACCAAAGAGGTATGTATTCTATCTTGCTATAGTCATTGTTTTTGTATGCTAGATTAGGATAATACCTTGGAAGTTCTTATTTGCATGTATAATAGAGAAAACATAGATCCAAGGTATTTAGGGTTGCATGTACACTTAGGAGTGTTAGAATGCTCAAAACCCAACAGTGGTATCAGAGCCTAGGCTTGTTTTCTTGTTATACCTGCAATAGAAGCTGAAAAAAAACGAATTTGGTGCTGTCTGGTCATCAGACTCGGCGAGTCCATCAGAGGACTCGGCGAGTCCATGCCTAAAATGTGATCAATTCGATCCAACTCGCCGAGTTGGTTCATGCACTCGACGAGTTGGACCCCCAGACAGCATATTTTCGAGTTTTTTTGGCTAGAAATGCACTAAGAACATTACCCTAAGTTGTTTTTGAACTTATAAACTTATTTTTGATGTGGTAATGTTCATGCTAATCCATTTTCAAAGATAATTGTCAATAGATTCATGTTTTGTATTAGTTTAAGGTTTAGACTAATTACATGAAAAAGTTTGATTTGAATTATCTTGTTCTTATGAGTTGCTTAGATTAATAGGAAAGTTATGTGAAATTATTGTTTTCAATCCAAATTAATCTAAGAGTTGATTCTAAAATGTGTTTGTGTAACTTGTCCTCAAGTTATATGAAAAGTCACATTTAAGTTTCATAAAACTCATAAAAGTTGGCAATGGTTACAAAATGAAGAGTCTTGTGTCATTGAATAATTTTTTTATGACTCCATAACTTGTCCTCAAGTTATGGAAGTTCAAGAGTCACTTCATTAAAGGAAAATATGTAACCATAATTAAATCCATAAGTTATAAAATAAAGAAAAAGTTAGTTCTTTTATTAGTTTAAAGTCTTCCACAACTTGTCCTCAAGTTATGCAACTTGAAGAGTTATTGGATTAAAACTACTTTAAACACATAAGTTATGGATTTAATTAGTTTTGAATAGTTTCAAAACTTGCCCTCAAGTTTTGGAATTTGTAAAGTTTTCACTTATGAATACTTTAATTCCAAGTTAGCCCTTAGAATTTTAAAAGTTAAAATTCAACCCTTATACTTTATAATATTATAAGTTAATAATATATAAATGTATAAGAGTAAAATCAGTCTTACCGCTAGTACGCCTCATTCACGAAGCCGGTCTATAAGGTGGGTATAAGGTTGTTGCCTATAAAATGGCAACTTAATGGGTGTCCACTCTCACCCACCGCTTGCTTGACTGGTGGAGGGTCGTTAGCCGAACGGGTTTGACAGGACTAGAATTCTCCCTTCATTAAAAGTATTAATGATAATACTAAGTAACTAAACTCTTAATAATACCCAATCTTAGTTACTTAGGAAAAATGTGAATAAGGTGCTAATCCATGAAATTACACTTTGCACTTTGTTTAAGTCGGTTAGTGGAGCGTGTGTGGTTAACCGGCACACTAACACGTATTTAACAAGGTAGGCAAAGGGTGACTTAATGTTTATCATAGTATCGATGGAGCGTGTGTGGTTAACCGGCACATCGATTAAGGGGTAAACACTTAAGGGTACCAAGTAATTTGCATGGTTACTTCACACCTTGTTTTGTGATCCTCGGCATCCCAGTCACAAAACCTGAAGGGCACACTCGAGATTGAAACATGCCTTTGAACAGTTCAATGAATCTCAAAGATCTAGGAGTTTCAAAACCAATTAAAACCTAATAATACATTTCGTTTATCTTGGTGGAAATTGGTGAATCGTCATTCACCTACCTTCAAATATTTTATAGCTTGGATTACGGCATACCTCTTCTAAGTTATAAAATAGTTTGTTGGGTCCTAGCCTTAATATTTCATATTGGGTGTCATATTAAGGACTTTAAATCAACTATCTTGAATATCTCCCAAAAGATGTCTGTTTTAGACACCTATGATCTTCCCAAATCTCTTGAAACAAGCTTTCCTAAATGAAGATGATGTCCCATGGAAATCATACTTCATTCACCTCCTCCAATTATTCTCCCCAACCCACAAGTTCTTGAAAAGTTTAAGGTCACTCAAGCCCTATTGGCAAGGCAAGGTCTAGGTGTGATCACATCTTGGAGATGTAGTCACATATTGACAAGCCGGGAGAGTTGCGTGTCAAAGTCTTGAGAAAGTTGGTGGTTCAATCACTTTCTAAGTCACATAGTGAGTTCCTTTGGGACACCTATGAAACAGACTATAACAAGACCCTTAATGATCTTATCTATTTGCTAAGATCAACTTCCTAAAACTTTATGGACATTGACAATGATGACATTGGATATCCAGTAAAGCATTCTCTTCCCAATGGAAAGGGATCGGCCATAGTCAACTCGGTTGACCAAATGGTAAAGAGAAAAAGCTAAGTCTGTGATAGTCTCGGGTACCATTATCAAAGGGTCCATATGTTTATATTGCCAAAGGAAGGGGCATTGGTTGCGAAGCTGCCAAAATTTACCTAAGGATGTTAAAGTCAATAAGTTTGACTCTACTTCAGGTAAAGTCCACTATCTAACTCTGTTAAGTTTCTATTCTGAGATTCTTGATACATGATGTGACTAGGTCACATGGTGATGTTTTAAGAATCAAAGAAAAAGTGGAGAAACTTAAAGAAAGAATATGCTGAATCTGATAGCATAGATGGATTTCTATCGCATAGTTTGAAAAATCGGATTCTTGAGCTACTTCTTAGGAGTTATGAGATATTGCTTAGGAATAGATAACAACAAGTTTTCATATGGATTGTAAGGATAGTTTTCCGCAAAGTTTTAAAATAAAAGAAAATTTTTGATTTTATTTATTTTAAAATATCCTTACAATGGCATTTGAGGAAAAATTGTTGCTTATTTGATTCCATTAATAGCAAGAGTGGAAATATGAAATTGATTCTTTCATTTGTGGTAATGTCAAAATTTACCAAATAAGGAAAGATTCTCATCACCCAAGTTTCAATTGGACCGGAACTTGGAATCATGCAAGTTGTATAGCATGATGAATGAGAACTTTCAAGTATTGGAAAATTAAGACTAATTACTTGTTCACATGGATGTGTGAGTCAAGTGAAGGACTAAGGGATCGAGTACACATTCTTGTGCACTGGTCAAGTCGACCACAAAAGATTGATAAAACTATTCGTCATAGTTTACTAAAGCTCAGTAAATATGATTATACTTACAAGCTTAAGTGTAATTCTGAGAAATTGGAAAAAGGTTCCAATGTAAGGCAGAGCGAATAAGAAGAATCAAATTAGGCAGAAGGATAAAAGTTTCTCAAATCTGAAAAGATGGGAGAGTACTTTAGTATCAGTTTTGTGATCATCTTAATGATTAAGAAACCATATCACAATTAGTTCTCTAAGGAAATCTTAGTGCATTCTTATGACTAGGAAGAGGGATCTTGAATTGTTGAAATGGTTAAATCAAGAAGATGAGTCATACTTCGTTCCAATACAAGTCTTAGAGTCATACTCCAAGATTGTAAGTTGAGTGACATGTCTCAAAGAAGGTTTAAAACACTTGTCAAATGTAAGAGTAAAAGTTTCCTATGTACATTTGAAATTGGTAAGTTGTGATGTTTTGGATAAAACAAAGACCAACTTAGGCCAATTGTGTGAAGTGTTTGTCTTGATTAAGAATCCTCACTATCTCTTGGATGTTTGACAAGGGAGTCTTATAGGTCAAGAGGACAGTGGGAGTCTTAAAGGTCTTGAAAGTCTCAAGAACTAATCAAGAATAAAACCTGAAGTTCTTTACTAGCACACGACTTGAGGTTTACAACCTATCGTGTTGACATATTCTGTGCCCATTCCAGTTAAAGTTGGGTTTGCATATGAGTTCTTAGAGTTCTCAATTGGTTGCACAACAACTTGGAAGCAATGGTAGGCCCTTGCGCTGCCAGGTGGCAAGAAATTAAGATTGAGTTCAATCCATATGAGTTTGGATTTGTCATTATCCTTGCCTTGTGGCTATGGTTTTGACAATTCAAATGGATAAGAACACATACACCATTACAAATCTAAGTGTCATAAGGTTTCTCTCCGATTCATGAAAATGATGGTGAGGAAACACTTTCACTAAGTAGATTTTAGCTAGATAGCAATTGTGATATTTGCATTCTCAAAGTCGTTAGTGGAGCGTGTGTGGTTTACCGGCACACTAACTTGGACTTGTGAGAAGTGGCAAAAAGGTCTAACCATTATGATTACGGCATCCCTCTTCATAATTGTTTAGACACACAAGTGTGTTATCTAAGGGAAGGTGTATGATTTTGATAAAGTCTTATCAAAACAATCTAGTTTCAGAATTCTGAACTTTGGTAAGAAAGTCAATAGAGTATTGATTTCTAGAAGTTCAGCTGATCTTTGAGTACATGTCAGAGCTAGTGGGAGTATAAGTGTTATGCTAATAATCATCATGTTAGTGGGAGAATGATAATTATGATAATTATTGCAAGTTAGCAATGTTAATTATAGAAAACAAAAAGTTTCAATTCGTGAGGTTGCAGGGGTTGGAAAAGTTGTTTTGCTATAATTAAGGGAGAGGAAATTATACTTCATCTCAAATCTATAAGCTTAGATCGTGAGGTTTCAATCATTTAGTCAAGGATATATATGAATTTCATGTTGGAATGGCTCAACATAAGGAAATTCTGTATATGGATCCATTATTTGCGTTCTAAAATTCGATTATGATTACGGCATCCCTTTTCATAATCTGAATTATGAGAACTTGGCAAATTGAAATGGACATATTATAGCAAAAGACTGGTTTAGTCTTTATGTGAGACATCATTAATCGATTCCCATATGCTTCGGATATAGGATCGATTACATGTGCTATATTCATCCTTTCTAAATTTTTCCAAATGCCTAGGGCATTAAGAAGGGAAAAGGTTTAGAACTGGATATGACTAAAAGGATTAAACAATTGTCGAGGACAATCTAAGGTTTACCAAAGATTGGTTGCTCAAGGACAGTTGGAAGTATAGTGATAATTCTGGAAGGACCATATTGACATAATCTGTAAGGAGGCAACTCTTGTTCAGAAGTGATAGTCAAAATGGAATCTGGAAATGTTTCAAAGTTAGAATTTTCAATCTGTGTAAGATTAAGGAAACTTAATGCAAGAAGGATGTTTCCAAGGAGTTGATCTCCTTTGGAATGCTCTGTAATGATTGTTGTCAAGTCTTTCTGATTTTGTACATAATCATTACAAGAAGATCAATGCATATAAGTTTAGAATCTAACAGATTTCAGTAAATGGCATGAATTTGGAATTCTTGCATTTGCAGTAAGGATTTGGGAGTGTGAAAAAAGAATCATTGAAGTTATGTTCAATTGATCTAGTTCACAAAGTAAAGATCATAGACAAACATAGTATGCATACTTGGTGTGTGGCATGACTAGTGTTTAAGAAAACATAGTGTACATGCTTGGAGCATGGGACAACTACTGTTTTAAATTCAAGAATAAAGTTGATAGCTGAAACAGTATACAATGAATAATGTGTAATCATATGGTGATAAATAAAAGGTGTTTTATTTATGTTCAAAGGGTTGATACCATATTGGATTCAATTATTATTGTGTTTCATTTTGCATGTTTTGACTTCCCGAATAAACTGAGTTATTCTTCCGGAATGACTAAGTTATTCAAACCATCCACAGTCGGTCATATGTTGGAAGTAGATATGAATTAAGACTGTCATGGGTTGGCTTGTAGAGGTCTAAGGTGTTGGACAAAGGGCTACAACACTCATGAGTGCTCATAAGTTCTGAGTATTGGATTCAACCCGCGCTCATTGGAATCACTTCATGGATTTTATCACGAGTGATCATGAGACGATAATATCTTATATTCTTCAAACCTAGAGATATGAGTTGTTACTATGAGTTGATAGTACATTGATTGCACGAAAACGCATTTGGTAACTCGATGCTATAAAACGTGCCTTTGTGTATGATTCAACAAGTAGTAGAGCAAGCCATATGAGTCGAAGTTTATCCGTTCCTTTTACCTTCGGGATAAAAGCGATATCTGTGGGCCCCTCGATGATTTGATGATGACAAATGGAAGTGCTCGGCCGGGCCAGGACTGATTTGATTTGTTCAATTAGTCAGTCGTCATAAATCGCAAATCGGGAAACAACAAATGGACAGAGAGAATGATTATAATCCATGTCTCAGTCCATATGATATCTAGAATGGAGGAATATATGATCCCTTATCTAATGGACAAGTCATTGACAAAGGTCAGAGTTCATCGACAAGGTCAGAGTTCGACATAAGCTTTTGAGAGCTACGATTGCATTTGGTTCCTGAAGTCATACGTAATAATAGTTTTAGACTTATCCAAGTGGGAGACTGTTGGATTAATGTCTAAGTCCATAACTATAATTGGTAAGACTTGACCCGACCCGGCATGGTCCATTTGGGTTGCATGGCATCATGCACTTGGATAGAATTTAATGAGAGAAATAAGACACTTATGGTTATTAATATATTATAAGTTCTAGTATATTAATAATAAGAATAATAAGATTATTTAATTAGTATTGATCAAGAATTAATCTAGGATTAATTAAGTGATCAAAAGTAGACTAATTAAATATATGGGTTGATTGTGTAAATCATCCATACTTGTATAGTGGGCTAATGCTCCATGGATAATCAAGTTGGGCTAAAACCCATAGGATGGTTCATGGATGCTCCATGGTGTATTTGTACCCATGGATCATGGAAATGAAAGGCCATGTCAATTAGGGTTTACATGGTGTAACCCTAACTATATAAGCATCTTATTCTTGACCAAAATCGGCCACTAGTGTGTGGTGTAAGAGGGCTAGCCGATTTCATGAGTTGTAGTTTTCTCTCAAGTCATTCCATGTGTATTTGGTGTTGTGTGAACCATTTGAGGTGTCACACTTGGGGCACTAGGCACTCAAGCTTCATGAAGACTTTCTACACCAAAGAGGTATGTATTCTATCTTGCTATAGTCATTGTTTTTGTATGCTAGATTAGGATAATACCTTGGAAGTTCTTATTTGCATGTATAATAGAGAAAACATAGATCCAAGGTATTTAGGGTTGCATGTACACTTAGGAGTGTTAGAATACTCAAAACCCAACAGGGTAATCTTGGATATTCATTCTAGATTCTCCAAGATTGCAGTACCCCTCACTCGTGTAATGATGAAGGGGTGAATTTTCGATGGGGCCTAGAGCAGCAGTCGGCATTTGATACCCTTCGACAGAGATTACGTGAGTCCCCGGTTCTGACCCTCCCTGAGGGAATTGAGGATTTTGTGGTATTCTGTGATGCATCCATCATTGGTTTCAGGGAAGTCCTCATGAAGAGTGGACGGGTGATAACTTATGCTTTGCGGCCTCTGAAGCCTCACGATACGTGGTATCCCACACATGATCTGGATTTGGGGGTAGTGGTTTTCACCCTCAAGATTTGAAGGCACTATATTTATGGGGTCTGATGTACTATCTAAACGGATCACAAGATTCTGAGGTAAATTGTAAGGTCCTGAAACTAATCTTACCAGTGATCAAGCAAACAAAACAATCAATAACAAGGAGAATGAAGTAGAAACAGAAATCAAAACAAGCTTGCACACGCTTCTATTAATGAAAAATGTCTGGTACAACTCGTCTACAGCAACCGTGAACTCTGATGGCATCAACAACCAATAAAAGACTTATAAGACCTCTATATCTAGTGACATGGGCCGACTTATGTTTTTGGCCATAAACAGCTTAC
This sequence comes from Lactuca sativa, assembly GCF_002870075.4. Classification (NCBI taxonomy): domain Eukaryota; kingdom Viridiplantae; phylum Streptophyta; class Magnoliopsida; order Asterales; family Asteraceae; genus Lactuca; species Lactuca sativa. The sequence continues at coordinate 63,723,459 of NC_056629.2, read as the reverse complement.
GACCGTAAACTCATGCTCTGGCCGTAAACAGCTATACAAGCTACCAAAAATGTATTTATACCAAAAAGAACCTATTGCAACGAAAGCCTAGACCAAACCATTAATTAGACCCTTCAATCTCCCCCTTGGTTTGGTGCTAGCTTGAAGTTAATCTTTGTCAATTACCATCACATCTGCCTGCCCCATTGTCCCATGCCACATGCGTTTATTTATGATCTCGGCAACCATGGATGTGTATTCCTTCACGACTGAATCAAATATCTCCTCAGCAACTTTAATTTGATGAAGGCTTAGATGATGAATGTCCCATTTCCTGAACTGGAACAAATCCCTTCGATCGTACAAACGGATGCATCCATCTTTTAGTTTGATAACAGTAGATGTTGTATTTTCATCGAATACCCAATAAAGCATGGAGCTTAGGTATCCATCCGGGTAACTTTGAAGCACGAGGATTTGTTTGACCTGATTTGTTGTAGGCCACATCACCACCTGAAGTGGATGACCAGTTTTGGGATCTATGACATCAAGATAATTCTTATGACAGACTCATCGGTCTTCATGGAGGGAAAGCCGTTTTTCACAGGATCTTCAAGAAAATGTTTGAACTGAGTTGCCTGTTGATTATCTGAAGGGTTTGCAAAAGGAGATTGGGACAGCTCTAAAAGATCCACCCTAGTCAACGAATTAAAATCATGACAATCTTTATAGAGCTCCGTGTTACCATACTTTCTCCGCACGATCCACATATTTAGGGTGTCATGAAATCCCCAGGAAATGATCTCTGATCGATCACCATACGTGTCTCTAAACCGTACGGCCTCAAGATCCGTAACAGTGATTGCGGATTGACTCCCTGGTGCGTTTTTGTCGGAACTTCACTTGAACAAGAGTTGTCCCTTTTGAGCAGCTTTAGCTTGTCTATCACGAATAATTTTTGCAACATGTGGAGCATGAGCGGGTTCTTCTTCAAAACGGTGCACGACCCGTGAAGTTTGAGCAGTTGGCACAACAATAGGATGAGATTGAGAATAAAGATTGATTTTGTACTCATCTACATATGTTTTATATTTGGCACCAATATCTTCTTCAAGCTTCTTCTTTAGATCAAAATAACTAGAGGTCAGGAGATTAAAATGAGCTTGAAGCTCAGAGATTTGCTTGGTCTTTGTTGCCTTATCTTCCTGAAGATCAGAAACTTGAATCTTCAGATTTGTATTCTCACTCAAAAGATCTTCGACTCGAATACTGAGCTCTATATTCTTCTGGTCAAGCACATTCACTCTCCTTTGAAGCTCATCAACCACAGAGTCATCTTCTCCTCAATGACCTTCTCTAAAAGCAATTCATTTAGCTTTAGAAGAAGGTGCAACAGTTTGTTCATGGGCAAGATGCAAAGCTAACCGCACAGAGGCCTCATCAAGATCTGGCCTTGGAGTAGAAAATCCTGGTGGAGCAGAGGAGCCACCGGCTTCAAAAATGGTGCTAGGACCTCCACATAAAGGTTTTGTTGATACAATAGTAGGGGTAGTTGTTGGCGTAATCGGCAAACCATGAGTCAAGTTAGAATCCAGAGGCCCAAACCTAGGATCACGTCTTCTTCTTTTGGATGGAGGTTATAAGGTCTGGTCTGTTGTGCGATCACCCTGAAGTGGTTCAAATGTAGGTCAGGCACCGTCAAGGGGAGGAATCCCTAACACTGTCACCATTGGAGTTGTAGAACCAACCACTTGCTTTGTAGAAATGGGTGTTGAATCAAGAACGTCTTCAGAATCCCTTATCTCCGTTGCTGGGAGAGCAACATCACTGATATTATCAAGCAAAGTGTTGAGGTTGACATTCGACAAGAAGTCATCATTGCTTCCAAAATTGGTAGGAATTTCATCTCTATCAAAACCTGTAAGGTCAAGGTCTTCATACTGATCAGTCTCATTCGCATTCATGGAAGACCCTTCATTGTAGTCACTTTCAATTCGAACTGATCGCAGGTCATGCTCCTCAGTTACAACCACATTAGGAGCAACTGTCTCCTCCCCTTCCTGATCCGATATAGTGATCACATCTCCTTTTGAGATCACCCTTTCTGATGAAGTGTGTTCTGAAGATATCTTATCAGAAGATCCGTGGGACTCGGATGCCTCATTCGGCTCGACAAATCTTCTAAATTTAACCGACGGATATAGTCCTTGAAAAGTAACATTTCCATTGCGATTTTGTTTAATTAGACCAATAGTGTGAGGGCCCAAGGACTTCATATCAAGTGTATCTCCCTCCTTTACCATGTCAGGAAATTGTTTGTTGATGAAGAGCTTAATGAATCTAGGATACATCAAAAAGGTATCCAGTGTGATGGCATTGATGTTGACCACAAATTCATCCAGGATAAACCTTGAAAAGTTGAAACCAATTCTTGCAGCAAGAGAAACTATAGCTACAATGTTTCTCAGGGATATTTCATTTGCACTAGACCTCCTGCCGGAGATGCAGCTCATGAACACATGGGCTAGGAATCTCCAGTAGGGTGGCAGAAGCTTTTTCATTGTAGGAGGAGAATCGCCTTCATACCCCATCTTCCTCAAAATCTTCTGAGCATCTTCAATACCAATTTCGGTGGGAAAACTCGGTAGGTCATTGATCAACAAAGTTTCTCTGGTGAACTGCTCATTTATCACAACTTTGCATCCTTGAACGATTGCGTCTACAGTCACAGCTCCATCATCGTCTCTTGTCATTTTGGCAGTCTGCCAGAACTCTCTTATGATTTCCCGATAAACAACGGCGTTCATGGTGATGGCGAAGGCCAAACAACATTCTCTTAGTCCATGAATCATTGACTTGAAATCTACATGGGCCACCGGAGGATCAGCCAGTACCATTGCCAGATTGTACATGTCTGCGAACTTTAAGACTGTCATTTGATCTGCACTAAAACATACTAAGTAATACAAGAAAGATATCTGAGCAAATAATATTTTAAATGATTTAAATTCGAGCCCAAAAGTGAATTATTAATTTTTTTTAAATTAAGTTTAAAGTCAACTGGGAGTTTATGGTCAACGTGGGTTTATGGCCGTAAACTCGTGACCGTAAGCCTATGGCCGCAAATGGAGTTACGGCCGTAAGCTTGGGCCGTAAACTCCGACGATTCCTTTTTCGTCGATTTTAGGCTCAAAACTCGTCAAATCCCAGAAGTAAACACATATCTATGGACGGAATCATGATACCTTCGAAGTGATCGAAGCAATTTCACAAAAAAACAAGAAATTTTTTTGAGGAGAGAGAGAGAGAGAGAGAGAGAGAGAGAGTTTGCGGCCGGAATCAGAAGAATGAATGGGTTTCCGGCTGTAAACTCTATTTATACCTTTGACCATTTTACCTGTTGACCACACAGTGTAAGGCACAGTCCAATATTTTCAAAAACAAAACTTTTGAGGATTAAAATTAAAATTAAAATTAAAAATAAAATAAAATTAATAAAATTAATTTTCAAAATTTAAAAATTAACAGTTAAATAAATAAATAAAAATAAAAATAAATAAGACAAATAAAATAAAATAAAATAAACAACCTAAAAGTTTTAATTACTGAAAATAATTTTTGTGACATTGGGATCAAAGTTGTTGGACAGCCCTATTCCATTTGTCAGTACCCTTATTTTCATATCTTCGTCTGATCGATCGTCAGTATTGTGGTCCACTTAAGCACGAAACATTTGTGACAGAATTTGGACAATTTACGAATGACACGACATTTTTAGCCCTTATTCTTAAATAAATTTCCTTGGGACCATTTAGCTGATTACAACCATGGATATTGTTGTCCACCTAAATTGAGCAACGAGATCTACAGACAATCTGTATGTGTTTAATTTAATTGTATTAGAACGTGTTTCCCGCTTCCTGATATGCTCCAGCAATCAAGGACTTTCAGAATACTCCTTACACCGAGTGAGCAGACAATTATTAAGAGAGAAGATAGATTTAGAATGCATATGCTATACATCCAGGTCGGATCTTTTCCAATCACGCAGAGGATGAAACATATGACTAACTGGAGTTTTAGAGGGATTGAGAAGAGAATGATGCATATACTGTGTACCAGGTCGGATTATGAGTCACGCAGAGGAGACAGTATATGGCTAACAGATAGAAAGAATTGCATAGAGAGAAGATGCAGAGAGATAGAATTGCATATGTTACAGTCCAGGTCAGATCTCTCGATCACACAGAGGAGACAACATATGACTAACAGATAGAAAGCAAGAAAATAACCTTCTACAGACCTAGTTTATCGGAATTCCCTAGTCACCCCATTAAAACCGGAATTAAGGACAGAATATGCACATCGAGGAAAAGTTAATCCACAGTTCTAGATACAGGTTCTTTTAATGTGACCGGTAGATTCTCATGTATATCTCCCTGCTCAACCTATCCGAGCGTCGTATTGTCAGGCTAAAGGGATCTAACTAGTTCAATATTTGTCAAGTCCTTGAATTCCTTAAGTTCAACTCTTCCTAGTCAAGTCCATTTAAAATCTTTTGTGCCTACCAGCTCATCGAGCACAGAGCGTAAACAATTCAATTTTGGTACGTTATGCAGATTCAGATTGCCCGTTATCACTTGATAATATCACTTCCCATCACAACACCTACAAACAAGACTATTAGCAACTATTAGCAACATTTTTAATAGATCCGCCACATTATTAGCAGTGGGAAACTGTTCCAGCTGGATGAGTGAACATTCATAACAATCTCTGATGAAATGAATTTTAATATCAACATGCTTGGTTTTGGAATGTTGGACAGGATTTTTGGCAATTTGAATCGCGGCCTCATTATCACAGTAATAGGGGTTTCTAAGTAATTCAAACCGTAGTCCAACAGTTGATGTTGGATCCAGATAACTTGAGAGCAACAAGCAGATGCAGCAACGTATTCCGCCTCCGCTGTTAAGGTTGAGACAGTGTGTTGTTTCTTGCACTACCACGACACTAGCCTGTCACCAAGATATTGACACCCTCCTGAAGTAGATTTCCTGTCAAGCTCACAGCCTCCATAATTACTGTCAGCAAAAGCATATAAATCAAATTCAGAATTCTTCGGATACCAAAGACCCAACTTTGGACTGCCTTTGATATACCAAAAAAATTCTTTTGACAACAATAAGATGTGAAATTTTAGGATTAGCCTGATAACGTGCGCATTGACAAACTGCAAACATGATGTCTGGACGGCTTGCAGTAAGATACATCAATGATCTGATCATCGATCTGTAGAGTGTCTGATCTACAGAATCGTCATCAGTATCTGGAGTCAGAAGAGGTCTTTCATCCATTGGTGTCGATGTAGGTTTAGCGTCTTGAAACCCGAACTTCTCAAGAATATCCTCCACATACTTGGCTTGATGTAGCAGGATTCCGGTTGAATTTTGTTTGACCTGAAGCCCCAGAAACATGGTTATATCCCCCCAATGGACTCATCTCGAACCGCTTTTTCATAACGCCTTCGAATTCCTTGCAAAGTTGCGAACGGGTCGACCCAAAAATAATGTCGTCAACATAGATTTGAACCAGAATCTGATCATTACCGACATGCTTGATAAACAAAGTTTGATCGATAGTGCCACGAGAGTATCCATGCTCGAGCAAGTGCTTTGTAAAAGTCGCATACCACGCTCGAGGAGCTTGATGTAACCCATACAATGCCTTGTCCAACTTGTAGACATGATTAGGAAATTTCGAGTCAACGAACCCAGGGGGCTGATCAACGTAGATTTCTTCCTTCACCTTGCCATACAAGAAGGATGTCTTGACGTCCATTTGATAAACAGTGAAGTTCATGTAAGAGGCATATGCAAGGAAGATACGAATAGCCTCTAAGCGAGCTACTGGAGCATAAACCTCAGTGTAATCAAGACACTCGACTTGTCGAAACCCGCGAACCACCAATCTAGCTTTATTTCGCAATATAACCCCTGAATCGTCCTGCTTGTTTTCATATACCCAGTGTGTGTCAAGAGACTTTTTTCCCTTGGTCAACTCAACCAACTTCCAAACACCGAGTTTTTCAAAATGATGTAACTCTTCATGCATAGCATCTACCCAGCTGGGCTCATTCAGAGCCATTTCAACATTCTTGGGCTCTATTTGAGAGATAAAGTAAGAGTAAAGACAGGTATTGACATCTCCACTCTGACTTCTGGTTTTAACGCCTTCGCCAAGCTGACCAATGATGTTCTCGATCGGATGATCGCGTTGAATCCTTGAGGGTATCTCCTTGCTGATTTCATTAAGCGAGACAGGAAGATTGTGAATATTGACACCTCCTGCATTTGCTGATTGTGCCACACCAGATGACTCTGCTACAAACTCATTAGAAATGTTTTCAGGAAAGAGTAGTTCCATAAAGGTTGAAGTGACAACGGAAGCATCTTTATACATTAACTCTCTTTCTACAGGAGTAAGTGGTGTAGTTTCAGCATCAGGAGTATCATTCTGAACTGGAGATTTTAGACTATCAAGTGGTACAGATGACTCCCCCTCAGGCGAAGTAGAGGACTCCCCCTCAGGCGGTGAAGAGGATATCGTTGGGGGTCTGTAGACAACTTCTTCGTCTTCGTCTTCAGAAACATTCTTCGAACCAGAGACAAATCCAGATGAGCTATCCGAAGACACATTTATGGACTTGAAAAGCGATGTGTAATCAAATAACCAATCCGGACCCACTCGAGCATCCGTCTCATTCTCCTCCAACCAGCACACGTCATAAGATTCCACAACCTTCTTTGTCTTCTTATGGTAGACCCTATATGCGGTGCGTGCAGCATACCCTACGAAGTAACAATCATCGGCTTTGGCATTAAACTTTGGGTTGGTCTCTAGGTGAAGAAGTGTGAAAGGGCAGCCAAATACACAGAAATGACTGACTGAAGGCTTGTGACCATATAGAATCTCATATGAGGTCTTCATCTGAGCTTTGTTGATCAACACACGATTCTGAACATAGCAGGCAGTGTTAATCGCTTCGGCCCAAAAGAAAACTAGTAACTTGGAGTCACACATCATCGTCCTTGCAACGTCTTTTAAAGTTCTATTTCTCCTTTCAGCAACACCATTTTGTTGAGGGGTGTGAACTGAGCTGTATTGATGCGTAATACCTTTTTCTATGCAAAAATGATCTAGAATATAATTCTTGAACTCTGTTCCATTATCGGTACGAAGCGCCTTCACCCGGTTGTTAGTTTGGTTCTCAATCAACACAATGAATTTCTTAATTAGATCAACAACACCAGCTTTGTTGGATAGAAAGAAAACCCACGTAAAACGAGAGAAATCATCAATCACAACTAGATAGTATGAATTTATGTTAATACTGAGAATGTTGACTGGTCCAAACAGATCCATATGTAGCAATTGAAGCACCTGACTGATTGAGTTAACCTGCTTCGGCAGGTGTGGTTTTCTATGATGTTTTCCTTATGCACATGACACACACTTTTCAAAAGTTATAAAGTCTTTGACAGGCAAACCACGGACCATCTCATTCTTCACAAGACGATTCAAGTTTTTGGCGTTAGCATGACCGAGTCTTTGGTGCAACAGCAGTGCATTTTGTTCTGAGACCTTTGAAAAGAGGCACGTAACTTGTTCTGGAAGATTGCTATTCTAATCAATGATGTAAGCATTTCCATCCCTCTTAGATTTGACAAGAAACCATTCTTCTGGGATGACAATGCCTGGATTGAGGATCATACATTCCTTATTAGTGAAATGAGTAGAATAGCCTTTATCACATATTTGAGACACACTCAACAAACTATGCTTTAATTCGGGAGCAAAATTGACATTCTCGAAACTTAACACCCCATTTGTGACGGTTCCTCTTTGACTGATCTTGCCACCTTCTCCACCCACAAAGGAAACATATCCCCCATTAAAAGATGAAATGTTGTTTAGTTGAGAGATATCTCCTGTCATATGTTGGGAGCAGCCGCTGTCGACGAACCAGGGTTTGACGACATTCCCTCGCAACTGTCCCTGCAAAATGTGCAGGATCATTCAGATTTGGGGACCCAGGTCATCACTTTCCTGGGTGGACCCATTACTTCTTCAAATTTATCATTATTTACTAATTTTCTAGAGTATACTGATGATGACTTGGAGGTTATTTTGGGCAACCATTAGTAATTAGGTTTTCTAACAGTCCCCGATAGTTTTGAAATAGGATTTTTATCAGTTTGTATTGAGCACTTAGGCTTTTTACATGAATTGGTTGAAGACCCATAGCTGCTTCTTGACGAAACCGACCTTGGCTTAGCCATGTTCGGTTTTGTCAAACTGTTTGGAACTTTCTTATGAAAGACCTTTTTATGCTTTTGAAAAACTGCCCGTTTTCTACTACGATCGTTTGTCCAATGATTATTCCGAGAACGAGTTCTAGAGGACTTTCTAGTTAAAGCCCTTCCTCTAAATTCGTTCTCTCCACTTGGTGACATATAATGTACAAACATTCTATTAAGACAATTCCTAGCTATATGACCACCAATACCACTATTGAAACAAATCTGTTTGTTATTGTTAAAACCTATACTACTCTTTTCAGATTTGCTTTCCATACCGACACCCTTGCTTTTCTCACATGAACAGGAACAAGAAGTAGGTTGTGAGATAAGTGAGGGTGTACCAGATGGAGAAGCTTGTGGAAATGGTGTATTTTCATTAGTATCATTACAAGCATCAGAATTATCAACCATCTCATCAAACACTTTAAAAACATTCAAACCAGTATCAGAAGGTGTAGGAAAATCACAAAAAACATTGTCACTTTCAACATCAGAAAAATTAATGTCTTTATTTAAAACTAAAACTTTAGGTTCAGAATCAGTTTTATTTTCAGAAACAGATCCTTCAACTTCATGCTTTGACTGATTTAAGGATTGATCTACAGGAGAAGTAGAAATGTTAAAACTTTCAACATTAATGAATCCTCCCGAAACAAAACCAGATGGCTTGCCATAAACCATGGATGGTTCATTGGCAATGTCCTCATTGGACAAAGGTTGAAATTGATATGAATGGTTGAAAGGAGGAGGCACTTTATCATACCCTAGACCCTTTGATTGATTATGTTTAAATTTCATGCAGTGGTCTATCATATTGGCAACTACCTCACTTGATACATCAAATTTTCTAAAATCAAAATCAGCAGTTTCAAATTTTCCCTTTAATGTTTCAAGTTTAGTAACTAACTTAACGTTTTGTCTCTTTATGTAGTCATAATTTTCACATTTATTACTATAGTCTTCTTGAAGTCTTCTAAAGTCCTTTATTTTAGTTTCTAACTGGGCCTTAAGAGGTTTTTGTCCTTGTCTAAGTTGATAACCCTAATATCTAAGGTCCTCTACTTCTCTACGTAGTGTTTCAATTTACTCATGAAGAATTTTAACATAATCAATACAAGATTGAGAGCAGGAAGGCATACTTACCTCAATTTTCTTTGGTTCAGAAGCAGAAGAGACCATCAACATAAACTGCAGCTCCATCATTTGATCTTCAGCTGCAACACTCTTTGCGGAAGCTTCACCACCAACTTGAGCCAAATGAGCATTTTCAAGTCTTGATATATTCAGGGCCTGCATCTGATCCTCCCAGTCAAATGATTGCGCAACCATAGCCTTCTCACTATTGACTTGAGCACCGCTTCGATTGTTTCCTACTGCAACCATTGTCCGGTCATTGTTTAATCTTCTATCCGACTTCGGGCACTCACGAGCAAAATGACATGGCTCATGACAGTTGAAACAACGCAGTTTTCCCTTGCTGAACCCTACCTTTTTATCAGCACTCATCCCTCAGTTATTCTTCCCGGTCTTCTTTGCAAACTGTTTTGCCCTGAAAACTGCCATGGCAATTTGCCATGTAATATCCATTTCTTCTACGTCTTCAGGATGAATTTGATCATGATCAGCAAATGACAGTTGTGGCGGAAGATCCCCAACTACAAGAGCATTGTAGCAGTTAACAAGTCCTGTAGCGAGAGCAAGATTTTCATCACACTCCTTGCCGTTTGAGGAAGAAGCCACATTAGAAAGAGAAGCAACTTGAGTAGCAACGAATGATTGGTTCTGAGAGAAAGGCATGACTGATGCAGCGGGAAGTGAGGTAGCTAATGGAGTGGAAAAGGATTGAATCTGAGCTTGTTGAGCAGCAAATGACTGACCTGCAGAGGAAAAGGTGAGAGATGAAAGAGCATTGTTAGATGATATCCCAAGGTTTGCAGCTGAGTATGAATTCACATGATTTATCTCCTGTTGTTTGTCATCAATATCACAGGCCTTGATAACTGCCATCATTTCAGCAAGAGTAAGCCGACTTAGATCCTTGGTCTTCTTAATAACAGCCACATTCATGTCCCATGACTTTGGGAGAGCAGTCAGTAGCTTTTTATTTATTTCAGACTTTGTGAAAAAGATCTCGGCTACAGTCATCTCAGTGGTAAGAGTTGTGAATAATTGCAGCTGTGCCTCCAGGGTTTCTCCAGGAATGTAGTTGAACATGTTAAACCTTTGCCGCAGCATATCCTGTCGGCTCTCCTTCATGTCTTCATTCCCTTCATATACCTCAATTAGGGCTTCCTACAGAGCCTTTGTTGAAGCATACTCCCTAAAGCCTTGAGCAATATTTGGAGACAAGGCCATGGTCAAAGTGGCCAAAGCCAGTTCCTGCTCCTCAACCTTCTCAAAATCTTCATCAGTGTAATTTTCAACCACTTTGTCAACTACTTGCCCTGCAACAGTGGCGGTTATTCTGACAGGATTTTTAATGATGCTTCTCCAAATTTTGAAGTCCTTCATTTTAATGTACTTCTCTATCTTGTACTTCCATTCAGGAAAACCTTCAGCAGACAGCAGTCTTGGAATGCGAGTGGTTGTGCCCATTACAGAGTCCAGCTCATGGTGATGTGTTTGACTTTGTGAATCCATTGATCATTAATTTCAAAAACACAAATTTTATTTATTATTATTAATTAAAAAAAATTTTAAAAAATATGAGTTTCCGGTCAACACATAGGTTTACGGTCAGATTTAGTTTGCGGCCGTAAACTCGGTTTACGGTCTATCCAAGTTTACGGTTTTTGAATGCAGTTTTGCGGTTAATGAAGGTTCTTGATGTACGATCTACGAACATTGTTTACGGTTCAAGAAATATCTTTAGTTTGCGGTTGTAAGCTGTGTTTATGACCGTAAGCTCTTGGCCGTAATCTCCCATAAATTCAAGAAAATACGATTTTTGGATTAAACTTTGATTCCTTTTCGCAATAAACACCAATTCCAATCTCAAGCAGTGAGGAATATCGCGAAAAACTCGATTGTAAGATGCCTTGACACTAGTTTTGCTCTAATACCAATTGTAAGGTCCTGAAACGGATCTTCCTAGTGATCAAGCAAACAAAACAATCAATAACAAAGAGAATGAAGTAGAAACAGAAATTAGAACAAGCTTGCACATGCTCCAATTAATGAAAAACGTCTGGTACAACTCGTCTACAACAACCGTGAACTTTGATAGCATCAACAACCAATAAAAGACTTACAAGACCTCTATATATATTGACATGGGCCGACTTGGGCTTACGGCCATAAACTCATGCTCTGGCCGTAAACAGCTATACAAGCTACCAAAAATGCATTTATACCAAAAAGAACCTATTACAACGAAATCCTAGACCAAACCATTAATTAGACCCTTCATAAATTATGGATCAGTCGAACCTGAACATGAGGTTGGCAGGTGGCTGGACGTAGGTCGAATTTGAAGTTAGGGTTGGAGGAAGAATTAGGATTAGAGAAGTTAAAGTGAAAGTCGTTCCCCACTACAATACTTTAAATAACGGTAGATGAAGTTTGAAAGGAATTATAGATAGATTAGTTAATGAGTCTGCCATTGATGACAAAAAGGAGCGGATGGAATTTGATGCAACTTCATTAGGCCTAAAGATTAGGGTTAGGGGAGAGAGAGAGAGAGAGAGAGAGATGTAAGCACATTTTTTTTCTTATTTATTAAATATTAAAAAAAATCCTTAAAAGTAAAGAAGTGTATAATAGTTTTTTTAATTTGAACATGGATCAAAACCGCAAATAAACTTGCTGAAAATTAATGACCCTTCATCTATTTTTTAAAGGGTTTGGACATTCCAAATTAAAAATAATAATAATAATTATCAAAGAGACCATTTTTATAGTTATATGACTTTTATCTAATAATAAATAAACCATATGGTTCGAAAGTTCATATTATAAAACTCATTATTCTAACATCTTAGAATACATTTATCCATGATCTTAAGTAGTTCAATCAAGGGCGAGCTTTGTTAGGACGAAGGGGGCTATGACTCCTCCTGAGTTTTTGGTTAGAAGTTGTCCATATACTTTAATTTTATAAATATTAGGCCTAAAAATATAAAATTTTAGGTGTGGTGAAGCTCGGCCCTATGTTCAGTCTTATATTATATAGACAATAATCAAAACGATTGAATATTTTTTAATAAACGATTGTACTTATTTGTGTGGATGATGAATATAGTTTGACTGTCTTTAATTTGTTATGCGAATAACAGAACATCTCGGAACAAATTATGACGACTCTTGTGACTCTTGTGTTGGACGTATATTAAACTAAACTCAAAATGATGTCAATACAACAAATCACAATTAATGACAGGTACACATGTCGATTGTATGCGTCTACATCTTACTATTTGTTTGTTTTTTAATTGTATAACTAGTTATTCATGCATTAGACTTAATGAAACCAAATTGGTTGTCACTTCAAAGAAACATGAATCCGGCCCCATTCCCCTCCTAATCCTGAAATTATATAAAAAAGTTAAGTAAAACTAGATTTATTCTGTGGAACAAACATTCTTGTATCACTAACACTTACACTATCACGTGTCTACATACATTTTTGAGTTTTTTGCAAAAAGGGGCACTTTTTAGAAAGCTTGGTAGAAATCTATAGAGCTGTTTTAAATGTGTTTGTAGAAATGGGGCTCGCCCACAGAATAAATACGTAAATGTATATTGAAATGAAGGATCCCTCACAACTTACAACAATAGTCCTTTCTTTTTTATTATATGTTCAAATTTTATCTTTTTATATATTTTTTCTACATTTACCTAACTATTTACCTAATTTATGTAGCTTAAATATATTATTAAATTTTATATATAGCATTTAATTATTCTTACTACACAAACGATCTCATTTATATTTCAAAATTTTAGAATATTATATACTATTTTAATTATACAAATACAATTAACATATAAATATTGTTAGAATCATATAAATTAAAAAATAAATAGTAATATTTATATATGATTTGTCAAATCAAATAGTGAATCTGTAAAAGCAAACACTCTATCCAAAACAAAAGCAACACTCTATCCAAAATAAAATGTCACTATTTATTGAAAACTCTTAAAAAGCTAAAGCTGCATGAACTGTCATGTCTAAAAGTTTTAATTGAACTAAATTTACTTTTTGATGCTATAAATTTGATCTTACGAGCCAAGGTTCTTCATCATTCTTACAAAATTGTTTCCACGCAAATATACATTCTCAGTCTTTCATGCTTCCATAATATTCACATTATTAGTTCTTTCATATATTAAACATAAGGTATATATAATTTCTAAATATTTTTGCATATTTTTTTGTCAAAACGCTATATATATGATACTAATTTACATCTGTTATCATACAATTTGTCTTGCAGTTATATTTATGGCTCTAAATCGTCCATTTATGATTACTCTCTATTGGGGTGGCAATGTTGAATATGAGAATGGAATCATCAAGGGCGACGAATCAACTATGTCTGCTTCAGACATTATTAGGCAAAAAATACGGTATGAACAATTTCAAGATTTGGCTTATGCACTTGTTGGAGTCGAAAAATCTTCATATAAGTTGAATATGTCATTATGTTACCAATATTCTGGGAGATCTAATATCGCACCACTTATAAATGATTCAACCTTAGACATGTATTATTTAGTTGCGACTGATGAAAATTATTGGGGTGAAGTTTGTGTTGAAATTGAGAAAATAGTGATACCTACAAATACTAGTTTGGTAGATCTCCTTCGTAATTTTGAAGTACCATTTCCTTTGCCGAGTGATGATAGATTTGAGCTTTGCAGGCTTCAAACCCTGATACAATTGTCAAGTGGTTTCATAACCAAAATAGCTCATCACAAGTGGCAAAATTCAAATATATTTTTTGGGCTTTTGGACCAGCTATTAAAGCATTTCATTTGTGTCGCCCTGTAATTTCTATCGATGGTGCTCATTTGAAGGGTTCTTACAAAGGAAAATTGCTTGTTGCTGCTTCAAAAGATGCTAACAATAATATATTACCAATTTCTTATGCCATTGTTGACGAGGAGACAGTTCATAGTTGGTGTTGGTTTTTGGGTCATTTTAGAAATTTTGTTGCTCCAAATAGACAATTATGTGTTCTTTCTGATAGGCACAAAGGAATCATTCATGCAATGGAAAATCTAGAGGAGTGGAAAGAGCCATTAGCATACCATCGTTTTTGTCTGAGGCATGTCAGAAGTAATCTCATGAAAAGGTACAAGAATGTAAACCTTAAAAAAATTTGTTGGTCTATGGGTAGCACCACACAAAAAAGGAAGTTCACTAAGTATATAAGGGAAATAAAAGCAATCAATAGAGAAGCTTGGCAGTATTTGAGGGAAATTAAAAGAAGTCAATGGTGTCTTTTATATGATGAAAATCACCGATTGGGTTTCTTAACGACCAATATCTCTGAGAGTATGAACAATGCATTACGAGGAGCGAGACAATTGCCAATTAGGGCGTGTATTGACCTTACATTCAATAGAACTGTGCAACTTTTCAGAAAGCATAGTGGTATTGCAATGAACTGCATTACACCTCTACCAAAATGTATGTGGCGTCTCTTTCTTAAACGTGACACTCGTGCACAAAGTCATGTTTTATCTGAGTTTCACTACAATGAACGTGTTTACAGAGTTGTCACAAGGTCACAGATAAATGGAACCGGAGGAAATACACATACTGTTAATTATTTTCAACATATGTGTACTTGTGGTAAGTGGCAAATGGAGAGATTTCCATGTTCACATGCACTTGCAGTTTGTCGGAATAGAGGGGACAACCCTCTTTCCATTGTGAACAATGTGTACACTACTATGACATACATACAACAATATAATTTTGGGTTTGTACCACTTCCTCATGTTGATTATTGGTTGGATTCAAACTGGACGATTGAAGCAGATTACTCAAAACTTTCTGTTCATCGAGGACGAAGGCGTGCAAATCAAATTCATAATGAGATGGACATTCGTCATCCTGATGAACCTCATAGATGTACACTATGCCACCAGCCAGGTCATAATAGAAGAAATTGTTCAAATTCTCAACCAAGATTCAATGAGTAGTAAACTATGTTTTTGTTTTATTGTGTTGTAATTTCATGTTTCATTGATCTTGTATTTCCTATGTGATTTTGTATTATGATTTTTAAATTTTAGTAATGTAATCTTAGTTATGTGTTTTCTTATTTCTTATTGTTATAATATTAAATATTAGTATTAATGGAAATGTATAAATGAGATATATTTGGTATTGAAAACTAATAAGCATTAGTTATAAATTGAATAATATATTTACATTAAATATTATTAAATTAAGTAAATGTACAAAATACAAATAAAAAATAAAATAAGATGTAGTGGTAACATATTTCATAAAATAAGGGTCATTGTTGAATATTTTTATGGACTATTTTGTATATTTAATATTTACGTAAATATAATAAGTAAATATAATAAGATGTAGTAAAAATGTAGAAAAAAATATATAAAAGGATAAAATTTGAACATATTATAAAAAACTAAGGACTATTGTTGTAAGCTGTGAGGATCAATATATATTTACGTATTCATTTAGTGGGCCAGGGGCCCCATTTCTACAAAGACATTCAAAACAGCCCCATTTCTACTAACCTTTTTGAAAACTGCCCCATTTTTGCAAATAACTCTACATTTTTAGTATGCAAGTCATTGTATGAAGGAAGTGAAACAGGAGATTATAACTTCTAAGTTATAACTTAGCATACTTCTTGAAATTTTCAACACCATCTTTAAGATTATCTGGAATAGCAGTAACCATTGATGACGATATAAGCAATCTACTTTCTGAGTTATGAGGATCAATCTTCCATAGCCTCACCTCCCATACCTGTTCCAATTCTCATCATATCACATATCAAGAAATAATCAAGAAAGAAGGGAAAAATCAAGAACCTGAATGGTTTTGCCAACGTGGAGAGGTGTAGCCTCAGCAAAAACAAGATCACCGATGTCAGCACGTTTGAGGTGGTTGATGCTGAGCTGTACTCCGGCGACTCTCTTCCATCCCGACGCTAGGACTGCTCCCTTACTCGCCAGGGACTCTGCTATTAACGCGGATACTCCGCCGTGTAACACCTTAAACGGCTGATTGTTGGAGTATGATTCAGATTTCAGTTTCGTATTTGGGAGAAGATTGAAAAAACTAATCTCACCTGACAAGACTTCTCGGTGACCTGAAGATGACCGGTGACTTTGTGTGGCGTTAACTCATCGATCTCAAAGCCGATTGCATGCAGCGGGTGATCCACACACTCCCAATTCGGTTCTGTCGTTGGTGGTGAAGGTGAATCCATGCCGGATTTTGTTGGAACTATGAGTTGATGTTCGATTGATATGTAATGGAATCGGAGAATCAAATAGAGGATAATTGATGAAGATGGTTGTTGGGTATGTGTGGTTTGTGGATATCGTTTTATAATGGATGAGTCAAGAGGTTAAATAGTTGCTTTCTTTTTTCCATTTAAGAACAACAGTCAATGAACAGAGAGAAGTTGAAAAGAAGCAGCAAAACACGGCGGCGCCGATTAACTAACGAATGAAAGAGAAGTAGAGAGAAATGTAAGAGAAGCGGTGGTTTTGAGAAAGCTGGTTTATGAATTGGTTTGTCGAAATAGGGTAATTTGCAAAGGAAACTCACTAATTTTTTTATTTAAATTTTACATTACAAACATTTTAATTTTTACTATACAGTACATAAATTGTCTTATGCAAAATATGTAATACCCCTGAGCATCCTTTTGCGTGTGGAATATTGCTTTGCATTTCCACGATAACCCAATAATTTGGCGATTTATATGAATGTGGTAAGTAGTAACATCCATTATGCATTATTTTAAAAATTATATAATTAAATAATATCAATTTTTTTTATGGTTTCAATTCAAAAAATAATAATAATATTTAAATCAATGGTTTAAAATTGGGTTTTTATTTTTGTATTTTAATCTCTTAAAATTTTGAAAAATGTTGAAATTGTTATAAATTTGACATACTTAAAACTAAAACTAAAACATTATAAAATAAAAGAAAGAGATTTTAGAGAATTTTTGAACGCTTAGAAGATTAAGATGGTGTAATTTTCTCCTTACATTTGATGGGTATTTATACTACATAACATCATATTCATACATCATCAAAATAGTAATTCAATAGGTAAATGAAATTATTCAAGGGGTGAAAATTAGTCATTCATATGCATTGTCTACATTAATAATTTGATGTAATTTTTATAACACTTTCCCTTTGATAATAATTTTTCTAATCTGAGTTTAAACTTGAAGTGCTGTCTCATTAAAAACCTTGCTAAAGAAAACCTAATGAGAAAAAACTTTAACGAATGAAAAAAGAGTGTAATATATAGTTAACTCCCCCTCATTTAGACATATGTTACGTTACGTGTTATTCGCATTCCAATGTCATGTACATGTTTTCTGAATATTGCAGTAGGAAGTGCTTTCGTGAAGAGGTCTGCTACATTGTTGTTGGATTGAACATATTCTATCTCAACCTTTTGATCTTTTATAAACTCTTGAATGTACTCAAAAAACTTTGGAGGTATATGTTTTGTCATGTCGCTTTTGATATATGTCACAACTAGGAATTTGAAGCCTTGTAAACAATGAACAATGATGATATATGTGAACCAACAATGTGAAAACATGTAAGATGCTTATTCAATAACAACAAAATTTCAATCAAACACTTCATACATGCACTGCAAATAGCCAACAAACAATTGGAAACCCTACAAATCCTTATGTGAGTCCATTTTGGACTAGGATTTCCTTATTGGGCCTAATGGACCAATAAACTTCCAATTTGACTACTTTGGGCTTAGAACTCTTAAATGGGCTCTAATTGGACCCACTTCCATTTATTTTAAAATTTTTGGGCCATAGTGGGCCTAGAATGAAATAAAATACCTAAATGGACCTTATTGGGCCATAACTAATTTAATTTAGCCCTAATAGGTCATAAAAATCATATTTTTATTTATTTGGACCAAAATCACCTAACTTAACCATAAAATGGGCTTAATCATTCAAAGCCCAATAATTTTTCTCTTTCCCTCTCCATTTTCGGCCCAAGCCCACAAAGAAAGGAAGAGTTGACTTTGTGGTGCCAACTCATTTTTACCTAGTGGACTTCCATGCAAGCTCTCATACTTCCATGCAACAATCCTATCAAGGTCTCTCTCTTCTTCTCCCTCTCTCTCCCTCTCGGCCGAATCAAAACAAACACACACACACTTCACTCAAAATTCTCTCAAGAAACTCTCTCCATTTCTCTCCAAATTTTCGATATCTAAGGGACTTTCAAAGAGATTCTTCCACAAAATCATCATCCAAGAGCACACTAAGTTCGAGATCCTCCAAGAAAGGTTGCTAGGATCAAATTCTTCTTCATTTTTTCTTTCCAAAACCGAAACCACGCTCAAGGTGAGTTTCATACCCCTTTCTTTTCGGTTTTTATGAGTTTTATGGGGGAGAAGACAAGAAAATGTGTAGAGCTATGTGTAAATGTATGCTATGTGTGATTTGATGCATGTATGTGTGTGATATCA
The DNA here is from genome assembly GCF_002870075.4 of Lactuca sativa. NCBI lineage: Eukaryota > Viridiplantae > Streptophyta > Magnoliopsida > Asterales > Asteraceae > Lactuca > Lactuca sativa. The sequence continues at coordinate 63,704,424 of NC_056629.2, read as the reverse complement.
TGTGTTTTGTGATGAATATGTTATCAAAAAGTGTGTAAAACCGAGATCTAATACATGAGAAAGGAAATAAACATAATTTAAGCTATTTTACACTAATCAAGTCAAGAAAAATAGTTTATAAGGTTAGAATGAACATACTTGAACATAAAACCCATTTTTGGGCTTAAATTGTCAAAAATACAAACTTAGGGTAAAAATCAACAAGTCACGGTTTCTTGAAGGTTAAAAGGGGCCAAAACAGTTTCCATAAATATTTTTCTGATTTTTAGAAACTTCTAAGGACTTAAAATGTAAATTTTTAACCTAATGGGCTAATTATGGGCTTCTCGGCCCAATAAGCCTCCAAATGCGAAATTTTACAAGTTGAGGGGCTGGAAATGTAAATTTCTGTAAAACAGGGGGTATTTAGCATAACAAAATGTTTATAAGGGTCAAAAATGCTTTTCATTATCAAAAAGGACCAAAAATGCAAACTTTTTAGATTTTGGGCTAAAACTGTAAAAGTTGTGAAAAATGAGTCCTTAACCGAGAATCACTATTCTAGGGGGGCTGAAGCCGTCAACTAAGTAAACTTTGGGCTAAGAATCATGTTTTCATCAAATAAATTATACAAAGTGTCAAGAAAAGTATTTTAAGAACTAAAAATGAAACTCTTTTATTAAAAAGGACCAAAAGTGTTATTTTTATAAAAGGAGGGTAATGAAAAGGATAAAAATCCATTTTCAAACAAATTAAGTCACTAATACAAAATACAAGATCCACGACTACCAAAACACAGAAAAACAAATACATTCTCAACAACAAATATCGTTACAAAACGAATTGATTCGGTCTCGAATCAATAACAAAACAAAATCATAAAACCAAAGCAATTCAATAAACACGCGATAATTATGATGAGTTAACTTACAAACTTTGGGCTTGGAAGTTTCAAATTATGCTTGTTGGGCCTTGCTAGCCCAATAACATAATCTTTGGGCCCGAAGGGAATACGCTTACGTGTTAATGGGCCTTCTATGACCTAATTCCATGTAAAAGGACTTTCAATAGCTCTGACGTGCTATTGGGCCCTAGCGGCCCATTAGTACTGCTAGTGAGGTTGAGAAGTCAAATGCGAGCTGGGCCAAGTGTCTTTCGCATTCCCGATAGCCTTGAATAACTCATGGAAATAAAGGGGGCTTCGTACCCTCCTTTCTCCTCAGTTGTTGGGCTTATGAGAAATCAAAGTAAACAGATTCAGGATGATAAACAATAGTAATCAGGGTAGGTGGATTAAGTGAGTTGTAACGGTCGACGCCTTTAAGGATCGTTCGTAATTTGTAGTTATAAACTAGTCATTTTCTTAATGCGTGATTATAACAGCTCACAAACCCTAATTAATCCAACGCCACCCGGGTAATCAAAAACATTTGACGTATCGGTATAACAATAAACAAGTCATGTATTTTACGTATTGGGAAAACATCGGGTTTTCCTGGGAAGTTCAACATTTTCACTTGTGTGATGTATACAAAGTTCAACAATTATACATGTTTTGAAAATCAACAAGCATATTTACGGATCTTCACACTTTTTATAAACAAATACTCTTTTCAAAAAATATCGGATTTTGTGGGTTTTACAAGCTACACCAAATCATTTTACTACAACATTACTTATGAACTCACCAACATTTCATATGTTGATGTTTTTCAAAATAACTTGTATTCTCAGGTAACAGGTAAGCCGAAGAATAAGTACCAAGGTATGTCATGGTGTTTTGCTTAGATTATCTATCGAACGGTTTATGTTATGAAATTGTAATGACTAAAACAATGTAATGGATGTAAACAATATCAGTTGTATTATTTCAATGCATGGTGATGAATGATGTTATGATTCATGTATAATCACTGTGATGGTATTCAATTTAAGTCACAAGAGCCCTTGGACATTTCCGTCGTTTGGTTCGGGGGTGTGACAGGTTGGTATCAGAGCTCTGTTTATAGTGAACTAGCATATCTAACCACACATTGATATGCAACTATAAACCAAAAAGAGGGACTAACACAACTCTAAACAAAACAAGTAAAACATAATGATAAAAACATCCTTGCTTGTATTAGGAAAAAGAACATAATACCGAACCAAACAAGATAATGCTAGCATCTCGGTTAAGCCAGGACTGTTCTTAGTCGTATCAAGGAGTGGATGTAGCCTGATCAACTACATTTCCTCCAAGGTACAACTATGACATGTCCCGAGGAAATCGTGATGACTAGGGAACCTAAAAACATACCCCTTTATCACCAAGAAGAGAACATCAGCTCAATATATACAATAATTGTAGGGACATAGGAGTAATGATAGTTTATTCGTATACCTCCTCTCAGTCGCTATGGAAGGGGAGCAACAGGGCATTCAGTTTCATCAGGTCTTAGTGGCTCACGAGATGATAGCAGATGAGCCTGAAGAAGATCAAGGGGGAGCACACGATGTTGGGCCTGATGAGTACACATACACTGACTACGATTTCGATGAGGCCGAGGATAACATGGAGGAAGGCCAAGACTCAGGTGAGGACTCCGCCACATCACCTGACAGCGAGGTGCAGCAAAACCATCCCACCCCACCGGTCAATCCTGCAAGGGAGAATCGCTCCCCCGAAGCTGAGATTGTCGCCCTGCGGCAACAGCTGTTCTCCATGGAAGCACGTGCAGTGCGAGCTGAGCACGAGAGGGATGAGTTCATTGGAGAAATGACTGAGATGGCTCAGTTGTTGGCTCAGCACTTCGGCATATGATCTCGCTACTGCCATAGGGCGCTCCCTAGAGTGTTAAGAATAGACTTATCTTACTAGTACTAGGATCTATGCTATGTATCCCGACTCTATATTTAAGTGATTACACTACTCATAGAGTCGTTATGCTGTCGGACTTGTACCGCTTATGTATGCTCTTTCCGGCAAAATTTTCATATATCAAAGTGTGGGTAATAGTAATGAAAGATTTTACATGTTTTACTGTGACGTTATAATCTGCTATGTGTTACGTATCTATGATTGTATGCTAAATTGTGGAATTACTTAAGTTTGTGCCACACACCTAGTTTATAGGATCACAACCTCACAAAAACCACAGACACTCAACATCTTTCCGTTCCATGACAGAAAGATGCCTCAACGACCCACTCGTAGAAACCCTGGACCAACCCCACCCGAAGTCGACTCAGCTGCATTCCAAGCAGCTGTATCTGCTGCGGTCACCGCAGCGATGGCACAAATTCACCAAGGGAACAATGGAGGAGTCAACGGACAAGGGGCTAGAAGTTCGAACAACGGGATGAATCAAGGACCTACCCAAACATGTTCCTACAAAGACTTCACCAACGCCAAACCACGAACCTTTAACGGCACTGGAGGAATGATCACCCTGAAACGATGGATCGAGAAGGTGGAATCGGTATTCGAGATATGCGATTGCCCTGAGGAGATGAAGGTGAAGTTTGCCGCATGCACTTGCGTTGACCAAGCGCTCACTTGGTGGAACGGACATGTGGAAGCCATGACACTCCCCGTAGCCAATTCCATGCCATGGACAGAGATGAAAGAAATGTTGATGGCTGAGTATTGCCCTCGAGGTGAAATTCAGAAAATGGAACAAGAGTTGTGGAATCTCACTGTCTGAAACACTGATATATATGCATACATATCAAGGTTTAGCGAACTGTCTCCGCTGTGCCCTGGCATGATCACCTCAGAAGGTAAGAAGATCGAACGATTCATCTGGGGACTGACTCCCCAATCCAAGGGAACGTGATAGCCGCAAATCCCAAAACTTTCGATAGTGCCAAGAGATTGGCCAAGAAGCTGTATGACCACAACAACAAGAAGGGTGAGAAGCCAGTGGAGGCTGAAAGTAAGAAGGAAAATGATAGCAAAAAGGGGAAGAACAACAAGAGGAAGGGACGTCAAGGCTCCGAATCTTCCAAGAAGCAGCAAACTGTGGCATTTAATGTTGCGACCACTCAAGTTCCATCCACACCACATGCTCCAACCTCAGCTGCTCCAAGTGCTCCTAGACCTTATTCCGGTAATCTTCCTAAGTGCAACAAGTGCGGTCTCCATCACAATGGAGAATGCAGAGAGATGCAGTGCACCAGTTGCAATCGGAAGGGGGCACACGGCAAAGTACTGCAGGACCTACCCTCCTCAGAACCAACAACAGGGAAACCACAACAACAATAACCGCAACAACACCAATAATGGTGGCAACAATGCAGGACCTAGCCACACCTGCTATGGATGTGGAAGGACTGGGAATTTCCGTCGAAACTGCCCCAACAACAACAATCCCAGAAATGGAGGAACAGGAAGGGTGCTGACCATGGGTCAGAGAGAAGCGGTTCAGGATCCCGCTGTCGTAACCGGTACGTTCCTCCTAAACCACACTTATGCATGCATCCTATTTGATACTGGAGCAGAATGACGTTTTGTGAGCAATAAGTTTAAACAGTTGTTAAAATAACAACCCCAGAAGCTCAATGAAACCTTTACGGTGGAAATGGTCAATGGGAAGACAGAATCCACTGGGGAAATCTATATTAGATGTACCCTAACCCTAAATCAACACGTCTTTCAAATAAACTTAATGTCTGTTTCCATTAGGAGTTTTGATGTAATTGTTGGCATGGACTGGTTAAGCCCCCACCATGCTGAAGTTATGTGTCGCGAGAAGGTCGTTCGCCTTCACCTTCCAAATCATGAAACCCTAGTTATTTACGGAGACAAACCTAGCACGAACCTTCGTCTCATTTCGTGCGTCCAAGCACAGAAGCATCTGCGAAAGAACGATTTGACCTTCCTGGCGCACATAGTAGATAAAACCAAGGAAGAGGTTAACGTTCAAGACATTACTGTAGCACGTGAATTCCCAGACATATTTCCTGAAGATCTTCCTGGAGTACCCCCAGAAAGACAAGTTGAATTCCGAATTGATCTTGTTCCAGGAGCTACTCCCATCGCTAAATCGCCTTACCAATTAGCTCCTGCTAAGATGCAAGAATTGTCCAGCCAACTCAGTGAACTCCTGGACAAGGGATTCATCCGACCCAGCTTCTCGCCATGGGAGCTCCAGTCCTCTTTGTCAAGAAGAAAGACGGATCTTTTAGGATGTGCATTGATTATAGAGAGCTGAATAAGCTCACTGTCAAAAATCGCTATCCACTCCCACGAATTGACGATCTATTTGACCAGCTCCAAGGAGCTAGTTACTTCTCTAAGATAGATCTACGATCTGGGTACCATCAACTCAAGGTCCGGGAAGAGGATATTCCCAAAATCGCTTTCCGAACTCGTTACGGACATTATGAATTTGTCGTAATTCCCTTCGGTCTAACGAATTCCCCTGCCGCATTCATGGACCTAATGAACCGAATCTGCCGACCATTCATCGGCAACTTTGTTATTGTATTCATTGACGACATTCTAGTTTATTCTCGAAGCGAAGAAGAGCATGGCCAACATCTCCGACAAATCCTGGAAACCCTGGGAAATGAGAAGTTATACGCAAAACTCTCCAAGTGTGAGTTCTGGCTCCGTAGCGTGAACTTTTTGGGTCATGTTGTTAGTCAGGAAGGAATACATGTGGATCCTTCTAAGGTCAAAGCCATCGAAGGATGGGCAGTCCCGACAACACCCACATAAATTCGCCAATTCTTAGGACTAGCAGGTTACTACAGGAGGTTCATTCAAAACTTCTCTAAGACCGCCAAGCCACTTACCTCGCTTACACAAAAGGGCGTACCATTCAAATAGACGGACAAACAAGAAGTTGCATTCCGAACTCTGAAGCAAGCACTCTGTAGTGCCCCGGTACTATCACTACCAGAGGGAACGGAAGATTTCGTAGTCTACTGTGACGCATCAAATCAGGGTTTAGGTTGCGTTCTCATGCAGCGTGGAAAGGTAATAGCTTACGTGTCCCGGCAACTAAAGACACACGAAGTGAATTACACAACCCACGATCTGGAATTGGGAGCAGTGGTCTTCGCCTTGAAGATTTGGAGGCATTACCTTTATGGTACGAAGTGCACCATCTTCACGGACCACAAGAGTCTCCAGCACATCTTGAATCAAAAAGAGCTGAATATGAGGCAACAAAGATGGGTTGAACTATTAAACGACTACGAGTGTGAAATCAAGTACCATCCAGGCAAGGCTAATGTGGCAGCTGATGCCTTGATCCGGAAAGAGTACTATAATCATCGTGTGAAAACTCTCTCAATAACCATTCAATCTCACCTAACCACTCAAATCAGGGAAGCCCAGTTAGATGCCATGAAGGCGGAAAACAAAACAAGCGAAGCGTTACGCGGAATGGAGAAGAATCTAGAGGTGAAAGAAGGCGGAGTATATTATTTCATGAACCGTATTTGGGTCCCTAAACTTGGGGGATTTAGGGAAGTAGTCATGAATGAAGCCCACAAGATGCGATACTCCATCCATCCGGGTTCGGACAAAATGTACTTGGATATTAAACAACATTATTGGTGGCCTAACATGAAGGCAGAGATTGCCACCTATGTTAGCAAATGCCTTACTTGCGCTAAAGTAAAGGTGGAATACCAGAAGCCCTCGGGGTTATTATAGCAACCAATAATTCCCGAGTGGAAATGGGAAGGAATATCTTTGGATTTTGTGACCAAGCTACCCAAGTCGTAAGATGGATTGGACACTATATGGGTAATAGTCGACCGACTGACGAAATCCGCTCATTTCCTGCCAATAAAAGAATCCTACAAGATGGAGAGACTGACAAGAATATACATTCGAGAAATCGTGAGACTTCACGAAGTGCTAGTGTCTATCATCTCAGATAGAGATAGTAGGTTCACTTCGCGTTTTTGGCAATCCCTTCAGAAAGCACTGGGAACCCATCTGGACATGAGCACTGCTTATCACCCACAGACAGATGGTCAAAGCGAACGAACCACTTAGACGCTTGAAGACATGCTTCGCGCATGTGTGATAGACTTTGGGAAGTCCTGGGATACCCATTTACCCTTAGTTGAATTCTCATACAACAACAGTTACCATTCGAGCATCAAAGTTTCTCCTTTCGAGGCGCTATATGGACGTAAGTGTAGATCACCGTTGTGTTGGGCTGAGGTGGGCGACACCCAGCTAGCAAGGGAACTAGCATCAGACAAGACGTTAATGGGACAAGAGATCATACGGGAAACCACGGAAAAGATAGTTCAAATCAGAGCTCGACTACAAACATCACGCGACCGACAAAAGAGCTACGCTGATAAACGACGAAAGCCCTTAGAGTTTCAGGTCAGGGATCGAGTGTTGTTAAAAGTTTCTCCCTGGAAAGGGTTCATTCATTTTGGAAAACGGGGAAAACTGAATCCGCGATACATTGGACCTTTCGAGATCCTTGCCCGAATTGGTCCAGTAGCGTACAGACTGCAGCTACCCGCTAAGCTCAGCAGCGTACACCCTGTGTTCCATGTTTCCAACCTAAAGAAGTGTTTATCCGACGAAACTCTCGTCATTCCCCTTGATGAAATTGAAATCAACAAGAATCTCCTGTTCGTCGAAGAGCCAATCGAAATCATGGACAGGGAGGTGAAGCGTACCAAGCAAAGTCGCATCCCAATTGTGAAGGTACGGTGGAACACAAAGCGTGGACCAGAATTCACGTGGGAACGCGAAGATCAAATGAAGCAAAAGTACCCTCATCTGTTCTAACATTCTCAAATATGGCTTTCAAAAGAATTTCGGGACGAAATTCCCTCTAACCGGGGGGTGGGGGTGATCTCACAACTAGGAATTTGAAGCCTTGTAAACATTGAACAATGATGATAAATGTGAACCAACAATGTGAAAACATGTAAGATTCTTATTCAATAACAACAAAATTTCAATCAAACACTTCATACATGCACTGCAAATAGCCAACAAACAATTGGAAACCCTAGAAATCCTTGTGTGAGTCCATTTTGGACTAGGATTTCCTTATTGGGCCTAATGGACCAATAAACTTCCAATTTGACTACTTTGGGCTTATAACTCTTAAATGGGATCTAATTGGACCCACTACCATTTATTTTAAAATTTTTGGGCCATATTGGGCCTAGAATGAAATATAATACCTAAATGGACCTTATTGGGCCATAACTAATTTAATTTAGCCCTAATAGGTCATAAAAATCATATTTTTATTTATTTTGGACCAAAATCACCTAACTTAACCATAAAATGGGCTTAATCATTCAAAGCCCAACAATTTTTCTCTTTCCCTCTCCATTTTCGGCCCAAGCCCACAAAGAAAGGAAGAGTTGACTTTGTGGTGCCAACTCATTTTTACCTAGTGGACTTCCATGCAAGCTCTCATACTTCCATGCAACAATCCCATCAAGGTCTCTCTCTTCTTCTCCCTCTCTCTCTCGGTCGAATCAAAACAAACACACACACACTTCACTCAAAATTCTCTCAAGAAACTCAAAATTATTTAATGAAATCGGATCACGGAAAAGAATATGGGCTCAATAATACTCACGAACAGTAAAGAATTTGAAAGTTGGATTAAGTGGTTAATGGGCTCAAGATGAACAGTAAAATGACTAGAAAATTGGTTTGGCACAATTCGTGAACAGTAACCAATTGAATCAAGAAAGGAATTGTGAACAAAATCATTTATGATGAACTGAAAAAAAAATGATAGAATATCATTTTGATTTTTGTAATTTGATCTAAACAAAAATTAATTGGATCAACAAAGGGATTGAAACGGATTAGATCCAATGAGGCAAATCGATCAAAAATGAAAAACGCAAAGTACGAATCGAAATCATGGATGTTTTGGAATCCATTTGAGAATTTGTGATACCTTTTTGACGAATCGAGTTCCGTTTTCAACAAACGAATCAAATTTGGAAGATCTTGGTTCTTTTGTCGGAATGAGAAAATCTCCAAATCGAACATTGTACCACCCACCATGCGAGATGTACAACGCGTTCTTCGTGTTCTTTGTGTTCTTCAACGATCCAAGAACATCTTCAAAAGAACCACCAACACATTTGAGTTTTGACTTCAAATTCAATGCAACCTTTTCAGATTGTTGCTTTGGAACCCAAATTTGCTTCACGGATTTTGGCTTCACAACATATGACGATTTTTGTGAGTAAACCCGCTTATTCTTCCGATTCATCTTCTTCTTCTTTTTCTTTCTCATCTTTTTGCATCTTGAAGACTTGACTTCATGAACAAACCCACTTTCAACAACATGAACATTTTGAGTTTGAATCAAATCTTTTGGAGTTTGATATTTGTGAATTTCTTGAATCACCGGCTTCCGATAAGGAATCATTCCTTCAAACGAATCACAAGAACACAAAATATCATCGGTTTGAACTGCAATTGAGCAAAAAACTTTTTCATCTTGAGAATCAACTTGAACTCCTTTTTCTTGAACATCAAGAACATCACATTGAACTCCATTATCAAGAACTTCAAGAAATTTAAGAGCGCGAAGATCAATTGGGTCTTCAATAAGAGAAACATATTTCTTATTGAACAAATCCCTTTCTTCTCCTTCCTTTTGATTTCTACTACAAACTAATATGGACAAGGCAATTTTATTCAACCATGCAATCTTACAAATTGGTTGAAATACCAAGATTCCATGATCATCCTTCAAACCTCCATAAGAAACCATATTACCCCATGAAATCAATTTGCTTAACACCAACCCATAAAATTGATCTTCATTGACTTTGTATTTCACATCTTTAATGATCACAATCCAAGAATCATATGGCAAATCCACCATGATCACAAGAACTTGAAATTTCTAGAGAGAGAAAGTGAAAATCAAGGAGATCTCTAGAGAGAGAAAGTGAATATGAACCAAATTCTAGTGAGAGAAAGTGGTACAAACAAGTATTCTAGAGAGAGAAAATCGAATTATTGATCAAATCAAGAAAAAATTCTATTTCTAGAACACAAAACACGAAGATCAATAAGAACATGAAGAATCACCAAATCAAAATAGCCATCAAGGATCAATTCTTGATGAAATCAAAAACACCCGCTCTGATACCAATTGTAGTGGTGTTAATTATGATGGCATGTGCGGAATTAGAAAGATCTAGTGAATCATCATATAAAGTTCAAGAACACAAGGAGTAAATAAATCTGTGTAAGCTCATATTAGATCTAGAAAGGATATACAAATGGGTTTGTACAAAAATTCTCTCTCTAGTCTAACACTCCAAATGGACTATTTCATAATGGGAGTCACTCACTTCCTATTTATAGGAAAGACTCAACCAATTTACACATACAAAGAGGAAAGCCTAAAACAATACATCCAAGCATGACTTTGCACCCTAACACTAAGGGACTTTCAAAGACATTCTTCCACAAAATCATCATCCAAGAGCACACTAAGTTCGAGATCCTCCAAGAAAGGTTGCTAGGATCGAATTCTTCTTCATTTTTTCTTTCCAAAACCGAAACCACGCTCAAGGTGAGTTTCATACCCCTTTCTTTTCGGTTTTTATGAGTTTTATGGGGGAGAAGACAAGAAAATGTGTAGAGCTATGTGTAAATGTATGCTATGTGTGATTTGATGCATGTATGTGTGTGATATCATGTGTTTTGTGATGAATATGTTATCAAAAAGTGTGTAAAACCGAGATCTAATACATGAGAAAGGAAATAAACATAATTTAAGCTATTTTACACTAATCAAGTCAAGAAAAATAGTTTATAAGGTTAGAATGAACATACTTGAACATAAAACCCATTTTTGGGCTTAAATTGTCAAAAATACAAACTTAGGGTAAAAATCAACAAGTCACGGTTTCTTGAAGGTTAAAAGGGGCCAAAACAGTTTCCATAAATATTTTTCTGATTTTTAGAAACTTCTAAGGACTTAAAATGTAAATTTTTAACCTAATGGGCTAATTATGGGCTTCTCGGCCCAATAAGCCTCCAAATGCGAAATTTTACAAGTTGAGGGGCTGGAAATGTAAATTTCTGTAAAACAGGGGGTATTTAGCATAACAAAATGTTTATAAGGGTCAAAAATGCTTTTCATTATCAAAAAGGACCAAAAATGCAAACTTTTTAGATTTTGGGCTAAAACTGTAAAAGTTGTGAAAAATGAGTCCTTAACCGAGAATCACTATTCTAGGGGGGCTGAAGCCGTCAACTAAGTAAACTTTGGGCTAAGAATCATGTTTTCATCAAATAAATTATACAAAGTGTCAAGAAAAGTATTTTAAGAACTAAAAATGAAACTCTTTTATTAAAAAGGACCAAAAGTGTTATTTTTATAAAAGGAGGGTAATGAAAAGGATAAAAATCCATTTTCAAACAAATTAAGTCACTAATACAAAATACAAGATCCACGACTACCAAAACACAGAAAAACAAATACATTCTCAACAACAAATATCGTTACAAAACGAATTGATTCGGTCTCGAATCAATAACAAAACAAAATCATAAAACCAAAGCAATTCAATAAACACGCGATAATTATGATGAGTTAACTTACAAACTTTGGGCTTGGAAGTTTCAAATTATGCTTGTTGGGCCTTGCTAGCCCAATAACATAATCTTTGGGCCCGAAGGGAATACGCTTACGTGTTAATGGGCCTTCTATGACCCAATTCCATGTAAAAGGACTTTCAATAGCTCTGACGTGCTATTGGGCCCTAGCGGCCCATTAGTACTGCTAGTGAGGTTGAGAAGTCAAATGCGAGCTGGGCCAAGTGTCTTTCGCATTCCCGATAGCCTTGAATAACTCATGGAAATAAAGGGGGCTTCGTACCCTCCTTTCTCCTCGGTTGTTGGGCTTATGAGAAATCAAAGTAAACAGATTCAGGATGATAAACAATAGTAATCAGGGTAGGTGGATTAAGTGAGTTGTAACGGTCGACGCCTTTAAGGATCGTTCGTAATTTGTAGTTATAAACTAGTCATTTTCTTAATGCGTGATTATAACAGCTCACAAACCCTAATTAATCCAACGCCACCCGGGTAATCAAAAACATTTGACGTATCGGTATAACAATAAACAAGTCATGTATTTTACGTATTGGGAAAACATCGGGTTTTCCTGGGAAGTTCAACATTTTCACTTGTGTGATGTATACAAAGTTCAACAATTATACATGTTTTGAAAATCAACAAGCATATTTACGGATCTTCACACTTTTTATAAACAAATACTCTTTTCAGAAAATATCGGATTTTGTGGGTTTTACAAACTACACCAAATCATTTTACTACAACATTACTTATGAACTCACCAACATTTCATATGTTGACGTTTTTCAAAATAACTTGTATTCTCAGGTAACAGGTAAGCCGAAGAATAAGTACCAAGTTATGTCATGGTGTTTTGCTTAGATTATCTATCGAACGGTTTATGTTATGAAATTGTAATGACTAAAACAATGTAATGGATGTAAAAAATATCAGTTGTATTATTTCAATGCATGGTGATGAATGATGTTATGATTCATGTATAATCATTGTGATGGTATTCAATTTAAGTCACAAAAGCCCTCGGACGTTTTCGTCGTTCGGTTCGGGGTGTGACAATATATCATTCTTTCATTTGAGTGACACATGCTAAGTTATCTTCATAAATTAAAGTTGGACCTTTATCTTTATCTAGTCCACATGAAGACAAAATGAGTTATCTTCCAAGCTTTTTTTAGTGATTTGTGATTCCACTTGAGGCTTACACACTGTTGGGGTTAAGCTCTTAAAGCTTGAAGACATCAAGCTACACCAAAAGGTATGTCATCTAACTAGTCTTTGTAGTATAGTTGCCTCATACTATGCTAGTTAGAATTAAAGCCTTGGAAAGTTCTTATTTGCATGTATGATAGAGAAAACATAGATCCAAGGTTTATAGGGTTGCATGTACACCATAGGAGTGTTAGAATGCTGAAAACCCAACAGTGGTATTAGAGCCTAGGCTTGTTTTCTTGTTACACTTGCAAAAACTGCTGAAAAAATCGAAGTTTTTTGCTGTCTGGACAACGGACTCGACGAGTCCATGCCATCAAAATGTTCAAAACAATCCAACTCGCCGAGTTGGTTCATGCACTCGACGAGTTGGACCCCAAACAGCATATATTCGACTTTTTGGCTAGAAATGGACTAGGAACATTACCTTAAGTTGTTTTTGAACTTATAAACCTATTTTTGATGTGGTAATGTTCATGCTAATCCAATTTCAAAGATAATTGTCAATAGATTCATGTTTTGTATTAGTTTAAGAGTATTGTTAATTATATGGAAAAGTTTGATGTGAATTATCTTTGTTCATATGAGTTGCTTAGATTAATAGAAAAGTTAATTGAATAGTTGTTTTCAATCCATTTTAATCTCAAAGTTGATTCTAAAATGTGTTTGTGTAACTTGTCCTCAAGTTACATGAAAAGTCACATTTAAGTTTCTTAAAACTCATAAAAATTGTCATAGGTTACAAAAACGAAGAGTCTTGTTCTCATTAAATGGTTTTATGACTCCATAACTTGTCCTCAAGTTGTGGAGGTTCAAGAGTCTCTTCATTAAATAAAATATGTGTAACCTTAGTTAAATTCATTAAGCCTCCATAAGTTATGAATTATGAAGAGTCACTTTCTTAATTAGTTTAAAGTCTTCCATAACTTGTCCTCAAGTTATGGAGCTTGAAGAGTTTTTGATTAAAACTACTTTAAACACATAAGTTATGGAATAGAAAAGTTTTGAATATGTTCAAAACTTTCCCTCAAGTTTTGGAATTTGAAAAGGTTTTCTCTTATGAATACTTTAATTCCAAGTTTAGCCCTTAGAATTTTAAAAGTTAAAATTCAACCCTTATACTTTATAATATTATAAGATAATATATATATATATATATATATATATATATATATATATATATATATAAGAGCAAGTCAGTCTTACCATTAGTAGGCCTCATTCACAAAACCGGTCTATAAGGGGGTATAAGGTTATTGCCTATAAAATGGCAGTTTAATGGGTGTCCACTCTCACCCACCGCTTCCTTGACTGGTAGAGGGTCGTTAGCCAAATGGGTAGGACAAACACTATAAATTCTCCCTTCATTAACAGTATTAATGATAAATACTAAGTAACTAAACCTTTTATAAATACGCAATCTTAGTTACTTAGGAAAATGTGAATAAGGTGCTAATACATGAAATTACACTTTGCACTTTGTTTAAGTCGGTTAGTGGAGCGTGTGTGGTTAACCAGCACACTAACTCGTATTTAACAAGGTAGGCAAAGGGTAACTTAATGTTTATTATAGTATCGATGGAGCGTGTGTGGTTAACCGACATATCGATTGAGGGGTAAACACTTAAGGGTACCAAGTAATTTGCATGGTTACTTCACACCTTGTTTTGTGATCCTCGGCATCCCAGTCACAAAACCTGAAGGGCACACTCGAGACTGAAACATGCCATTGAACAGTTCAATGAATCTCAAAAGATCTAGGAGTTTCAAATCCAAGTAAAACCTAATTAAATTATTTCATTTTCATGGTGGAAATTGGTGAATCGTCATTCACCTACCTTCAAATATTCTATAGCTTTGATTACAGCATCCCTCTTCCAAGTTATAAAATATTGTGTTGGGTCCTAGCCTTAATATTTCATATTGGGTGTTATATTAAGGACTTTAAATCAACTATCTTGAATATCTCCCAAAAAGATGTCTAGTTCAGATATCTATGATCTTCCCAAATCTCTTGGAACTTCACTTCCTCCACCTCCTCCAATTATTCTCCCTATCCCACAAGTTCAAGGTCACTCTAGCCCTATTGGCAATCAAGGTCTATGTGTGGTCATATCTTGGAGATGAAGTCACATATTAACAAGCCGGGAGAGTTGGGTGTCAAATTCTTGAGAAAGTTGGTGGTTCAATCACTTTCTAAGTCACATAGTGAGTTCCTTTGGGACTCCTATGAAACAGACTATGACAAGACCCTTAATGGTCTTATCTATTTGCTTGGTGCTACTGAATCAACAATGATTTGGAAGGCTAGTAAAGCAAATTTGATTAGATGATTGACTTCCCAAAACTTTATGGACATTGACAATGGTGACACTGGAAATCTAGAAAAAGCATTCTCTTCCCAATGGAAAGGGATCAGCCATAGTCAACTCAGTTGACCAAATGGTAAAGAGAAAGACTAAGTCTGTGATAGTCCCATGTACCATTACCAAAGGGTTCGTATGTTAAAGTGCCAAAAGGAAAGGGCATTGTTTGCCAAGCTGCCAAATTTACCTGAAAGATCATAAGGCTGGTAAAGTCAATAAGTTTGACTCTACTTCAGGTAAACTCCACTATCAAACTCTACTAAGGTTCTATTCTGAGATTCTTATTACATGATGTGATTAGGTCACATATTGATGTTTTAAAAATCTAAGAAAAAGTGAAGAAAGAAGTATATGTTGATTCTGATCGCGAAGATGGATTTCGATCGCATTGTTCGGTGATCAGAATTTTGAGCTGTTACTTAGGAGTCATGTAATATTGCTTAGGAATAGATAACAAAAAGTTTTTCATATGCTTTTGCATTGTAAGGATAAGTTTTCCGCAAAGTTTTAAAATAAAAAAAAATTATTTATTCTAAGTATCCTTACAATGGCATTTATGAAAAATTGTTGTTTATATGATTCCATTGATAGCAATATTGGAAAGCGGATTTGATTCTTTCATTTGTGGTAGTGTCTAAATTTACCAAGTAAGGAAAGATTCTCATCACCCAAGTTTCAATTAGATCGAAACTTGGAATCATACAAGGTGTTTAGTGTGATGTATGAGAATTTTCAACTTTGGAAAATTAAGACTAGTTCCGTGGTCACATGTATATGTAACTCAAGAGAAGGACTAAGGGATCAAGTACACTTTCTTGTGCACTTGTCAAAGTCCACCACAAAAGATGTAAGACTATTCGTCATGATTTACTAAGGTTTAGTAAATATGATTATACTTACAAGCTTGAGTATAATTCTGAGACATTGGAAAGTTTCAATGTATGACAGAACGAATAAGAAGAATCAAATTAGGCAGAAGGATAAAAGTTTCTCAAATCTGAAAAGATGGGAGAGTACTTTAGTATCATGTTTTAAGATCATCCTAATGATTATGAGACCTTATCACAATTCATCCGCTAAGTGCATTCTGATAGTTAAGAAGAGGAGTTATGAATTGTTGAAGTGGTTAAATCAAGAAGATGATTCATACTTCGTTCCAAAAACAATTCTTAGAGTTATACTCTAAGATTGTAACTTGAGTGACATGTCTTAAAGAAGGTTTAAAAACACTTGTCAAATGTAAGAGTAAAAGTTTTCTACTTTTGTACATTTGAAATTGGTAATTTGTGATGTTTTGGATAAAACAAAGATCAACTAAGGCCAATTGTGTTAAGTGCCTGTCTTGATTAGAAGCCTCACTATCTCTTGAATATTTTGCAAGAAAGTCTTATAGGTCAAGGAGACATTGGGAGTATAAAAGATCCTAAAAGGGTTTCAAGAAGTAATCAAGAATAAAAACCTGTATTTCACCACTATCACACAACTAGAGGTTTATAACCTATCGTGTTGACATTTCTGTGCCCATTCCAGTTAAGTTGTCTATACATTGGAGTTCTACATGTTCTCAACTGTTTGCATAGCTACTTGGAAGCAATGGCAGGCCCTTGAGCTGCCAGGTGGCAAGAAGTAAAGATTGCACAATTTCAATCCATATGAGTTTGGATTTGTCATTAACCTAGTCTTATGATTAGGGTTTGACAAATTCACATGGATAAGAACACATATACCATAAAAGCTAAGTGTCATAAGGTTTCGATTCGATTCATGAAAATGATGGTAAGGAAACTCTTTCACTAAGTAGATTTTAAGTAGATAGCAATTGTGATATTTGCAGTTCTCAAAGTCATTAGTGGAGCGTGCGTGGTTAACCGGCACACTAACATTGACTTATGAGAAATGGCAAAAGGTCTAAACAATAGAGACTATGATTACGGCATCCCTTTTCATAGTTCTGAAATTGCTTAGACACACCTGTGATCTACCTAAGATAAGGTGTATGATTTTGATAAAGTCTTATCAAAGCAATCTAGTATCAGAAATCTGAACTTTGGTAAGAATGTCAATAAAATATTGACTTTTAGAGGTCCAACTGTTTTCTGGATACATGTCAAAGCTAATGGGAGCATAAGTGTTATACTAATAATCATCATGTTAGTGGGAGCATGATAATTATGATAAGAATTGCAAGTTATTAATGTTAATTATAGAAAACAAAAGGTTTCAATTGGGAAAAAGTTGTTTTGCTATAATTAAGGGAGAGGAAATTATACTTCATCTCAAATCTATAAGGTTAGATTGTGAGATTTTAATCAAATTTAGTCAAGTATATATATGAATGTTATGTTGGAATGGCTCAACATAAGAAAATTCTATATATGGGTCCATTATTTGCATTTTAAAATTCGATTATGATTACGGCATCCCTTTTTCATAATATGAATTATGAGAAATTGGCAAATTGAAATGGAAATATTATAGCAAATGACTGGTTTAGTCTTTATGTGAGACATCATGAATCGTGTCCAATATGCTTCGGATGTAGGATCGATTACATGTGCTATATTCATCCTTTCTAAAATTTTCCAAATGCCTGGGGCATTAAGAAGGGAAAAGGTCTAAAACTGGATATGACTAAAAGGATTAAGCAATTGTCGAGGGCAATCTAAGGTTTACCAAAGATTGGTTGCTCATGGATAGTTGGAAGTATGGTGTTAATTTTGGAAGGACCATATTGACATCTTCTGAAAAGAGACAACTCTTGTTCAGAAGTGATAGTCAAAATGGGAATATGGGAAGGTGGAAGTTATTTGTGTAAGATTAGGAAACTTAATGCAAGAAGAATGTTCAAAGGCAATGACTTTTGAATATGAGACTTCGGTTCCATGGAGTTGATCTCCATTGGAATACTCTTTAATGTTTGTTGACAAGTCTTTGTGACTTTGTGCATAATCATTACAAGAGGACCAATGCATATAAGTTTAAAATCTAACAGATTTCGATAAATAATAAGGATTTGGAATTCTTACATTTACAATAAGGATTTGGGGGTGTGAAATTAGAATCATTGAAATTATGTTCAATTGATATAATTCACAAAGAAAAGGATCATAGACAAACATAGAGTTCATACTTGGTGTATGGCAAAGCTATTGTTTAGAAAACATAGTGTACATGCTTGGAGCATGGGACACCTAGTGTTTTTAATTCAAGTATAAAGTTGATAAAACCGAAATAATGAATAATGAGTAATCATTATGGTGATAAAAAGAAAGTGTTTTATTTATATTCATAGGTTTTGATACCATATTAGATTCATTTATTCTTGTGTTTCACTTTGCATGTTTTGACTTCCATAATAACTAGGTTATTCTTCCGGAATGACTAAGTTATTCAAACCATCCACAATCGGTCATATGTTGGAAGTAGATATGAATCAAGATTGTCATGGGTTGGCTTGTAGAGGTCCAAGTTGGTGGACAAAGTTGTGCTACAACACTCATGAGTACTCATAAGTTCTGAGTATTGGATTCAACCCGCACTCATTTGAATCACTTCATGGATTTTATCACGAGTGATCATGAGACGATAATATCTTATATTCTTCAAACCTAGAGATATGAGTTGTTACTATGAGTTGGTTGTACATTGATTGCACGAAAACACATTTAGTAACTCGGTGTTATAAAACGTGCTTTTGTGTATGATTCAACAAGTAGTAGAACAAGCCATATGAGTCGAAGTGTATCCATTCCTTTTACCTTCGGGATAAAAGCGATATATGTGGGCCCCTCGATGATTTAGCGATGACACATGTGAGTGCTTGGCCAAGCCAGGACTGATTTGATTTGTTCAATCAGTCGGTCGTCATAAATCGGAAACCGGGAAACAACAAATGGACTGAGAGAACGATTATAATCCATGTCTTAGTCCATATGATATCTAGAATGGAGGAATATAGGATCCCTTATCTAATGGATAAGTCATTTACAAATATCAGAGTTCGACAGCGGCTTTAAGAGCTATGATTGTCAGTTAGGTTTTGAAGTGATACTCAATAATAGTTTTAGACTTATCAAAGTGGGAGACTGTTGGATTAATGTCTAAGTCCATAACTATATTTGGTATGTACTTGACCCGACCCGACATGGTCCATTTGGGTTGCACTTCACCGGCACAATTTATATGGATATTCTTTTGAGAATAGTATATTAATATATTATAAGTTCTAATATATTAATATGGAATCATATTATTTAATTAGTATTGATTAAGAATTAATTTAGAATTAATTAAGTGATCAAAATGAACTAATTAAATATGGACTCTTAGATATATGTGTGTGATGGGCCAAGTTCATTTAGGTTGGGCTAAGCTTTCATGGATAGTCCATGGAGTGTTTAACCCATGGATCATATGAAATGAAAGGTCATGGGTTTAACCCTAGTCTACACACTATATAAAGATGTCCTTGGTTGGTGAAATTGGCACTAGTGTGGGTACACTAAGAGGGCTAGCCGATTTCACTAGAGATAACCAAAATATTCTTATTCTCAAAGTCTTCCAAGGTGTTTTTGGTGATTTGTGATTCCACTTGAGGCTTCCACACTATTGGGGCTAAGCTCTTAAAGCTTGAAGACATCAAGCTACACCAAAAGGTATGTCATCTAACTAGTCTTTGTAGTATAGTTGCCTCATAGTATGCTAGTTAGGATTAAAGCCTTGGAAAGTTCTTATTTGCATGTATGATAAAGAAAACATAGATCCAAGTTTTATAGGGTTGCATGTACACCATAGGAGTGTTAGAATGCTCAAAACCCAACAGTTAAGTCGCGGTGACATATCACAATAATAACTATGACCTTAACAAAATTCTCATAACACTCGCAAGAGTGTCCTTTCTTCTAACTACACATCAATCACCCTAGACGTGTAAGTCTAGGAGAAATTCAATCATTCCTAAGTAATCACACATCTTTCTTTTCATATTTTAAGCCTATGAAGTTAAATACTTTCGTAATTCGCTTAAACCATGGATCTGATACCAAATTATAACATCATACTTTTAAAACATCATTTTCTTATTAATAAAATGTGCTTTTACAAAAACACTTTCAAATCATTATCAGAGTTTATAGCTTTCGGTATTAAAAAACAATATCAACAACCATCGTAAAAGATAAAAGGATTCTACAATCTTCCCTAATTTCATTGCACTCCTTGTTATCAACCCTCTTTGCTTCCACTCCCATACATGAGAACATAGCACAAACTTATGTAAGTACGGAGACTCAGGAGTTACAAGTGATTTGACCTATGCATTAATAAATTTTAAACACTTTAACTTGTACTGTACACAACGAATTTAGCATGTAAAGTCTTATCACGTAAAATCCTAACACATATACAAAAGAACAAATCAATTGGAGGCCAAGGTCACATATAAGTCCTAGCTAATGGGAACATGAGCCATAAGTGACAAATCAATGTCGCTACATGAAGACACAAGATCGTGGCTCCAAGTAAAAAGGATATTCCAAGCCTTCAAGTCGCCCTTCCTACAGAAGAACAAATCAATTGGAGGCCACGCCTTCAAGTTGCCCTTGCTAAATAAGAATCCATAATATGCCATGTAGGATCCGTAAGTCACCCTAAAGGAATCTTTAAATGTAAAAAGGATATCCCAAGCCTTCAAGTCATCCTTCATGGAAAGCTTTGCACCCCAACAATCTCCCCCTCAAAGCCTAGAATGGATGAAGAGGCTCTATGATCTGAAACGACAACTAGCATATACAAAGTCTCATGACCATAGTGAAAAGAAAAGGTGAATGTGAACCAATAACTCGAATCTTCAATAGTCTTCAAATTCGGTTCATGGGGTATAAAACAACCCGAATCATGCTCTAAATGATAAAACCACCCTCGAGCACGAAAGTAATTCCAAAAATAAGCATCTCGTAAGTGAACCCATCATGAAAATTGTCATCAGAAACAAAATATTCGAATCACCTTTATGCTTCCTAAATCAGTGAAGATCTCCCCCTCAATGTCACACTAGTATTCAAATAGTCAATGAAGAACATTTGCTAACGGTATAAACACCCAAAAACCACGATGTAGAAAATCAAAACCATGATTCTCATTCAAACATGATCAAGAATAACCAAAATCGAGTCAATCAAAGCACCACAACACAAGGAGAAAATATACTCAAATGCTCAACATGACCTCAAGTTAATATACCCAACTTCAAAAATTCTCTCTCAAGATTCACCAAAACTCACAATCTTGAAAACCATAATCTTCTTTTCGAATGAATATACACATCTTCTCACCTAATAAAATGTTGAAATGGTTATAAGAATGTGCTCGTAACGGATATACCAAACAATAACTCCCCGAAAAATGGAATATCAGTCTAAGCTCGAAATGGAACAATAGGAAGATAATAACAATATACCGAATGGCGTCCCTTTCCTCCTTTTGCTTAAAAATAAAATATTGGATTACCATGAACTGCTCATCTAATCAATGCTCGTAACAATTTGTTGAATCTGCCCCAAACACCAAAGTAATAATATGCTCATATCAATCTGCCCGTAATCATCTCTCAAAAATAATCGTTGAATTTCGAATAAGTCTTAAGACAATAAATGTCGAAACTGTGTAATACCAAAAGTGATGGCGAAAATCGACCCATACTCTCCAAAGATTGTGTCGAAAAATAAATCTCGAAAGCTCGAAAGAATCTGAGCATCTATCCTGCAAAAAATCATCATATGTAGAATTTCAAAATGAGGCAACGATTGCAAATTTGTTGTAGAATTTCAAAATGAGGCAACGATTGCAAATTTGTAACATATGTAGGGGGCAAAATGTAACTTCAAGAAAAACACCGCATCTAAATGAGAATCTCTAAAAGCCAAAATGTTATATGACGAAAGTCAATAATCAACTTTGACGATATGTTTCGCTTGACCATGTGAGATCACCTTCTTATAAGACTAAAAATATACGAACCAAAGTAAATAATCTCTAATTCGTACACCGTTTTTGAACAACAATTTATTGTCATCAAAATCACAATCTCAAACGTTTTATTAAATTCAAAGTAACCTATGAAAATCGGAAAATTTGATACCAAAAGGCCTCGCAAATCAATAAATGTGAATCTTTAAGACCATACCATACGGGACAATTATCATGCATTATGGCTGACATGGAAGTGCCTTAACGGCGTTATGGTAAGAAATATTATCTCGGCCACGGGAAGTAACGTACACATTAACCAATCAAAATTGTGTTAAGGATTACATGACATGTGATCCTTAACATTTGAACATCATTTTCTACATAAATCAAATTGTGTTAAGGATTACATGACATGTGAGCTCACAAAAGGTGTTGCTAATAAGACACCCTTTAAACAACCTATTCATATTTTTATAAAAAGTCAACCAATAATTAACTGCTTATAATCAGTTTTTTCGGAAAACAATGTAATTTCAACTAATAAAAATATTTAAAAGATTCGTTAGGGTATCCATATTGTAATATGGGGTGTCTTTTTAGCCAACCCGCTGACAAATTTAGGTATGATAACATATCTTTTAACCCCACACCCAATAGCCTAAGTTTAGATGGCATCCAAGAGAGAGTCAACAAAAAAAACTTTGACCATATAATCCATTTAATGCTTTTTGAGAAGCTGCCAATCTCGTTGATGACCCAATCAATCACCTACGATCCAAATTTACTTCAAATGAAAACGTTGTTTACATCCTTCTTCAATATAATGCTAGTACAAGTAATGTTAATTCCGTTATCTAATATAAAAAAAGTTGATGAAATTTTTGTGTGTTTATAGGTCTTTTTTTCTCTTTGGTCCCAGACCCAAAATATGTTTAGAATGACCTTGAATAAAATTCATACCTTCAAAAGTCAAAATTTTGCTTATCATTAAATATAATCCAGAGACAAAATATGATGCGGAAGTCAAAAATTGAAAACGATTATCCCATCATCGTTCATCATAAAACCCACATCTAGGGGCGAGCAAAACCAAAAAACCGATAGAACAAAACCGAAGAACCAAAAACCGATAAAACTGACGGTTTGGATTTGAGTTTTTTTAAAACCGAAATATTAGGTTCGATTTCGGTTTTAAAAAATATAAAAAAAGAAAAAGATAAAAACTGAAAACGAACCGAATTTATAAAAATATACTTTTTAATAAAAAAAAGAACTTACGGTTTCCAACATTTGTTGAACTTTTTTTCTATCCAATTTAGTGAAATCAAATAATTTATTTTTGATCCATCATCTTCCTTCCCATCCGCTAAGATTCAAAGCATGGGGCGCAGAAAAAAGAGCAAAATGGACAGCTGTATAGGATTTAATTTTTTTGGGGCCAATTTCTTATTATTATTATTATTATTATTATATATATATATATATATATATATATATATATATATATATATATATATATATATATATATATATATATATATATATATATATAAAATAACGATAAGGCCATTTTTTTCTCATTAGTACATGGCATTTAAGAGTATTTAAACGCTATTCACGATTAGACTTTTTAATTGGAAAGTGAAGCTATTAGGCTATCCGGTATGCATGAAAGACATGTCACATCATCAAGAAACTCACTCAATAATTGCTATTAGGCTATCAAACGGTTTTCATATAAAACTTTTATCAATAATTGCTTTATGGGAAAGAACATCACTTAATACAACGTTCTTTTCAGACAAATCTTAAACCCCAAATGATTCCTCAACACAAAATACACTTCTTTTCCGTACATATCGACTCAACACAAACAAGCAAAAACAAAAGGATGCAGAATATCATGAAGAACACAAGTCCAAAATTGCACAATATCGTATCATCTTCTCATACTTACAACAACAAAAAATAAATATCGACTATCAATCTATAACGTTGTATACCACTTTGTAAAATGAATGTCAAGTTGTACCTTGTGCTTTACCAAAAGTATATGACATGACAGCATGGCATTTATTTATTTAATCTATAAATGGTTGAGAGTCCATGCAAAGGTGAACAAGTTTCTGTTGGAACTGTCCGTACAATTCACCAGCAGCTATTACATCTTCATTTTCCGGGTTTAGACCCGGCAAAACCACCAACTTTTCTTTAATTAAAGAATCCGACTCTTTTTCGGGATCTAATTTTTCAATAAATTTGGCATGAATTTCACGACACGCGATTATAAACATGGCTGCAGTATCCGGTTGCTGGGCCCTACGGAGTGCCGCCAGTGCATCTTGTAATGAACCCGCTGCTATGTACAGTATCAGGGACCTGTCATGTTTGTTCCAAATCCCAATCAGACAAAAATTGCATTTTTTTTTTAATTCGAAAAAGAAAAAAAATATATTTTAGAAAACTCAATAATACCTCCAGATGTTATGTTCAGCATGAAGGACATGTTCAGCCCATCTGTGTAATACCCTGCAAAATCCACAAAATATATGAGACTAGATCTTAATCAAATTAAATATCTTTATGAAAAAATAAAATCCTTTTAATATGTTAATGTGATATGCAAAATTTACATATAAATATTCAATGAAATGACAGGAAATAAAAAATGAAAAAAATTCAAACCTTGCATAATCAGTTCCTTTTAAATGTGTTGCTGCTAATGTTGCAGCATCTGTCCAACAACCCGCATCTTGTAGCTGAAACATATATGTTACAATAATTGCAATGTGACGAGGGTATTTTGGTCTTTTTGATAAAAAAAAAAAAAAGGTAGAATGAAATTGGATATATTTTTTTTTAGGAATGAAAGAACACCTGTGAACAAGCTTCTTGATACCTCCCTACAGCACATAGCAAATGTGTGCCAGATAATGACCTGTCAGTGCTCACCATACTTGCTGCAACCACCTACAACAAAATTAAATTATATATTAAAAATGGGAAATTATATATAATATAATATATATTGGATTTTTAATTACCTTTACAGCTAATTCATTTAAAGATCTTGAAACAGCTGATGAAAGAGCAACAGCACGCAAAGCATTTGGATAAAAATAAGGGCTTTCTGGAGGAGTAGAAAGCATTAAACTTACAGCACCTTCCAAGTTACCAATTGACACAAGCCTGATAATTAATTAATTACATATTTAGAAAAGTAAAAGAGAATTATTTATATATTAAAAAAAAGAATAATAATTATTATAATACTGACTCATGCACACGGTTCTGAATAGATTCTTCATCTTCTAATTTTTCATGCCATGGAATACGCTCGTTAGCACTTTCCCATAATTCTTCTTGCTCAAAAGCCATTAATTTAAGTTCACCATCACTCTGATCATAAATAAATATCTATCATTATTAAATATTAGTATTGTAAAGTAAAAACACATTCCTAAAACACAAAATATAAGTTTTTTTTCTAGATTAACCCGAAAAAATTAGTTCAATATCCTATTGAGTAAAAAAAAACTGATTACGGACTTAAAGTGTCAAAATGGACAAGCATATTGTTATTCAATCACATTAACCCTAAAAAGAGGGAAAAAGTTTATTTATACCACTGTGTTGGTGTTACTTGACCCAGTTCCGGATTTACCCTTGGAGGAAATCCTAGTCAGCAAAGACACGTCATCAATTTCTTCAGACGATGATTTTACAGGGGTTTTTTCTTTTTCTTTTTGTAGAGACTTGTTAGCTAAATTGTTCATTAAGTGGTTAAGTGCATGAGGCAATTGCAACCAGAAATAAGCCTCTGATGTTTCACCAAATATTGCTGCTGAAAAAGAGAACCTTGCAGCTGAACCTTTATTCACTATACTACCATACTCTTGCACCATTTCATCATCAAGTATGCAACCTAATAATGTAAACAAATATAAAATACGATAAAAAATACATATATATAAAGAAACTAGATTTGTAAATATATATATATATATATATATATATATATATATATATATATATATATATATATATATATAAACTGACCTTCTCTCTGGTAAGGCTCTAGCACCTTAAGAAGCAATTCTGGGACAACAGTGTCACCAATTGTTGGTATATCAATTAAATAGCTACGAAGATCTCCTAATGATAATTCATTATTTTTATTATTTATAATCGTACTGCATGTGTTAAACCATGAAGGCTTTACACCACATTGCAAGATCAGCCTCAATGCCTGTTAATAATAATAATAATAATAATGTTATATTTTCAATTTGTGTGATTAGAGAGAATATCAATGTTTGTTTAAAGAAAAGGTTAAGGGCAAAATTACCAAGGCATGTGCAGTAGGAAGTAATATAGGAGAACATAAAGGCATGGGCCGAAACCGCTCCTTTATTGATCCATACTGAGCTCCATAACCAGATCTTTTTTCACTGCATAAATAATAAATCATTATTATCAACTTTTTTTAAAAAAAATATTAAATAAATATAGTTATGAAACATACATGTTAACTTCAATAAGGCGAAAGCTACTATCTGCTCCAGTAATACACAAAACCAGAGGATCATTTTTATCAGTTCTTAGAGGCAACCAATCAAGTTCCAGCACTAGTGTTCCAGGAAACTGAGGCTGTAGTAATGAGTTAGCTAATGGATCTGGTGAATCCTGCAAAAAAATAATAATTTTTTTTTAATTTTATAATAGTAATGTACTTTATCTTTGACCTAATAATACCAACATAGGCATTGCTACATATTGCTATTATTGGTAAATAATGATTTACTTATTTTGTAAAAAAAAAATTTGCTTACAAGGTCAAAAACGGAAAATGTATTGTCATTAAACAATACAGCAATACGTCCACGGCTTCGGTCTCCAGGAACAACGGGTGAGAATTTGATTCTTCGAATGCCTTCACGGTGAGTGTTGAAAGAGGAGGATTGTCCAGTTGTAACATCCCACCACCTAATGTTACCTGACCTGTCCCCCATCACCTGACAAGGGTATTTTCGTCATTTAACAAAAAAAACAAATGGAATTGAAATTGTTCCACCGTCTTTCTTAGGTATATGGTGAGATGAAATCCATCAAACATGGAATTTGAAGGATTCCGGAAGAATTGAATTGATTTCCATCCATTTGGGAAGCAAACGATGGAATGGAATCTTGAATTCCAATTCAACTGGAATCTTGGATTCCAATTCTAATAGTATTACTAACCACATGAGGCAAACGATAGGCCATAGCTCTAACAGGTCCATCAGAAGAAACAAGTGAAGAAACAGGCCACTTTGGTCTGTAAAGTAATAAAAGTAAATTAGAATGAGATATAAATAATAAATTAAATGAAAAAAAAAAAAAGATAAATTGGATAATGAGTTTTTTTTTTTGGAAAGAATAATACTTGAAGTCTCGGATCCTTCGCCCTTGAACTTCAAACACCCCAAGTGCACCATTTACAAGTGCAAATGCAAAAGTCTCTGAAAACTCTTCTTGACCTCCATCTGCATTAGAAGTTACTTTTGACTTTACTTTATGATAATTAAACTTTGATGAGAAGAAAAGAAAGTAGGATGTTATGAATTATAATAAACAATAAAACAAATAAATTAAAGTGTGTTGCTATTTCTTGCATTTAACCCTAATGAAAATGCTATTAATATTATACTATACTCACTAGAGTCTGTTTCAGGAGGGGCAGAAGTGTCAGATTGCTTAGATGCTGCAGTCTGGGTTGGTCTTGGAACAGTAGGAAGAGTCCACTCCAATACTGTAAATGGAAGAGCCAAAGACCTAAGCTGCAAAAAAAGAAAACATTATTTGAAAAAGAAAATTAAACAATTAAAAAAATAACACAAGTAATCTGGTTTACCATGACTGGAGTCTTTGTCATTGCCCAAACCTCAACAGGAGCATCACGAAACAATATCAAAAGATACCTACAAAATTGCATCAAGAATGTGTCAAATAGGTTTAGATTAAATGTCAAGATTGGGTAACAAACTATTCATTCTTTTTTTTTTAAAAGTACAATCAAAAGGTAAGCAAATGGAACATTTTGTTCACAAATAGTTCATTACCCATTAATGACATTAACCCTATCAAATGGATTGAAGAATTAAAGAAAACCCTTTTTCAAGAACAACCTTCCGGAAGATGAAGCCCTTAAAGCTCTTATGGGAGTACGTTCTGGTTTTTGTAAAACCCTAAATGTTCGATTAAGGCCAGTTCGAAGATTGGTGACAACAAGCCTATTTGTAAAGCCACCAGTTTTCTCATTTCCCTAAGTACACGGAGTAATAGTTATATGTCATTAGTCATTACTCATTTCAAATTGAGAAAATGAATACATGTGATTACTTATTTAATAGTTTAATACAAGTTTTTTTTGTTACATACGCATAATACATACCTGAGTGTATGAGAATGAGACTAGTCTTGTATTACCCAACCACCTTAATCCTCTTACAACACTATCATGGATACAAAAACTTGCAGCAACAGCATTTGCAGAAACATCAACAATGTCAACTGAACCACTCTGAGTTCCCAAGGCAACTAGTGGAACAGCTACTGCAGGATGGTTTCCCCCTCCTTCATATGTTATTAATTAATGAGTATAATATTTAATATAAAAAATCTGATATTTGCTTTTAAACAGCAGAAAGAACTCACGTGCAAAAGTGGCAGTTAAAGAAGGGGATGGTACAGCTAACATAGTCACTGATGAAGAAAGAAGATGCAGCTGCCCAACCAAACTGATCTGATTGAAGAATTTTATCAGTAAGAATGAATAAATAACCAAAGTCAACATTGAGTAACAACAAGAATAAACCTTTAGTGACAGCTCATCCTTGTTCTTTTTGGAGGATGATCGACGACCTTTTCTAATATTCTCCTTATCTGTTTGTTTGACTACATCGTTCACAGAGCCAAATGAAGAATCCACTCCAGAATTTGTATCTAAAGATGAATCTTTATCTTTACTGATTTCTGCAACAATGGCAACATCTGATGCAGCTTTTTGATTCTCTGTTGGGCCTTCAGCAGTCAGAAGCCAGTTCCATATTTTTCCATCATCAGAAATGGATAACAGATGGGTTTTAGAAATGACTGGAGTTTCATCACAAAAATCGAAAGGGTTGTCAAAATCCATAGCAGGTGAAGAAGTATGATGTCCATCGGAAAGATGTTTGTGAACATTTTGCAGGGTGGAATCTGATCGAGAGATGACAACTGCAAGAACTGAGGGAGATGGGATAGGGGTGCCAAGTGAGGGCATCAATTCTTCCATCATGCACATCACATGCACCTGCTCTCCTCTGTTGTGATATGAAAATAAGTAAATCCCTTTATGTTGAAGAAAACATGTAGATACATAAACTATATACATAGACACTCATATATAAGCAAGCGCAAAGATGAAGATGTTATCATGAAGGTTCCTTAAATGTAGAGAAATTCAGATTAATAAATGAATATGATTGAAGGTTAAGCAATTATGGCCATATTCATATCTCAATGCAATAATCAAACATACTTAATATAGTTTTTCGATTGAGTAGAAAATTTACTTACTCCTTCCTCCTCCAAGCGCTGAGGCGTCCATCCAAATGAGCACAGTAGACCACCTCCAAGCTTGGGTCAGGCAACACATCGAGAAACTTTCCACATCCTCTAGGTAAATTGATACGAGACAGAGCCGTTTTATATTGCATATCGAACACAACCAATTCCCTTGGAAAAGTCACATACAAAATGTGCTTCCAATGTGGAGAAAACGCGATTTTCACTACGTAAGTGGGGAAGGACGCCATTGCCGGAGAATTGTTGATTGAACCGGAAGTACTAGCGGCAGCTGCATCTCTCTCCAGCTTATTCAATTCAGAGACATCGGTAGGTATTTGAAGTTCTTTCAATACGACGTCCGATTCCGAATTGTCGCCATGAACTTTGATCGCTAGAAGGAAGCCTCTGAGACCTACAACACAGAAATGGCGGGAATCAAAGGGGTCACGTTTAATGCACGAGAAGGTTTCCGGAGCGGCGTCGTATTTGAAGAAGCAACGCCCAGTGGATGTTTCGAATAGAGAGAGGAGCGAGGATCCGGTTATGGCAGCAATGATCCACGAATCAGGTCTGGATTGGATCCAACACAGGTCTTGGATACCTAATTTGGAATTCGGATCGGTTTGAAGGAAAAGAGGAGCAGATGCTTTGACGCGTGGATCAAGGAGGCAAACACGGCCTTGGCGGTCGCCGGCAGCGAGGAGAAGGTGGGAGTGCGAAGACGTAGGATCATGTGAGAGAAGATCGAGGCGAAGCGGAGTAGGGCACCAACGGACGGCGGTGACAAAGGGAGACAAATACGAAGACGTTGAGGAACTTGTGGTGGAATTTGCAGTGCTGGCGGACGGAGGAGGAATCGGGAGGACTGATACGAGTTGCATTGAGCGTGAGTCGACTATGGCAACACTGCTGCCGGCGGCGTAGGCTAGAAGTCCGGTCGAACGGAGGTCGGCAGATCCGCCGTTGTTGCGGGAAGGTGGACCTGGTAGCATGTAGTCCCAAGAGTCGTTTGGTGGCCGTTGAATCGACGACATTGTCGCCGGCCCGATTCTCCGCTGAGCTGATTTTGGCCGTAATCGGGATCAGACAGTCGTCAGTTACATCCCCGTTTCAACTGTTGTCAAATAAATGGCATGACTAATTTTGTCTGCGGGGGTGGTTGTATTTCACCCTTATTTTATTGCATTCAAGTACCTAAAGTTTTAGATATATGACAAAATGCCACTAATTATTCATTTTTATTGAAAAAGTTTATATTTTACATGTATCTAAGTTTTTCAAATTAAATCATTATTACTTTAAGACGATATATATACCAAAACGTTTACTCGTATAGCTTTCTACGAACAAATAATATTATTCTGAAAAATCATAATTTGGGACATGCTTAGTTGATTATCAATAGTGGTTTCTATAGAAGTTTGTTAGAAAAATATAAATTAATGTTTAGATTTCATCTTTTCTTCATCAAAAACTTAAATATGTCATTAAATATATCAATAATTGCATAAATTTCAAATATTATCAGATTTATCTTTTTATTTACCTTTGATCGGGATTATATTTGTGTAAGATAATACAAATGTTTAATGTTTAGATCAAAACATGAATATTTAAAAACTAAAAGTCCAGTGAGTCAAATACGTCAAGCAACCAATCACTCATTTATATATAGTTGGGTCGACTATTTCTCCGTATTAATCATTCTTGTCCTTCAATTTTGGTTTCGTTGGTGAACAAATTACTCCAAAATCTTTGTTGTGTAAGTTGTTTATTGCAAATTTTTCTCCACTCCATTTGAGAAACTTCAATTCCAAGATACTAAGAAAGTAGTCTCAAGTCATGCATTTCAAAATATTTTTTGTTTCTTGAATTCAACAATGTCTTTGGTGTTCGCCCCAATAATGATTAAGTCATTACATAGACACCAACAATAAGAATTTTGACTATCCATAATCTTCTGGTCTTGTGAAATTTTTGAAAAACTAATCACTTTCAAGTTTATCTAAAATAATGTTCCAAACTCGAGGAACTTGTAGTAAACCATAAATAGTTTTGTAGAGTTGGAACGCCTTATCAATATTTACTTTCTCAATAATCCTTCCGATTAGATAACATAGACTCCTTTCTCGATATATCCACTAAAAAAAGTTGGCGTGACATTAAGATGGTGGATAACCCACTGATGTTGAGAAATAAAATAAAAGCAAGAATAAGTCTCTCATTCTCGTGCTACATGTTTTAATTTTTCTATCAAAGTTGATTTCTTGATTTTGTACAACCCCTTTTTTTCAACACGCTGAACTTTATGTTTCACTATGATGTGTTTATTTTACTAGTTTTGAATGAGAATTATCACAACGGGTGACTTATACACAACTAGGCAAATATATCTAACCGATTAGAAGTATAGTTATAGTAAGATCGGATTTATCGAACACTCAAGGAACGAGTACGATTTGATTTGAAATTTTCACTATTAAATAAACTAATTTAAAAGTTATTAAAAGGAGATTTCTAATTTGTAAGTTCAAACAAAATTAGAGCAAAAAAAAAGGCAAATAGAAAATAGATTTTAGACAACTAAAAAAAATGAAATAGATTACAATTATTCAATATAAGAAGGGGTGGAATTTGTACGATATCGGTCATTTTTTCATTAAACTCAATTATAGTTGGTATAAAATTTATTTTACCACTATCTTACCATGTATATTTTGTATCAACTTATTTTGGCTACCAATAAATTTGGTTGGTATATGTTGATAATGTTATATACCAATATGTATGTGGCTTTGTGAATGACGGTTTTTATGTTCTTGAGCATTGTGAAATAAGAATGGGATTTTGTAAAGGAGATTTTTGTTATGTTTGAGATTGAAAATTCAATCCACAAGAATATTATTAATTTCTACCATGAGTTTATAAGTTAAAGTAGCGGAGGAAAATAGGACACGCCAACATTAGTTTAAAACTTTAAACTATACTAATACGATAAACAATAATATCAAAGCTCTTAAATCTTAAACATGTTACATGTTGGTTAGTATGGTACTACTTGGTATTGAAAACTATGTATCACTACCGTACCATCATTACTCAATTGGTATGGTACTACCAACCGAACATGTTGGCTACCTGGTTATCGACAATCTTGGTTCAGTTTGTAAAATGTTGGTTGATTTTTCATAGTACATATTTGTCAGCTACAAATATAAGAAAGTAATTATGCTTAGATTTGATTCTCCAATTGATTATAGTTGATTTCTCTAAAGGTGCAATGGATTAGATTTTGTTGTTTACCGATTCTTAGAGTTTGACTTTTTACGTAATTAATCACTAAATTTGGTTTTTTAATTCATGTTTCTATATAGTGATTTCAGTTTTGATTTAACCCCACGTTTGATTTTGGTTCGATTCATGTTGATCACGAGATTCATTTAATCTAGTAAAGCACTTGCTAAAAATCATAAATGTTTAATAATAAGTAATAAGTAACAAACATCATATTGGTTCTGTAACAAGATTTAATGTTGATGTAAGCTAAAAGTTACATATTTTTACGTTTTCTAGCTTATGAGAAATACTGAATATTCTAGAAATTTTACACTAATCTTAATGCGATTTTCTAGAGCTTGTTTTGATTAAACAACATGATAAAAGAGGATTGATAGTGATAACCTAGATAGAACGCATATTAAATAACCACTTATGGATTAATTGCATGTTTAAGAGAATTACAGCAGGATCATCTTATATTCTGAAGTTTCTTGCACTTTATATTTTATGTAGTTTTTATTACTTTCAATTATTGGTTTTTATAATTAACCCCCCCCCCCTCCCCCTTTTTAAATTATGTCTTCAGTAGTATGTGTCGTACACAAAGAGACATTAACTTTTAGGTTGTGTCCATATGGATTTGGCATTGCTTACTAATGTGTAGTTAACTCTCTCTCTCTCTCTCTCTCTCTCTCTCTCTCTCTCTCTCTCTCTCTCTCTCTCTCCAGAGAGAGAGAAAGAGAGGGTTGTATACGAACCGAATGAACACGAATCATGGCTTGTTCATGTTCGTTCGTTTAAGTTAGTCGAACAAATGAACGAACTCGAACAAATAAATTAACGAGTTTTCTTGTTCATGTTCGTTTGTTTAAAAAAATTACATTGTTTATGTTTGTGAACATTCTAAACGAACATAAACGAAGGAACATAAATGAACGTAGATAAATAAATACAATTGAACATATATGAACATAAACGAACATATAAAATGGTAATGTAATTATACATAATTGAACATATATGAACATAAAATAAACGAACATAAACGAACGTAAACGAACTACATAAACAAAGGTTCACAAACATAATTGAATGAACGAGACAATTGTTCATGTTCATTCGTTTAGTTAAACGAACGAGAATGTGTGTTCATGTCTGTTCATTTATTAAATAAACGAACATAAACGAACTTCCCGCCAAACGGTTCACGAACAGTTCGTCGAACGTTCAGTTTGTTTACAGCTATATATATATATATATATATATATATATATATATATATATATATATATATATATATATATATATACTCTTAGGTTATTCTGTTCTAACTAATTATTGTGCGGACGTATGGACAATGTTATTATTTGAGAATGATAAAGAAAATATGTTGTTTGATAATATAAATACGTTCAATCTTACATAACTATTGTCAGTAACACACATTCTCACTAATTAAATCGACTATAAGGTTATTATACACTTATTATTATTATTCTCATTTCTGTCAAAATATTGTCAGAATATTTATTGAGTCGTATTCTGTCAGAATGAAAATAAGTGAAAAACGATGTATGAGAACAAAAATAAATAATAATTAGCGAAAATGCATGAAAATGACGATATTTTTGTAAGGTTGAAAGTATTCGCCTTGCTAAACAACTTATTCTCTTAGTAATTCTCATACAATAATATTGTCCACACATCCACACAATAATTAGTTAGAATACTTGAACCTAGCTCTCTCTCTCTCTCTCTCTCTCTCTCTTATATATATATATATAACTAATTATTGTACTTCTACCACCACTATCACCCTGGTATCTGATCTGATTTGCTTTTAGTGCAATCAGAGGGGCCACAAAAGGGCCTGATTATCCAAGTTTGGCTAAGCAGGACCGATGTTAGTAGCTACCCCTGTGACTTTGAGGATTATTGACGGCCGTCAGGGCCGAGCTGATGCACCAACGGTGACGAACAGGGCTTTCAGCTGACAGCGGAGGAGGCGTATGCATCTCCCGATGTTGTGACGAGACCGTTCCTCATGAACAGTATCTCTGCTTTGGTACTACTTAATTTTGGGGCTACCCGATCTTTTGTATCTCTTGCTCTTAGCAAGAGATTTGTTGGAGCTCCAGAGGAGCTGGATCGTCCTCTTGATGTAAAGATTGTTGATGATAGGACAGTCAGGGTTGTGAGAGTTCATCGGGATTGTACACTCCAATTGTTTAGTGAGTGGTATCCGATTGATCTGGTTCCCATTCCTCTTCGTGGGAACATGGTCATCGTGGGAATGGACTGGTTGATCCCTAATTGGGTAGTGATCGACTGTGAGTAGTAGTTAGTTCGGGTTCAAACCCCAAGTGGGGGAGAGCTGGTGATTCAGGGAGAGAGACCGCAATGTGGGCCGATTATGTGTTTTGCAGTGAGGGCCAAACGTTATCTTCAACACGGATGCTTGGGTTTCATCGCCTATATCATGGATACCCGGGATAAGGGTAAGGCTACCATGGACGATGTGCCGATTGTGCAGGATTACCCGGATATGTTCCCAAAGGATTTGTGTGGGGTACCTCCAGAGAGACAAGTAGAGTTCAGGATTGATTTGATTCTGGTCAAGGCTCCGATTCGAGGTATATGCTTGAGGATGACAATGATTACTCCGTTCTTGGAACGGATTTGAGAGGCTCAGTTTGATGCTATGAAGGAAGAGCGTCGGAAGTGTGAGCAAATTGTGGTTCAGGTGGCTTCCTTCGATTATGATAGTCACGGACTGTTGACTCTGCATCGGAGGTCTGGGTTCCGTATTAGGGTGGGTTGTGCCAATTTCTGATGGAGGAGGCTCACAAGTCGAGATTCTCCATTCATCCCAGGGCAACGAAGATGTATAGGGATCTTCGCCCTGATTATTGGTGGCCCTGCATGAAGCGGGATATAGCATGGTTAGTGAAGCGGTGATTGAATTGCAAGAAAGTGAAGGCCGAGCATCAGTGACCTCAAGTCAAGATGCAGTCGTTGGAGATTCTCGTATGGAAATAGAAAGACATCACCATGAATTTTATCACAAAGCTTCTCAGGACCGCAGGTGGAGTGGATTCTATTTGGGACATCGTGGATTGATTGACCAAGAGCGTGCATTTCATCCTGATCCAGGAGAGCATTTCTGCAGAGAAGTTAGCCAAGATTTATGTTCGTGAGGTGGTGGCATGTCATGGGGAGTATCGAGGTGGTGCTCAAGACCACTGAGCTGATTTAGCAAGTTCGGAGCAGGCTCTAGACAGCTCAGAGTCGGCATAAGAGTTATGATGACAAGTGTCAATCGGACTTGGAGTTTCAGGTGGGAGACATGATTCTCCTAAAGGTGTCACCTTGGAAAGGTGTCATCCGGTTCAGGAAGCGGGTCGATTTGGGCCACATGTATATTGTTCCCTTTAGCATTTTGGATCGGGTGGGCTGGGTAGCTTATCGTCTTGATCGTCCAGCCAAGCTCAGTCAGATTCATAGCACCTTTCATGTCTCTCAGCTGCGGAAGTGTTTAGTGGATGATTCTGCAGTTGTACCTTTGGAGGATATTCAGGTGGATGGCCGCCTTAATTACATTAAGAGATTGGTGGCAATTTTAAATTGGAAGGAAAAAACCTTGAGGAACAAGGTTGTGGAACTGGTTAAGGTGCAGTGGCTACACCGTAAGGGGTCTGAGTGGACATGGGAACTGAAGGAAGAAATGAGGGAGCATTATACTGAATTGTTCAAGGCAACGGACTTCGAGGACGAAGTATAATTCAATTGGGGGAGAATTGTAAGGTCAGATCCAGGTATTATTCATTTTTGGTCCCTTATATATTAAGTTATTGCTTTTTGGCCTTATTTTGCAAGGTTATGGGAGAGGAGGGACCATTCTTGCCAAGATTGGACTTTCGGAGGTGGAGCTCGAATGCGGGGCGTTCCCTTGGGGAACGCAGGGCATTTACACTTGGAGCTCAAACCCTAATTTTTAGGTTTTAAGACTATCCTCAAACCCTAATCTCGAAATCCTAGAGCCTCCTTGAGTGTTGTGGGCTCATTGTGTGTGTTTGAATCTCATTCAAGAAAGAGAAGCTTGGTGTAAGGTGGTGGTTCAAGTAGGAGCTTATAGATCCTGGTTCTCTGCTCCATTTCCAGCACATTAAAGGTATAAAGCTCTAACCTTGCTCATTAGAAGCTTAGATCTAAGTTTGTATGGATTTTGGTCCCTTTTTGGTCCCATGGTTGCGATCTTGTAGTTATGATCACTCCAATAGCTTTGAGTTGCTTCTCTTGGTGTTTATGATGTTTTAGATTCATAAAGTTTACATCTTTGGAGTTGTATAAGCCCCATGCATGAGATTAATCCTTTTTTATGGAAGTTGAATGCTATATCCTGAAGTTGGGACCTTTTAGGGTATGCAAAGTCACCAAGTCAGTGACTTTATGGTTCTAGATGATCTTTAGGACTTGGATCTAGGTTCTGGTCATGTGGCTTTAGGCATTAAGTGCTTTTGGGCATCAGTGTGCGAATGACCAACGTTGGGTCAGGGAACGCCCAACATTCTGGCTGAGGCTCGTGATCTGAAGCATTCCACAAGGGAACACCCACTGTTCGATCCAACATTGGGCTTTCCTTGGTCCATTTTCTTGGACCTTGTTGCTTTGGGCTTCAATGGACCATCAGAAATCAGGTTTTTGGACTATGTATATGTTTGGGCTTTAGGGTAAATCCCACTAAAGGAGTTTGGGCACAATCTGGAAAATCGGGCCATACGTGGGCTACCAGTGGGCTTTGGAAGATTATCTAGTGATGGACCTTTTATGTTATGGTTTTGGACCTTAGTCATGAACCAACTTAGGCCAGGGGTAAAATGGTCATTTTACCCTAAGTTGGATTATTGGATTTTAATTGGATGTTATTTTGCACTAATAGCTCAGGAGTCGTCAGGGCAGCAGTTCGAGATTTCCTTCTTGGAGATTCAACTTTTCGACGTGAGTTTCCTCATTGAGTTTAGCGGGTCTAAGGCATCAAGGCCGACCATCGTTTAGTTATGTTACTATACTTATTGTCTGTGTAATACTTGTATGTACTTGTATATGTATGTCTCTTGGGCCGGGCCCGTAATATGAGTGTGGGCGAGGCCCGTATCTCATTATTATCTTAGTGTGGGCGGGGCCCGTATCTCATTACTATCCGAGGTTAGGCAGGGCCCTTATCTCATTTGGCGGGGTCCGTTATTCGAGTGTGGGCGGGGCCTGTATCTCACTATTATCTGAGTGTGGGCGGAGTCCGTATCTCATTATTGCATGATATGTATGGTATGTGGTATTTTGGGAGCTACTAAACTTTGTGCTTACTGTTTTTAGTTTATGTTTCAGGTGCTTCTGGTTGCAAAAGGAAGAGTTCGGGTTGACTGCATCGCACGCACCATTGGGATTCCGCACATGATGTTTTACTCTAATTTTATCGCAATTGTTACATTGGTTTTTATTTGAAATGTTTGGATGATGTTGGAAAATACTATTTTATCTATTATTAAATAAATAAAAATTTTGGGACCATATTTTGGAATGTTACATGAGTGATAGTAATACTTAACATTTTCAACATCAGCATGGACTTTACTTTTACTTGAAGATCATGCTTACTGCAAATAAAAATTAAACATAATCATTAATTAATTATTATTATTATTAATTATATTTGCATTACATGTACATAAAATTTACATACTTACTTGAACATTTGAAGCCATTTCAACTTCTCAACATCCTCTTCATTCATCAAATGCTTATAAGCTCCATACCGATGCATTGCTGCTACAATTTAAAACATATAAATTCATAATTTGTTTTTTTGGAAATAATATTATTAAATATCGCAAATTTACTTAGAATAGAAAGAATAATAAGGAATGATAAATAATCCACATTGAGGCAAAGTAGTCGCATTTTCCTTTGCAACCTGCAAATTTAAAATGAATAAATTGTTTTCTTTTTTTTAATTTTTTAATTTGTATCAAACTTATTATGCTTCTAAGGACCTACATTGAAGGTAACATATCTGCAATATATATATATATATATATATATATATATATATATATATATATATATATATATATATATATATATATATATATATATATATATATAAGTTTTAGATCTCATACCAAGTACATATAATCATCATGACCCCATGATATTATCATATTTTCTAGTCCACATCCTTCCGAATAAATCTCATTTGATAAACAGGATTCTTAATATCAGGGTTATAAAAGATAATAAATAGTCTTTATGAATTAATTATAATCTTTAGATTAACAAATATATATACATATAACTTGTCATGAAAAAATGATTCGTCAAAAGCACAACCAAGAGGGTGTGTGTCATCCACAACTGCCCACTGTGGTAGCTCCCTAAATCTTGTAAGGAGTAGAACTTTTCCAAGGTCTACAAAAAAATATCATAGTAATTAAGAGCTTAATCCACCATGAACATGTATATATATGGATTAATGGATATAGATATAAATTTGTAGTATATTAATATACCATGAATAAGGGCACTTAAATGAAGGGAGTCTTCATTTGGATAATATTTCCTAATTACTTCACCTGTCTGTAACAATTGGTCGATTTGCAGTTCATCCAAATATCGTCTACAACTTCATTCAGTAATTCACAACATTCCCATATACTCATTTCAAGTTTATCCAATTTCTTATAGTCTTCTCTCACAATATATCCATAATTCATAAATCGATATATATATATATATATATATATATATATATATATATATATATATATATATATATATATATATATATATATATATATATATATATATATATATATATATATATATATATACTACCTTATAAAAGAAATCCTACTATTTCTATAAATAAAATCAATATAATAATAATATTTTTTTTAAGATGTTCAAGTCTTTAAGCTTAAAGTACAACCAACTATTAATATAATAATATTATAATATAATGTTAGAGATACAAGTATTAAAAACACATTTGAATTAGTATTTTCATCAATTTTGCCCAACTTGTACTCCTAAAATATCTCTTCTCTGGTATCTGGTGCATTCGAAATCTGAAACACTTCTTTTCGACAAATTGAAATTTAAAAACTCATTCAAATTGGAGTTCCCTAATTTTTTGCATAAAATATAGTTAGCTGGAGACTAATTCAAATTTTCATCTCTTTTTCCTCCATGGAATCCACCACCACAATATTTTTTGGTTTTGGCATTGCACTTTTTATTTTTGTCAAACCGATCGATAATTGTGGAAGTGTTCTTAGAAATATAACATGTCTCCAAATGGAACTAATTGCTTGAAAGAAACTATTCGCCGCCGCCGCTTTGCGCGGACAAACGGCTAGTGTGTATATATATATATATATATATATATATATATATATATATATATATATATATATATATATATATATATATATATACCTTAGTGACAAAACATTCATGCTCTTCAATCTGTTGAGCGATCTTTAACTGCTTGTTATGACAATATTTCCTCATTTTTCTCTTTTGTTTGACCAACTTTCTAAATAAACCAAGAAATTCTCAATTCAAAACTTCAAAAAAACCATGCAAAACAATCAACAAAAACAAAAAACATCGACCATGAAATCATACCCTGCATCGATCTTTTAACCTCCGATTCACCACTTGAAACCGATGGTCAGTCAACCAAGAAATTGTACACATCTGGATTAGGATATACAGAGTTACATTTAACTGTGTACAAAAAAGTTTTGCAAAAATATTGTAAGTGATGAATTAATATAATCAGAAGAACGTTTTAGGAAGATAGTTTCTAATTACACAAATACTGGAGTTGTTGTTTGCTAGTTGCATTTGAAATACACAGTCCATTTCTCCAAGTTTGGAAATTTCTAACCCTTTTTCTCATTTCACTTAGACTTTTGTCATGACTATGTCTCATGTAACTTAAGAAATTTGCTACATTTGAGCTAATTGTTCATTGGGTATTAATTATGTAGATATGCAAAGGTCCAAACCTAGGGAGAACAATATGGGAACTCCAACCTCTGTGTGTGACATTCTACTTTCTGTATAAAAAAAAAGCTTCTTTCTTTTTTTTTCTTTTTGATTCTTCCCTTTGGAGTATAGTCTATAAACTCATCTATTATGTTTTTGGAACTGAAGGACCTCGCCGGTCCTTTTCCACCATTTGCCAACCGCTTGGATTTCATGAAATCACTTGGAGCCGATGATTCCCAAAAGAAAAAAAGATTGGACAGAAAAACTCAAATGGCGGAAGTGGAATTTCAAGAAATTTCATGATTATCTTTATGTTTTCTTTTAACATATTCAAAGAACTTTCACTTTTAAGTTTGTTGATTTATTTAGAAGTAGAAAATATAATTCCAAATTTTAAGAGTTTTACTCATTTGCATTCCAGTTGAAAAGAAACCTTAAGAAATTAGTTGATTTTACCAAACCAATACAATAATTTAAGTTAATTAGGCCAAAAAAAACATTTTATGTATTAGAATTAGGGTTAACCTAATACCCCACCTGAGAATCGAGATGAATGCACATGGGTTAGGACATTGCATGTTCATTTTCAACCGATATTGAAAAAAAAAACAGAAAAATTAACAAAAAACTTTGAACGGACCTTCTGCTTGAAGTGGGTCTTGAGAACATGTTTAAGAAATCATAATAACCACCAATTGAGCAGTTGTTGTTGATGGCAGTGCATCGGAAGCGATGGTCTTCAACGGCGATGGGTAGAAAACCCATAATAGGCCTTCAAAATACCGAGAGCAAGAG
Organism: Lactuca sativa; assembly: GCF_002870075.4. Taxonomy (NCBI): domain Eukaryota; kingdom Viridiplantae; phylum Streptophyta; class Magnoliopsida; order Asterales; family Asteraceae; genus Lactuca; species Lactuca sativa. The sequence goes on along the minus strand of NC_056629.2, from coordinate 63,662,613 downwards.
AGATGGGGTAAGACGGAAAATAGGATTAATGTCATGGCAAAATTTGTTGGCTTTTCACAAGCCTTTTATCAAGGGTAAAACAATGAAACAGTAACAAAGAGAAACAAAGCACAAAAGAACTGCTTAAAGCTTATAGCTTTTGGAGCCTTTTCACTAAATTGAAAAAGAAAGTGATCATACCAACGTTCACAACTAGCTATCTATTTAAACAAAGAAAATGCTAAAATTTCTGCAACTACCCCTACTGGCTTAAGACTCGGACTTTAACAGTCAACATGGCTTGAATTATTCAACACATAAAAAAAACATGGCATAAAACAATTAAATCTATTTATGAATTATTCCATCATTCTCCTCCTTAATCCAGAAATCATACCTTCATCACTCCAAGCAGACTTCTCATTTCCTCAAACTTCAATCTTCCCAATGATTTGGTTAAGGCATCAGCCTTTTGCTTCTTTCTGCAAACATGGCTGACAGAAATATCACCATTTTCAATGCATTCCCTGATGAAATGGAAACGAATATCGATATGCTTGCTTCTGCCATGGAAGACTGGGTTCTTCATCAAGTCAAGTGTTGATTTGTTATCAACTTTCAGCTCAACAGGTGGTATATTTTTCCCGGTTATTTCACTAAGTAGTCTCCTTAGCCAAATCCCTTGACAAGCTGCTATAGTAGTAGCCATAAATTCTGCTTCACAAGAGGAGAGAGCCACACATTTTTGCTTCTGTGATGCCCATGTCATCAGATTTTCATTCACAAAGAATGCCATGCCACTAGTGCTCTTTCGATCATTGACATCATTTCCTCAATCACTGTCTGTATACCTTTTTAGCGTGACTGGTTCCTCTCCTTTTGAGTACTTCAAGCCAAAATCCAAGGTTCCTTTTATATACCTTAAAATACCCTTTACTATTTGTAAGTGATTCATAGTTTGGCTTTTCCATGAATCGACTTACAATGCCCACAACAAAGGGTATATCTGGCCTGGTATGAGTTAAATACCTCAGCCCACCAACTATACTTCGATACTCTGTTGGGTTTACCAATTCAGATCCATCTTCTTTCTTGAGCTTGAGCTTGTGTTCCATGGGAGTCTTTGTAGGGTTACAGTTTAGCATACCTGTTTTGACAAGCAGATTCTTTGCATAGGACTCCTGCTTTAATGTAATCCCACTTTCCTTCTGGTTCACTTCAATCCCCAAGTAGTGAGTTAGAAGTCCCAAATCACTCATCTCAAATTTAGTTTTCATCTCCTTCTTAAACTTTTGAACACTTTTAGGGCAACTCCCTGTTACAATTAAATCATCTACATATACTCCTACAATTAGGGCTTGTTCATCATACCTCTTGGTATAGACAGAGTACTCATGAGCGCACCTCGTGAAACCAATGCTCTTTAGATGTCGATCCAGGCAAGCATTCCAAGCCCTAGGAGCTTGTTTCTTCTTTCTTCTCATAACCTGGTGGTTGCAATACGTAGACTTCTTCTTCTAGGTTACCGTTCGGAAACGCCGATTTTACATCCAAGTGATGTACTTTCCACCCATTTGTACCTGCTAGGGCTAGAATTAGCCTCACTGTTTCGATCCTCGCTACTGGGGCGAAAACTTCCTCGTAATCGATTCCATGCTTCTGGACATATCCCTTTGCCACAATCCGAGCCTTGTGCTTGATTAGTTTTCCACTTGGATCCTTTTTTAGCTTGAAGACCCATTTTAGACCGATGGCCTTTCGATTCTTTGGCAGATCGACTAACTCCCATGTTTTGTTCTTTTCAATCGATGCTAACTCCGCTTCCATTGCTTGTTCCCATTCCTTTTCTTTAATCGCTTCGACATATGAGGATGGTTCTTCACCATTACGAATTAATTGAAGTTCTTCCAGGGGTATGTGGATCTCATCTGTGGCCTCGTACAGATCGGTGAGAAGCCGATATCGTTTTGGTGCTCCTCCGCCGGTGGAGCTGGATGTGGTGTTCGACGTTGGTGTGTGAATTGGGGAATCTTGCGTTGTGTTGGAATTGGGTGTATTTGGGGAGTTTATGGGTGTACCCGGTTGGCTTGAACCCGGGTCAGTTAAGTCATTTGACTGGTCAAAATTGACCCAGTCTTCATTTAAATCTAATGCCATGTGCCCTTGATCAGGGGTATCTGGTACCCAATCACCAATTTCATCATCGAATCCATCATCAAATTTAAATCCTTAGACAGTGAAGGTTATCCCTGGTGTCTCCTTTATCTTCCCGCTATTTTCCCACATCTATGCCTGATTCTCGTCAAATACAACATCCCGACTAACATACATATTTCCTGTATTTGGATCCATTAATCTATATGCTTTCGATCCTAACTCAACTCCCAGATGAACAAGACGAATACTTCTATCCTACATTTTTTTAAGTGACTATTTGCTACCCTCATGTGAGCCACGCACCCAAATACTCTTAGATGTTCGATATGTGGTCTTCTTCCCGTCCACATCTCGTATGGTGTCGAATTCTTCAAGGCTTTTGTTTAAACTCTGTTTAGAACATACACAAAGTACATTACAGCTTCTCCCCACAGAGCATGAGGCATTGTCATTGTCTTCAGGTTGCAACGAACCATTTCCAGTACCGTTCGATTACGCCTCTCCACTACTCCATTTTGCTGTGGGGAGTATGGAGAGGTGTAATGCCTTTCTAACCCAGTCTCGTTACAATACTTTGTATATTCATTTGATAGAAATTCACCACCGCGATCAGTTCTGAGCACTTTTATCTTCTCTCCAATCTCCGTTTCTACCTTCCCTCTAAACATCTTGAACGTTTGAAGAACTTCATCCTTTGTTTTCATTAAGTAAGCCCACATTACTCTGCTGTAGTCATCCACAATGAGCATGAAGTATCTGTTTCCAGTGGGTGTGGGAGGTGTGATTGGGACACAAAGATCACCATGGAGTAATTCCAGTTTCTTCTTTGCTCTGTAACTTGTCTGGGATGGGAATGAATTTCGAGTCTGCTTTCCCATCAAGCATCCTTCACATGGCTGTGTGGGGATTTTCATCTGAGGCACACCTTCAATTAGGCCTTTTTCCACCATTTGCTTCATTGAATTAAAATTGATATGGCCTATTCGTTTGTGCCATAACCATATGGACTCATCAATTTTAGCAACTAGGCAGGTGGGTGTGATCTCTTCTAGCTCTATTTTATAGAGTCTATTGCATGACCTTCGAACCTTCATGAGCAACTTTCCAATCGAGTCATGCACCCATAAAAATGGATCTTTAATTTTTATCTCATCTCCGCCTTCAGCTAATTGACCCAGGCTAATGATGTTGCTACATAAATCGGGTATGTAGTACACCTCATCTAGTTTTCGACACCCACCATCCTTGCATTTGAAAACTACCGAGCCTTTGCCTTCGATTCTCACTCTTGATTCATTTCCAAATTTTCACAAAACCATGGATTGATTCATTCAAATTCATGAATTTGGTTTTGTCTCCAGTCATATGGTTACTAGCACCTGTATTAAGGTATCATGTGCAAGATGACTTCTTTTGATTTCCATGGGTTCTCAATTGGGGTCTGAGATTTTCTTGATTCAGGAACACTAGGCTCTCATCTTCACATGTTGACAGCAACAAAGCAGGCTCATTGTCGTGATGTTCTTGGATCAGGTTGTTCTCGAGGGTTCGTTCTTTTTGTGGGTTCTTACATTCAGATGCGTAATGTCCATACTCTTGGCAATTATAGCACTAAATATTACTTTTGTCACGGCTACTCGATGCGCAGGAATTGCCTTCCTTGTGGTGATGTGTTCCGCCTCTGCCACCGCGACCACCACGACTTCCACCGTTTCTCCCTCTACCTCTGCCACGACCACCACGTATGCCACCCGATCCGCTACGACTTGATATTTGCTTTGAGTCACCTTCTAGCTTCTTTTTGTTTCGATTGGACCATTCTTTGTAAGTTAGTAGCAACTTCTGATCATCACTTTCACCTGAGCTTTTCATGCGTTCTTCATATGCTTTGAGTCTTCCGATCACCTTTTCAACGAACATTGACTCCAAATCTCCAAATTGCTCGAGTGTTGAGGCAATCTGAAGGAATTTGGACGACACTGCCCTGAGTAACTTCTTCACAACCTTTGATTCTTCTACCTTGTCTCCCAAGGTTCGTAACATGCTGACTGTGTTAATTACTTTTCCCGTGAAGTCATCAATATTCTGTGTTTCTTTCATGCTCATGGCCTCTAGTTCAGCCTTGAGTGTTTGGATCCTGGCAACCTTCACTCTATCAGCTGCTACAAACATAACTTTGAGGGCTTCCCAAGCTTCTTTGGCAGTCTTCTTCTCCGCTAATGTCATGAGCAGGTCCTCCGGTATTCCCTGATAAATGGCAGCCAATGCCATGTTATCCTTCTTTGTTTCAACGAGAGTGTTGGCTGTTCTGGGTTCTACTGCATCCCAGACACCTTGAGCCAACATAAAGACCCTCATCTTAATTGCCCATGCACTGTAATTGCTTCTAGTCAACATCGGATAGTGTAGAGTGATTTGCCCATCTTTGTCACCATTCCCATTGCTGCCATTGCCTGCCATTTCTTCTTTTCTAGGTTGATATTTGGGCATGTACCAGGTATGCTCTGATACCAAATGTTGGTTTTTCACAAGCCTTTTATCAAGGGTAAAACAATGAAACAGTAACAAAGAGAAACAGAGCACAAAAGAACTGCTTAAAGCTTATAGCTTTTGGAGCCTTTTCACTGAATTGAAAAAGAAAGTGATCATACCAACGTTCACAACTAGCTATCTATTTAAACAAAGAAAATGCTAAAATTTCTACAACTACCCCTACCGGCTTAAGACTCGGACTTCAACAGCCAACATGGCTTGAATTATTCAACATATAAAAAAAACATGGCATAAAACAATTAAATCTATTTCTGAATTATTCCATCAAAATTACACCGATGAAAGGGATTTGGGTGTCGTTTTCTGGAGAGGTAGAACAGGAGTCGGTGGAAGAAAATAAGAACAAAGCTGTGAGAAGAAGAGTAGGGAGACCGAAGCGGTGGAGGAAACATCGAGATTGATAAAGGTAAAATTTAAATTAAAAAACGAATGTTGTAGAAAAAAAAATCCACAAATGACAGTGAAAAACTGTTCCCAAAGGGGTTTACATTTTTCTTCTAATAAATGAAGATTTTTTTTGCTATTTGTCATACTCTCGTTTAATTTTCTAAAATTTAATTTTGTAGTTATTTTGAATTATTTTTTTCCATATGCCATTTTATATATTTTTCTATTTTTTTTATAAATTTCACATAATATTTTAATGTAATAAATATAATAAATGTAGTAATAAAGATATATTAATGTCATTAAAGAACTTACCTTTTAATTTCAAAATTCTCAAAATTAAAGCTCATTATTTTTTTTAAAATTATTTGGTTAAATTTAATAGATAAAAAACATTTTCATTATAATAATTCATTATTTTTCTTATTTTCTTATAAATTCAAAGTTTTCAATATATATATATATATATATATATATATATATATATATATATATATATATATATATATATATATATATCTTAACTCATGTATTACATGAGTTTCACAACTATTATATAATCAGAAAATCTTTGGAACTCGAGACTATGAGTACATCTATGTTTGTGGAATATTTTAGATATTTTGTGTAGTGTCTCTTTCTGGGGGAGTAGAATAGTAGATATACCATTAAGATTGAAGAGCATGAAGATGGGCATTGAATGTATTTTGAATATGCATCAACAAAAATGCCACAGGTTGGTACTAGTTTTATAAAATGGGATGTCAATTGCAATACATGTTATCCTCTTAATATTTATGGTTCTCATGTGTTTTGTATTTCATTAATTCTCTAACTAAATACGTACTCAGACAAAAATAAATAAAAGAATGGAATGGACTGGAATAAGTACTATCAATTTACTTAATGGCCATGCTTATGTGGGTCAAAATAAACCAAGCTCCATTGTCCAATTTCTCTCAAAAGCATAGTAACCAAAAAATGGTGGAATTGATCGAATTGTAGTCTTTAAATCACATGCCTCCGATTCTTTTTAGATTATTCTGCTTCAACATTTTAAAACCTTACACCTAAAAAAACTAATTAAATCTCATTTTTGTCTAAAATTAGTAAGATCAAGATGTACATGGAGAAGTTGGCAGTGAAACAAAACTGTTCTTGACAACACCACACACATCCTTCATTTCTTTAATGTCTCATCCAATTGATGAAGGCGTCGGTTTAATTGTTGATATATTAGGACTGTTTCTCCATTTTACGCTTTTTGGTATTTTGATTTTTGTTATAAATTTATAGGTTTTATGTTTGAAAACAAGTTAGAGGTTTGATATTTTTGAAAGAGGTGGTTTTGAATTTATGCACAAAATATGTTTTTGTGAGTTTTTAGTTTTCCGTTTAAATTTTGTTTTAATGTTTTGTTTATGGTATTTTTCAAGAGAAAAAAAAGGAAGATGAAGAACAATAAATTAAAAAAAAATGTTTAAGATTATTCTATAATTTATATCGTCTTGCAAATGGCATCTAGAAATAAAACGCATATTCAGTTGTTGTTGTTGTTGGTATTTTTTTTTTTTTTTTTTAAACATATGTTTCTAATTGATGTTTAAGATCATGTTATAATTCTATAATCAAAGTATAAGAGACTTGGTTACAAGAAGACAACTTTGATTTTGCTAACATTAAAAACATATAACATGTATTATAAAACATTAATATTAAAAATAAATTTATTTAGAATAAACATAAAATAATAAAAGTTTCTTTTTACATGCGTTTAGGCTTATTTTATCCGTTATCATAGAATAAACCCTAGGTTTTTTTTTTTTTTTTTTTTTTTTTTTTTTTTTTTTTTTGGGATCAAATTTAATTTTTTTTCTTGAAAAAGCCTTATATATTTTTTTTCCATTTTTCCTGATTTAGTCCTTACAATGTTTGTTTTTACGATTTATCCCTTATATTTTTATTTTTTCGATTTAGCCTCTATATATTTTCATTTTTTCAGTTTAAACCTTAACATTTTTTAGAAAGGGTTAATCTCATAAAAATCTTATATTTTGTATTTTTTTTCCGAATTAAACCTCATCTTTATTCTTTTTATGAAAAAAAAACTTAATACAACTTTGTCTTTTTTCAAAATTAAAAACCCTCAACCTTTTAAATGTTTCCGAACAAATCCTCAAAAATTTTAGTTTTTCCTGAAAAAAACCATCACATTTTACAATTTTTTTTGGAGAAAAATGACTAAAATGGTCAGATCAGAAAAAATGAAAAATTGCTAGGTCTTTTTCATGAAAAAACAAAACCGTTGTTTAATCCGGAGAAACACAAACTATAAGGGGTTTTTTTTATGAGATTAACTATTTTCTACAAATCATTACATCATTTTTATCTTGAATGTTTTATTGCGTTTGGTTCCATAATTTCATGACAGATACTCTCAGCTTCATGATAGTTTGGAATAAATTTAGAGAGATTGTGATGTAACTCTATTTCTTGACAAGTACATAAATTTCTTTTCCAGGTGACATCATTAATTTATATGCCGAAGAACGTTGTAGGTCCATGTAATCATCTAGAAAAGTTTAACCCAATATGTGTAAGAATCATTGGTATAATCTAGGGTTATTCTCATTAGGAGTCATAAAGTTCGATGATGGAAGAAAAACAACCCCTCCCACTCTTTCCTTTCTCACCAACGGATGTTATCCATCTCCGCTTCTCGTCTTTCTCAAATTCCATCATAGAACGTCATGGCTCCCCAATGAGAATAAAAAAGCCCACAATAACAACTTTTACCCTTCTTTCTCCATAACCAACATAAAAAAACCTCAATGTAGATAACCATTGATTAAACTAATGATCCTTGCGTATCTTAGGTTGATTTTTGCATATCATTATAGGAACTTACAATGTTCTTAACCGATCGTCAACCATTATGAAGTTGGAAGCATCTATTTTGAAATTATGCAACTGAATGCAATAAATATTTCAAGATAACAAAGATGTAAGAGTTTTTTTTTTAGAAAAAAAATAAAATTGAGGTTTAATTTGAAAAAAATATAAGGTCTAAATCGACAAAAAAAGTATAAAGGATAAATCGAAAATAAAAATAAAAATTATAGGCTTAAATTAGAAAAAATAGAAAAAAATGTAAATGTTTTTTCAGAAAATTAAAAATGAGGTTTAATCTAAAAAAACCCTATATATAATGCTTTTTTTTTTTTTTTTTTTTTAAACTCACACTTCGATTTTAGGGGCAACATATATCACCCATAATGTTGTCCATATTGCCACCATTAAGTAATCATTTTTTTCAGCGAAATATATTTTTCTAATTGACGTTTAAGATTATTTTATAATTCTATAGTCAAAGTAGTTACGAAAGGACAACTTTGATTTTACTAACATTAAATTTATTGTTTGATTATAAACCTATAACACGTATTATAAAACATTAATATTAAAAATATATTTATTTAGAATATACATTAACTAAAAAAATTTCTATGCATTCAGACTTATTTTATACCATGACATGTTTATCTTTTATAACAAAATATATAATACATTACTACAAGAATTAGGGGTGACATTAATAAGGGAGACTTTAGCATTATGTGCGACATCTAGTTGGACATGTTGGATGTCATCCCTAATGCATGTGTCGTCCATATTGTCATTTCACCACTTTTGTTTTGACGATCCTATTTGTGTTGTCACTATTGATATTGCATTTAATGTTTATGTCGTATTCTTGGTATCACCATTGATAAATAACCAAAATGAGGACTAGATATGGATGACCATGTGCTATGATTCATCCCTTTAAAATTCAACAATCCAATGGTCTTGAGAAGAAATCAGAAATGTTCATCTCATCATATATTACTTCCCCTTTCCACATAGGTTGTGCAAACATGTTTGTCATTGTCGAAAAAGATAATTGATGACCTTTCATTCCTTTCTTTATTGATGGAGAGGGTAGTGGAAAAGCATAACACTAGAAAAACTACACGACTCTCATCCCAAACTACTAAATCACTTTCACCTTGTTACTTCTTTATTTCTCATTCGACATCGGAGCTAGAAATGAAGTTATAAGATGTAATTTTGTGAAGGATCCAGTAGCTTGTGTGTTGCTTGTAAGGGGAAGGAACATCTTTGGTTAGGTATATATAATTATATATTGGTTCTTGACCAATGATAGATTTCAAAGATGGAAAAACGATGTTCTTAATATAGGTTGGCTTTAACATTTTGCATGTTTTTGAAGCTGATTTATGAATCTAAGTTAGTTTTATTTTGTTTATGGACGAAGATGGTGTGATGGCTGCACAAATGTGAATCTAAACCTTTAAGGATGCTTCAAGTGAAAAATAAATAAATAAGGATAAACGTTTGCAGATTACCCCAAACCGTAGGGATAATTTATGTAAATGAATTTCAAAAATTATTAAAAAATAACAACCAATAGACCCAAATCAATACGATCAACATCAAACAATAAGGACGACCGACACCGGAGCATTTAGTGACAACTTTGCAATATATATATATATATATATATATATATATATATATATATATATATATATATATATATATATATATATATATATATATATATATATATATATATATATATATATATATATATATATATATATATTAACTCTAAGCAGATTTTATTTATTTTTAATTGTCATCATACAATGAGTGAGATGGTAAATGAGCAATAAGCTGTGCCACTTAGCTTTTTTGAATAATAAAACTAATTCTTTTAAAAATTAGATTTGTTTGTTGGTTTAAAATTTAATTTTAACTCACTGGATTGGTTTGTTGGTTTATTTATTTATTTATGGACGAGGATCACAGATTTAAAAGCAAAAATCAAATATTTTTATTTAAAATTATATATGAAAACGAACACATTTGTTTTATTACAAAAAAATAAACATAAAAACACACCACCATACAATCAACCAAAAAAAATCTAGTAAAAGAAAGCTAAGGCAGCGGCCAAGAAAGTGGCGGGTACCACGGCGGTGAAAGATGGGGACGCGTTACCAGCTGGCGGTGGTGGTGATGGCGGCGGCATCATGCTACCAGCGGGAGCTGGACTGGAGGTAGACGGAGGAGGAGTACCGGCAGTGCCGGCTGCAGCAACGTTGATGGTAAGTTTCTGACCACTCCTGCAATGAGCTCCGACACTACAGATATAGTAGTGGTTGCCGGGAGTCCTCAAGGTGACCGTAGCAGGGCCGGTGGTGACGGAGTTAATGGGGCTAGCGATGGTGCATGGGCCGTACGCCGCCTGTGAAACTTCTGTAACGTCATGGAATCCTGTGGTGAAGTTGAAAAACAAAGAATCGCCGACGGTGAAGGTCTGGCCAGAAGCCCAGGTGGTGTATGTGTCGGCAGCAGATGGAATGTTCCAACCAAAGGCGTCTGCGACGACGTGCCTTGTCTGCGCCACCGTGGATTGCAACTGGAGAGATGCAACCACCATAACTACCAACACAAACACTAACTTTGAAGCTGCCATTTTTTTTCTGTGTTTAAATCTCAGGTCGCCCACTTTCTTTTGGTAAAAACTTTCGGAGGTATTCACTCTCTAGTGTTGTGAGCTTGGTGGAGATGAAGGATATCTTGGATATGTATTTATAAGGGAATGGAAGTTTGACCTTTTCGTTGAACGAGTACGATAAGGTTGACTTTGACTATTGTGAGGTGTAAAGTCCAAATTGTGGTGGGTGAGGAAGTTAGCATGGCCTCAATTGTCCTGTATTAGGTGGGCTTAGACATGTGAGCTTTTCAACTAAACCAATGAAACATGTTAGAAGTTTTGTTGGGATAAATATTTTAATAGGGTTCGTGTTAAATTTATAAAAAAAAAACAACCTATAATGATATTCTGAATAGAAGTTGTAAATGAAAAAAAAAAAAACAATAAACTTTTATCTTATTTAATCGTATTTGATCACCATATTATTAATCATAGTATCATACAACCTACATATATATCGCTTACATACCAATCATATAACTAATAAAATACAAAAATAAAGTATCGTCAGAACATATAGGCAATTTAGAAAAGCAATCACTATCCTTAAATCAAAGTTATATGATTTGGTGATTTAGAGAGCATCTAGTCATCTATAATGAAAAGTTTAATAAAAAAATCTAATCATCTATAATGAAAAGTTTAATAAAAAAGTTGAATGAGATGACAAATCTAGTTGTCATTTTATGGATAAAAGTTCATCATTGTAAGATGTTACTTTGATATTTAATAGATTTGGAGTTCAATTGACATTGAACATTTCAGTGGGAAAAAAGAAAACTTTTTTAACTCTTAAACAAAAATTTACATTGGTTCAATTGTAGGAAAAATTGATAGAGTTTTAAAGAATATAAAATTATGATATGACAATCCATTGAACTATATGAAGTTCAGCTCATGGTGGATAATGTAACATCCGTATTTCAGGTACAAGTATTTTGTCATTTTAAGTTGGGAATTTGGGATTTCATTGCACCACGACGCAGTAAGGGTTGGACAACAGCGCGTGACACATCATTAAATGGCGGCACAGTTAGGTCCTCAGTGTGCGCAATGACGGTTATGGATCAAAACCCTAAATCTCAGGCTTTAGGCCCCATTTAAAGGCTCTAAGCCCTAGGGTTGGCTTCATTGGACAACCTCCCTCCCAGAAAACGCCTCTTACCCAAACATTACTCCCTTCTGTTTCTTGAGAGCTCATTTTGGTGCCTTTCGCGTGTTATTGAAGAAGGTTGTGATCTTTAGTGCAAGAAGAAAGAGTTTCTAGCCTATTAACTTCATCTTCTGGACCTTGGAGAGGTATAAAGTCTCCATCTTTATGGTTATACTATTTAGATCTAGGTTATTAGTGACTTTATGATCATTTTGGCCCCATAACCTTTGTGTTCTTCGACTTTGATGAACTCCAGAACCTTTTGGTGTATTATTGTACTTCTGGACCCTTGTTGTTGAAGAAAAAGGGATTTGCTTGGGCATACATGGAGTCCATGCACTTGGAATGACTTCTTGAGTAGGTATATGAACTTAGGGTTGTAGATCTTGACTTGTGATGTCCAAAGGGATAAAGTTAAAAACTTTATCAACTAAGACCCTTAAGGGAATCTGCGAGATTTTGAGCTCTAGAGATTAAGTGTTAAGAACTTAAGTCATTAAGACATTTTTGAGCCTAACCATGGTGCGATGGTGTGTAGACCATGACACGGTAAAGTATGAGTCCCCGTGACTATGTTGGACATTGGTGACCGTGACGCGAGCTAAGAGTTGGTCATGGGGCGGTGGTTGTTGAACGTTGAGTTTTTGACCAGTTTGACTTTTAGTCAAGCTAAGGGTTTTTGAGTGGTAGATTGAGGTTTGACCTTTGGCAGGTTAGGAGATTCGTATATTTGTTTGACGAGTCACTGGATGCTGATCTTTCAACCTATATTTCAGGTGAGTTTTCTCACTATACTTTATACTACAACATGGATCCACTATATGCTAGGATGTTAGTATGTTGTAGTGAACTGTTAGGTAGGTAGATGTCACACTCTGTTAAAGTGGAAACACGAAGGGTGACATGCTAAGGTCTCATAAAACAAGGTAAATAAGAGTACCAACCATAACCATTGAGCATTTTAAGTTTACATCATATTTGAAACAAAATTACATTTTAGTTCCCTACTATAAAGTCTAATGCATAACAAAAGAAACATCAAGTGCAAATTAATGTTGACGTCTAATTTAGATCACTAATCGTCCCCTAAAAAGTATGCAAAAACGAGGGTCAACTATAAAATAGTTGGTGAGTTCACAAGTTTATAAAGGTACATCATTTCAGTAAGAAACTATAGATTTGTTCAACAAAAGTTCCAACTCAAAATGAGTGTTGAATGCCAAAGCACTCCGTTCACAACCAAGCCTAACGACCATTCTTGCCCTATTCCATCATGTCCATGGTTCCCATGATGTCAGTTCATGGAAATATGCACTCACGGTTCTGGATGAGTGGGGGCTGTCTACCCCAAATAGCGCTATCCATAAGACCGTCGGCTCGAAATACGAGTTAATAAGTTGTAGTTTGGTTCTCGGGGACTTAACATACAAAGTTCATAACAAGTTCATATCAAGAGTTCATAGCATAAGTTCATAACACAAGATCATAACATAAAGTTCATAAAAGAGTATCATTCCAAGTTCATTAAGTTAATAAAACAATATCGTTCCATGTTCAATAAGTTCATGGATCAATATTGTTCCAAGTTCAGTAAGTTCATAAACCAACAAGTTTACAAAATAGAGATCAGTCAGTTCATAAAACAAAGTTCTACAAGTTCATAAAATAGTATGGATACCTCATAAAACAGTAGCATGCTTTCCACCCCAAAACATGAAAATAGTAAAAGGGGGCTGTGAATACTCACTAGGGAGATGTCACACCCCAAAACCGGAACGACAGAAACGTTTTGGGGCGGAGGACGTCATGCATAGTATCACAACAGTTGTATCATAGCAAGCATAGTAAACACAACCAAACATTGAATACATATATGAAAAAGGTTTACATTGTCTTAATACAAAGTTTTGTTCTTATCAAAAGTAAAATGGAAAGACGAGACTCTAACGCGCCGACTTCTCCAAACCCTAGAAGTACCTGTCTACTAAATCCCTAAGAATACAAGCAGTTTGAAGGAATATCAGCATAAAGTTGGTGAGTTCATAAGCATTTATTTTTGGTGGAAAATGTTCTTTGTTTCTTTTGAAAAGTGTTCCTCAAGAAAATCCCATATTTTCTTATGAGAAGCAGTTTTGAAAGAGCATCTATTAGTAGAAAATAAACCATTAGTTATAGAAATGCCGGTGTTATCCTGGGAAAATCCCATATTTTCCCTAAAAACAGGTTATCCATCCTAGAGGTAGAGATGCAAGTTTAGAAATCCCTGATTACTATCAGTATATATATATATATATATATATATATATATATATATATATATATATATATATATATACACATATACACACATATATATATATATATATATATATATATATATATATATATATATGAAAGTAGTTTTATTACTCAAAATAAAACAAATGAAGAGTAGAGTCCGTAAACCAAAAGTAAGTTTATACTTATTTGCGAGTCGTATAACCATACTTGATATGACCTAGAGACCTTTTCAACGTTCTTCAGCCATTAAGCTAAATGACATTTGTTCACCCCAGACATGCCTACCTAACTATAGCTAGCAGTTCAGGTGAGGGATTGTCAGTCCCGAATAGATCTATTCACAAATATCACACTCTCCCTCCAGGAGACTCTGGTTATACTAGGATAGGATTTAGCCCTGTACACCTAAGAGTACAGTTTCGAAGTAGAGCCTCACAATTATGTATAATCTAGTTTACATGTTAAAAGCAGTATAAAGTAATAGTTATCCTTAAATAACTATATATTATACCCCTGAGAAAATATACACCATAAACTAAATCTACCATAGGTTACATATATTTACTCATGCATGAAATCTGAATTGGTAAAAGAAAAACTACCTAGAGGGTTATTCCAAACTATACCCATTATAGTTTATTAGAATTGATATGGAAAATGCTTTGTAAAAACCTTTCTGAAAGGTATGAAATTATATTTCCAAAATAAAAGCTTCCCTTATGGTCAACATATTACAAAAAGGGATAAAATATCCAAATATGTTATTAAACGTGGAAATCGTTGGACTGTATTAATAAGTTTAAAACTAAATAAAATACTTTGAGTTTGGCTTGTATTCCCCCCTGAAAACATTAAAACACATAAAATGTAGGAGTATGAACTCACCTCGGGCGATTTCATGAATTGGTTCTTACTAGATCTCTCTATGATCGTTTGGTGTACACAAACCATGTATAATTACAACTGAACTTAACGTATTCACTAAGCTGTCATAACTTACTCATTGGGGCTTTAAATCTTATAAGAATGTCGTGATTTTATTTGGGTGAGGAAATAATCACGATTATGAGCAATTATCACTGCTATAAAAATAGCCTTTTACGACGCGCGAACCATGACACGCAGTGATTTGTGATACGCAAATGTGAGTGTCCAAAAAATAATGTCATCTCTTCCAAAATTTAAAGGATTTCATACGCGCATTTTTGCGTGCCATAAAATTAGTGTCTAAACAAAAAAAAACACGGAGGGAACCTGCGTGTCGTCTAAGACCGTCGCTTTATAAATTTTAATAGAACGTGCGCGTTCCATCCGGGGAAAATGAAATCCCAAAAACTTAAAATCCCCGCCTTCCTTTTTTTTTCTCCCTCCACTTTAGTTTCCCTAGTAGCTAGCGCTTTTTTTCAAGAACTTTCCCCGATCGCCCTCCTATACTGCTCGTTCTCTCTTCAACTTCCCTTTCTCTCCTTCTCACTTCGACAAACCCTTTCTCTTCTTCTCAGTTCTCGATGTCGACAGCTTCTCCCACCTCTGACGTTTCTCTTGGTGTTGGCGCCTCCCACCTCTGACCTCCGTCTAGCCCCGCCCCACCGTCCAACGCTTTCCAGTGACACTCAGCCGATGGAGCCCCTCCTCTCTGGCAATCTCACCTCGCCTGCCTTTGCCAGCAACATGAGGTCCGGTGACCTTAGGGTCACTGCTTCTATTGCTCAAATTTACAAGCCCTATGTCTTATTAAGGTATGTTTTTCTTGATTCTAACTTCTCAATGTGTTCGTTCTCTATAAGAACCCTAGCTTGCTAAATATGTTTTTCTTTCTTGGTTAATTTCTCTCTATTTCATTTACGATCGAAGGAACAAACTTCCGATATTTGGTGAAACTAACAATCGATGATGTGTGATTAGGTGAAATAATCGATTAGGGTTAATTTTTCTTATTTATTTCCACTACAGGTGCTCAAGAACATTGACATTCGATCTCATGAAATTCCTGAAGTCATGAAAACAGATCCCTTGATAACAAGTTGAAGAATGGCATGTGATCTCTTGATAAAAAGTGCAGCCTGTTTTCGTCTTCCTATTAACCGCCTGATGACCATTTTACCCTTGCAATACTAACATGAGAGGAGCTGAGAGGAAACAAGTATCAAAACAAATAGTTAAGGAGTTGATACCAGAATAGATTAAACTAGCTGTCTAGATTAAGCTCGGCGAGTCAAAAATTATGGTATTATATTTTAGTGTTAAGGGTATCAAAAACAATATATTAAAATTGTGGTATCCCAATTTCTTTCCTCTTTTACTTCATTTTCATGATACTACCTTTAGTTCAAATATTTAGTTTCTGTAAGAAAAGTTTTCTTTTTATCTTTTCTATCATTGTTTTTTTTAAATAGAATCTTTCTTTTTTGTAATCAATCATGTTTTTGTTTTAAGTGTGTTTCATGTTAGGCATTTACAACGGATCATGATAAGGCTTTAGAAGAGTTGTATAGTAAAAGTGCTGAAAAATCCCGCCAATTTGATATCACCATGACTACAATGGTCATCCACATTGCTACTGTTTTTGCTTCATTGAAGGTAATATATTGTTTTTTGGTTTATTCTGTTATGTCATGCTATATAGATTAAGTCAAAAAGGAACATCCATGTATAACTAGTTGTCTAGATTAGGCTTGGTTAGTCAAAAAGAAAAGAAAAGACAAAAAAAGGGAGGGGAGGGGAGGTGAAACAAACTTGTACATTGGTATTACATGTGAGTAGCATCCCACCCAATCTGAATGGCATGATATAAAATTAGTGGTCCAGGTAGAATGGAGGAACTAGCATAGCTATGTAGACGGTTGGTATCAATCAAATCATCTGCCTTAATTTTAGAAGCTTAATGTGACTTGGTTTTTCTTTGTTATTTTGTTAAGAAAAAATTGTTTGTTTGAATATATGTTACGTTTACACAGTAATTAAATTAGGTTTTGATTCATGTATTTGAAGGTTTATTTGACAACTAGATATTATGAATAAACAATTGCTTACTAACCATATCTGTGTTAATAAAATATTGTTTAACTTACATAAACTGAATATTATAAAAACAATTAAGTATTGTAGTAATGTGGCTTATATGCCTATCATCTGCAATATGTTTCAGTTTTTAATATTATTAAATAGAAGTTATAGAACATCATTTGGTGCATATTCTTGTTATACTTCAACAAATTTCATTTACACTTCAACTAAAATTTGAAATGCATTATCTGAATCAATGGCAGCTCAATTTGTTTTCATAATTAGTTTTCTTTTAACTTTTTAACCTTTAACCTTGTGCAAAAACAAAAAAGAACTACTTATAGCCAATCAAGCATGCTACAGAGCCACTTCTCAGGAAGGAAGCTTGTTAATTATTAATCGTTTATGCTGTGAAGGATCAGCAAAGATTATAGAGATCTGTGGACAGTTGATAACGGAGGATTGTAAGTATAAAAAAAATCACCAATGTTTCTCAGTTTAATTAGTATTCTTAATAGTTTTTTTCAACAATCATTACAGTAGTCTTGGAGCTTCTTTAATGAACATCAAGCATTTCGCTGAAGCCAAGATTTCAGCCGCCTTTGGTGCTAAAAAAATCAATCTCTAAGTCAATGCCTATCAAACCGTTGGATTGGTTGGTCAAAGTGGGTCTGGTAAGTCAACGGTGGTCAATCTGCTAGAAAGATTCTATGATCCAATTGAGGGGGAGAAGGTTCAATTAAAATTTACAAATATGCCCTTCTGTTTTCTTAAATATTTTATTAATCCAAAGTTACCTGAAAAGAATGCAGGTTGGTGTGGCCCAAAAATGGTATGATGAGTTAGCTGTTGCTGCACACCTACAAATTTTGATCCGGTTGGACAATTTTGACCATGGTGTTTTCTTGTGAAAGAGTATTGTTATTGCTGGTTCATTTTGTAAGGTCATTGCTTTACTGGTTTGTCCTTAAGTTTTACTGGTTCGTCTTTATGAGAGGTTAAGGTATTTATATATTAATGTTGTAACATGTTTAACCATAAAAGTCAACTGTCTTCTGAACCAATTTTTTTGTCATTGTAGGGAAGGTCATTCTGATGGTGGAACTTGCAAATGTTAAAATTGCTCCTATAATCTGACATTCACATGTTGGTTACTTTGAACAAAACCCTCACATAAAAAAGATGCCACCTCCAGATGTTCTTCAAATGTAGGTGAATGAGATTGAGCAACAGATAATATTTTCTTATTATAATAATGTTCTACTTATATAAAACTACCCACAAGAAAAAAATTTGCTTACTATTTTCTTTTGAGCATTTTATTTATTCACTTGCATTCAGGTTCCAGCTACAAAAATACTCATAACTCCTGTTCAATGCAAATCATTGTGGAGCCAATTTCAAAAAGAAACTGAATATACAATCACTCAAGCTATTGCTTCCCAGGTATTTCTTTTAAAATCTTTGATATTTATTTAGATTGAATTGTGAGGGTAGATTGGTAATTTTGTCTGCCATGGTTTTTTCAGGAAGATAATAAACGTAATAACAACTGGTTACCACCTCCATGGGCTATCGCTGCCATGGTGGTACTTGGATTCAACGAGTTCATGACTCTTTTGAGGTTATTTTTGTCTTTTTACATTAAATAAAACTAGTCTTCTATTCTCACTTCCACTGATGTTAAATTCTTTTTTTTGGTTAGGAATCCTTTATGGCTGCTTGTTATATTCGTAAGCTACCTTCTTTGAAGAAGCTCATCAATTTATTGAAGTTGTTGAACAGAAAGGTGAGCTCTATTTTATTTTATTTTGTTTTATTTTTTTATTGTTTTTATTTAATATGTTAAGAGTTAATATATTATTAAACAAATCTTTTTCGCAGGGTAAGAAGGTCATTTATGTTTCCATTTGTATTCCTTTCTTCTTACTCTTCCCTCGCAAGCATGTCTTAGTCGTTGGTTACCCATTTAGACATTATATATGACAATGCTTATTATTGGTTAGGTGTCTGAGCTGGAATCTCAAATCGAGGTTGGATAATGATGAATTGAGCCCTGAACAAGTCAATGATGTTAAGGACTTCAATGATGACTATGTGGAACGAAATCAGGTCATCATATGCTTTTTTCCTTTTCACATTTTCTTAATAGTTTCTTTGAGGTTCTCTCCACTATACCACCTTGTCAAATTCAGGATAAAAGAATCTTATGGTTTTCACTTTTCACAAAGCATCTAAAAGTAAAACTACCACAAACCATTTCATCTGCAGGAGGATTTTGATGAGTTTGAGGATGTTGATATGTTATACAACACCTTATCACTAGACAAAGTAGAAGCTCTAAAAGATCTTGTTATCATGAAACCCTTGTTATCATGCAGCCCTTGGTCATGTGTTTGTATATTAGCGTATTCATGTCTCAAAGTGTGTATTCCAATATCAGGTATCATGATTTGTGTATTTACAAAATTTTGAAATAGGGTCTTGTTCAATTCTTTAGTCATGTTTGCTCTAAGGGAGATCAACTTATCAAAAGTAAGTTATTTTTTTCACCCTTTTATTTAATATTTTTGTGATTGAATGAAAGTCTTAATGAAAGTAATTGACAACCCTTTTTTCTGTAAATGATTTTGTGATTGTGGGAGAGGTGTTGTGTTTTTCTCTGTTGCTAGGTAACCTTCTTAACAACATCATTCTACTTAAGCAGGTGAGTAATCAAGATTAAGGGAGACTTGTAATCATGTTTGGCATTGCTTTCCAGTAAGAAACAGAGTTGTATGATTATTTGTTAGTTTTATAGGAATGTATAACCCATGTTAGCAATGTATTATTTTTGTTTAACATTTGAATGATTCTTTGTATGGCATTATAATTTGTGCAATTTATTTTATTTTTTGAGTATGAAATTTTATTTTATATTATGCAATGGATTGTATTTTTTGTATATGGTATTTTTATTTCTATTATGAGAAATTAAATGCAAATTTAATTTAAAAATTAATAAATATATAAATTTATTTTTTTTAAACATTTAAATTTACGATACACAAAAATGTGTGTCATCTTCATTTATGACATGGCCTTTCTTGATACGCATTGCGTGTCATTAACACGCGCGTCGTAGGGTTATGACACGTGAATGCGTGTCGTCTTCCTTTATGACAGGGCCTTCCTTGATATGCATTGCGTGTCGTAAATGCGCGTCGTAATTGCGCGTCGTAAATGAGCATCGTAAATGCGCGTCGTCTCTCTTTATGACAGGGCCTTCCTTGACGCGCATTTGCGCGTCGTCTGAGCCTTTTACGACGCGCAATGAGCGTCGTAAAAGGCTGTTTTCTAGTAGTGTATAGGGGTTTTCGAAAGCGTACCAAAACATAGCAGGGTTCTTTGATGCTTCCTCATTCTCTGAGGTCAGACTCCTCCTGTTTCCTAATTGTTCTTCTCTGTTGGGCAGTCTCTTTTAAAATTTCCTACACTTCCACAGAGGTAACATTTTGGACTTGTGCCAACATTGGTAGTCGAGGTGATGAACTTGACTAGGGTTCTATAACTGCGAACGGTGTGTCCCTTCCTGTTGCATCTAATGCAATGTAGCACTCGGCAAACTCCATGATGATGGTAGTTGCATTTTCTGCAGTGTGGGAGATTTCCACAGTAAGGTATGGTTGGTGTTGGAACAGCAGGGATGACTGGGGTACTGATTGTCCCAATTCGTTGCCTCTTAGTAGGTCTTTGGGTTGAACAACTTCCTTTGAACTTTTGTTTTAGGATGTTGGGATGGAGATCAGGTGTGTCCTTTCTAGTAGGCACTTTCCTACGTGGTGGAAGTTGCATTTCTCGCAATTTGGAAGTTTTCCAGCATATTGCCGCAATGGCGTTGGCACTGGTTGGGCAGATTTGGTGGCTATAGGAGTTATCTCGGGTTGTCGTCCCTCTGCAAGTTTCTGAGAGGACTTGTACTTCATCTCGATCCAAAATTTTCGTTTGGCACTCTTAGGTTTGGGAGTTAGAGTGTCCTCCTAGATAAGCCCTTGTTGGTTTCCTGATGTGTTGCTAGGTTTGAGGTGTGGAAACTGTTCCCATTCCCATTTGGGTTGTTACGTTAAGAACAACTAGGGCGGCTGCTACGGCTGCTGAGACAGTAGCTTGGAACGTAGCTGAGTCCATCTGGAGGACTGGTGTCTTATTGGTGAGTTGGTTACATTCCTTCGGAGGCATGATTCTGCTACATGTCAAGAAAAGAAGCTTGTGAGCAACAATGGTTGCCTCTGGATGTATCCTAAATGTTTATCTATGCATTGGGATTTCCCGTTTTGCTATCTGACTCTCATTGATTCGACCCACATCCCCATGATGTGGTCTTAGTGAGAATAGAAAATTTTGAATGCAATAAATTTCACATACAATAAACTTACGAACTCCTTGTTGTTCAGATCATTGCGCTGGCTGGATAACTCTCACATTTTCGTCAGCTCTTGACGATATGGAGATTTAGCTATAAGGGTAGTTCCGGGGATCAAGTCGATACGGGATTCAACTTGACACGCGGGGGAGATCCCTGGAATGTCTTTGGGGAAGACATTAGGAAAGTTGCAAACTTCAGAGATGCTCTCGAGGCCTTTAACTTTCTGCGTCTCATCGACAATATGAGCCAGGAATGCATGGCATCCCTTTCGCAGATACTTCTGGGCTTTGGCGCAGGAAATGATACGAAGGTTCAAAATTTTTTTATCACTATAACCAGTGAGGGCTTTGTTAGGGAGAAAGATTGATACGAGTCGCCCTTTTGAATGCAAAGGACATCAGCACGATTTGGGGCTCAACCATTTCATGCCGATTATGACAATGAAGTTTTTCATGGAGACTGATATGAAATCGATGGGGAAAAGGAATGATGGTCTAAGTACATCCAAGGATACATTTTTTGAGGACAAAACTGTGATAGGACCTTCATAAAGTTGCTTATTTTGCATGCTATCGATCTAAGATATACTTTTTAGAATGATGATCTTTAACTAATATATGCTTGTTGCCACTATAACTGAAACTGAGATTATACATTTTTCAGGACTCTTGACTTAAAAGTAGGTCTAAGTCATACCAATAAAGAGAAAAATCTTGGCAACATGAAAGACCGATTTTGTTTATGCTTTGTAAAAATCAAAGTACTTCTTTTCATAAAAATGTTGCGGAGTTTGTTCCCTGAAAAAAAAACACGATAAATACGTTATCAAAACATTTTCAAAGAAACGTATTTTATTCATTTTAAAACGTTTGGGATGTCATCGTCAATACAGAAACATAAGCATAAACGGAACTTACATTTATTTACACTAGTGATCTACATCTCTTTAATCTCTCAGTGTAATGTGACTTCATATCAACACCTGTGATATAAATAAACTGAGTGGGTCAGGTTGGGAAACCTAGTAAGTACATAGGGTTTTCAACCCACAATAATATCATTATTATGTTTAAACAATCAAACAATCAACCCAATTACCCATCCCCATTATCTTCTTTACTCTCAAGGATCTATCCTAAGAGTCATCTATCCTGCATTCGTTTATTCTGAAGTCCCTTGCTTCTAGGGTTATAGGACTGGCACTAAATCCATAGCTGCCAATGCTCGTTCGTAAAGCACTAATTTCATAGCTGCTATAGTTTATTCATTGGGTGCTAAATCCATAGCTACGAGTGTAGGTACTAAGTCCATAGCTACCATCACCTAACAGGTACTAATTCCATAGCCACCCATGTTTACCTAATAGGTACTAAGTCCATAGCTACCAGTGTTTATCCAATAGGCACTAAGTCCATAGCTGTCGATATTATTTATTAGGCACTAAGTCTATAGCTGCCAATGTTTACTCACATCATCTTTTATCTCTCATTATTTATCTACCCATGTCATACCCAACATATTTGTAGATATAAGATACGTATACAGTTTAAATCATTTAAAACATGTATAAAATCGTTCATCCAGCATAGATAGCAAGTATACAGATAATATGCACATGTAGCATGTAGTTTATATAAAATACTTCATATCTATGTGTAAGATGAAAGTAACTATGCACTCACTTGAAAGGTGGTGACTCAGCACTCGGACAACACTTCGCTACTCTTAACACAATTTTCCTCGGACAAAACCTAGTATCATTACCACTAGAATTTAGTCTAATATTCACCGAGACTAATTAATAGTCTAGCTATTATTACTATTATATAAGCGTTAAACGATACCTATATAACCCATAATAATAACCCAAGTACTTATCTTAAGGTCCCAATAACATTACTATATCGAAACATAAGCTATACTAAAGATAGGGTAGGCGTAGCTCAGTTACAGCGGGTTTTATCGAAAACCGGGCTTCGCTGGAACAGCGTTTCCAAGCCGAAAGGCTCTTTTCTCGGGGCTTCAGGAGCCTCGGGGCTTCAGGAGCCTCGGGGCTTCCTTCGGGTGCTAGGGGGTTTACCTAGGCTTTTAGGGGGGTTAGGGAGCTTAGAGAGAGAGAGAGAGAGAGAGAGAGAGAGTATAAAGAGAGAAAGAAGAGGGTTGGGGGTGAGGAAATGAGGTAACCCGACACCTCTATTTATAGGGTGAAATTTTGACGGACTCGCCGAGTCGGTGCCACGTGTCATCACTTGCTGGCTTTTCTTGGGGAGAAAGCCTTTGCTCATATTCAGCCACGTCACCCCTTTTACAGCAGCACCCTGCCGACTTCTAAACCCCGCAACTTTCGCATACGAGCTCCATTTCCGACGTTCTTATTTTCCATGTGTAGGTAAAAACAAGATCTACAACTTTCATTTAGACTCCGTTGGCTAATTTTCGACCGATCTTAAATTTAACAGTACGAGGAGATTAGACTGCTAAATGACCGCAAAGAATTCGTAACTCCTTCATACGGACTCCGTTTTCGTATGTATATTTACCATTGATTTCCTATTAATGAGATCTTCAACTCTCATTTAGCTCGCATAAGCCAAAAACCGCTCGAACTAAAATTCGAGTTTTGGGCTATACACTGCTATGCCGAAAATTTGAAAAATCATAACTTCCTAATACAAAATCATATTTGAGTGTTCTTTTTATGGATTTTCTCGTTTTAACATACTCTACTACTTTGGTTTAGACTACTAAGGCTAAAAAGTCTTCTATTGTAAATTCACTTTTTACGCTTCCTGGTACCGTGCCGGTTTTGCTGTAAAACTTCGACGGGCCATAACTTCTTCGTTATAACTCGGATTTTGACGTTCTTTATATGTACGGTACCCTTGAGACATATTCTACAACTTAGTTAAGATTATTTATTCTAAATAATCTTTTGTCAAAAATTCGTTTTCGACTCCTATTATCTCTAATTTGACTAGCCCGGATCTACAGACGTTACAATTATCTCCCCCTTAGGATGATTACGTCACAGAATCATCAATGAAACTGGGCAGTATAATGACTCCATATGTCATCTGTTCATCCTAGGTAACAATCGTAACTTCTTTGTTCCTTCGAATGAGTATCTAACTCTTGGACTCCTTGACTGCAAGCAATGCTCGATCTCGCTCCCGCTCTCTGTCTCGCGTTGGACCTTTAATCATGACCTTTGATTCACACTCCCGATCCTTATTGGAGACTCCTTCTTCTTCTTTAAAATCTTAAGATAAGTTCTTTTATTACTACAATGGAACGATGTGTCAAATTCTAATTACCTATCATCTTATGTTGCAATTCGTAGACTCAGGTCTTTTAGAGTCTTCCAGAACAAACTATACTTTCCTTCATGTTCTAATCTCATCTTAAAAGGTAGCATTTCTAGCTACAAGCAACCATCGCGATACCTCTACTGATCGCTTTGATTAATTCTTCCGGCTTAAGTTAGGTGCTACATCGAACTTGAATCTCTAAACTACATAACATACTCATCGTAGTCGGACTCAATTCGATATGACCACTTGGGTCGGAATAACAATCATCTTCTTAGTCACTACTGAAATGATAGTAACGACATATTTGAATAAAACGATATCAATTACTAGCTTCTTGGTAACCTTGTGACTTTCCCTGATCTAAGCGTGAGTCATGTGCTTCCGGTAGTATATGCATCTACTACCTTTCACACCTACTCATACTCGTCCCAAGTATTGTCTCACAGTTTTCCAAGTCACCATACAAGAAAATCACATAACAGTTTAACACATCAGATAGCAAAACGAAGGCTTCATTATTTCTTGAAACTATTACATAGGTGTTCAAGTTCACCCTAGACTATGCCTCTAATAGGCTACATCATATTGTTCTATCTCTTAGGCTACCTCATAACTCGATCTTCGGGTATTGATTCCTCATCCTTGGTTCCTTGCGTTGTTTTCCGCTTTGTTGAGGATCATGTGGAATGCCCTTGGCCTTGGTGGTGTGTTTGGCTTTGCTGCTTCGTTTTTCTTTGGGAAATTTCTAGACAGGTGCCCCTTGCCTCCACATCCGTAGCATACCTTATCATTATGTGTACAATCCTTGGAATAGTGACCAGTCCTTCCACACTTGTAACAAGTCACTCTTTCGTTGCACTTCCCGCAATGCTTCTATTTATCACACCATCTCGCTTCACCTCCTTCTCCTCCTCCAAGCTTTGAGAATTTGCTCTCCTTGTTGGACCTTGAAGATCCTTCAAACTTCTGCTTTTCTCATGCCTTATCTTTTTCTATACCTTTTTCTCTTATCTGGGTCTCTACGTTCTTAGCTACTCTAACGACTGTTTTCAAAGAAGTTGCCATTTTGACCATTAGGCCAAAGTCTGTGGGCAGTTCGTAAGCAAACCTATCAATCTTGGAGAGTTTAGTAGGAACCAAGTAGGGAAATAGCTTCTGTCACACCCCAAAACCAAGAACGGCGGAAACGTTCTGGGGCGAAGGACGTCATGTAGAGTATCACAACACAGTAAAAGTAAACAAGCAAACAACATCATCCATTGCATTAAATATATAATTTTAATACAAGCGTGTTCTGTACAGTTATAGACACCAAAAATATAATTCAAATCAAAATAATAAGATGGGTCTTGGATGCGCTCCATCTTCTCAAAAGTTGGCCTCGGTACCTGTCTACTGATGACCTGAGAATACAAGTTATTTAGAAAGAGTTTATCAGCATTAAGCTGGTGAGTTCATAAGTATTTTAGTGTCAATGTTTGTTATCAAAACGTTTGAACATGTCGCAACTGTAAGTTTGTAAAATGTATGTAAATGTTTGTAAGTGTTTGTAAAAGTTTGAATCTCTCAGAAAAACCTATATTTTCTATTAAAGTAGCCTTCTACTAAGGCTTAACTGTTTTGTATGTTCGTTTATTGTAAAAGTGTGAAATTTCCAAAGTGTAACTATCATTTACAAAATATAGTTTGTACATTAATGTTTAAGTGACATAATCACTAAATATATGTAATGGGTAAATTATTGTAGTACTGTAGTGTTGTATTATAGGAACTACTGCTGTACTAACTACCTTAAACCGGGTTTATATTAAGGTATTATGTAATTAATTGCACCATACTATCGACTAGTAACAACGACAAGGTATAGTCGTAAAAAGGTATGACGTTTGGCACCCGCAGACCTGCAGGTCCGGCTGTAGCTAGCAGCCAGGTGTAGTATAGTCAATCCAGTATAGATCTATACGCAAACTCACGCTCTCCCTTCAAGAGACTCTGGCTACAACTCGGGCCTTGACATTTAAGGCATGCTTCGATACAGTGGATCACAATTGTTAACGTATTCATGTATATGTAATGTAATGTTACTTGTTCTAGTATCGTTGTATATGTTCTCTTCCTAGTATAGTTGTACAAGTTCTTCTCTAGTATAGTTGTATATGTTCTTCTCTAGTATAGTTGTATATGTTCTTATAGTAATGTATATGTTTTCATAGTAATGTAATGTATATGATCTCATAGTACTAAATATTGACTCATGAATGAACTGACTCATTGATCTAGCAATAGTATAAGTGTGATTCTGTGTTACCCCGATGGAAACTTACTAATAATGTACTGATACGCATGAATAAAGGAGTACTTTTATGTCTATATATGTACATATGATATATATTAATATTGAAACGACCCTCGGACGGCTAACCGACATCCCACCAGACCACATCCAAATCGAGAAAAAGGAAATAGGGTGGATGGCCTTCCTAAGCCCTTTAAACATTTCTTATATATCTATACATATATGGGCATGCAATTTATAAGAAGTATAACAAAGTTTAAATAAAAGTATTTGGTAAGAAAAGTTTG
Organism: Lactuca sativa; assembly: GCF_002870075.4. Classification (NCBI taxonomy): domain Eukaryota; kingdom Viridiplantae; phylum Streptophyta; class Magnoliopsida; order Asterales; family Asteraceae; genus Lactuca; species Lactuca sativa. Next base: position 63,635,233 of record NC_056629.2, on the reverse strand, counting down.
TAAAACATTTTGAAGTAAAGCAGTTTGATAAACAGTTAGAACAGTGATAAAATCATTGGTTTTATAGTTATTAATCACATGTGATTGATGTAATAACTATAAGTATTTAACTTGTATATGTTGGATAAGGTGTCTAAGTCCATAACTTATTTGGTACATACTTGACCCGGCCCGACATGGTCCATTTGGGTTGCACTTTACCCGAACTATTTATGGATAATTTTATGAGAGTTATACACATATGTTTATTAATATATTATAAGTTATATTATATTAATATGAAGTTATGTTATTTAATTAGTCTTAGTCTTAAATTAATTATGAATTAATTTAGAGATTAAAAGGAAGACTAATTAGATTATGTGCTATTGGTTTTATATGGTGTGGGCTAACACTCATTTGTTAATGGGCTAGGCTTGGATGGAAGTCCATGGATGATCCATGGAGCTTTTAACCCATGGATCCTTGGAAAAGGAAAGGTCATGGGTTATTAGGGTTTCACCCTAACCATGTACACTATATAAGCATGCTTATGTTGCATGAAATAGCCACTAGTGTGTGTGCTTGTGTGTGGCCAAAAATTACAAGTGTGTGTACACTCTCTAAAGGTTTCCAAGTGTTTGTGGTGATTTGTGATTTCCATTTGAGGCATTCACACTATTGGTGCTTGGCTCTCAAACTCCAAGGAATCAATCTCATCAAAAGGTATGTAATCTCATCTAACTCTTTTATCTTTAAAAGTTCCCCATGCCATGTTAGATAAGTTATGAACCTTGGAAAATTATTATTTTGCATGTATTAGACAAACATAGATCCAAGCACTACTAGAAAAACAGCCTTTTACGACGCTCATTGCGCGTCGTAAAAGGCTCAGACGATGCGCAAATGCGCGTCAAGGAAGGCCCTGTCATAAAGAGAGACGACGCGCATTTATAACGCTCATTTATGACGCGCAATTACGACGCGCGTTTACGACACGCAATGCGTATCAAGGAAGGCCCTGTCATAAAGGAAGACGACACGCATTCGCGTGTCGTAATCTTACGACGCGCATGTTAATGACACGCAATGCGCATCAAGAAAGCCCCTGTCAAGAAAAGCCATGTCATAAATAAAGATGACACACATTTTTGCGTATCATAATTTTAAATGTTTAAAAAAAATATTATTTATAGATTTACTAATTTTTCATATTAAATAATTAATTAAAAATCTCATAATACAAAATAAAATACCATAAATAAAAAAGATAATTCATTTCACTAATATGTCAAATACAAATAATTATTCCAATAGTGAGTAAATGTTATAAAAAAATGAACTCATTTATATACAATTGCATTATCTAGCTTACTATGTGCCAACAACTTCTATCTTTTTCCTTCTCTGCATAAGGGGATCTAATTGTACATTGTTACTAGAGGTTTTCACTAACTATATAGCCTAATACTAGATTACGTATCAAGGGACAACTTCTGCAAAGTAATGTTATACAAACTAAAAAGATATACATAAAGATGATAAACATCAAATTCCAACTAAGTAAAGTTGCATCTTGCCTTTCATAATTCTTGAAGACTAATGAACCACTGCTCCGATAATTCTTGTGAACTGATCAAATAAAAGTCAAAAAATTAATATGCTAATATAATTAATAGAAGAATCAAACAAGGAATGTTAGTTACAAATAGTTGTGCCAAATGTGAGTGGTCAAATGAGGGAAAAGTGAACATCTGAAAAGGGTCCTAACGGTTTGAATAGCTAATACCTATACAGACGACTTGTCGTCGGTATAGGTGTTTTTTTTGTTTTTTTGTTTTTTACTTTTTACATATTTTTTATATTTACCAAACCCGTTTTTTAGACATGGAATCATTTGAGCTACTCTCTGCATCTCCTGTTTGGTTCTACTTGGATCTTGACTTTCTAACTTTTCTGAACAAGTAAAGAGACATATATTACAAAAAGACCAAAATACCCTCGATTCCATATACACTCAAAAAACATGGAGGATTCATGTTATACCTTCAACCGCACCCAAATTGTTGATTTTAGAGGATATAGACTCACGCATGGATGCAATGGTTCATTCCATTCCATCCAACAAAACAAAACCTAAGTATAAACACAAGGAATCATACATCTGCAAGTTTGTGCCCACTCTTTAAAAGTTTCCACCTTTCCTTATCCAAACATAGCACTTTAATATCTCTATCATCATATAACAAAATTAGTTAAAAAAAAACAGGGTCAGCAGGCAAAACAAGTCAAAAGTTGACAAAGTGTATTTAAATGAATACAACCTCCTAAATAGTTATTATTAATAAAATTAGATAGCTATTTTGATCATATGTAGTCATGTCTAAGTTTCAAAATTTTTAAAAGGGAACAGTAGATTACACCTGAAGTGGATTGAAGTGGCAACGAGATTTCTACGGGTAGGCTTCAACGGTGGTCTTCCGGTGGTGGCTGGTGGTCACTAAAAAACAACACATTAGTAAAAAAAACCAAATCAAAGCATCCTTACCTGTTCTATGGGCAGTGACCACCGGATTTTGGGGGTGTTCAACGATGGTCCTCCGATGGTAGCTTGTGGTTACCGGGGATATACTGGAACACAACAACAAACTTCAACATGTTTTTTGTATTCAAAGATCTTGACCCATGAAGAAGGAGCTATAAAACCAGTACGAAACTGAAAGATGATATGAACGATGTAGAAGACCTCAACTTCTTGTCCTGATCAAGGCACTTCTTCTTGTTTATAACTATTGGAATATAAAAGAATAATGGATCCACAGAAACAGCAATCACACATGACAACACGAATATTTTGATCCACAGAAACAGCAACCACTGCCACGTGTCATTTTCATTTTATTTTTTGGGAGTTTTGTTTCTCCTGGTTTCCACTGTTTGGCTCTAGTGTGAGAAGTTGGAAATTGATCTTTTTGCTTTTTAGTGCCCTTTTGTCCCCTTGTGGCCTTCCCAACAACAGCCACAAGTTCCTTAAACAAAATTTAGAAGGTGGAACATGAAACTAAGGTTTTGAAAACCGGACCGGGCATCAAACCAGGCGTCTTACCGGTTCTTCGATGGTTCAACTGGTCCGACTGGTCAAAAAAACCGGAAAAACCGAATATATATATATATATATATATATATATATATATATATATATATTAAAATGAACTATTGTTAACTATTATCCTAAACAATTAAGATAACGATTTGAATAATGTTGATAATTATATTTCAAAAATATATTCTTTCGTATTTTTTAACATGTAGGTTCTTGGTTAAATGGTTAAGTTGTTAAGGATATTTGAAAGAAATCGAAGTCCCTGTTTCGAAACTTGTCTCCACATGTTGCTATTTTAATTTGCCAGCAATTTCTTCTATCCCACATCGGTCACTTGATAAAACCTACAACCATTTAATCTTCTATAAAAGGATTGCCAATTTCCTTTTACCTCTAAACTAGGAGTTGTCCCACATCGGTAGGGAAAAGAAACACCTGCTGGTTTGATCCTCCATATAATGATAGTGATTGGACAAGTGACCAACATTTAAAGAAAAACCAGTTACTTAGCAGGTTGGACCGGTCCGGTTTAACCCGGTTTTCAACGAACCATCCAGTTTAATACCGGTTCAGAAACAAACGGTTTTCGGGCCTGAAAAAACTGGTGACCTTACCGGTTTCCGGTTGAACCGGCCGGTCCGGTCCAGTTTTCAAAACCATGATGAAAGTGAACGCGAGTGATTAATTAAATCACATCATCAAAGAAGATACCATTTGAAGAAGTTAAGAAGCTCTTTCTTTTAATTGGGGAGCTCAAGGTAGGAAAGTTTCATGGTGTTGAAGTTCCACAGGAGCAATCTTCTACAAAAGGAAAAAGAGAGGGACCTTGAGAAGTGAAGGAAGGAGAAGCTTCATCCCCTGAGCAGTAAGTTGAGACATCATAGCACGAGCAGCACATTCAGCAGCCTCTCGGACAGCAACAACTTGATCAGAGAACGAAAATAAAAGCAATGGTAACAAGTAGATCACATACCTGTAACAGAGAGACAGTGTTATCTATCACACATAGAATAGAAATACATAAGTAAACAAAAACTGATTAATAGGAACAACTTATGGTTCGAACAATTTCCCAAGCTTTTCACAAAGGCACTCAAATGCCAGCAAAGATCCTTCACGACATTTGGCAGAATTCCTATGTGCAAGTCCTTCACGAAGAACAGTAGCAACTCCATATTTTTTCAAGCTAGATATTCCAAATCCTTTGATGACTCCAGCAAGTCCAAAAGCTGCACCACGACATTCTCCGTATTTCTCACTCTTCATAAGCTGATCTAACAACCTAGTAACAAGTGACAATGCATCTTCCTAATGCCAAAAATAAAAATAGCAAAAGATTCAATTCAAAATGTTTCAGATTTACACTATTGTTGGAAACGCTAATACATAGTTGCTTCGATTTCATTAATGGAGACAGGCAGCTTGAGACTGCCCTCTGTACAGCTTCTGATGGGGTGTTAATCACCTCCAACAACTTCTCTACAACAGCATGGACCTTAGGATCATCCTGTTCAAGAAGAAAACGTTAAAAGAAAATCAAAAAGTAAAAAGAGAGACCTTTAAAATTTAAATTTACTTCTAAGTGACTGAAAAAATCAAACCTTAGACAAATGTTTTGCTAATGCTCCGGTAAATATCACCACGCACTCACGTACCAAATCGTATTTCTCTTCATACGAGGCCTAAGAAAGATTATATATTAACTTTAGGAGTTTCATACTTAATCTCAAGTGAAAATTTTGACTTACAGCATATACTGACCTTTTTGTTCAAGTAATTTTCAAATATAGGAAATAAAAGTGAGACGTTATCTTTTCCGTGTTTGTCAATGATCATGATACCAACATTAATCATCCTTCCTCGAACATCAACATTGGTATCATCCTGCAGTTGAAATCATCAAAAGTTTGAAAGCTACATTTGTATAATATCTAATCTAACTATCAAAAACTTTGAACAAAAAAATTAAAACTTTACCAAGGCTCGAGATATCAAGAAAGTCATAACAACCGGAAGGTCTTTGGTTCTAAGTACATCAGCTGCAGCATGTAAAGCCATTGCAATCACTTGTCTCCCAAACCAACCAGAATTAATCATATCCTCACCAACACCACTATCACGGATATAAAGAGAGAATAAAGTCTCAAGAGATTCCTGCACAAACATCAATCTATATGAGAACATATATAACATATTTAAATGAATCAGATAAGAGTTGGTAGAAAATAGTAATCACCTGTAAAGTATCTGGGTACTCATCTAATACAACAACTAATGCATCAGAAGCAGCCACACGAACATTATAATTCACATGAGAAAGAGCTCTAAAGAGTCCAGAATAATCGGTTCCAAATTCACAGTCATAAAGATCCCATAAATCCTCAGCCACTTCAGCCACTGACTGCATTACATATAATGTGGTAAAGACTTGATATAAACTAATTTCCATCTAATACATGATTAAAAAAAATTGAATCTTCTACCTTTTCGGGATCATGTAAGGCGATCCAAATGCTGGTTTCAATTTCTACATCTTGAGGAACAGAACGGCTGGATATAACTGGAATGCATTTTGCAGCATTTAAACAAGCTAGTCTAACATGAAGGTCTTTCGCATAAACACCAGATAAAGCCTGAGGGTAGAAATGTCAAGAAAAGTTAGGCTTGTAAGGGAATCAAGAAAATATGATTACATTGCTAATAATTAAAATGCTACATACAGGTGCTACTTCTTCAGATTGCAAACCAAGACACAACTCATTTAATGCTGGTCCAACAGACCCTTGATAGGAGGGTATAGCCCCAAGCACGTGATATAGAACCTGCCAAGTAGCACACAATATCCATATGTTAAGCAAAATAGAATTGAAAAAGAAAAAAGAAATAATTTGTAGATAATTAGGAACTTAACTGAAAGCATTTTAAGTCTGGGGAGGGGTAATATTGGGTCCATATGTAGGAAAAGTATCTGAAGTACATCACCATGAAGCCGTGTCTTCTTAGGAGATGCCAATATTCTCTCCATTATCTATTGAACACAAGTAAAAGAAACATTAGTCTTTCTCAAAATCTTACATTGATTAGTGTTCTAGTAGCTATACCTGTCGAGTGCAACATGCTCCACTCTTCCATTATAAAGATGATGCGTAATACTCAAATAATTGATTGTCACCAATAGCCCCTGAGTTGAGTCTTTTGAAAAACCTGTCAAATAAAAACTCAATCTCAATAATAGATGATACTTTGAAAACTAATTTGAATAAAAAGTTATAACGTGAGCTGCAATCAACACATTAAAAAGAAATCAACAGAGAAGAGTAGTAGGTAGGAAGTGTTGAGCTGGGGGAAAGGTTTAAACCCGACACAACAATTCACCTTCACAGTCTCCACCATGTGGATTCATTGTCATCAGGTTTGAGGTGTTAACATACTTGTTAGAATATCTTGTTTACTCATGACTCTAGTGATGAATACTTTGAAAACGTGATTACTAACATGATTTGAACATGTTACAACAACAATTTTATCATGATAACTTCTTCTTGTAAATCGTATTCAAAATGGTGTAGAGAATAGATGAACTAACATCATTAGATTAATTTTTTTTCAAAAGAGAGAGCTCATAATAGAAAGAAGTGAAATTAGGGTTCAAGCCCTATACCTCGATTCCAGATTAGCATTTATTTAAACAAACCAAAAATAATAGAGTTGTAATTTGGAGTTCAAGTTTACCTTTTTAGCAACATACGAGGCAATATCCCCCATTTTGCTTTCAACCCATGAGGAAAGAATGAAGAAAGAATAGATCCTTAAGGAGTAAGGAAACGATTAAATTGAAGCTCATCTGCATACAAAATGCAAAACTAATCAAAATAAATGAAGATGTTTGGAGTGGTGAGCAATAAAAAGAAGTGGCTATAATTGCAAGAAAAAAGAAAAATACGCATGAACTTTATCAAAATATACCTACCGAATAATCCTACAAAAATAACAAACATGTGAAATTATAATCTTAAATACAGACTAACCATGGAGTCGGCGTGAAGTGGAAGTCAAGAGGGTGAGTCGACCACAATGAAGGGGAGATGGCGTTTAATGGGAATCCAAGTGTAGCAAGCAGCTTCGGGGGAAATGTCGCACCAAGAAGAATCTACTACGCAAATGAAATGAACTCCTTTAGTATTGTAGTCTCTAGCCTTATCTTGATGTCAGGATAACCGGAAGCAAGCAGGCAACTATCATACCACATTACGGAGACGTGCAGAGGTGGAATTGATTTTTCGAAGAGGATGAGGATGGATTTTCAAAAGCTTATGTGCAAAACCAAAACAATAATTGCAATTTTTTTTAATAAAGAATAGAGAGAGACATACCTGTGATTGGTAAAGAGAAATAGCAATTCAAAATTAGGTTATGAATCACAGAGAAGATTGAAGTCAGATGTGATGAATGGAAATGGAGGCGGTGAAAAGCGTGAGGTCATGAGAATCTCACCAATCAGTACCCAATCGACGTTATGTGTTTACTTGATTTAGGGATTTTTCTCTTTGCAGTTGGATGGAGTAATTAAACCGGTACCTAATCAACAATAGGTCAGTATTACCTGATTTTAGGAGAGTCATCTGCAATGTGTCAATTAAAGAGGGCCTAACAGTGGCAAGTAACATCGGAAGAAACAACAGGAAGAGGAAAATGCGAGAGAGGGAAGGCGATTTGTTAAGAAAAAAATTATAGAACGAGTTATGAGTTGTTGAGGTGTATAGCAGAGATGGTATAGTGATTAGGGTTTGCAGATTGAAGGGAAAGAAGAGAACAAAGGGGATCTTGAAGCGGGTATTAAAAAATTTAAGAATTTTGAGGGGATTTCATTTCCCCCTTTTAAGAACGCGCGTGTTAGTAAAAATCATAAAGCGACATTCATAGACAACGCACGTTTTAGATAAAGTGCCTTTCGTGTTTTTATTTTTTTACACCAGACACTAATTTAAGGGTGCGCGATAATGCGTGACCTAAATCCTTAAATTTTTTGAAGAGACGACACTTTTTTAATGTTACTCTCTATTGCGTAACATAAATCAATGAGTGTCGTGGTTTGCGCGTCGTAAAAGGGTCTTCTTCTTGTAGTGAAGGTTTATTAGGGTTGCATGCACACTTAGGAAGTGTTAGATTGCTCAAAACCCAACAGTGGTATCAGAGCCTAGGCTTGCTTGTTTGATACTTGATGCAAAATAGTAAAAAAAAATAATAATAAATAAAATAAAATAAAAATAAAAAAAAGGTAGAATGATCGGAATGCAGAATTTCGACTTTTGCTGCTAGAAATGGACTAGAAACATTACCCTAAACTGTTTTGGTGTTTTAAAACTTGTTTTAGTTGGTGTAATGGTTGTTCTAATACATTTACAATAGCATATATCAAAATTCCATGATTTTTATGTGTTCATATAATTCTTGAAATTTTGATGATCATGTTCATGTTCTTATGAATTTAGAAGATGATAGGAATTATTTGCTGAATTGTTTGGAATTAATTCTTGATCATTTATGTGTTTTAATGGAGTCCATAATTTGTCCTCTAGTTATGGATATCCAAAGATCACTTTTCTTTAACACACATTTAAACACATAAGTTACATGAAAATGAAGAGTCTTCATTTTTATGAACCTTTAATTCATAAGTTATGAAATGAAAAGTTTTTGGATAGTTACAAAACTTGCCCTCAAGTTTTGGAATTTGTAAAGTTTCACACACTTTAATAAACTTTAATTCCAACCCTTAGAGTTTTAACAGTTAAAATTCAACCCTTATACTATTTATAACATTAATGGTTAATTATTATATATATGTATAAGAATAAGTCGTTCTACCGTTAGTAGGCCTCATTCACGAAGCCGGTCTATAAGGTGGGTATAAGGTTGTTGCCTATAAAATGGCAACTTAATGGGTGTCCACTCTCACCCACCGCTTGCTTGACTGGTGGAGGGTCGTTAGCCGAACGGGTAGGACAATGACTTTAAATTCTCATTAAAAGTATAATGATTATTATAAAGTAACTAAATGTTTTTATTTAATTCTCAATCTTAGTTACTTTAGGAAAAATATGAATTTGGTGCTAGCCCATGGAATTCACTCTTTGTACCTTACCAAGTCGTTGGTGGAGCGTGTGTGGTTAACCGGCACACTAACTTGGACTAGTAAGGATCACGAAGGGTGACTTAATGTTTGTCATAGATCAATGGAGCGTGTGTGGTTAACCGGCACATTGATTAGGTGATAATATTAAGGGTACCAAGTGAATTGGTATGGTTATTCACACCTTGTTTTGTGATCCTCGGCATCCCAGTCACAAAATTTGAGAGGGCACACTCGAGATTGAAACATGCCATCGAAAAGTTCAATGAATCTCAAAACATCTAGGAATTTCAAATCCAATTAAAAACCTAATAAATTATTTCGTTTTTCATGGTGGAAATTGGTGAATCGTCATTCGCCTACCTTCAAATATTTTATAGCTTGGATTACGGCATCCCTCTTCCAAATTATAAAATATTGTGTTGGGTCCTAGCCTTAATATTTCATATTGGGTGTTATATTAAGGACTTTGAATCAACTAACTTGATTTTCTCCCATTATAGATGTCTGGTTCAGACAACTATGATCTTCCCAAATCTCTTGAAGATGGTGTCCCTCAACATCATGCTTCACTTCCTCCACCTCCTCCAATTATTCTCCCTCACCCACAAGTTCTTGAAAAATTTAAAGTCACTCAATCCCTATTGGCAAGCATAGTCTATGTGTGCTCACATCTTGGAGATAAAGTCATATATTGACAAGCCGGGAGAGTTGGGTGTCAAAATCCCGTGAAAGTTGGATGTTCAATCACTTTCTTAGTAACATAGTGAGTCTCTTTGGGACTACTATGAGACAGACTATGACATGACCCATTAATGATGTTATCTATTTGCTTGGTGTTGTGGAATCAGCAATGATTTGGAACACCAATAAATCAAATTTGATTAAATGAACAACTTCCCAAGTCTACATGGACATTGACAATGGTAGCATTGGATACCTAGAAAAAGATTTCTCTTCCCAATGGAAAGGGATCGACTATAGTCAACTCGGTTGACCAAATAGTAAAGAGAAAGACAAATTCTGAGATAGTCTCATGTGCCATTACCAAAGGGTCCATGTGTTTTGTTGCCAAAGGAAGGGGCATTGGTTGCGAAGCTGTCCTATTCACCTGGAAGGTCATAAGGTTGATCAAGTCAAGAGGTTTGACTCTACTTCGGGTAAAGTCCACTGTTTAACTCTATTAAGTTCCTATTTGGAGATTCTTATTACATAATGTGAATGGGTCACATGCTGATGTTTTTAAGAATCAAAGAAAAGATAGGAAGCTTAAAGTAAGTATATGTTGATTCTGATTGCAAAGGTGGGTTTCGATCGCATGGTTCGGCAATCAGAATTTTGAGCTGTTGCTTAAGAGTTATAATATATTGCTTATGAATAGATAACAACAAGGTTTTCATGTGGATTGTAAGGATAAGTTTTTCCGCAAAGTTTTAAAATAAAAGAAAAAAAAGGTTTTAATTTTATTTATTTTAAAAATATCCTTACAATGGCATCTGTGGAAAATTGTTGCTTATATGTTTCCAGTAATAGCAATATTGGAAAGTGGATTTTATGCTTTCATTTGTGGTAGTGTCTGAATTTACCAAATGAAGAAAGTTTTTCATCACCCAAGTTTCAATTGGATAGAAACTTGGAATCATACAAGTTGTATTGTATGATGAATGAGAATTTTCATCTTTGAAAATTAAGACTAATTCTTTGATCACATGTATATGTGAGTCAATTGAAGGACTAAGGAATTAGGTACACTGGGTGTGCGCTGGTCAAGGTCCACCACAAAGATTGATTTGTCATGATTTACTAAAGATTAGTAAATATGATTATACTTATGAGGTTAAGTATAATTCTGTAACATTGGAAAGGTTATAATGTATGACAAAACAAATGAGAAGAATCAAATTAGGCAGAAAGATAAAAGTTTCTTAAATCTGAAAGGATGGGAGAGTACTTTAGTATCGTATTTCATGATCATCTTAATGATTATGAAACCATATCACAAATTCATACTCTAAGGACGTCTTAGTGCATTGTTATGGCTAAGAACAGAGGTCATGAATTGTTGGATTGGTTAAAATCAAGAAGATGAGTCATACTTCGTTCCAAAACAATTCTTAGAGTCATACTCCAAGATTTTAACATTGAGTGACATAAAGTAAGGTTTAAAACACTTATCAAATGTAAGAGTAAAATGTTTTCTACTCTTGTACATTTGAGATTGGTAGGTTGTGATGTCTTGGATGAGACAAAGACCAACTAAGACCAATTGTGTGAAGTGTTAGTCTTGATAAGAATCCGCACTATCCCTTGAATATTTGTTTTGTCAAGGAATGGTTCTTGACTGGGCAAACTTATATGTCAAGGGGACAGTGGGAGCCTTAAAGATCCTGAAAGAGTTTCAAGATTTAATCAAGAGTAAAACCTGTAATTTATCACTATCACACGACTTAAGGTTTGCAACCTATCGTGTTGACATAATTCTTATTTCTGTACCTACTTCAAATAAGTTGAATTTGCATGTGAGTTATCAGAGTTCAACTTGGAAGCATTGGTGGGCCTTGTGCTACTAAGGTGACAAGAAACTAAGATTGAACAAGTTTAATCCATGTAAGGCTGAATTTGTCACTAACCTTATCTTGTGATTATAGTTTTGACAAATTCACATGGATAGGAACTCATACACTATAAAACCTAAGTGTCATAAGGTTTCTCTCCGATTCATGAAAATGATGGTAAGGAAAGGCTTTCACTAAGTAGATTTTACGTAGATATCAATTGTGTTATTTGCATTTTCAAAAGTCGTTAGTGGAGCGCGTGTGGTTCACCGGCACACTAACATGGACTTGTGAGAAATGGCAACGGTTTAAACAATTAAGACTATGATTACGGTATCCCTTTTCATAGTTCTGAAAATTGTTTAGACACACATGTGAGCTATCTAAGAAAGGGTGTATGAATCTAAATTTCAGAAGTCCAGCAGATTTCTGGAAATATGTCAGAGCTAGTGGGAGCATAAGTGTTTTGCTAATAATCATCATGTTAGTGGGAGCATGATAATTATGATTAGTATTGCAAGCTAGCAATGTTAATTATAGAAAACAAAGTTTCAATTCGTGAAGTTGCAGGGGTTGAAAAGTTGTTTTGCTATAATTAAGGGAGAGGAAATTATACTTCGTTTCAATTCTAAAGCTTAGATTGAGATTTTAATCATCTTTAGTCAAGAATATATATGTATGAATTTTATGTTGGAATGGTTCAAGTTGAAGAAATTCTATATATATTGCGTTTTCAAAATTCGATTATGATTACGGCATCCCTCTTCATAGTTAAATTTTGAAAACATGGAAAATAAAAAATATTGTAGCAAAAGACTGGTCTAGTATCATGTCTCTATGTCAAACATCATGAATCGTGTCCCATATGCTTCGGATATAGGATTGATTGCATGTGCTATAATATTTATCTTTTCTAAATTTTCCAAATGCTTAAGGCATTGAGAAGGGAAAAGTCTGGAACTGGATATGACTAAAGTGATTAAGCAATTATCGAGGACAAATCTGAGGTTCGCCAAAGATTGGTTGCTCAGGGACAGTTGGAAGTATGATGTCGGAAAGGACCATATTGACATATTCTGAAAAGAAGTAACTCTTGTTCGGAAGTGATAGTCAAAATGGGACTATGGAAATGTCTCCATAGGTGGAAGTTATTTAATCTATGTAAGATTAGAAAACCTTAAAGCAAGAAGGATGTTCAAAGCAATGTACTTTGAATATGAGACTTTCGTTCCATAGAAGTTGACCTTCTTTGGAATACTCTGTAATGACTGGTGACAAGGTTTTGGTGACTTTGTGAATAATCATTACAAGAGGAACATTGCATAAAAGTTTAAAATCTAACAGATTTTTTTTGGTAAATGATAGGAATCGGGGATTCTCACATTTACAATAAGGATTTGGGATTGTGAAATGAGTATCATTGGAATCATGTTCAATTGATCTACATCACAATGTAAGGATCATAGACAAACATAGTGTGTATACTTGGAGTATGGCATAGCTATTGTTTAGAAAAACAAAGTGTACATGCTAGGAGCATGGGACGACTGTTGTTTTTATTCAAGTCTTAAGTTGATTGTTTGAAACATTATACAATAAATAATGTGTAATCAATATGGTGATAAATAAAAGTTGGTTCTATTTATATTCAAAATGGTTCTGAGACCATATTGGATTCGATTATTATTGTGTTTCACTTTGCATGTTTTGACTTCCAAAATAGCTAGGTTATTCTTTCCGAATGACTAAGTTATTTAAACACTCCACAGTCGTTCATATGTTGGAAGTAGGTATGAATCAAGATTGTCATGAATCGAGTTTGTAGATGGCTAAATGGGTTTAGTCATAGCAATGGTTGCTACAACATTCATGAGTGCTCATAAGTTATGAGTATTGGAATAAACCCACGCTCACTTGTATCACTTCATGGAATTTATCTCGAGTGATCGTGAGACGGTAATATCATATAAATCTTCAAACCTAGAGATATGAGTTGTTACTATGAGTTGGTTGTGCATTGATTGCACGTAAACGCATCAGTAACTTGATGTTATAAAACGTGCCTTTGTGTACAATTCAACAAGTAGTAGAACAAGCATATGAGTCGAAGTTTATATGTTCCTTCTAGAAATAGAAGCGATATCTGGGCCCCTCGATGATTTTGTTGTGACCTATGTACCGGCCGGTCAGAACTAAATTGATGTGTTCGATTAAGTTCTTTGTCAAACAAATCGAAAATCGGGAAGCAAATTGCTGGACAATAAGTACGACGTTGTTCCATGTATTTGTCCGGCTGATATCATGAGAACAGAGGATTATATGATCACTTATCTAAAATGGTGCTTCATAGTTCAACAGAGTTTTCAAGAGCTACGATTGCTGGTTGGTTCCTGAAGTAACATACGCAAATATAGTTATTAGACTTATCCAAGTGGGAGTCTGTTGGATAAGGTGTCTAAGTCCATAACTTATTTGGTACATACTTGACCCGGCCCGGCATGGTCCATTTGGGTTGCACTTCACCCGAACTATTTATGGATAATTTTATGAGAGTTATACACATATGTTTATTAATATATTATAAGTTATAATATATTAATATGAAGTTATGTTATTTAATTAGTCTTAGTCTTAAATTAGTTATGAATTAATTTAGAGATTAAAAGGAAGACTAATTAGATTATGGGCTATTGGTTTTATATGGTGTGGGCTAACACTCATTTGTTAATGGGCTAGGCTTGGATGGAAGTCCATGGATGATCCATGGAGCTTTTAACCCATAGATCCTTGGAAAAGGAAAGGTTATGGGTTATTAGGGTTTCACCCTAACCATGTACACTATATAAGCATGCTTATGTTGCATGAAATAGCCACTAGTGTGTGTGCTTGTGTGTGGCCGAAAATTACAAGTGTGTGTACACTCTCTAAAGGTTTCCAAGTGTTTGTGGTGATTTGTGATTTCCATTTGAGGCATTCACACTATTGGTGCTTGGCTCTCAAACTCCAAGGAATCAATCTCATCAAAAGGTATGTAATCTCATCTAACTCTTTTATGTTTAAAAGTTCCCCATGCCATGTTAGATAAGTTATGAACCTTGGAAAATTATTATTTTGCATGTATTAGACAAACATAGATCCAAGGTTTATTAGGGTTGCATGCACACTTAGGAAGTGTTAGATTGCTCAAAACCCAATAGTATACCCCCCATAAAAGCATTTAAAACATTTAAAAGTATTTCAAAGGTTAATTAAAGGGGTATGAACTCACTTGTGGTGAGTAGATTGGATTTAAGTGTCGGATGCTGTACTAGGTGGCAAACGGAGACTTGTTCACACGCACGAGCCTAGTTATCATATAATGAGCACATATATAACTAATTAGCCAAATAATAACTAATTAAATTTGTTGGGACACTCAGGAACATGTAAGCACTTTGTATAAGTGTTATAGGTCCTAATGGTTGCCTCTAGGTTGTTGTGGGACAAGGCTAAAGGGGTTAAAAGCTTCCAAGGACCTTGTATATGTGTTTACTCCTCAATAAACTCCACACAAGGATTTTACGGTCGTAAACCCTTGAGTTTACGGCCGTGAACTCCCAACTTGGTGACATTTGGTGTTTTGAGGTATTATTTGATTTCTAGAGTAAGTTCTAATTGGTGGCTTAGTTCTTTGGGTAGTTTAGGGCATAGAAACACTCCCTTGAGGAGTTTACGGCCCCAATGCCAATTCCTTTAGAGTTTACGGCCGTAAACTCTCATGGATGGGTATTTTTATTCTTTCAAGTCCCAAGCACAATAGGATAATTTCTAGGCATTTGTTTGAGGCTAATGAGGACCCTAGGCACACTTTGGTGCCCTTGTTTGGTGTTTACGGCCTATGAGTATTACCTTGGCCGTAAAATCACTTTAAGGGGGTGCTTTTGATGTTTTAAGGTCCACAATTTAGCTAGGAATAAATGGGGGTTAATGTCTAAAGCTTTAGGAGTGATTAGGGCACATTTTGGCCCTTGAATTTGGAGTTCACGGTCCAAGAAGTTCTTTGGCCGTGAACACCCTAAGATTGGTGTTTTTGATTGTTTTCTAGCCTCAAATATACCTACATACAAGCCTAAGCTAGTTACTTATCAAGGAAATGGGACTAGATAGCATTTAAGCCTCATTTTGGAGTTTACTCTCCAAGAACGTTCTTGGGCGGTAAACTCCCGAATCTCACAGATTTGTTATGTAATCTATGTTATTAAGCATATAATAAGTATTATAAAACGACTAGAGAAGTGTACTCACGATTTGGGATGAAAACCCGAAGATCCGTGAGAGAGAAAATGGCTTTTCTCTAGTTGGAAATGTGAATAATGAATGAATTTGGTTCAGAAATCTATTTATAGTCCTGAGATATTTTTGACTGAAAATATTTTTATTCCTGAAATGATTTCTAATATAACAGAGTGTTGGAATAACAGTGTTGCACAAAAACCATAGTGCATCCACTGTCTTGATATTTACTGATGTGTAAACCCTGAATTATTCCAACTTATACGAAAAGTTTGAAAATTGACTAAGACTGTTATAACTTCTATTGAAGTGATATTGTTTGTACATAATGGGAATTTCAGGTCGTCACAGCTTCATCCTCTCGGTGAATGCGGTGGCATACTCATCAACACTCATATTCCCTTTCTTCAGGTTCTGAAACTCGTTGTTTAGGTCTATCAGATCTATCTCTGAGCAGTATTGCATTTTCAACTGTTCCAAGAACTCTTCCCATGACATCCTTAAGGCTTCTCCTCGTGGCATTGTATCTGCAAATAGCTTCAACCAGCTCAAGACTCCAGTTTTCAGTTGTCTTACAGCGAAGACGGTCTCCTGTTTCTCGCTACAGTCGTAGCTCTTAAACACCATCTCCATCTCGGAGATCCAATCCATAATCTCAACAGGCTTTGGGCTTCCTGAGAGACTTGGTGGTTTCGCACCCAAGAAATTCTTGTAAATTCGCCCATCCTTGTCGTTTCTCCTTTCCGGGCCATCCCTTCATTCACCTTGAGTCCCCACTTGACTCACTTGGCGGCTGCAGTTCCCTTCCTCCGATTGCTCGGGAATCAGCTCGGGTTGCTCAATGGGCATAGTAGGTTCGTCCCTATTCGACATCCGTCTCATTTCTTCCCTTTGTTCAGCTAACATAGTTCGAATCATGGCTTGTACTCCAACCATGGTGATTGGCTTGGGTACATCTTCTACTATGGCAGGTATTTGCTGAGTCACCGCGGGTTGATTCATATTCCCATTTGCATTTCCAGCTCCACTGCGGGTTCTTGCCATTTTGATCTATACACCGAACAAGGTGAATCTAGATCTTAATTTAGGATTGACGTTTTAAATCTTCCTTATCACTCTGAAATGTTTATATGCTAGTTCTAATATCATAGTTAAACGCTTAGAATCCTAAACACATAAGGTTTCCAGATCCAGTCGGCAATAGACCATAGATCCGAACAAATAACAGCATATCAGGCAGAAGCATTTAGCACATAAAAGCATTTAGGCACAATTCCTAAAATAAGCTAGTGCTCACACCTCACAATCATCGCTTAACATTCTAAGTTTAAGTCTAGAAATAAATCCATATTCCTAGTTCGCTTAAACTAATGCTCTGATACCAACTGTGACATCCCCATTTTCCATGGCCAGAAAAGACCGATTTTGTTTATGATTTGTAAAAATCAGAGTACTTCTTTTCATAAAAATATTGCGGAATTTGTTCGCTGAAAAAAAAACACGATAAATACGTTATCAAAACATTTTCGAAGAAACATATTTTATTCATTTTAAAACGTTTGGGATGTCATCGTCAATACAGAAACATAAGCATAAACGGAACTTACATTTATTTACACTAGTGATCTACATCTCTTTAATCTCTCAGTGTAATGTGACTTCATATCAACACCTGTGATATAAATAAACTGAGTGGGTCAGGTTGGGAAACCTAGTAAGTACATAGGGTTTTCAACCCACAATAATATCATTATTATGTTTAAACAATCAAACAATCAACCCAATTACCCATCCCCATTATCTTCTTTACTCTCAAGGATCTATCCTAAGAGTCATCTATCCTGCATTCGTTTATTCTGAAGTCCCTTGCTTCTAGGGTTAGAGGACTGACACTAAATCCATAGCTACCAATGCTCGTTCGTAAAGCACTAATTTCATAGCTGCTATAGTTTATTCATTGGGTACTAAATCCATAGCTACGAGTGTAGGTACTAAGTCCATAGCTACCAACGTTTACCTAACAGACACTAAGTTCATAGCTGCCAGGTACTAAGTCCATAGCTACCATCACCTAACAGGTACTAAGTCCATAGCCACCCGTGTTTACCTAATAGGTACTAAGTCCATAGCTACCAGTGTTTATCTAATAGGCACTAAGTCCATAGCTGTCGATGTTATTTATTAGGCACTAAGTCCATAGCTGTCGATGTTATTTATTAGGCACTAAGTCTATAGCTGCCAATGTTTACTCACATCATCTTTTATCTCTCATTATTTATCTACCCATGTCATACCCAACATATTTGTAGATATAAGATACATATACAGTTTAAATCATTTAAAACATGTATAAAATCGTTCATCCAGCATAGATAGCAAGTATACAGATAATATGCACACGTAGCATGTAGTTTATATAAACTACTTCATATCTATGTGTAAGATGAAAGTAACTATGCACTCACTTGAAAGGTGGTGACTCAGCACTCGGACAACACTTCGTTACTCTTAACACAATTTTCCTCAGACAAAACCTAGTATCATTACCACTAGAGTTTAGTCTAATATTCACTGAGACTAATTAATAGTCTAGCTATTATTACTATTATATAAGCGTTAAACGATACCTATATAACCCATAATAATAGTCCAAAGACTTATCTTAAGGTCCCAATAACATTACTATATCGAAACATAAGCTATACTAAAGATAGGGTAGGAGTAGCTCACTTACAGCGGGTTTTCTCGAAAACCGGGCTTCGCTGGAGCAGTGTTTCCGAACCGAAAGGCTCTTTTCTCGGGGATTCGAGAGCCTCGGGGCTTCCTTCGGGTGCTAGGGGGTTTACCTAGGCTTTTAGGGGGTTAGGGAACTTAGAGAGAGAGAGTATAGAGAGAGAAAGAAGAGGGTTGAGGGGTGAGGAAATGAGGGAACCCGACACCTCTATTTATAGGGGGAAATTCTTACGGACTCGCCGAGTTGGTGCCACGTGTCATCACCTGATGGCTTTTCTTGGGGAGAAAGCCTTGGCCCATATTCAGCCATGTCACCCCTTTTACAGCAGCACCCTGCCGATTTCTAAACCCCGTAACTTTCGCATACGAGCTCCGTTTTTGACGTTCTTTTTTTTCTACGCGTAAGTAAAAACAAGATCTACAACTTTCATTTAGACTTCGTTGGCTAATTGTTGACCGATCTTAAATTTAACAGTACGAAGAGATTAGACTGCTAAATGACCGCGAAGAATTCGTAATTCCTTCATACGGACTCCGTTTTCGTATGTATTTTCATCGTTGAGTTCCTATTAATGAGATCTTCAACTCTCATTTAGGTCGCATAAGCCAAAAACCGCTCGAACTAAAATTCGAGTTTCGGGCTGTACACTACTAAGCCGAAATTTTGAAAAATCATAACTTCCTCATACGAAGTCAGATTTGGGCGTTCTTTTTATGGATTTTCTCGTTTTAACATTATCTACGACTTTGGTTTAGACTACTAAGGCTAAAAAGTCTTCTATCGTAAATTCACTTTTTACGCTTCCCGGTGTCGTGCCAGTTTTGCTGTAAAACTTCGACGGGCCATAACTTCTTCGTTATAACTCGGATTTCGGCGTTCGTTATATGTACAGAACCCTTGAGACATATTCTACAACTTAGTTACGATTATTTATTCTAAATAATCTTTTGTCGAAAATTCGTTTTCGACTCCTATTATCTCTAATTTGACTAGCCCGGATCTACGGGCTTTACAAATCATCACGAGCCATTCCCTTTGGAACCAGATGTACTTGAAACATAAACTGAAAATCATAAGCACAAAGGTTAGTGAGTTCTCCAAAATACCACATACCATACATACATAAATAAACACTTAATGGGCTCCGTCCGGCATCGAGCCACGCTCGGTATACAGATCAATCAGTCATCGGGCCCCACTCGGGATACAATTAAACATATAAACATGTAAACTCATAAACCATGCAATAATAACAAAGATACATAACATACAAAATGGTCATCGGGCCCCGCCCGATATCGGGCGTCACCCGGTAAGCATACAAGCACATAACACATGCAAGAGTTACATTGACATCTAGCATCCTAACATAACAATATCATGGGTCAGCATTGGTGCCTTTGACCCGCTAATCATAGTGAGCAAACTCCCCTCACACTACTGAATCTCACGGATAAATCTTTGGCTGCAGACCCGCTAAAAATCCCATGCTATAATCACAAACATCATCCAATTAATAATTGGGCCCTGACTCACCCTAAGAGTCTAAAATAGGGTAAAAGACCTTTTTACCCTTCCTTATATTTGGCCTAAGGCCCAAATTCTAAAATAATCACCTAAGGCCCAACAATGGCCTAATTTATAAATTGGGCCCAAACCCCTTCATGGGACTGATATGTGTATTTATATATATATATATTTTTATACATTATATCTTAATATTTTAGCCTTTATTATTCTCTTTTAGAACTAAAAGTACTTATAATGCTTTGAATTATGATTTGCAGCTATGCGTTGTCGATAGAGCATAAAAGAAAAAACTGGAGCGGAATTAGGGCTTAGAAGCTAAAAGAAAGAAAAATGCTGGAGGAGCCGATTACGCCCATCGTAATTGACTAGAACGCTTAGCGTAATGGCAAAACAAGGGTTACACCCAGCGTAGTATATGGTTGAGCCCAGCGTAACAGCTTGCATCCGGATAACCTCTTCGCGACAAAATTCTAAGTACGCCCAGCGTAATCCGACTTACGCCCAACGTACATAAGTCGGTTCCAAGGGTTATAAAAAGCGATTATCAACT
Source organism: Lactuca sativa (assembly GCF_002870075.4). Classification (NCBI taxonomy): domain Eukaryota; kingdom Viridiplantae; phylum Streptophyta; class Magnoliopsida; order Asterales; family Asteraceae; genus Lactuca; species Lactuca sativa. Next base: position 63,614,377 of record NC_056629.2, on the reverse strand, counting down.
AACCAGAGGAGGGGATTCGACTTCTAACCTAATTTAGTCGATAATTAACTTCTGTTAAGCCGTTTTGAGGGTCTAGAAGGTGGCCGGAAGGCCGGTAAGCTAATGGGAGCGGAGATCGGAAGGATTGGAGAGCAGATACATGTCGGTAATCATATGGGTTAACGTGACCATGTTTAGCATTCCATTGTGATAGTATTATGTGTTTAGTTTCTGATTTAGGTGTACTACCCTTTTACTTTTTGTTTATGATTGAATGAAACCTTGATTATCGGACTAATTGCTATATTGAATTGTTTGTTTATGTTTAATTTATCTTGCCAAGCTTGTTAAAAGATCCTTATGTGTTAATGATAATTATTTGCTGTTAATTGTCAAGTAAATTAAGTTGTATGAACATCTGCTTGATTACTTGTGTCTTATGACTTTGATGACCATCAAGATTATAAGTCTAGAAATAGCGAATGCGAAACTAGGATTAACTTGGGAATAAATAAGTTAACGTGTGAGCCTTGTTTGATGACCATCAACAAGAGGTTAATTGAACGACCAATTTGATTAATTATTTTTTCAAGTCTTGCTTGATACGAATTGAACACTAGGAAACATGTTAGTTTAATCAACTGATCACTGTTTGAATTGACTTGTTTACTAAATGACTAGTTATAGTGAACGCGAATCTAATCATTTTAGGAATCGGTGAACATGAATAAATGAATTTGTGTATGCAATTGTCTATGCTTTTAAGGTGTAATTTATCTAAACCAAAGTACCTGAAGAGATTTGCTTTCCTGTTAGTTTATCGAGATTTGTTAATTAATTGTTCGTTTGAGATTCAATAACCATTTCTTTATTCCTTTCGTGTGTCCTGTAACCTATAATCAAATATTTTAAATTAATTCACCACCGTTCCCTGTGATCGACACCCGACTTACCTAAGCTATACTGTAATTTGACTAGGTACACTGCCTATAAGTGCATAGTTAGTCTAAGTTTGTTAGGTTATAAATATTAAAATTAGTGGCTACTTCCGTGCACACAAGGACTTAAACCAAGGTCCAACAATATGTTTAGCCCAAAACAATATTATGATGGCCTAAAATAAAGCCCTAGACTCCTAAGGTCCAAAACAGGCCCAATACCATAAAACCCAACTTCCAAAGTCCACTACTGAGTATGCGGGACGTACTCAGCTTGTACGCTAAGTGTACTCGCTTTAGGGCTTGTGTGCTTGACGTACTAGCTTGTACGCCCAACGTACTCTTCCTGTTTGTTTAACTTTATCATTCGACTCCTAAACGGTTAAGACTTCACTCCAACACTTAGATCCGACTTCCGTAAGGTGGTTTATCATGTAAGGTTGCTAACTTTACGTGCATGCATGGTTTAATGAGGCCCTTAGAGCTCAAAAGATCTTAACAAGTAACTTAATGTATGCATGAGACTATTAATACCAAAAAGTTTCCATTTTTATGGCTAATAAACCCTCAAAATGTCCAGATCTACAAGATTTTGCTTGTAAAACGGCCTAACTCATCAAGACCAGCCAAAAGGGACCAAAAAGACCATGAACAAGTCCAAAAGAAGATCTATACAAGGATTTGTCAAGATAAGATCTTGATACCTCAAATGACTTGAAAAAGGAATGATGATTCTGGATCTCTAAGCTTCACACAAAGCAATGAACCTTCAATCTTCTTCTATCCCTTCAAAATGAGTAATAAGACATCAACTTTTCTTCTCAAGAGCTCAAAGACACAAAATGATGGCTAAGGATCGATATTTAGGGTTTAGGGCATATGAAGGCTGGTAAGAGGCCAAGATCATGGGACTTAATAAGCTTATATATGTGTTAAACCATAAAAATTAGGGTTTTAGGTTGGCCAGATTACGCCCAGCGTAACCCTCGTACGCCCAACGTACGAGGCTCGAACCCACAATCACACCCTAGCTAGTATGCTAAGCGTACACTATGGTACCCTCTGCGTACTAGCCACAAGGACCAAAAATGCTTTATTTTAATTATGAAGGGCTAAAAGGAACATACCCATTTCAAGTGTTACATATGGTTTGGGAAACAGTAGACCATTAGGAGGAAACCGTAGACCATAAAATGGTCTAAGGTTTCATAGTGAATTTTGAAAAATAATATAAAAAAGTCGTTAAGTATTAGAGTCGAAACTACAGGTAATTTAAACAAAACAGTAGATCATTTCAATAACCTACGATTTTGATGACAATTTTGGGTTAAGCCCTAAATTTTGGCGAAAAATAAGTAAGTCATTAAAAAATTTAGCTAGATTAGTAATTGTTTGTTTTTAAAAGTGAGATGACTTGTTCACCGGGTAAAATGGTTAAAATGAATACGATTGTCACTTTTAGGGACTTAATTGAATAAAAAAATATTTAAGGACTAAACCGATTACAAGAAAAAAAAATTCAAAAATCTAAACGTGATTTGAACTACTAACCAATTAATCAGAAAACACCCTAATACCCGATCAACACTTCTAAGGCCGGTCGGTGTGTTGTGTACCGCACAATGCGAAATAGTGCGGTATGCGGTAAACACCGCATCAACCCCCCTAACAAAAGTGTGGTATACGTTTTGTGTGTTACAACTTTGCTGCATGGGAAAAAAGCTGCATCCTTCAAATGTAATACTTTGTACATAAAAATATGTACCGTGGTGGGTGTGGTAATATGTGGTATGACACCCACCTGTTTTCTCCTGTTTTCTGGAGTGAGACAAAAGATGACGTGACAATAAAAAATATGATGAATGTAGTATGACACTTACGAGCCTAAAGATGTTAGGGCCTAATGCATAAGCCTCTTGATAGGTGAAATACTTAAAATAATAATATTACAATTTATTTTATATATAGTCTTCTATAATAATTCTTAACTTTTTCTATAAAGCGAAAAAATATTATATAATAATTCTAACCATAATGTTATTCTTCTTTAAATTATTAACAACGACAAAGATGGGTAAAAACCCTTTAAAATAAGAAAATGAAATTATTTTAGTTTTTTTTAATATATATATATATATATATATATATATATATATATATATATATATATATATATATATATATATATATATATATATATATATAAAATCAGTTTTTAAAAAGTAAATCTATAACTCTTAAATAATTAAATTGGAAAATTACTTATGAGGGTAACTAACTATCGTCATTGTTTCCATTTGGTTACTTTTTTTTTTGTTCTATTTACCATTGAACTTGTTTTTGGTGTTTCAAAATATCATTGTAACCTGCTGTTGAAGGTTTCCGGTGACTTCATCACCTCCAACGACTCTCTGTCCATTTTCTCCGGCGAGTCTCCGGTAAACATGAGGGGTTGTTTTCCAGATCTTGATTTTTTCTTCAAATGTTCGATTTTTCTTCTTTATTTTCTAGATCTAAAAATCGATTCGAGTTCCATAGATGAACCTTGAAATGAAGTTGAAACCTTGAAAGAGGGTTTCGTTTTGGTTTCGTCTTCCATTGATGAACCTTCATCAACTTTGATTTCAAGCTGTTCAAGCAGCTTCTATGGCAGCTTCAACTTTTTTGAGAATCGAAGGTACACAAAAAAAGAATTGAAACAAGCCCCTACCGATTTACAGATTTTCGATCCAAGAACACGATACACAAACCTAGGGTTTTCAATTTTTAGAAATCATTCCAGATAAACAAACCTAGGGTTTCTAAAGTTGTTCTTCAGCTTCAATTTCCAGATTTTCGATTTGGAACCCACCGATTTCTGGTATGTTTTCAAAATTGGTTTCAACTTTGATTTTTGCTAGAATGGAGGTCGATCTGATGTTGTAATGATGTTAGATTTCTGTAGATATGAAAAACAAGTTTAAGGCATTCATAGTGTCCTTTGCCGGAAAATTCATAAAATCGACAGAAAATTCATAGATCTGCCGGAAAAATCATAGTCACCGGAAAATTCATATATTGATTGGAAAATTCAACTTAACCCGTTAACCGGCTAAACTTACAATACCCGGTCATAATGGTTTTTGTGAACACCAAAAACAAGTTCAATGGTAAATAGAGTAAAAAAAAAAAGTGACCATATGGAAACAATGACGATACTTAGTTACACTCATACGTCATTTTCCCTAATTAAATAGTCACAAAATCACTTTATTCATATACGAAAAAACTAAACATGAAAGAGAATGATTTTAAAACATAATATCCAGATAACTAATTCGTAACGAGGACAAATGCGACCGCTGTGGAAAAAATTATTTAAGTTTCGACGACCTTTATTTGTCTAATTTTGACATTTTCAGCCTTGATTAGTCAAAGTTGCATGTTTTCTAATTATTCAGCATTCACACTTTCAAGTTGCAAGCTTCTCGTTGGCTTATTAGTTTGTACTTTCTAATCTTCCAAATATCCTGGGTTGATTCTATTAATCAAATACAATAATCCAAATATATACACTATATTATTTTATTGACTATTAATAAATTCTAGAAAAACAAAATAAACAACAACAACAACATTAGTCAACTAAAAATAAATAAAAATAAAATAAAATAAACAACATTAACATTCAATTCGTGTACACCAAATAAGTTCTTCCTCCGACTATTTAGTATTTGGAAAATTGACTTAGGTCATCCGGAGTGCCTCACACCCCATTGGCATGGTGTCGTGTTGTGCTGTAGTGGTGGAGGACGACGTGCACATCAGTGTAACGTCTCTGTTTTCAGCAGAAGAAAATATGTGATTACATTGGTTGATATGTAAATTTTCTTGTGTGTATGAAGTTTGAATATATGTTATATGTATATAATATTTATTTTAACACTTAATAAATTGGGTTAAATAAACACTTATGAACAAAATATTATTTAGGATAAATAATATAAATGAAAGTTGTAGTAATCATAATAACAAACCTGTGAGTATAAAGAACACCAAAATCTGACTTCATATGAGTAAGTTATGATTTTTCGAAGTTTCGCATCTAATACGGCACAACTGTATGTGTCAAAGAATACAAAACGAAAACCGGTTACTTGCTAACTAAAACAATGTAAACGAAAGTTGACATCCTCGTAAATACGAATCCGTTAATATAAAGAACGTCGAGATCTAAGGAAAGTTGAAAAATAAAAATAGAATGTGAATTAGCTGTTGTGATCTAAAGGAAGGTTGTAGTACTCTTCGATACATAATTGGGGATATAAAGAACGTCAAAAACGGAGGTTGTATGCGAAAGGTGTGATTTTTCAAAGATTTTGGATTTTACCTTTGTATGATGACATGGTGGCACCAGAGTGCGCCAATTGGCAAACGATTGACGCCCCTCTCCCACCAACCTTGCTGACGTGGCCCCACAAATTCGTGATATATGGCATCATCCGGAAGAAACAACACAGTGTAGTGCACCTTCGAACTACGATGCGACACCCCCTCTTTGACAGGTTATAAATATGGTTTAGTTGTTTATTTTCTCAGACAATTCAACCTTTCTCTCCAGAAACTTTCCCGCACCCAGAGGCCTGACCTTTCTGAGTTTTTTAGCACTTTAGCCAAGCGCTAAGGCATTAAAGAGCCTGACGAAAAGGAGTAGTCGAAGTGCTACCCGCGATTTTCCGAATTTCTGCTATAAAATCGTGTAAGGTGAGTTGCACTTACTACGTTTTTAAGTGTACTGTGTAACTTATATTTATATTCATAGTCGTTATCATGAAACTATAAATAAGATTTATTAGTAATTCCAATCAAAATATTGACCGATCTACTTATGGGAGTGATGTCTAGGCAAGATCTTTGTGATGTGTTTAAACCGGATTTTCTAAACGGTATATTTATATACCAAACAAATTATACCTATAATATGATTTTACTTGGTCATTCCTTATTTGATAGAACTAGGTATTTCTTGGGATTAATGAAGAATCTAAGATATTGTTATTATAGTCTCGAATAATACAAAAAAAGACTAAGAGTTAGTGATAATTTTATGTATGATGTTTAAAAGGAAAAACTAATGAGTTAGGCGAAGGACTAACTTTCCAGTAAATCATCCATCTTTAATGAGGTGAGTACATATTTAATTTAATTTTACACAAAGATACAAAAATATTTAAATGCTTAAATTTTATATGTACTTATTATCTGTATTTAAGATACTTGTGTTAGATAAAATAATATGAAATGATTATACATGATTTGTGACATCCACATTTTTTACGGTCAGAAAAGATTTTTTTTATTCATGCTTATTTTAAAACAGAGTTTGTTTATAACTGCGGTATTTGTCCGTTAAAAGTAATTCCGATGAAACATGCCTTACATCATCTTTTATAGACAAAATTGCAAAAATTGTCCCTATGGTTTGCATTTTTTCTGGGTTTTTGTCCAAACCCTAGTTTTTTTGGATTCATGGTCCATTTAAGCAACTTTGGTTGTGATTTTGGTCCATCGGTAAACTAAAATGATTGTAATACCCTTTATATATTTATTTTTCATTTTTCTTTCATTTTATTTTTATTTTAGTACTTATTTATCTATTTCTCTCTCTCTCTCTCTCTCATCGTGTTCGTTCTAAAAACATACACACACATACACCGAGTTGAATATTTTAGTGATCATCATTTCTGACCCCAATAATTTTCTTCCCAAAAAGCTGAATAACGAGTTGAATAAGGCGAGTCTAAGGTCGGTTAGGGCAATGTATAAATGGAGTTTATAAAGGTTAAAACCGCCATTTATCAACACGCTTTCTTTTGCTAAAAGTAAACCAAACAAAACTTACAAAAGTTAAGAATGACAACCACAAAGAAGTCCATTATGTATGTCGATTCCATCGGAGTCATGTCAATCAAATTCATGATTCTAGGTCCAGATGACGTCGTTATCTGGAGACGCCTTCACAAGAATGGAATCATTGGAACTGGAGGACTAGTCCCTGGAGCTTGAGGAGACGAGGTTGGAGAACTGACTATTTATGGAACCATCAGAGACTGAATCGATGTGGGTGGGGTAGTTTTCTTTGAGACTTTACTTCATGTTCCTGTGCTTCACAATTTGTGCTTATTCTTGAATCTGGGAGTAGCGAGATTTCTAAATCGGTATATTGATTCCCTTGCTTCATTAATTGCACTGAGCTCAAACCAAGATCCATGGATTTCGATTTTTAAGATTTGATAGACCAAAAATGAAGGAAAAATGAGTCGGGTAATTGTGCTAATTGTGTATTGATTGTGGTTTGTTAAAATTACAGGAGATGAGTTGTGAATCGATTGTGCTAACTGTGCATCGATAGTGCTAACCGTCCAACCAAGATCTGCCCCTTTGTTTGATACAACATGTTTTGATTGTGCTAAATTGGATTTGTACGCTTCCAATGGTGATAAATCCAAATAAATAAATCTAAAAAGGAAGGAGGATACGAATGCACTCCAGGTGCTGGATGAAACACCTGAAAGAAAAGTGAAGGAATCCGGAATGAGTTCATCCTTCAACTAAGAAAACATCAAACCCATTAGCTCACGAGTTGGGTAAAACCACCCATTTCAATATATATACAACACAAAGGAGAAATTGATATACCCACTCCAATGTAAACACAAACACATGCACACAGATAGGAGGAATCGAGTGTCTTTGATCATCAACTTTTTACTTGCATGAAAGAAGACCCATAAAGGTGGGGGTGAAGAAGTAATCTCAGTATGTGTGTGTGTGTGTTTAGGAAGAACACGATAAGAGAGAGAGAGAGAGAGAGAGAGAGAGAGAGAGAAAGAGAGGTGGGTCATCTCTAATTTTTTAATTAATAAAATAGATAAACAAGTATTAAATTTAAAAAAAATAAAAGAAAAAAAATGAAAAATAAATATATCAAGGGTATTACAGTCATTTTAGTTTACTTATGGATCAAAACCACAACCAAAGTTGCTCAAAAGGACCATGGAGACTAAAAAGTCATGGTTTGGACTAAAACCCAAGAAAATGCATACCATAGGGACCATTTTTGCACTTACTTTTGTCTCTTTTATACAATGACATATATTCCTTCAAATGTCTCATTGGATCCAAACATCATTATCTTTGTACTGCTTCATGTGATACAAAGAAACTGAGTGGGTCAGGTTGGGAAACCAAATGAGTACATAGAGTTTTCAACCCACAATAATGTAGTTAATATATTTAATTATCAAGTAGTTAATCCCGATTACCCATCCTCATTTTCTTTAATTTTTATCCTTAACGATCTACTCTAAGGTTCATTATAATCATCGTTGCTGACAGTACTATTTCCGGGACTTCTCCGCAATACATATTAGTAGGTTTCCTTCTAAATTCATTCCTAAGGATCTATCCTAAGGATCATCAAAATCATCGTTGCTTAAAATACTGTTTCAAGGATTTCTACACAATACATGTCAGTAGGGTAGGGTACATCAAATGGAAACATATTACATAACTTACATGTTATGAACCTACATGTGTTTCACTGGATTGTCTAGAAGAGTCTGTGATCGTCATCTATACTCTGTTAGATAACTATATTGCTTAATACACTAGTTCACGTAAGTCAAGGCCTATTATAATTGTTTTCATCTCTCATCATCCATCTCCCTCATTATTCTAGTCATCCCTCATTACCCTTCACTACCCAATATATAAGAGGTATGAGAATACATATATGGTAAATCATATAAAAATCATCTTATATTATTTCATATAACACAAAACATTTCGATCTATAATAAGCACATATACCATTTAATTATGTAAACGTGACCTAGGTTCATATTACTAAGTCTTAGTCTTATATTCCTGGTGGCTAATGATAGTTTAGATTCCTTCACAACCGATGTAGGATCAGGTGCAACCCACCTTTATCCCCATTATAGGGTTCACATCCCCCTCTGACACGTATCACAATATTGTCCGCTTTGGGCTCCCGACACGAAAACTTCCCAAAGTGTTACCCATCCCTGAATTGCTCTCGCCCAGACACGCTTAATTGTACAGTTCTTATGGTATTTGCTGCCCTCACGATTTTAAAATGTATTATGATAGGGAAGGTATCCACAACCTTTATAAGGAAATGTCGACATTCCTGTCGAACACATCAAATCGTGCCCCAGTTTTGATACCATTTGTAACATCCCATTATGGCACGTATCATAATATTGTACGCTTTTGGATCCCAGCACGAAAACTTCCCATGGGGTCACCCATTTGTGGATTGTTCTCGCCCGAGCATGCTTAACTTGAGAGTTCTTATGGGATATGTTGTCCTCACGACTTTAAAACGCGTCGTGATAATGAAGGTATCCGCAACCCTTATAAGGAATGCTTAGTTATCCTTCCCAGCTGATGTGGGATCAGGTGCAACCCACCTTCACCCCCCCTTTATAGGGTTCGACGTCCCTGTCGAATACATCGACTCGTGCCCCATCTCTAATACCATTTGTAACATCCCAAAAACAAGATGCAAAAATTTCATTTTTAATTTAATTAAAACAATATTCCAAAAATCATCCATACATCCCAAATAAAACAAGTGTGTCAAATATCATAAAATCAGAGTGAAATATCAAATGCAGAATCCATGTGGTGTGTGCAATGCAGTTAACCCGAGCTCTTCCCCATGGAACTGGAAGTACTTGAAACATAAACTGAAAACCATAAACACAAAGCTTAGTGAGTTCCCCAAAATACCTCATACCATACATAATAAATCATATACTGGGCCCCCGCTCGACATCGAGCCTCGCTCGGTTTACAAAATTGTTATTCTCAGGCCTCGCCTGTCACTGGACCTCGCCCGCTACATATATACAATATATATCACATAGTCATTCTAATACATATAATAATAATAAACACTAACATATGTTCTAGCCATCGGGCCTCGCCTGATATCGAGCCCTGCCCGATATACATAGCAACACACAATACATGCAAGGGCCATGCAGACTCCTAGCATCCTAACATAATCAAGAAGGGCCGAAATTGGTGTTTTAGACTCAATAAAACTAGTGAGGAAACTCACATCAAATGTTGAATCTCACTGAAAGAAATCCTTAGTTGCTGCCCTGCCGACTCCCCGAGCTCAAACAAGCCAGAAATGGAGCAGAAATCTGGATCTACAAGCCCCCAATCTTCCAATGAAGCTTCAAGATAATCCTCTTCCTTCAAAACACCAAAAAGAGAACTATGCATTCCTTAAAAAGATGTGGATACCTTCTCTATCATAATGCATTTTAAAGCCGTGAGGGCAGCATATCCTATAAGAACTTTGAAGTTAAGTGTGTCCAGACGAGAGCAATCTAGGGATAGGTGACCGTTTGGGAAGTTTTCGTGCTGGGAGCCCAAAGCAGACAATATTGTGATACGTGCCAGAGGGGGGGTGTTATATAGGGTCCGGTTGGTAAACAGAGTATGCTATTTGGAAATCCCACTTAAAACTCCTCAGTAAATCTTGCCTAGGCATCACCCACGTAAGTACATCAATCAGTAATATGACTTGGAATCACTAACAAATCTTATTTTTAAATTCATAATAACGATTATGAATATAAATATAAATTACACTTAAAGCGATATAAGTGTAGCTTAAATTATAGAGATTATCCTAACAAAATTCCGGAATTTGCACTAGCAGAACCCTAAATCGAGAGCTTCCACTTGTCAGGCTCTTAGGAACTCCAAAGCCTCGCTAGAATAACCTAATTGCTAAGGAAATTCAAGTTTTGTAGAAGAAATCTAGAGGAATTGCTCTGGTGGTATGGAAATGAAGTGAAGGGGATTCAAAGCTATTTATAGGGTAATTTTTCAGGAGGCGCGTCGTGTCCAGACATGGTGCACACCGTGCCCTAGCCTGTTCGGTCCTCTTGCTTGTGACATGTCACACCTTTTTTCCACGCTGCACATTCTAGGAAACTTAAAAAAATTCATACCTTCTTCATACGAACTCTATTTTTGACATTTTGTATATCAACACATAGATTTTGACAAAATCTACAACTTTCGTTTAGACTCCGTCGGCTAATTCTCGCGTTATTTTTAAAGTTATACTTAAAAAAGAATTAAGTTTGTTAAAGTCCGTATAAAAATCATAAATCTCGCATACAAAATCTGTCCCCGACTGTCTTTATATCGACGAAATCTTATTAACGCAAGCTTTTTCTCTCGTTTATATTGTTTTGGCTAATAATCAAAGGATCTAAAATTTGATTTCCGTACTAACATTGTTACGCTGATACTTTGAAAAATCATATATTGCTCATACAAAGTCAGATTTGAGCGTTCTTTATATGCACGCTCTCGGTTTTATAATGACCACAAATTTTGTTTAGATTACCTAGGATAATAATCAATCTATCTAAAATTCACTTTCTACGACACATATAGCCGCATCGGTTTAATTTCGAAAATCTGAAGAAGCATAACTTCTTCATATGAAGTCGGATTTTAGAGCTCTTTATATGTACGAAATCCTTGTCACATATACTATAACGTTGGTTAAGATTATTATCCTAAATAAGCTTCTATCAAAATGTCATTTTATTATACCTTAATTGTCTAGCCCGGAGTTGCGGGCGTTACAATTATCTCCCTCTTAGGACGATTATGTTCAGAAATTATCATCAAAACATGGCTTGTATAATGAGTCCACACGTTACCTTTCCATCCTAGATAATAGTCATAACTCCTAAGTCTTTCCAAACGAGTATCAAACCCTTGGACTTCTTGACTGTTGGCGGTGTTCAACCTTGCACTGGCTCTTTATTCTATGTTGGACTTTCAGTCCTAACCTTCGAGTTACAAACTCGATCCCTATCAGAGTCTCCTACTCCTTCTAGAACATAATTAATACAAGATAAGGTCTTTACTTCGACTGGTCATATCCTAATGACCTTCCTTTGCATAACGCAATCTGTAGACTCAAGTCTTTTGAGTTAGAATCTAGCACGAAAGATACCTTCCTTCAGGTTCTAATGTGGTACGACCACATCATAGCAGGTAGCATTTCTAGCTACTGGTTGCTTAATCCTAACGACGGCTCTGATACTTTTTTTGATTACTCCGATTACCCTTTTCTTTAATCTTTTAACTAAATTTGGATACTACATCGAGTATAGTTCTTAGAACTGGTTAACTTACTTCACAAACTTATCTTTATCGGACTTGATTGGTAATCACCACTAGGGTTAGAACGAACAATCATATTCACAGTAATTACTGAAACAAAGCTAATGATGAAAATGAATAAAACAAATTTAACTACTAGTGCCTCGGTAACCTTGTGACTATTCCTGGTCCAAGTGCGAGTCTTGTGTTTTTGGTAGTATAGGCCTCTACTACCTTTCACACCTCATCATATCCAGTCAAAGAATTATCCTGCGGTTTTCCAAGTCACTCTACAAATCACATAGCAACCTAACACATATGAATGTGTCCAAATAAGCACATACCACAAATTTACCTAGACTCTACTAGGATTTCTTCCTTGCGTATCTTTAATGACAATTCTATTTCCCAATTCTTTGGTATAACTTATTTCTCATGCATTGTCTTGTCTTCAAGGAACAATATACTAGAATTTGTCCAGGTGGTGTGGAAACAAAATGCTCTCCAACTACTTGAACGACATACTACTTTGCGCTATTAGAAAAAATCTCGGCCTATTAAGTTTGGAAGCTTAGTCAGCCTTAAACTCTTTGTCTTTACTAAATTCCTCTGAATAATATAATACACCTTATGCAATTTCAACTTCGACACCGCTTGGAATTTTTATCACCCTCTTCAGTCCTTCCGAATTTGTAAGCAATGACTGCTTCAACCTGGTTAGCGGTAAAAACGCCAGATGATGGAATGACTTTAGAAATCACACCAAAAGTTCTATCATCCCGCTAACTGAAAGTGTACTTTAGACGTACCGTACTCCTCTAGACGTACTATTATTTTATCAGACGTATTCTAAAGGTAAGATACCACTCTATATGTGTTCTTATGAAATCCTTTGATATGTATCTTTCACTATTGAAGTCTCCTTATCTTCTTGGAAATTTATATCTCAGTTCTAATAGAGTAATTAAACATGTAGAAACCTAAACACATAGAATTTCCTTGTCCAAGTCATGGTCGGAAATAGACCTTATATCTAATCAAGTAGTAGAAATTTAGGCAACCTAAAGTATTCTACAAATCATTTAGCACATAAAAAAAATTAGGTATCTTATCCTAAAGTAAACTAGTGCTTGTGTCAATTCAGGTATACAACCTAAAATAATATGAACACAACCTCACGATCATCGCTTAACATTCTAAGTTTAAGTCTAGAAATCCTAAAATATTCCTAGTTTTCTTAAACTAATGTTATGATATCAACTATGACATCCCTATTTTTCACAGTCAGAAAAGACTTAGAAAAGACTTCTTTTTATTCATGCTTAATTTAAAACATAGTTTATTTATAACTGCAGAATTTGTCCCCTAAAAGTATTTCCGATGAAACATTTTTCATTGATTATTAAAAATTTAGGATGTCATAACAAATACAAGAAATATAAGCATAAACGTAGTTATTACATGCCTTACATCATCTTTTATACTATGGACTATATTTCCTCGAATCTCTCATCGGATCCAAACGTCATTATTTTTGTCCGGCTTCCTGTGATACAAGGAAACTGAGTGGGTCCGGTTGGGAAACCTGGTAAGTACATAAAGTTTTCAACCCACAATAATGTAGTTAATATATTTAATTATCAAGTAGTTAATCCCAATTACCATCCCCATTTTCTTCCTTTTTTTATCATTAAGTACCTACTCTAAGGTTCATCATAATCATCGTTGCTGACTATACTGTTTCAAGGATTTCTCCACAGTACATATCAGTAGGTTTCCTTCTAAATTCATTCCTAAGGATTTATCTTAAGGATCATCAAAATCAACTTTCCTGATAGTACTATTTTAGAGATTTCTCTACAATACATGTCAGTAGGGTAGAGTACATCAAATAGACATGTAGTTCATCACTTACAGGTTATGAACATGCCTATGTTCCACTAGACTGTTTTTAAGAGTTTATGGTCATCATCTATACCCTATAATATGACTACATGCTTAGTACAATAGTACTAGTAAGTTAAGGCCTATTATCATTGTTTTCATCTTTCATCATCTAACTCCCTCATTATTGTATTCATCGCTCATTACTCATCACTACCCAATATATAATAGGTATGAAAATACATATATGGTAAATCATAAAGAATTCTTCTTATAATATTTCATATAACACATAACATTTTGATCGATAATAAGCACATATAGAATTTAATTATCTAAATACTTCATATCCATGTGTAAGATGAAAGTTATTATGCACTCACTTCTTAAAACGTGGATTACCAGAAATTTGGGCAGCGCTTCGCTTCACCACTTAGTTTTTCCTTTGATGTGACCTAGGTTCATATTACTATTCTTAGTCTTATATTCCTGGTGGCTAATGATAGTTTAGATTTCTCAATAATCCTAATGTCTACATCTATCTACTAAATAAGGAGCAACCAGGTAAGATCATATTGGAGGTAGGGTTAGTTTGTTATACAAAGTATACTATTTTAAAATTTCACTTTAAACACCTAACTAAATCTAGCCTAGGTATCAATCCCATAAGTTGATCAATCAATAATATGACTTGGAATCACTAACAATTCTTATTTGTAATATCATGATAACGATTATGAATATATATATATATATATATATATATATATATATATATATATATATATATATATATATATATATATATATTACACTTAAAGCGATATAAGTGTAGCTTAACTTATAGAGATTATCCTAAAAAAAGTCCAAAATTTGCACCGGAAGAAACTCGACTCGAGAGCTTCCACTTTTAGGGCTCTTAGGGACTCCATAGCCTCGCTAGAATAACCTAATTGCTAAGGAAATTCAAGTTTCGTTGAAGAAATCCAGAGGAATTGCTCTGCTATATATATATATATATATATATATATATATATATATATATATATATATAAATTACACTTAAAGCGATATAAGTGTAGCTTAACTTATAGAGATTATCCTGAAAAAAGTCCAAAATTTGCACCGGAAGAACCTTGACTCGAGAGCTTCCACTTTTAGGGCTCGTAGGACTCCAGAGCCTCGCTAGAATAACTTAATTGCTAAGGAAATTCGAGTTTCGTTGAAGAAATCCAGAGGAATTGCTCTGCTGGTGTGGAAATGAAGTGAAGGGGATTCAAAGCTATTTATAAGGCAAATTTTGGGAGGCGTGCCACGCCCAGACCTAGTTGGCCCTCTTGCTTGCGACAGTTGTCGAAATAATGCTGGAGCTATGTAGGCAGCTTTTAGAAGCTTGCATGCCGCACCGTTTTTGCGTGTTGCGCATTCTGGGAGACTTAAAAAATTCATATCTTCTTCATACGAACTCTGTTTTTGACGTTCTTTATATTAACGCGTAGATATCGATGAGATCTACAACTTTATTGTAGACTCTGTCGGCTAATTTTTGCTTTATTTTTAAAATTATATTTTTAACAGGCTTAGATTGTTAAAGTCCGTATAAAAATCATAACTCTCGCATACGACATCCGTTCTCGATTGTTTCTATATAAACAGGCTCTTATTAAAGATATCTTCGACTGTTGTTTATATTATTTAGGCTAACAATCAACCAATCTAAAATTTAATTTCCGTGCTTACACTGTTATGTTGAAACTTCGAAAAACCATAACTTCCCCATATGAAGTCAGATTTGGACGTTCTCTATATGCACGCTCTTGGTTTTATAATGAATACGACTTCGTTTAGATTACTTAGGATAATAAGTATCTATCAAGAATTCACTTTTTTACGACATGCATAGCCGCGTCGGTTTAATCAGGAAACTTTGAAGAAGCATAACTTCTTCATACGAAATCGGATTTCAAAGTTCTTTATATGTACGAAATCTTTGTCACATATAATATAACTCTAGTTAAGATTATTTATCCTAAATAATATTCTATCAAAATATCATTTTATTATACCTTAATTGTTTATCCTGAAGTCGCAGGCGTTACATGATTAAATCATATATCATTAAAATACTGAGCTATTTTATTTTGTCGTACTTAATTATTATTGGGTAGTGAAGGGTTGATAAATAATAAATAGTGGTGTGAGGTCATGACCAACATTGTACTAGTGTACTTCTGGGACTAATCACCTAGTAGATTATAGATGACGACCATTGGCTATTCCATACAGTCTTGTGGAACACTGGCAGATTCATAATATGTAGGTGTTAATGAACTATGCATTCATTCGGGTACTCTATCCCCCATGGTTGCCTTTACTGACATATATTGCTAAGGAATCCCTGAAGTAGTATTGTCTACTTGTTGCTTATAGTGATCCATTAGGATAAGTCCATTAGGAGCAATATTTTAGGATCAGTGTGTGAGAATAACAAGAACGACTAATCGGGTCAATTATTTAGTGTGCAATATATATTTAAAAGAAAAGATTTAATTTTATTATTATGAGTTGAAAACCACATGTACACTGTCACACCCCAAAACCGAGAACGACGGAAACGTTCTGGGGCGGAGGACGTCATGTAATGTATCACAACAAATGTAAAGTAGTAAACAAGCAACAACATCATCCATTGCATTAATAGTACAAATTTTAATTACAAGTGTGTTGTTTCACAATATAAGACAAAATAATGAATCATCAAAATAAAAGACGAGTCTGAACTGCTCCGTCTTCACAAAACCTTGTTGTCGTACCTGTCTATTTGTGACCTGAGAATACAAGTTATTTTGAAAGCGAGTATCAACCAAAAAGCTGGTGAATTCATAAGTATTAAGGTGTCTTTGATTTGTAAAACTTGCAATGAAAGTCTTGACATTGTTTTGAAAGAAAGTTCGTATAAGTATGTAAATGTTTATAAGAAATGGAAAGCGTTTGAATGACCCTAGAAAACCCTATGATGCCTATAAAAGAAGTCTTCTACCAAGACCCTACTGTTTTGAAAGCAAGCATTTCTGTAAATGTGATGGTTTTCCCTTGGTTAACTATTATTATAAAACTATAGTATACCTCATCGTTTATGTGTATGAATCACAATATAAAGGTAATAAGGAAAATAGTTATCTATATCAAATATATCCTACCTCGTCGATCATGTGAATGTGTCACAAAGTAAAGGAAGAAATATTATAATGACCTAAGTATTATCCTTTTGTACTAGGATAACTAACAGTGTTAACTTAAGACATCCGTAGATGTACATTTACCTCTGTTGCTAACAGCTGGGTGTAGGAATAGTTAGTCCCTTAAAGTATACCTGTAATGGTATCAACCGAAGACATCCGTAGATGTGCATTTACCTCTGTAGCTAACAGTGGTGATAGGAATGGTTAGTCCCGCAAAGTATCCTTTAGAACGAGGATATAAAGTCCAATCTATCTCGTCGATTATGTGGTTGTTATCACAAAGTAAAGATAAGAAGGAGAATTATATATAACAGCATCTACACATATAATATGTAATAGTAACTCGCCATATAATATCTACGTAAAAGTATTCATGTAAAAATATTCATGTAAACGTACTCATGTAAGCTTATCTATGTAAACGTACTCAGGTATCATGTAATGTACTCGTATAGACTCATGAATGAACTGACTCTTGTGTGATTCCCTGTACTTGGAATAGTAAGTGGTATCTCGTAACTATACCTATAATAATTACTACTCATGTACGTGTATAATCTGAAGTATGCCTTTGCTACCCAAAGGTACTGAACTGACTGAGGAAAACTTTTATGTCTCTATATGTATACATGATATATAACTGATAGTTAAACGACCTTCGGACAGATACCCGATACCCTACCAGACCACATCCCAATGGGGAAAAGGAAATAAAGCGGGTCAGCCTTCCTAAGTCTTTTAAACATTATTTGTATAGCTATACATATACAGGCATGCAATTGACAATATAAAAGCATATAGGGAGTCTTATAAAACATCCGAAAAAGATTAATACCTAAGAAAAGATCGACTTGATGTCTGTTTATAAAACGATTGAAAGTATTTTGTTTGCTAAGACAATTTAAGTATAAGGAAAACCTTTGTTTGAAAACACCTTTGTAACAGAGTCTGAAAGGAAACTCACAGTGTGTAAGACAGTTTGATAAAGAGTTTTAAACATGTAAAAACGTTTAAGAAAAATATTTGGGGTACTCCGTTTGGTGAAACGGCTAAAAGGGTAGTAGGTCCAATTGTATGTTAGTTATAAATCACATGCGATTGATTTTATAACCAAAAAGTATAGAAAGATTTATGTCTTTCACACGAGGATAACCGTGTGTTTACTTGTAAAAATGTTCGTTTATTCTTGTAGGTGAAAGTAAACTTCTTGAAATAGTGTTTCTAGTATGTAAAAGTTCGTGATGTTCTCGTAAAACTATACCTATTATAGTTTTCTAAAAGTGTGTCTCGTTTGTATAGTAATCCCTAGTGAAAATGCTCCCTTGTTATGAAAAGTATAATTTTTATAGTGCCAAGATGGACACATATACATACAGTATAAGCAGAGTGTTTGATTTATACATCTATAACAATATTTTTCATTTCCAAAGATATGATGTTATCGTGATATATTTTGCATACGAAAGTTTCCCTATAATAGTTATAAATCACATATGATTCCGTTGATAAAAAGTGTATAATGAAACTTTATTTAACACACGATAATAATCGTGTGTATTACTTGTATTCCCCCCCCCCCCTTTAAAAGCATATAAAAGCATTTATAAAACATTTAAAATGTAGGGGTATGAACTCACATGAATGATTGCAGAAAGCGAGACGAAAACCGAGCAGAACTTCTACTCGAGAAAGCGGATTTCTTGGGTTTCTTGGGGATCTCGGGAGCGTAAAACTTCCTTCCCAACTTGGATATGAAAATCGGAACTTCGGGATGGCTCCGAGGGTTGAAACATAGAGCTTCAGCGCGAGAAAAGGAGGAAATGAGCAAAAATGGCCGGCACCCTCGCATCCCTTTTATAGTGGCTGGAGGACCTCGGTACACTAGGCGTACGAGAGTATGCGGGGCGTACTCATGCGTCATGCATGAGCGCATCCTCGGTCGAAGCATCAGAGCGACGTGGACGAGCCGGAGCCTAGCATCCGAGTACGCTGGGCGTAACTTGGATTGGTCCGATGACTCCTCCTTTGGATAATACCGGATTTTGAATTAAATTTATATTTTAATTATTTAGTAAACTTCAAAAATTCATATCTTCCTCATACGAACTTCGTTTTCGACGTTCTTTATATCCACGCGTAGATGAGACTACGATTTACAATTTTCGTTTAGACTCCGTCGGCTAATTTTGAATTTATTTTTAATTTTATATTTTTAATACGCCGGGGCAAGAAAAGTCTGTTAAAGTTCCATAACTTCTTCATCCGATGTCTGTTTTCGACAGACTTTTTACCGTTGTAATACCATTGATGAGATCTTCGATTCTCGTTTAGGCCATGTTGGCAAAAGCCGTTCGATCTCGACTTCGAGTTTTTAGCTGTGTACTGCTATGTCTGAAACTTCAAAAAATTTATAACTTCCTCATATGAAGTCAAATTTGGGCATTCTTTTTATGTACGTTTGCGGTTTAATGATATCTAAAACCTTCATTTAGATACCTAAAGTTACAAATTATTGTGTAGAAACTTCGCGTTTTACATCTATCAGTGTTGCTGGTTTTGCCGAGAATCTTTGGTTGGTCATAACTTCTCCGTTATAACTCGGATTTTAGGGTTCTTTATATGTACGAAAACCTTGATACGATTCCTACTACTTTATTTAACTCAAATAA
Source organism: Lactuca sativa (assembly GCF_002870075.4). Classification (NCBI taxonomy): domain Eukaryota; kingdom Viridiplantae; phylum Streptophyta; class Magnoliopsida; order Asterales; family Asteraceae; genus Lactuca; species Lactuca sativa. The sequence goes on along the minus strand of NC_056629.2, from coordinate 63,594,451 downwards.
GATTTTAGGAAAATTAAATTTTGACCTAAATTTGACTTGTGTTCCATTATATTGTCTCGAAATATCGGGTTGTCACATGTACACACCCGAGCCTGACCCACTAATTTTATTTGTATCACATGTAGCAATACTGCATTGGGATAAGTGATTGTTATCTGCTGAGAGATTTAAGGTGATTATGGCTATTAGTAGAATAACAAGTTGTACGTAAGGCCTGTAATGCGTTGTTTATGCTTATGTTATCTATAACAGTTATGACATCTTGACCTCTGATTTTGAGGTATTTTTTTTCCCTGCAGTGTGTAAGTGAAGATGATGAAGTTTATGATTTTTTTTCTTTCAATACACCATGATATATAATTTTGCTCATATTTTGTTTGGTTGATTGATTATATATGTGGATTTTGAGGTAGGATTCAATTCTTCCTTCGGTTAATAACTTTGAACAAGATCTAATTATACCTCACCCAATTGATATTCAGCTTTGAAAGCGAGTTGCAGTATGCACCTCAACTGCTCGAGGAAATGCTTCAACCAGGGCGATTAGAGCCAAGAAAGCAGAGGTAGGATTCAATTCTTGCTTTTTCTCGATATTTTTGGGTTTCATTTGTAAGATTAGAATTGTTACCAGAAAAAGTTGGTTACTTTCTTTCAAAACTCCAGTTCTGACTTCAGGTAGTTTAAGTTTTTGACTTTGTTTTAGGATCATTACCAAATAACATGACTTTGTTTTAGGACCATTTTGTAGCATTGGGACCATTTTGCCCCTAATAATTGCTCTTGGGTTGGGTTTTTTTCTTATACCCATGCACCCATATAGTGGTTTTCAGTGGCCAAAATTAGGATACTATTACAAGGAATTAAAAGTGTGAGGGAAGTTTGATCTATTTTAGATTTTTTACAATTTTTTTTTTCAATACACAGTAACTTATTTGGTTTCCTGTATTCAGCTCACTCATTTTCAACAAAGTTTAATACATTGAGTTCATTTGAGTCAAAATGAAATTTTTGATATTTCCTTCTTAAAAATGATTACATGCATTCAACAATGTATTTTAAATTTCCTGTCATTTCCTGCTTAAAATTTATTTGTGTTTGTTTTAGGATCATTAATCGGGTGAATACCACATAATAAAGGGTTAGTTGACTTTTAGAAATTTAATAATAACATTCGTAGAAAAATTAGACCACAATTGCTTTTTTTTGAAATCTAATAATCAGTTAAATAGGTTGTGTATCTCAACATATTTATTATAGGGGCAGGCAGCAGGCTGGAAAATTTAAAAACAACATAACGATGGTGTAGTATAAGAGTGATAAATAAAGATTATCATTTGGGTTTTTCATGGGAAATATAGAAATTTTTACCTCTGTAACCTTCATTTCAGGTAATTTTCACCTCCATCTATGTCAAGATGTAAAAAGTCAAAGAACTTATTAAATTGAGTTTGAGTTGGATAAAAAAAGTTTGTGTCATGTTTGCATTAAAGGTTAGCCTGTTTATAAAGGGTTCCATATATGCCCCTCTGTCTGAATCGGGGCTGTAACTTTAGATGTTTATATGGGCTAACATTTTTGTGAATTTATTGTAGGAGCTGGAAAGAGTATTCCAGTGAATACTTCTAAAAAAATTCCTCTGAAACAATCGAGCTATGCAGTGAACATTTCTCAAAGATCACATCACCACCAACAACCGAATTATCAGATTCATGCTTGCTGACAACGAACACATATCATCAAGTGAAAAGGTTAAATATGGTAATCAATTCATAATTTCATATCCAATTTTAGTCAAATATTTGTTTTTAACAAGCATACCGAGAGTCCATTTTTTTATAAGGTAGGTGAATCTAGTGTCATTTTTAAATTGAAGTCAATGAAAACGTGTTATCATTCAAAAGTGAAAATTTTGAAATTTATCAACATTTAAGCAAACCCGATCCAAACCGGCGCCAACAGCGCGTGTAATTCCTGCTAGTTTGTATTGTATGTCTAAAACGAAATGAAAATTAGAATTGAATGTATTATATATTATTCTGCAAATATCCCTTTTAGATTTGTTTTAAATGGTACATATAACAAAACCTGTGGAAAAATATTAAAAAAAGGGCTATAGAGACGACATGTCGTCTGTATAACTTTATAAATGTAAAAACGGTTTCCCCATTCCAAACGACATGTCGTCTGTATTGATCAACTTTTCCAGACGACAAATCGTCTCTATAGGGTCACACTTGTACTGATGACAAGTTGTCGGTATCGGGTCCGAATAAAACTTTTTCTTATTTCCTCGAAAATCAATCCTGACGATCCTTTGCAGACGACATGTTGTCTGGACTGACTATGCTATACCGAGGACTCCTGTCCCGACGACATTTTCGACTTTTACCGACGGACCTATACCGATGATTTTTTACAGACCACATGTTGTCGGTATAAGCTTTACAGATGACAAGTCGTCTAGACAGAGTCGATAATTGTCGTCTGCATAGGGCTCGATCTTTGTGGTGTGAATAAAATAATACTAAGGAGAGTGGGTGAGACATGGTCCTAACAAAGACACGTATGTGTCAAACACAACGTGCATGGCATGAAAGTTTGAGTGGAAATCTAGACGTATAAATCCTTTGTGTTGGAAGGGTAGCCAAGGATGACACAGTAAGTGGGACAAAGGATAGGTTTATGTATGATGGTTGTGTAAAGGTAGAATAAACGCCCACAGACACTTACATGTTTGGAGAGACGATGAAACATTATGACATTATTAATGGATGGAGATCGAAATATGTTCAGCAAATGAGTAGCTATATGAAGTGCGTCACCCCAATATGAAAGAGATATACGAGCATGGAATAAGAGGATACAAGTCATGTCGGTCGTGGAGAGAATCATGCACTCAGATTTATCTTTTGTTAGGAGGTCTGAGAACACGAAAAAAAAACTGAATGACTTTTATGTCAAAAAAGATATTGAAAAATTGAGGTTTCGAATGCACAACCATGGTCACATTGGAACTATTTAATATTAAGATTAGATTGATTTTAGACAAACGATAAAGAATGTATAAATTTAGAAAATATTTATGATTTAATAGGTAACATATAGACCCACAAGCAGGAGTAGTAACCCTGAAACAAAAATAACATCGATTGCCTCAAAGATTAGTAACATGTGATCTGTAAAAGTCAGTGTGATCAACATCAAAAGCAACACGAACAATGGATTTATAGGTTTAAAAAGGTAGCGTAACACATGTTGCTAATTTCCAAGCATAACATATGTAAAGAACTAATTTTATTACAAGAGAAATAATAACCAAAAACTAAAGAACATAAAATACGATTCGTAAGGTGGCCAATATGATGCCTAACATGTTGAATGAGAGACATGAAAGAAACCGGAGAATATTGGAATACAAGATAAATATCACACTAAAGCAGGGTTGTGTGAGTACAAAAAAAAAAAGTTCACAAAAATTCTTCAATTTTTGAGGTACATTTATTATCTTTTTTATATTGACGAACAAATATCATATTTATAAAGCATAGGCATATGTAAAGAATGTTTTTTCAAGATAAAAGCATAGGCATGGGTTGGGAAGGAAGGTGTTTCTGGATGAAATAGCGAGTATTTATGATTTATAATACCTGCAACATACTCTTAACGAAAGATAAGAATAAAGGAAATGTACACTAGTATTATTTTTGGATAAAATAGTGTGTTTTGTATGAATTTGGATTTAGGAAATGATATTATATATTTAAATTTATTTATGGAGCAAATAAGATATATCCTTGTTATAAACTGTTGGATCTTTGTTTTGATGATGGATTGGACTATTTTATTTTAAAAGACACAAAATGATAAATATTAATACTTAAGTAATATAATATGTGCTTATTAGTTATTAAAATGTTTTAGAAGTTAGAAAGAAACACCGAAGATGATGGAATTGTATTTAAATATAACGTATTTTAGTAAGTTGGTTCAAAGGACAAAAATTGTTTGTGTTAATTTATTTAAGGTTTAATAGGTTTTCAAAGGTGTGAAAATGATGTAATATAGTATCTCTCTGGAATACCATGTCACAATGGGTAGAGATAGATTATATGTAGGCCGAGAAAGGGACTTGGACTCTTTAATTTTTTCTTGCGATCCATAAGGCACAAACGAGTGAAAAAAAATCTAGTAAATTGTTATACGGACATATAGAGAGGGAGAACATATAGAGAGGGAGAGAGATTCGAAAAGAGTATCATGTACCCAACATCTTATGTTTTTTATTGATCCCGATGAAAGTAATTGAGTGATAATTAAAGAGATAAAAATGAGAAAGTGAGGTCTGATGAACTCACAACTTTTTTTTTTTGCGATAAATAATGTTCGATAGGGGAAATAAGAATTCACATGTTTATGTTGCATGTTTATTTTTTAGCGAGGGTATAAAAATATATCCTAAGCATGTAACGCGGGGTACGTAAGTGTTTATGTGTATTCAAGAGATCGTTCAAATTGTTGGATGCATGGATTTGTTGTATACAATCAAGGGAATTCTCTATAGGTGGATTTGATGTTTCATAAGGTTAGAAAAAATGAACTTAGTGTATATGTGCTAGTTGTGAGTGTGTACTTCCCTAAGGTGTATCTACACAATAAAGGTCGGATGAGATCATACAAATATGATTTATATTAAGTCCCAATGGTAGCACATCGTCAAGTAGAACCTTTATAGTGTGAAAATATGGGTTATGTTGTCCAAGTTCACTATAAATATCAAGGTACGTGATAAGGCCATAATGGGGGATTCTAATGTAAATGAAAAGCAAGTTGTATGCTATTTTGGACATTATGAACCATTAAAAAATCTCCAAATGGGAGATCATTTTTATTATAAAAGGCTAATGAGGTACAAATCATTTCTCATCATTTGGTTTAGTGTTTTAGTATCTTTTGAATCATATAATTCATAAGGTTGTATATCCAAGTATTACTCAATATTTAATGCTTATTATTTATTACATAAGCATGCGATATTTTGTGAAACTTATTCTTTGTTGGGCCGCAAGCTTTTCAATGGTGAGGCTTCTTGATCTTGGGCCCATTTTAGATATGGTCCATCTTCTGGCCTTTGGGGCTAATTATATTTGGGCCTTGGTGGGTTAGGCCCAATAAGGCTAGGATTAATCCTTTTTACCTTTGGATTTAGGATTTAGGGTTTGGACTTGCGGGTTGGATTGTTGACCTAAATTCTAATTAGTTTCTTTACTTGTGATTTAGTGAGAGGATTTCACGAGTCAGCAGCTGTCACACCCCAAAACAACAAACGGCGGAAACGTTCAGGGGTGGAGGACGTCATGTACAGTATCACAACAGTGTAATATAATAAACAAGCAACAACATCATCCATTGCATTACAAGTAGAGTTTTAATACATGTGTGTTCTTTCATTGTAGTAAGACACCAAAAATATACAATCAAAATAAAAGACGAGTCTTGTCTGCTCCGTCTTCTCAAAACCTGGCCATCGTACCTGTCTATTGTTGACCTGAGAATACAAGTTATTTTGAAAGAGAGTATCAGCTTTAAAGCTGGTGAATTCATAAGTAATTAAGTGTCATTGTCTTGCTTATGAAAATCTATTATGAAGGTCATGTAAACCTTTAAATGAAAATGTTGATGTAAGTATGAAAAACCCTAGAGAATCCCTTATTTTCTATAAGTATGAAGTGTAGTCTTCTAGCAAGACCCGAATGTTTTGTTATGACTATGTAGTCTTCTACCAAGACCCGAATGTTTTGTTATGACTATGTAGTCTTCTACCAAGACCCGAATGTTTTGTTATGACTAGGTAGTCTTCTCCCAAGACTCGAATGTTTTGTTATGACTATGTAGTCTTCTACCAAGACCTGAATGTTTTCTAAGTAATATGATACCTTTTCCTTTCTATTTACTAGTACTAGAGTACTTAGTCTAACTCCTCATCCTCTGTAGCGGAAGCAGGGTGGAGGGAGGGTTAGTCCCAACATCGATCTCCTAATATCGATCGTTAACCTAATGATCCTCCGAAGATTCACATCTCATCCACTGTTGCAACAGTTAGACAGAGGGATGGTTAGTCCCGTCACTGACTACTAAGTAAGTAACAACCTTAGACATCCGTAGACGTTCATCGACCACTGGTGCTAATCAGTGGGGTTCGGAATGGTAAGTCCCGCCGAATTATCCCATTGAACTGGGATAGGAAAGATAATTTACACAGTAAATACTAATAAATCATCCTCGTAGTTCTAAGTACAAGTATCCAGGTAAGTAAATACAGGATAATGCACCTAAGTAACAGTGTTCCTGTATGGTATTCATGTAAGTGTGTTCATGTAACAGGTAAGTATATGTAAACATATTCATGTATCATGTAATCCTAAGTATGTGTACTCATGTATCATGTAAGGTATTGGTATCGACTCATGAATGAACTGACTCTTGTGTGATTCCTTGTAGTAGTAATAATGTTTGATATCTTCTGACTATCCCTATGATAGTTAACTGGAAGGTAACTGGTTGTTTACGTAGGTGTATGCACTCTCGCTACCCAAGAGTATTGGAAACTAAATGAAGGGTGAAAACTATAATCTCTAACATATAAATGAACATATGCGCATAAGTATAGTTTGATTCAAGAAGGTAAAATAATGGTTTTGCAAGATATCTAGGAGTTTTGAACAATAATTAAGAATGACTTGATGTCATTTTAATAAACATTTCAAAACTAATACTTTTGTTATCAAGGTATTTTAAGATAGAAAACCATTTCATGTGACACCTTTTGAAATATGTGAAATCTACTGAGTGAAAACACAGTTATAAAATACATAAGATTGATTTAATAACATACTGTTTTCTACTTGTATTCCCCCCATTAATACGTTTAAAATCATTTAAAACATTGATTAAGGGGTATGAACTCACCTGTAGTTGGTGGTTCGGATGAACTGGACGGTGTAGGATTGCTAGGTGTCAAGTGAGGACTTGTACACACACTACGATCCTAATGAACATATAATCACACATATATGCACTCAATTAGTCTCTAATTACTAATTGATAATGTTAAGACATCCTAGCCATAATAAACACTTTATATAAGTGTTTTAAGCCCTAAGGATTGCATCTAAGCTATTGTGGGACAAGGCACTTGTGTTTAGGGTTCCAAAGGACCCCATATATGAGTTTACTCCTCATATACCAACACACATGGAGTTTACGGTTGTAAACTCTTGAGTTTACGGCCGTAAACTCCCAACCATGGGTGTTTTGTGTGTTTTGAAGTTCCAAATGATCCTATAATTATTCCAACTTGGTGGTTAAATTCTTGGAAGGGTTTAAGGCCTAGAAACACTCCCTAGAGGAGTTTACGGCCCCAAGGCCATTTCCTTTGGAGTTTACGACCGTAAACTCCCTTGGAATGGTGTTTTTGTTGTTTTTAAGTCTCTTGCATATGAAGGATAGGTTCTAGACTTTTACCTAAAGCATATGAAGGCATTAGGCACACTTTGGTGCCCCTTTAATGAGTTTACGGCCCATGAACCATGTCATGCCGTAAACTCACTTTGCAAGGTGATTCTTATGTATTTAAGGCCCTTGATTTATTAGGAACAAGTCTAGGTAAAAGCCTAAGGCCTTAGGTGCCTTGAAAGCACCATTTTGAGTATGATTTTGGAGTTTACGGCCTAAGAAACTCTTGGGCCGTGAACTCCCAAACTTGGGTGGGTTTTGCTTGATTTCATGTCCTTAACACACTCCTATACAAGTCCAAGGCAGTTGTATATCACGGGGGACAGTCTAGGCTTCGTTTCGGGAGTTTACCGCCCAAGAACACCTTGGGGAGTAAACTCCTAAATCTAGTGATTTAGCCTTCTAAATCATGTTATTAACACATATAAAGCTTTCTAACACTACTAGAAAGAGGTACTCACGATTTGGGATAAAAACCCGAAGATCCGTGAGAGAGAAAATGGCTTTTCTCTAGTTGGAAATGCGAATAATGAATGAATTTGGTTCAGAATTCTATTTATAGTCCTGAGATATTTTTGGCAGAAAATATTTTTATTCCTGAAATGATCTCTAATATAATAGAGTGTTGGAATAACAGTGTTGCACAAAACTCTAGTGCACCCACTCTCCTGATATTTCCTGAAGTGTAAACCCTGAATTACTCAAACTTACACGAAAAAGTCTGAAAATTAACTGTGACTGCTATAACTTCTATTGAAGTGGTATAGTTTGTACATAATGGAAATTTCGGGTTGTCACAACAGCCCAAGTGTGATTTGATATCTTCAGTCTAAGGTGAGTTTCCTTCATTGTAGCAGTGGATCGAAGGCACCAATACCGACCCGTTAGATTATGTTTGGAGTATGATGATTTTCTTCGTGACAGTTACCTATTATATATGTATCTGCTTGATGTCTCTATGACTCTTATTGTTATGATTATATGTGTTAATGGTAGGGGTGAAATAGACCCGATACCGATTGAAAGATACCGAAAGGGGGTGAAATAGACCCAATACCGGTTGAAAGATACCGAAAGGGGTGAAATAGACCCAGTACCGGTTGAAAGATACCGAAAGGGGGGTGAAATAGACCCAGTACCAGTTGAAAGATGCCAAAGGGGGTGAAAGAGCCCCGATATCTTTTTAACTGTTATATATGTATGTTATGGGGTATTTTGGGGAAACTTACAAAACTTTGTGGTTACAGTTTTCAGTTTATGTTTCAGGTACTTCCAGCTCGAAATGGAAGGGCTTGGCCTGATCGCACTGCATCCACCTATGTGTTTCCACTTCACGTGATTTTGGGATTTGTAATTTGATAATATTTTAATATGATATATTGACTACTTGATGTGATTATCATACAATAGGAATTAATTTAAAAATGAAAATTTTATCTGAATTTTTGGGATCTTACAAGTTGGTATCAGAGCCTTGGTTTGAGGGATTCATGCATACTCTTGGGTGTTCCTGAACCAAATCGAGGATTTGGTAGATTATCCATAAAAAGAAACACTTTATTTAAGGAATTTTAATAATAGAAAGGGGTGCGATGCTGTAGCACCCGGTTCCTGGTACGTAATGTTATTTGAGTATTTCCTTTCTTTTAGCCTTGGACTCGGCGAGTCATAGGTCCGACTCGCCGAGTGGATGCGGGACCCGGGACACGTTTAAGTTGGTGACTCGGCGAGTCAGGGGTAAGATGGTCATTTTACCCAAAGGTCAGTGAGTAGTGTTTGATTGGGTATATTGTGGGAATTGCAGCCGGAGGATTTCCGGAGCAGCAGCAGCAACAGTAGGCAGTCAGTTCCCGATCAGATCAGCAGCTACTTCGAGGTGAGTTACCTTCCAGTAGCGGTGGGTCTAAGGCCACAATGCCGGCCCACCAGTAGGAGACGTATGATAGATGATTGTCTTTGTGATATCATCTAGGTTTGCTACTACTTGATATGTTATATGCTAGCATGATATGTTGTGTGTGATAGTAGTCGAGTTCGGTTGTTAGGACCGACGGGTAGTCAGACACCCCAGATACGTCTGACAGTATATGGTGATATGTTTGCATGCTGGCTTGTTATGTTATATGCGATAGAGGTAGTAAGAGGGGACCAGTCCCTGTGGTCGGTTGTTAGGACCGATGGGTAGTCAGCGCCCCAGAATGGCTTGACATGGGTAGTCAGCGCCCCAGAATGGCTCGACACGGGTAGGACGGCACCCCAGAACGGCCGTACCGGGTAGTCAGGCACCCCACAATAGCCTGGCAGTATGTATGTTACATGTTTGTATGGTATGTGGTACGATGGGGGAACTCACTAAGCTTTGTGCTTACAGTTTTCAGTTTTGGTTTCAGGTACCTCCTCAGCTAGGGGAAAGGAGCCGGCGCGGTAGCAGCATGTCACACACACACTCTCCGATTTCCGCATTTACGAGCTTCACTGGGATTTGTACTCTGATATTTTGGTTGAATGTATGAATTGGCGTTTAGACATGGTTCATTTGTGTTGTAATTTGATCAGACAAGGTCTTTAGCTTTTAATATTTTCTAAAGTAATGTTTTTAAAACGAAATTTTTGGTCAGGAAAAATTGGGTCGTTACAAGTTGGTATCAGAGCCCTGGTTTGAGGGATTCGGACACACCTTTGGGAGTGTCTGAACTCAAATCGAGGGATTTAAAAGATTTTCTAAAAGAAAATGTTTTCTAAAATTTAGAACAGGGTTTTGAGAAAGAACGAAGTGTGTGATGTGCGCGACCGGCCGAGCTCAAGTAAGTATCCCCAAAGTACCCATACAAGTTTATGTTATGTTTATAAGCTTTTGTAGAACAGCATGCTAGAATAGGACTAAGGATCTAGGAGTGATGCCTTATGTGCCTGCTTTATGTGTTCCAGTTGTATGAGAACTTGCATGCTAATTGTTGAATAAACAGTAAATAGGATAGCCTGCTTAGGTTATGCCTGGTAGTAGGAGTTAGTACTTTATGCTAGCTCAGTTCCTGAAAATAGATAGAGTTAATTGAGATTGTCACCCTTATCTGAATGCTGCTTGCTTCGTGCTTCGTGGGACTCTGAATAGTGGAGGTTAGCCATTAGGCGAATGCGTCACGTCACGTGTGACCAGAGTTGAATAATCTTAGAGTGCCGGATTTGATCCTACTGCGCAGCTCTCGTTTGAGTCCAACCGTTGTAGGAACGAGTCGGGTACTCGAAGGATTATTTGAGCCTCGTCACATGTGATGGTATTCGGGTAATGGCTAACTGGCATTACAAGGAGGCCTGCAGCAGCTGAGGACTGGTTAGTGTGGAACTAGAGATTTCCCTAGGGCAAGCCTAGGATGAGTATAGCAGTGATCAGCAGTAGTGAAAGGGATCTGGTGGAGTCGAGGCATTCCTTGAAGAAGGTACGGATAGATGTGGAAGGTAGTATGGGCCCGTACTACTGAAAGCAGAGGATCCGTACCCGAACCAAGGATGGCCAAGATAAGACCAGGGAACTTGTAAGTAGATGTGATCCCTCAGGGAGTGTCAGTATCACTAATGATTGTTGTGATGTATTGCAGAATGGTGGTGCTTCGATCGAGGCCGGTAGATGGCGGTTCAGGAGAGGGGTCAGGTTCGGGATCAGGTTCCGAGCCGATTGATGAGGGGCTACGCGAGTTCATCGCGTCAGAGATTACCAGGGGTATCCTTGAGTCGACTCCCATTATCTTTGGGTCGATCAAGGAAGGGATCATCGAGTTGATGGAGGATCGCCTCAGGGCGTTCAGGAGCGACATGGCATCTGGCTAGTCGGGATCTCGCACACTGTCCTTTAAGGACTTCAGGGGCAGTAGTGCGCCGAATTTCCATGGGGTGAAAGACCCCATTGCTGCCAGGCGATGGATTGCAGACATCGAGTCTGCCCAGTTGACTAGCGTCTGCCCCGAGGGGTCGAAGGTGAGGTATGCAGCAGGATGTTTACGGGACCGAGCCCGGGATTGGTGGGAGTCAGTGGGTGACTCGTTGGGAGCCTCAGCTATCGAGGCTATGACCTGGTCGGACTTTGTGACCAGGTTCAGGGCAGAGTTCACGCCGGCGGTCGAGCTTCAGCAGCTGGCCAGGGAGTTTCTTGACATGAGGCAGACGACGGAGACTGTGGCGGAGATCACCGCCAAGTTTCGGGAGAGGGCTTTGTTGGTGCCCCAGTATGCCGGTGACGAGGACATGAGGAGGACTCGTTATCATGATATGCTACGAGCTGACATCCGGAAGTATGTTAGCTTTTCGGCTTGCCCTACCCTGGACTCTATGATTGCCAGGGCGAGGGAGAGGGAGATAGATTTGGAGCACATCCGGAAACGGAAATTGGAGGAGGGACAGGCAGGAGGGGCTTCGGGGAAGAAGCCCAAGGGATCAGATGGTAGGCCGAAAGGCCAGTCAGGACCGAGCCGCTGCAGGAAATGCGGCAGGCCGCACGAGGGGGCGTGCAGGATGGGATCATCAGGATGCTACAAGTGCGGCAAGTCCAGGCACATCAGCAGGGATTGCACTGCTCCGACAGCAGTTATTCAGACATCAGAGTTGCTGTGTTTTCACTGCAACCAGAGGGGCCACAAGAAGGCCAATTGCCCCCAGTTGACCGTTTCAGCGCCGGTGAAGGCGCCAGCTCCAGCGACCCTGCGAATCACGGATGGCCGGCAGGGCAAGTCAGAGGCTCCAATGGTGAGGAGCCGAGCATTTCAGCTGATTACCGAGGAGGCACGCGCCGCACCCGATGTGGTGACGGGTATGATTCTTTCCCTCTACCTTATTTTTATGATGTTATGTTATTGATATGTGCTCTGTATGTATATGTATGTATTAGGATCGTTCCATGTGAACGGCCTCCCAGTTCAGGTGTTATTTGATTCGGGTGCATCCCGATCATTCGTTTCCCTTGCGCTTAGCAGGAAGTTTCATGAGTCATCGGACGAGTTAGATTGCCCTTTGGAGGTGGAGATTGCTGACGATCGATCGGTGCGAGCATTGGCGGTATTTCGAGATTGCGTGTTGCGTTTGTTTGAGGAGCGCTATTTGGTAGATTTGGTTCCCATTCCGCTGTGTGGGAACAAGGTGATTATAGGCATGGATTGGTTGAGCCCTAATGGGGCGGTGATAGATTGCGCGCAGCAGCTAGTGCGAGTCAGGACCCCAAGCGGGGGAGAGTTAGTGATTCATGGTGAAAGACCCCAGTATGGACCCGCTGTATGTTCAGCAGCGAGGGCTAGGCGCTACCTTCAGCAGGGATGCGCAGGTTACGTCGCGTATGTGTTGGATACCCGGGAGGCGGGTAAGGCGACAGTGAGCGAGGTTCCGGTGGTCCGAGACTTTGCAGACGTCTTCCCAGAGGAGCTTCCTGGGATACCTCCGGAGCGACAGGTGGAGTTCAGGATCGACCTTGTCCCTGGTGCGGCTCCGATAGCCAAGGCACCGTATCGGTTGGCTCCTCCTGAGATGCAGGAGTTGTCTACGCAGCTGCAGGAGCTGCTAGACAAGGGGTTCATTCGTCCGAGCAGTTCGCCATGGGGAGCCCCGATCCTGTTCGTGAAGAAGAAGGACGGGTCGCATCGGATGTGTATAGACTATCGAGAGTTGAACAAGGTAACGGTGAAGAACCGTTACCCGCTTCCGAGGATTGACGACCTCTTTGACCAGCTTCAGGGCGCATCTTGGTTCTCCAAGATTGATTTGCGTTCGGGTTATCACCAGATGAGAGTCAGGAAGGAAGATATGCAGAAGACCGCGTTTCGGACGCGCTATGGCCATTATGAGTTCGTGGTGATGCCGTTTGGGCTAACCAATGCTCCTGCCGCGTTCATGGACCTCATGAACCGCGTATGCAGACCGATGCTGGATCGGTCTGTGATAGTCTTTATCGATGACATCTTGGTTTATTCCAAGACCCGGGAGGAACATGAGGAGCATCTGAGAGAGGTATTAGAGACCCTGAGGAGGGAGAGCTTGTATGCCAAGTTCTCCAAGTGTGAGTTTTGGTTGCGCGAGGTGCAATTTCTGGGACACCTCGTCAACCAGAACGGGATTCTGGTCGATCCGGCCAAGGTCGAGGCCGTGATGAGATGGGAGGTTCCGAAGTCTCCATCTGAGATTCAGAGTTTCCTGGGATTGGCAGGCTACTATCGGAGATTTATCCAGGATTTCTCCAAGATAGCCGTGCCCCTGACGCGGTTGACGAAGAAGGCCGTGGTCTTTCGGTGGAGACCCGAGCAGTAGGCTGCGTTTGAGACGTTGAGACAGAGATTGTGTGAGGCGCCGATCTTAGCCCTGCCAGAGGGCGTAGAGGATTTTGTGGTTTATTGTGATGCGTCCATTTCTGGGTTGGGCGCGGTGCTGATGTAGAGGGGGCATGTCATTGCCTACGCTTCGAGGCAGCTCAAGCCTCACGAGGCGAACTACCCGACGCACGATTTGGAGTTGGGGGCGGTGGTATTTGCCCTCAAGATTTGGCGACATTACCTCTATGGGGTTCGGTGTACCATCTACACGGACCACAAGAGTTTGAGGTACCTCATGGATCAGCCGAATCTGAACATGAGGCAGCGTCGGTGGTTGGATGTGGTAAAGGATTATGATTGCGAGATCCTTTACCACCCGGGGAAGGCCAATGTGGTGGCCGATGCGCTTAGCCGCAAGGCGGCGCCGATCAGGAACATCTGCATGAGGATGACCGTGGTGACTCCCCTGTTGGAGCAGATTCGGGAGGCTCAACAGGAGGCTATCAAGGAGGAGCATCGGAAGAGCGAGCGTGTGGTGGGTCAGGTTTCCTCCTTTGATTATGATAGCCGAGGGCTTTTGACACTACACCGTAGGGTGTGGGTGCCGTATCACGGAGGCATGCGCCAGATTTTGATGGAGGAGGCGCACAAGTCCCGGTTCTCTATTCATCCCGGGGCGACGAAGATGTATAGGGATCTTCGTCTAGACTATTGGTGGCCCTGCATGAAGTGGGATGTGGCATGGTATGTCGAGCGATGTTTGACCTGCAGGAAAGTCAAGGCCGAACATCAGAGACCGCATGGCAAGATGCAGCCGTTGGATATTCCACTGTGGAAATGGGAAGATATCACGATGGATTTTATCACGAAGCTTCCCAGGACCGCACGTGGAGTGGATTCGATTTGGGTCATCGTGGATAGATTGACCAAGAGTGCTCACTTTATTCCGATTCAGGAGAGCATATCGGCCAAGAAATTGGCCGACATCTATATCAGGGAGATTGTGGCACGACATGGGGTGCCAGTATCGGTGATCTCGGACAGGGATGTGCGTTTTACTTCCAGATTTTGGAAGAGGTTCCATGACGAGTTGGGCACTCGTCTGCATTTTAGCACGGCCTTTCACCCGCAGACGGATGGGCAGAGCGAGCGGACCATCCAGACTCTAGAGGATATGCTGCGGGCGTGCGTGCTGGACTTCGGTGGTAGCTGGGATACCTATCTTCCTCTGGCCGAGTTCTCCTACAACAACAGCTATCACGCGAGTATCGACCGCCCTCCCTTCGAGATGTTGTACGGACGGAGGTGTAGGACCCCGATATGCTGGGGTGAGGTTGGCCAGAGAGTCATGGGGAGCACCGAAGTGGTGCTCAAGACGACTGAGAGGATCCAGCAGATCCGGAGCAGGCTTCAGACAGCTCAGAGTTGGCAGAAAAGTTATGCCGACAAGCGTCGATCCGATTTAGAGTTCCAGGTCGGGGATATGGTTCTCCTGAAGGTGTCGCCGTGGAAAGGCGTCATCCGATTCAGGAAGCGGGGCAAGTTGGGCCCGCGATTCATCGGACCGTTCAGGGTCGTAGCCCGGGTGGGCAAGGTAACATATAGGCTGGACCTGCCAGCCGAGCTTAGCCAGATCCACATCACTTTCCATGTTTCTCAGTTGCGAGAGTGCCTAGTGGACGATTCTGCAGTAGTACCGTTGGAGGATATTCAGGTTGATGACAGCCTGAATTACATTGAGCGCCCAGTCGCAATCCTCGACAGGAAGTCGAAGGATTTGAGGAACAAGAAGGTGGAGCTAGTGAAGGTGCAATGGCAGCACCGCAAGGGTTCGGAATGGACTTGG
The DNA here is from genome assembly GCF_002870075.4 of Lactuca sativa. Classification (NCBI taxonomy): domain Eukaryota; kingdom Viridiplantae; phylum Streptophyta; class Magnoliopsida; order Asterales; family Asteraceae; genus Lactuca; species Lactuca sativa. The sequence continues at coordinate 63,578,806 of NC_056629.2, read as the reverse complement.
GAGCCGGTGGACGAGATGATGGAGCATTATCCCGAGCTGTTTCAGGATCGAGCAGCAGACTTCGAGGACGAAGTCTAAAATAAGTGGGGGAGATTTGTAGCACCCGGTTCCTGGTACGTAATGTTATTTGAGTATTTCCTTTCTTTTAGCCTTGGACTCGGCGAGTCATAGGTCCGACTCGCCGAGTGGATGCGGGACCCGGGACACGTTTAAGTTGGTGACTCGGCGAGTCCATATCCTGGACTCGGCGAGTCACAGCTGTTGGATGAAACCCTAAGTTTCAGGGGTTTGCACCCTATTTAAAGGGCTTATCAGCCCCAAGCCGGCCCCCATTGACCCTTAAAGCTCTGTATCTCTCGTTCTAAGCTATTCTTTGAGAGTTTGAGGTTAGTGTGTGTGTTTTTGAAGGCTTTGAAAGAGGAAGGAAGTAGATCCAGAAGAAGGGAAGCCATCCAAGCATTATTTGTGTTCTTCCAGCAGTTCCTTTGAGGTATAACCCGTTTTCCCCTTGATTCTATGCTTAAAACTTCATTTGGGTCCTTCTTGGTCAAATCCCCAAGTTTGTATGTGCATTGTATGTTGTAATAAGGCGTTTGGCCTTTGGATCTAGGCAAGATGGAGCTCCAGGGGCTCAGATCTGTTAGCTTTTTGGCCCCATGTTGCTTATTAGTCCTAGATCTACCCTTTTGAGACATTTTGAGCCCTAAAATCCATATTGGTGAATATCCACACGTAAAGTTGGAAACTTTACGTGTGAATCGTGTCCTAGAAGTCCAGATCTATGAATGGCATGGATTGGAATCGAGCAAATCCGTGTATTTAGTAGGTGCATGGAAACGACTCGGCGAGTCGTTCATATGACTCGGCAAGTCTATTCGCGAGTCTCCGAGTTTGTCCCCTTTTCGTTGTGTCGAGTGAGCAGTGAGTCACGGGGTGTGGCTCAGTGAGTTGAAAGCTTAACTCATCTATGGAGGTACTCGACGAGTCAATGCCCTGACTCGGCGAGTTCAAGGCAATCTCCTTAGATCAAGAACAGACTCGACGAGTTGTTCATACAACTCGGCGAGTCTTAGCATGTGTGTTCATCGGATGAAGATGAACTCGACGAGTTGTTCATACAACTCGGCGAGTAGGATGAAGGTCTTGAATATTGGTCATGAAGGCGAACCCGTCGAGTCGTCGCCTAACTCGACGGGTAGTATCGTGATTCAGGGCAGTCGTTTGCGTAGGGACTCGGCGAGTTGGAAAGCCAACTCGGCGAGTCGAGGTCAACTGAAAGTTGACTCTGACTTTGACTTAGGGCTTGGTCAGGGGTAAGATGGTCATTTTACCCAAAGGTCAGTGAGTAGTGTTTGATTGGGTATATTGTGGGAATTGCAGCCGGAGGATTTCCGGAGCAGCAGCAGCAACAGTAGGCAGTCAGTTCCCGATCAGATCAGCAGCTACTTCGAGGTGAGTTACCTTCCAGTAGCGGTGGGTCTAAGGCCACAATGCCGGCCCACCAGTAGGAGACGTATGATAGATGATTGTCTTTGTGATATCATCTAGGTTTGCTACTACTTGATATGTTATATGCTAGCATGATATGTTGTGTGTGATAGTAGTCGAGTTCGGTTGTTAGGACCGACGGGTAGTCAGACACCCCAGATACGTCTGACAGTATATGGTGATATGTTTGCATGCTGGCTTGTTATGTTATATGCGATAGAGGTAGTAAGAGGGGACCAGTCCCTGTGGTCGGTTGTTAGGACCGATGGGTAGTCAGCGCCCCAGAATGGCTTGACATGGGTAGTCAGCACCCCAGAATGGCTCGACACGGGTAGGACGGCACCCCAGAACGGCCGTACCGGGTAGTCAGGCACCCCACAATAGCCTGGCAGTATGTATGTTACATGTTTGTATGGTATGTGGTACGATGGGGGAACTCACTAAGCTTTGTGCTTACAGTTTTCAGTTTTGGTTTCAGGTACCTCCTCAGCTAGGGGAAAGGAGCCGGCGCGGTAGCAGCATGTCACACACACACTCTCCGATTTCCGCATTTACGAGCTTCACTGGGATTTGTACTCTGATATTTTGGTTGAATGTATGAATTGGCGTTTAGACATGGTTCATTTGTGTTGTAATTTTGTAACATCCCCCTCTGACACGTATCACAATATTGTCCGCTTTGGGCCACTCGGCACGAGGACTTCCCAGGGGGTCACCCATCCTGGTACTACTCCCGCCCGAGCACGCTTAACTGCAGAGTTCTTATGGGATCTGCTGCCCTCACGGCTTTAAAACGCGTTGTGATAAGGAAGGTATCCACACCCCTTATAAGGAATGCTTAGTTCTCCTTCCCAGCCGATGTGGGATCAGATCTAACCCACTTTCACCCCCCATTATAGGGTTCGACGTCCTCGTCGAACACATCGACCCGTGCCCTGGCTCTGATACCATTTGTAACATCCCCCTCTGGCACGTATCACAATATTGTCCGCTTTGGGACACTCGGCACGAGGACTTCCCAGGGGGTCACCCATCCTGGTACTACTCCCGCCCGAGCACGCTTAACTGCAAAGTTCTTATGGGATCTGCTGCCCTCACGGCTTTAAAACGCGTTGTGATAAGGAAGGTATCCACACCCCTTATAAGGAATGCTTAGTTCTCCTTCCCAGCCGATGTGAGATCAGATCTAACCCACTTTGGGCAACCCGGGGATTTAGGGTTTCACCCAGACGGATGGACTCGCCGAGTCAGGGATATGGACTCGCCGAGTCCCCGGCTCACACGTGTTCGAAGTCGCGACCCTACTCGGCAAGTCAGGCTATGAACTCGCCGAGTCCCTCTTGCAAAACTTCAAAATAAATACCAAGGAATTACCATACCGGACACGGGTCGTTACAAATTTGATCAGACAAGGTCTTTAGCTTTTAATATTTTCTAAAGTAATGTTTTTAAAACGAAATTTTTGGTCAGGAAAAATTAGGTCGTTACAGATGCGTCAGCCGAGCTCAAGTAAGTCTTCCCAAAATACTCATACATGTTATATGTTTTACGCTTTGGTATGAGAATTGCATACTAGATTAAGGCTAAGGATCTGCTCAGAATTGCATGATAAAATGCTAGGAGAGATTCCTTTATATGCCTATTGTATGAACTTATAGATTGCATACTAGTATGAGATCAGTTATCTGAAAGGATGGCATGTTTAGATTGTGTTATGATTTGAATTGCTTGATCCTTGAATGTTGTGTGCTTTGTGCTTTTAAGAATTTTGTTAGTACCAGCTGACCAGTGGATGAATTCGTTTGATTACACATTATTGGGATTAGATAATTTTAGAAGGATAGGTTTAACTCTATTGTGTAGCTCTTGTTTGAGTCCAACCGTTGTAGTGTGGGACCTTTCATTCAAAGAATTATTTAGTACCAATAGTATGTAATTGTATTCATGTGGTAGTTAGATGGTATTAGTGGGAGTTCCTTCTGTAGCTGATAGTAGAGAGTGGTGAGGAAAGGAACCCAAGGAAGTCCTTGGAATATGTATTGGTGCGTAGGACTCCTTATAGTATGAGGAGAATATTAGATAGGAAAGAGGGACTTAGAGGAGTCGGGGTAGTCTTTGAGGAGCGTATATATAGGTGTGGAAGGTAATACTCGGCCCGCACTACTGAAAGCATAGGATTTATACCTGAGACCGGGAAGACCACGATAAATCTAGGAAGCTCGAGAGTGTGAACCTCTTCGCGTGTTTACTGATTGTTTATGTGGTTATGTTTCGGCATGGTGAGGACACACAGTAGAGCAGGGGGTTCAGGATCTGGATCTGGTTCAAGCACGGGTACCGAACCAAGTGATGAGGGATTACACGATTTTATTGGGTCAGAGGTTACTAGAGTCATCCTTTATGCGACCCCGGTGATGTTTGGGTCGATCAAGGAGGGTATCATGGAGCTGATGGAGGAATGCCTTCGTATCTTCAGTGCTGATTTTTCTGCAAGCCAGTCTGGGGCCCGCACTCTCTCCTTTAAGATTTTCAGGGGGATGCGGGGCACCAAAATTCTTTGGGGGGAAGGACCTCATTGCTGTCAGGCATTGGCTAGCAGATATTAAGTGTAGCTTCTGCCCCGAGGGGTCAATGGTGAGGTTCGTTGTAGGATGTTTGAGAGAGCGCACTTGGGATTAGTGGGAGGAGGTTGGATATACCTTGGGAGCCCTAGCTATTAAGGCCATGACTTGGTCGTGTTTTGTGACCCAGTTCAGAGCAAAGTTTGCACCAGCTGTTGAGGTGCAACAACTAGCTAGGGAGTTTCTGGATATGAAACAGACGACTGAGACCGTGACGAAGATCACTGACAAATTTCGAGAGAGAGATTTATTGGTACCCAAGTACGTGGTGAATGAAGAGATGAGGAAGACTTGGTACCATGACATGCTAAGACCTGATATCAAGGAGTTTGTTAGTTTTTCCACCTGCCTGAATCTGGACGACATGATATCCAGGGCTTGGGAGTGGTAAATTAATTTGGAGCATATAGGGAAGATGAAGGCGGAGCATGGGTAAACGACTAGGGTTTTGACGAAGAAACCCAAGGGCTTCGATTCTAAATCAATGGGCCAACAGGGCCAGAGTCGTTGTGGTAGGTGCGATAGGGCACATGATGGGGTTTGTAGAGCGGATGGTTCGGGCCGCTACAAGTGCGGCAAGACAGGGCATTTCAGCAGGGATTACACTACTACTACCACCACCACCCATACATTAGAACTGATTTGCTTCCATTGCAATTAAAGGGGCCACTAGAAGGCCAACTGCCCGAGTTTAGCATCAGGAGGACCAGTAGCAGCACCTGCTCTAACAACTCTGAGGATTACAAATGGCCGCCGGGGCAAGGGGGAGACGCTATTTTTTCGGAGCTGGGCATTTCAGTTGATAGCTGAGAAGGCTCATGCAACACCCGATGTGGTAACTAGTACGTATCTTCTCATTATCTTTTTGTTTATATGATTTGTAATGCTTATATGTTGTATTGTTGTTTAGGGTCGTTCCTTTTGAACGATATTCCTACGGTGATCTTATTCGATTTGGGGCTACCCGATCTTTTGTATCCATTGCGCTTAGAAAGAGATTTGATGATGTTCCGGGAGAGTTGGATTATCCACTAGAGGTTGAGATTGTTGATGACCGCCTGGTCCGAGTGTTGTGGGTTGATCAGGGATGCACCTTGGATATATTCAGTGAGTCGTATCTGATTGATTTTGTTCCGATTCCTCTACGCGAGAGTAAGGTCATTATGGGGATGGACTGGTTAAGCCCCGATGGGATGATGATTGATTTTGGGCTTCATTTGGTACGTGTTCGGACCCCAAGTAGGGGAGATTTGGTGATCCACAGTGAGGGTGCTCAGCGTGGACCGACCCTGTGTTCGGCAACCTGGGTTGGACGGTATCTTCAGTAGGGATGTTTTGGGTTCGTGACCTATGTGAGGGATACTCGGGAGAAGGATGAGGTGACCATTGATGATGTACCGATTATTCGGGAATACCCGGATGTATTCCCGGAGGATTTTCCGGGAGTGCCTCCGGAGAGGCAGGTGGAGTTTCAGATTGATTTGGTTCCAGGTGTGACTCCGATAGCTAGAGCACCTTATCGGTTAGCACCTCCAGAGATGCAAGAGTTGTCCACACAACTGTAGGACTGCTAGACAAGGGATTTATTCGGCCAAGTATTTCACCATGGGGAGCGCCGATCTTATTTGTGAAGAAAAAGGATGGGAAGTATCGGATGTGTATTGACTACCGAGAGCTGAATAAGCTAACGGTGAAGAACCGTTACCCACTTATGAGGATCGACAATTTATTTGATCAACTTATGACGCATCTTGGTTCTCCAAGATTGATCTGTGTTCGAGTTATCACCAGATGAGGGCCACGAAGGAGGACATGCAGAAGATAGCCTTCCAAACTCGTTATGGTCATTACAAGTTCGTGGTGATGCCTTTCGGGGTCACCAATGCTCCAGCCGCATTCAGGGATTTCATGAATCGTGTATGCAGGCCCATGCTGGACCGGTCTGTGATTGTGTTTATTAATGACAACCTGGTCTATTCCATGACCCAGGAGCAGCATGAGGAGCACCTGAGGGAGGTATTGGAGGCTCTGAGGAGGAAGAGATTATATGCGAAGTTCTCTAAGTGTGGGATATCCAGCTACACGTCGCTCCACCTCCGGCTACTGTGTCTTTTTAAGGGACAACCTCATCTTATGGTCCTCCAAAAGACAGGGCACAATTTCCAGATCAAGTGTCAAGGGTAAATACCGCGGCGTTTGGAACACTGTCGCAAAGACTTCGGGGATCCGAAATATTTTATTAGAGCTACATTTCCCTACCACTAATGTGATCATAGTTTATTATGACAACGTCAGCACGGTTTACATGTCAACTAATTCGATTCAACATCAACGGACAAAACACATAGAAATTGATATTCACTTTGTTCGTGACAAAGTAGCCCTCGACCATATTCAGGTTCTTCATGTTCCATTTACTGCTAAGCAGTGGCGGATCACAGTGGTGCCCTAAGGGTCCCGACCCACTGCTCCCACGCCGACACGTAGTGTAAATTTTTTTTAATGTTTTTTCTATTTGGTGCACCGGCTTAAAACACGAGTGACACTACTAATATATATTTATTTGGAACTTTTTTTTAGTACCACCCCTACGAAAATGTTCTGCGTCCGCCACTGCTGCTAAGTATGCCGATATCTTCACTAAATGGCTACCCACCAGCTTGTTTTAAGACTTTTGTTCCAGTTTGAATGTTTGCCATTCACCTCCTGATCAAACTGCGGGGGATGTTAGTATACTTGTATTTGTATATGTTGTAGCCCATATTGATAGCCAAGGTGTGTAGTATAACATTAGTCCGTGACCTTGTACGCATGTATTTATACCTTTGTATTGTTCTGTTCTGGTTATTGGAGCAAGATCATATATTCTCGTCAATTATAGGAAGTTGGAAAATCTAGAACAACACACACCATTTTGACATCCAACTCACCAGAACTTAATTTTTTTTCACATGTCCACCTCCACCACATATTTGCCAAGGGTGTGAACTTCTCACACCCTTTATACAAGACGGCAAAGAAACGTATCCACTTTGATTGTGTAGGTTTAGATGAGTAGACAACCTCCTTTGACCTAGCCTCTAAGTAAGAATATTGGATTGAACAAAGATCCAGTTGTTCCATCTTTCTGTATCATTGTCAACCACCGAAGCAGTTTTGTATATAATTCTTGGAGTTTTTTACCATAATAGGGTGGATGGAAAAAATATTTACCATTTTAGTGTTCTTTCAAAACTATTTATCATTTTAGTGTTTTTCTCTTTTTTCTTTATTTTTTAGTTTCCTTTTCAGTTTTTTTTTTTAATTTAAATATCTTATTTTTCTTTTTTTCTTTTTTATTCTAACTTTTTATTGTTTTTCTCATTTTTCTTTACTTTTTAGTTTCTTTTCAGTTTTTTTTTAAATTTAAATATCTTATTTTTTTTCTTTTTTATTCCACCTTTTTATTGTTTTATATATATATATATATATATATATATATATATATATATATATATATATATATATATATATATATATATATATATATATATATAAATGACAACTTTCATTTTAGATTTTTTTTTATCTTTTTTTACTGTTTTTTAAATATATTTTATTTATTTATTTTTTTCTATTTTATTTAAATATCCGATTTTCTTATACAACCTTTTTACCATCAAATTTTAGCCTCAACATTAAAAAATCATCAAAAACCACCACTATAATCAAATTTTAAGGTGCAAAAATTCCAACATTCACATACAATGTTTTTAAAGTGAAAAAAAACCTCAACATTGTTTCTTACAAAAAAAACACCACAAAAAAACTCCAACATTGTTTATTACAAAAAGAAAAACATCATAATTAGCTTCATCTTGAACCGGTAAAAAATTATTACCTATAAAAAATATTATTTTTTAAATTACCTTGGTATAGACGAACATCTATTAAGTGGATGACTCTCCAACCATTCTCGAGCACGTGGATTTAACCGGGACATAATCGAAAACGATGTCCGTCTATGCCAAGGTAATTTAGAAAAAATAATATTTTTATGGTATTTGTTATAGTTATTCTCTTGTTATTATTATTTTTTTACAGGTAATGATTTTTTTACCGGTTCAAGATGAAGCTAATTATGATGTTTTTCTTTTTGTAATAGACAATGTTGGAGTTTTTTTTGTGGTGTTTTTTTTTGTAAGAAACAATGTTGAGATTTTTTTTTCACTTTAAAAACATTGTATGTGAATGTTGGAATTTTTGCACCTTAAAATTTGATTATAGTGGTGGTTTTTGATGATTTTTTAATGTTGAGGCTAAAATTTGATGGTAAAAAGGTTGTATAAGAAAATCGGATATTTAAATAAAACAGAAAAAAATAAATAAAAAACACATATATTTAAAAACAGTAAAAAAAGGATAAAAAAAAACTAAAATGAAAGCTGTCATATATATATATATATATATATATATATATATATATATATATATATATATATATATATATATATATAACAATAAAAAGGTTGAATAAAAAAGAAAAAAAATAAGATATTTAAATTAAAAAAAACTGAAAAGAAACTAAAAAATAAAGAAAAATAAGAAAAACAATAAAAAGCTGGAATAAAAAAGAAAAAAAGAAAAATAAGATATTTAAATTAAAAAAGAAAACTAACAAGGAAACTAAAAAATAAAGAAAAAAGAGAAAAACACTAAAATAATAAATAGTTTTGAAATAACACTAACTCATAATTCTTTGTAAGAAAGGCAACAGTGAATTTCCTGTCCATCATAAACTCCCGACATCAACTATCCAAACTATTGGACAGAGAAAGATCTGCAATTGAAGATAGGAGAGCCATCATGTCGCCATTAGACCTCCTTAAATCGATTTGTCTCATCTAGTTCCATGCCTGATTACGAATTACCATCTTTTCATATGTCTGCAATGGAGCACTCTTGTTGTCTTTCAAGTGCAAAGAGGCTTTAATTCCATGTCCACTTGTCTAACCATAACCATGTAACATTACGTCACCAATTTCCCTTCTAATGGAATCGATAATATCAATATTATAATCTTTGAGATTATATACAAGTATAATATTTTCTGGTGACTGATATGTCCATGCATAACATTATCCAACAAAAGTAGACAATATTCGCCATGGATTGCTTTAATAACTCGGCACCACCTAGAGTTATGTTGGTGAAGGAATCTCCAAATCCATTTGGAGAGAAGAGCCAGCTCTAAAAAGACTTCCCACCCCGAGGCCTCCACCCTCCTTCTTCGCAGCGGCATTCTTCTATTTAATCCATTTTATTTTTCTATCTTATACACTCCCAGCATTATAAATTTTTTACCTGTTCTCTCACAGAAATTCAAAATCTATTTATGGACTTTGAGCATAGAGAAGATAAAGACCCTAGACTTCCAAGGAAGGACCACTTTACTTTGGATAAAGTATGCTGACTCCCACTTCGAAAGATTCTTACAAAATTTATCCAACAAAAATGACCATTTGTTTTCCAACTGTAGACATTTGATCTCCAATCGGAATAAGAAATAAACTTCGTAATTGGGAAGCTTTGCAATTTAGCAGGTCGCCCATGTCTTCAACTACTCTATCATTAATTCCAATACCAAAAAGTGAGTTTTTCGTGTAGAACACCTGGAGGCCGAAGGCTATATGAAAATGCCACAATTTAGGGTGTATCACGTTTGTGATGAAGAACATTAGTAATTAGTTACTAACAAGATTGCTATATTAATTTGGCATGGTATCCAAGCCGTTTGGGTCTAGAAGTGGCGCATTATTGTAAGTGGGTCGCCATCATGGAGAGCCTTTTGTTATCCGACCTATTTTTATGTTAATTAGTTAGCTGTACATTTAAAGATTAACACTTCTAAGTTGCTTTTCTTCGTAAAAAATGTGCATGATACATATACATCGTATAATGCAAGATTTGTAAAGTTTAATAAGTATGGTTCATGCCAAGTTTTAAAGTTTTAGGTTCATTAAAGCATGCAAATTGTGTCTCACATTTATCTCACCATGTTTGAACTTTTCTTATTTTAGGATGGCAAGAATATTTTGATAATATTTCACTGTTTCAATCTTTATATCATTGGTGTGCTTTATCGGAATCTATAATGTTCAAAAGGGATGTCCACATTTTAAGGGAGACAATCACAAACGTTTAAGCGCGTGTTCCACAAAACTAGCCGGTAACGGTAGCGATTAGCGGTTAGCGAGTAGCTGGTAGCGGGTAGCGTTTTGTTGAAAGCTACTTCATGTAGTTTTTGATTTTGGAGCGTTTTGTTGAAAGCTACTTCATGTAGCTTTTAATTTTGGAGCGTTTTTTTATGCTAAAAGTTAAACGCTCCTGTCGTCGAACAAAGGTTTTCTTTTTTACTACCGTTTTATTAAAAGCTAAAAAAACAGAAGCTCCCAAACGCTAAGTCCCGAAAATGTCTTCAGTAAACCCAAATCTAAAAATGGTGTAAATATAATCAACTTTGACTTGTTCAAGTCTTTCGGTTAGTTTTAGAATATATATATATATATATATATATATATATATATATATATATATATATATATATATATATATATATATATATATATATATATATATATATATATATACACAGAGAGAGAGAGAGAGGTGGGTTCCGTTAAAATTAGAAATAAAATAGAGATTCTTGAGATTTAACCTCAGCCACATATTCCACATCTGTCGCTCTAATTCTTCTGGCGTACCGGCACAACATGCGTTTTATAGTCATAAATGATTATATAGCGTTGTCCGTTCCTTTCTCCTCTGTCACCATCCCCACCACCATAACCGCTACCACCGCAACCACTACAACCACCTATCACACCAGCCAACCCTACCATTCTCACCTCCGTCACTTATACCACCACCACCTCTGCAACCACCACATTTTCTGCCACCAACTGTCATAATCATATATGATTACTCAATTTGTGAACAAATATATATGTATAATCATTTATGATTATGCATAAACATATAAACATGTATACTTATATATGATTACAACTCTCTGCCATATAATTATTTAGACTAAACTGCAAATTTGGTCCCTATGGTTAGTCAAAAAATGTGGATGAAGTCCAAAAAATTTCTGACTTGCACCATTGGTCTAAAATTGAATCTTTTTTGTGGTTTTGGTCCATCATAAAATTAAAATAACTTGAAAGGACTATTATGCCCTTCTTATTTTCTTTTTACATTTCTTTAAATATATTTTAATATTTTCAGAAAAAAAAAAGAACCACCTACATTCGTAAACCCCCTTCTCTCTCTCTTGTAGCAGTAAGAGAATCCATATTCATGGATATTCAAGGTCATCGGGAACAAACTAACAAATTGGGTTTTTATGATCTATAAATCCAAACAAGAATCAAAACAAATCTCCAAGATAATCAAAGTATCAAACCCCATTTGAAGAAGTTGATGGTTGTTATAAGGATTAACTATAAGGGTTTATAAACCTACTTGACTGGCCGTCGATGTTCTCACATTTCATTCACAGAGGTGGGTGGTGGTGGTCGTCGTCGTTCCATTCCTGGTGCTTCCTTCATACTTGCTCGATTCGAAAATGGATTCTCGATGAACACACACAATGGATATGGATATGAAGATGATGAACTTGTTGGTGTGAAGATGACGATGAATCAATGTGTTTGTTTCGAGAACTATGGGATAGAGGGGGGAAGAGATCAAGTTCAAATTTCCGGTAAGCTTGATAATCATAACAACAACTAATTGTCTGGGTTGTCTTCGCATCAAACATACACACAAACATAATGAAATCATAGATTTTGGGTGTAAGTAACTGAAATCAGAATCAAATAGCACCATCATGGGTTGTCTTTTAAGAAATTTTGCACATGCCTATAGAGTAATTAACATCATTGTCATACCTTTGTTCTTGAAAATTTGTAACTAGTGGGTACATCTCAAGAACATACTTTGCACCCTGTGAGTTTGAGAAATTTATTCATCTAGTGGGTTCATCCCAAGGACATGATTTTGAACTCTTTGGGTTAATCCAAGTTGCAGGAAAAAGATGAGATACATGTGCATAATCCAAGTGTCAAAACTGTGAAAGGGATACAATCCAAATGCAAGAATCGGTTGTTTGAGAAGGGAGAAATAAGATCTTTTTGGTGGAATCAATTATTTGAAAGAAAAAAACCAAATCATTTTGTTGATAGTGATGTTGATGGAGCTCTAATGGAATATGGGTGCAGTCATGACTCGTGAACTAGGGTCGGATAGCTGGTGGGTTTGCCTCAAACTAAAGCTTCATACCTGAAAATGGAGATCCCATGGAACATCCTCCTATTTTCATTGTGTTGTGTGTATATGTGTGTTTTGAGTTGCAGGTATGGATAATATAAGTATGTATATATGTTTTTTTAATCTTCAGTGAAGATGAAGATGACGAAGACGATGAGAGATGATGTATGTATGTGTGTGAGAGAGAAAGGTACATAGGTGGGGTTTTATTTTTATTTTTTAATTATAAAAATCCTAAAACAAAATATAAAAATGCAAAAAACAAATTAAAAGGGTACAATAGTCTTTTTATCTTAGACAAGGACCATAACCACAAAAGAAATTCGATTTTGGACCAACGATGCAAGCTGAAAAGATTTTGGACTCCATCCATAATTTTTTGCTAACCACAGGAACCAAAAACGCAGTTTAGTCAATCATTTATGATTAAGCATACCCCGCTACTACCGGTACGCTAGAGTGTTGGAGCAGCAAATGAGAATTATGGGTAGAAATTGTCCCACGGCGTGGAAAGACCGGTACGGAAGTGGTCATCATGGAACGCCTCTGTTGGTATTAGAGGTCGTTGCTTCCCAATATTTATGGATTTGGCAAGTTTTTTTCGGGGTTGCGAGTTCGAATAACTATGTGAACGTTCTTGATCAGTCACCAATATTCAACAATATTTTGTAAGGAAATGCACCAGATGCTCATTTCACAGTAAATGGAAATGAATATAAGTTTGGATACTACCTTATGGATGGAATATATCCAGCGTATTCCACATTCGTGAAGGCGTTTCGACACCCAGTGGAACTAAGAGACTAGTTTTTCGAGAAAAAACAAGAAGGAACATATAAAGATGTGGAACGTGCTTTTGGAGTTCTAAAGTCAAAATGACACATAGTTCAACATGCGATACAACCATATCAGTTAGACGTTCTACAAGATATTATGTATGCATGTATCATAATGCATAACATGGTGATTGAAGATAAATGACGAAAGATTGTGGAATATTCGACTTTGGAGCCCATACACATGCAATTTCAACCCGAGACAGAAGAATATTTACATAGGGTCGTCGATATTCATGACGCATGAAAACACAAACAACTTCAAGAAGATTTGATTCATTTTTATGTACGATGGAAATATAAATAAATAAATTAGGGGCAAAAATGCAATTTTTTTTTGTTTTCAAATGTTTTTTTTTGTTGTAATGTTTTTTTTAGATTGTTAAATGCTATGTTTAATTAAAAGTAGGTTTTATTTAAATAAAATATTTTAATTTATTTTAATTAAATATAAAAAATTAAATCGAAAAAAATGATGACATGGATTGTTAATTTGTTATGACTAGTTGCCAATTTTTTCTATTTGGTGTTATAAAACTATATTGACATGACATGTGATGTGTCAACTAGTTATTGACACACCTACTCGTCTTAAAGACTAATAAACAAAGGCTAATGCTATAAGTACCCTTTCTTCTTTTCCAATTCTAGTGATTTTTTGTCTTTTGTTGTTTTGTTTTGTTTTTGTTTTTTTTAAATTTTTTATTTTAATCTTATTATTATTATTATTATTATTATTATTATTATTATTATTATTATTATTTTCGATAACCATATAAAATTCGGACAAAATTTTAAAATTCGGATGAAATTTTAAAATTCAGACAACATTATAAATTTGGACGATATAATAAACGACTATATAAAACGGAACAAAAACAAAGTTTGTCTTTATTTATCACTGATATATTAATTGATTCGGTATTAAATTTGCATGATGTGTTATGTGGATTGAAAACAAACTTTACTTTTGTTCCATTTTATATAGTCGTTCGAATTTTATAATATCGTCAAAATTTATAATGTTGTCCGAATTTTAAAATGATGTGTATATAGTTATAGAAATTTTTAATAATAATAATAATATAATAATAATAATAACAACAACAACAACGATAATATCACTCACCTCTAGTATTAATAACGGCGTGTTTATTGGAGATTGAGGGTTCAGAAATTATGAAATCGGTCAACAAAAACCTCTGAAATCATGGAGGAAGATGGTCAGGCGAGAAGAGGAGAAGAGGCTGTGTATTTTGGGAATCAATTCCGTTTAGCAAAAAAGCAGGTGAATGGTGATGGAAGCTTCAATCGAAGATGGGAGCGGACGATCCAAATTCTATAGTTCAATAAAAACCCCTGAAATAAAAGATGAGACAGTGAAAGTGAAAGAAAGAGAAGAAGGCACGTATTTGGTGGCGTCAGAAGCCGATGTCTACGTGTAATCAAGCAAGTAGTGAGAAACGTAACTGGACGGGGGAGGCGGTGATGCATAGAAGAGGAACACGTATCTTGCTACCAGATGAAGCAGTTGATCATTGACAAGATATTCCAAAATGTTCAAAAGGAAAAATAGAAGGACCAATCCTTTCAATCCCTTAGCCATTTTACTGTAGCTAAGGGCAGACAATTTTAATATATATATATATATATATATATATATATATATATATATATATATATATAATAATAATAATAATAATAATAATAATAATAATATACTAAACAAAAAAAAGGGAAAAAACAAAAAAAATATGTTAAATCAAAAGTTAAAGATTAGTTTGATTGATGTTAGGGGGATAAAATTGGTAAGAGGAGTACTTATAGCATAATCCATAAACAAATCTTATAATCTATTAAATCTACTCTTAAATTGATATTTTTGTCAGATTTAATCCATAAACAAATCTTATAATCTATTAAATTTACTCTTAAATTGATATTTTTGTCAGATAAAAGACTTGAACACCACAATCACTTTTTATTAAACGTTAAACAATCATCAAGACTTTGATGGTCAATTACGGGATTCATTCATGGTCCCATGGTCTGTCGTGAGTATCCATAGTGGCTTTTCTATTTCTTTTGCTACTATATTAACAAATTCGCCTGACATTTTTTTTGTTTTACAAAGAAAGATATCACATTTTGGGGAGGTTTTTCCCACATGACTCTAAACAAAATATTTCTTACTTTAAATTTGTTTAAGTTGCTATCACTTGGAACTCTATATATGTGTTGGATAGTGACATATAAAATGATGTTGATATCATTTGGTGACAAACTTATAAATTGTTGCTATTCTCGAGTATGGAAAATCTTTTGTATGAGGTTTGTCCATCTTTTGAAAAAGGTTTTAGTGGATTACAAATTCCGAAAGTCTTCCAAGCCTACATAGGAGTGATCGACACAATAATTGATCACCAATGGTTCAAATATTTCCAACTTAGACCTTCTTGTGTCTCTTCACACTTTCAACCGCCAAAATCACTCTTCTTCACTTCATAAACTTAGACTGCTCGGTGTGGGCAAGTCCCACTCCCGTTACTACGACGTGGACGCCGGAAAACGGTGCGGTAACAGCCGCACACCATCCCACCTAGTCGTTTTTGCACCGTAACAGGAGAATGTGTTTAAGTTGTACCAAAGTATATGCAATAGCATTATTTTACAATTACTACTTACACTATCGGATATGTTAAAACGTAAAAGGAGTGTCACCTTATCAAAGCATGACAACACCATTCCACAGACATCACACCTTTCTTTTCTTTGGAAACAACGAATAAAATAAATTAAAAAGAGCCACAAGCTTAGCAAGAAACTAAGCAAGTACATGGTTCAAACAAAATTAAAAGCAATTGAGAAGGGACGAACAACTCCAACCCGCCCAGTTAAAAGCTACATTTTTACCTTTTTGTAGGGGAAGAAACAATCATGTTAAACGCCTTGTCGTTTTTGCCTTTCATAAGTACCAAAACATGAAGTAAATTAAAATAGCAACAAATTTTCTTTTCTGTGGACAATCCCCATGAAACAGTGTTTTTGAGGAAGTCACGAGTGGACGAGTCCGCCGAAAGAGATAAGCAATTTTCTCTCCCTCTACCAATCTTCGTGAGCTACTTCACTCCACACCACTTGGATCTTGACTATATTATTTATAGTCCATTAATGATAATAAAAACAAAATCAAGATGCATGATCAATGTGTAAAATCCCCTATCAAGGAGTTTCCGGTTCAAATATGGTTTCTTAAAAGAATACCCTTCAAAAAATATTTAAACAACCACCATGACTTCAATCCCATCAAACTTTTTAATTATTAATTTTTTTTCTTTATTTTTATAAAGTTAATATAGATTATTTATAAAACTTTTTTAATTTTTTTAAAATTAGTTATCTAAATTTTCTAAAATCATGTTATTATTTATAAAACTTTTTTAATCGTTTTTTTTTTCATTTGTACGTTTTGATCTAATACATAGATAATTATCAATCATCCGTTACAATTATTTAATATTGTTTATTGACTGTTTGTTTATTTACATTGTTCGTTTATATTTTTGTGTTTGTTCGTTTATTTGGTTTTAAAGGGTTTTATGTTTATTTATTAAACAAATGATGTTACACGATTCTAAATGGTTACCTTTTATTCGCTTATATTATTTTACTATACAATTTTATATTAAAAAAATTCTAACAACCAAACATTTATTAATTAATATTTTAATCTTAGATAGAAATACATATAGGCTTTTATATAGACCTGACAATGGGGCGGGTTTGGAGCGAATCGACCTTGATCCAAACCCTTTTAACAAATTTCAAAATCAGATCCAAACCCGTTCCGTGACCCGTAGGGTTTTGAATAGTCAAACCCATACACTTATCCACCGAATCGACATATATCCAAACCCGCCCCGTAACACGTAGGTTTTTTGAAAAATCAAACATATTTCTCGTAAATCTTAAAATAACATATATCAAATAAAACAAATGTTGATTTAGAAAACACATTAAGTACTCGAGGACTTTCTATTGGAATTAAACTCATTATTGTAGTAACTTCTGATTGATTTTTGACCGTCAATTGCATTGATAAATAATAGCAATTAAAATTTTCTTTCGATTGATAAATGACTTTATTGATATTAAAATTTAATTGATGATTGCTTGATGGAATCCAAATGAATGACATCATGATTCTTAGTAGATGATTGGAAGTCTAGAAATCAAGTCCTCGAGACCCATGTAAAAACAGTTTAGTCTTTGGTCTTTTCTTTTTGGACTTTCAATTGTAATTAAAAGTAAACTTTAAGTAATATAAAATATAAATATATAATTTTAACATTTATAATTCTAAAATTTATACGGAGCGGGTTATAAATGGAGCGGATCAATGATGATCCACACCCGACCCTTTTAATAAAATGGTTAGTGGGTACGAGTCGTTAACGGGTAAACAGATCAAAAACTATGCTCCAAACCCATATAATTGTTAAGGGTTTAGATCGGATCATGGTCAAAACCCGCTCCACTGCCAGACCTAACTTTTATATTGGCTAATCCAAAAACGGTTTTTCGAAAACCGGATAATCCGAATTCATCACGTTTTTTTTCAACTTAGGATTGTTATATTTTATCAAGAAAGAAAAAGTGCAAAGGAACATGTTAAACATAAGAAAAACATAAGGAGAAAGTTTGCAACGTTATAAAAGTTTAAAGAAAGCAATTAAAAATAATAATAATAACTTGAAAAAACGTTGGTAAAAAATTATACAAAATTTAAGAAAACTAACCCTAAATGCTAAAGCACATACAACCTTACTTCCTTAGCCATCTACTCTATTACTCCCACGTTTCACATATCCCCAATCGTTAATCTTTATTATCGGCCCCTTCTTCTTCTTTTCCATCTTATGAGTGGACCTAAACCTAATCCTCATCAAGTTCCTGTTTATTAAACATGTTAGAGCTGAAAAAATAGGACCACTCAAGTTCAAACCCATTTAATAAATATATTGGGTTGGATTGAGAATTCTGAACCCGTTCCTTAAACATGTTAGATTGGATGGTGATTTTTGACTGACTTAATTAAAAATAAAAAACCGAAAATACACAACCTTGGTTATTGTCACCCCTTACCATAAGAAAGACAATAATGTGAACAATAATAAGTATGTCACCCCTTACCATAAGAAAGACAATAATGTAAACAATAATAAGTATAAGTACAATAATAATAATAATAATAATAATAATAATAATTATTATTATTATTATTATTATTATTATTATTATTATTATTATTATTATTATAAAAAGAAAATAAATACAATATAAATAATAATAATAACAATAATAACTAGTAAAACAGCATGTGCATTGCATAGACCATATATATATATAGTTTTTTGAGGTCTAGATACATTTTGTCTGACCCGGGATGAACAAAGTACTTGGTCTTATGAGCTTCGTTCATGATCATGTCTCTGTACCCGCCAAATCTCGGTGTCCAGATTCGATTCATGAGATAACGAGCTCTGTCACCCTTGACCTCAAGGTTTTTATCCGTTCCTTGCAATGCTTCACTTGCGACATTCTTAGATTTCAAGGCGTCAAGTTGCCTCCTTGATCCTAGTGGACAGATGTGAATGGATAGTCATTATCAATGATTTTTCTCAGTGCCCAAGTACTCCTTTCAACTTAGGGCATCTGCTACCACATTGGCCTTGCCTGGATGATAACGAAATTCGCATTCGTAATCATTTAGTAACTCTACCCATCGTCGTTGCTTCATATTGAGCACTTTTTTTTATTGAGGATGTGTTGGAGATTATTATGGTCAATGAAAACCGTGCACTTTGTACCATAAAGGTAGTGTCTCCAGATCTTTAAGGCCAACACTACTACCCCTAATTCAAGGTCGTGTATGGTGTAGTTGATGTCACACCCCAAAACCGAGAATGATGAAAACGTTCTGGGGTGGAGGACGTCATGTATGTATCACAACAATGTAAAGTAGTAAATAAGCAACAACATCATCCATTGCATTAATAAAATAATTCTACTTACAAGTGTGTTCTTTCATAGTATAAAACAACATAATGAATACTCAAAATAAAAGATGAGTCTTGACTGCTCCGTCTTTTCTAAACCTTGCATCGGTACCTGTCTATTTGTAACCTGAGAATACAAGTTAATTTGAAAGCGAGTATCAGCAATAAAGCTGGTGAATTCATAAGTATTTTAATGTTATTGATTGGAAAAGTTGTTATGAAAGACTGGTGAATGTTTGAAGAAACATTTAGTATACGTATGAAAACCCTAGAAAATCCCATATTTCCTACTAGTATAAAAAGTAGTCTTCTACCAAGACCCGAATGTTTTGAAAGTAGTCTTCTACCAAGACCTGACCGTTTTGAAAGTAGTCTTCTACCAAGACCTAAATGTTTTGGAAGTACACATCACTGTAAATGTGACGATTTTTCCCCTGTTTAACTATTATTATAAAACTATAAAAGTAATAATACAATAACTTATGTTGTATCCTTTGGTACTAAGATATTCCAGTATGATCTACCTTGTCGGTTATGTGAACGTGACACCAAATAAAGGTAACAATATAATTATATAGGTATTAGTCTACCTCGTCGTTATGTGAATGTATCACAAAATAAAGGTAATGAGCTAATAACTTAAGTATTATCCTTTGGTACTAGAATAAACACGGTGTGGAAACTCGCCGTAAATGGATCAACCGTAGACATCTGTAGATGTGCATTTACCTCTGTTGCTAACAGCCGGGTGTAGGAATAGTTAGTCCCTTAAGTATACCTGTAATGGTATCAACCGTAGACATTCGTAGATGTGCATTTACCTCTGTAGCTAACAGAGGGATTAGGAGTGGTTAACCCCTTATAGTGTCCTTCGGTACTAGGATAGACAGATCTAATCTAATAATATCTATACTAATAATATGTAATAGTATATATGTAAAAGTAACCCTGTAAGAGTATCCATATAAGTGTATCCATGTAAGAGGAATCTCTGTAAGAGTATCCCTTCATATAGAATGTAGTATAGACTCATGAATGAACTGACTCTGGTGTAATTCCTTGTAATAGGAATAATGTTTTGTATCCCCTAAACTATTCCTATAATAGTTTACTGGAATGTAATTGATGAGTGTCCAATTAGGTTTATACACCCTTGCTACCCAAGAGTGTCGGAACTGAACTAACTGATGGAACATTTATGTCTATATAGGTATACATGATATATATAACTAATATTTAGACGACATTCAGATGAATAACTGATACCCTAAGGCCACATCCCAACGAGAACAGAAAAAGAAATAAGGCGAGCTAGTCGTTCTAAGTCTTTTAAACCTTTCTTATTTAACTATACATATATAGGCAAACATTTAACAATATAAAAGTATAAAATAAGTTTTGTAAAACCTTTAAAAATTTTAATAAATAAGAATTTATGACTTGATGTCAGTTTATAAAACGATTCGAAAACCGTTGACAAGACAGTTTAACTGTGAGAAAACCTTTGTTTGAAGCACAACTATAACAGATTCAAAAAGGAAACATACAGTTTGTAAGATAGTTTCTAAAAGTATTTTAACATGTAAAAACGTTTGAGAAAGCTATTTGAAGTACTCTGTTTAGTGAAACGGCTAAAAGTGTAGTAAGTCCAATTGTATGTTAGTTATAAATCACATGTGATTGATTACATAACCAAAAAGTATAACAAAGATTTATGTCTTTCACATGGGGATAACCGTGTGTTTACTTGTATTCCCCCCCCCCCCCTTAAAAGTGTATAAAAATGCATTTATAAAGAATTTGAAAGTGTAGATTATAGGGGTATGAACTCACGTGATAGATTGAAGAAAGCGAGACGAAAATCGAGCATAACTTCTACTCGAGAAAGTGGATTTCTCGGGATTCTCGGGAATCTCAGGAGCGTAAAACTTCCTTCCAAACTTGGATATGACAATCGGAACTTCGGGATGTCTCCGAGGGTTTAAACGCAGAGCTTCGGCACGAGAAAGAGAAGAATTGAGCAAAAATGGCCAGCATCCTCGCATCCCTTTTATAGGGGCTGAAAGCCTCACGTACACAGGGCGTACTAGCGAGGGTACGCTGGGCGTACGCAACGTCATCGCTTACCGCATCCTTGGACGAAACATTGAAGCGACACGGACGAACCGGAGCCTAGCATCCGAGTACGCTGGGCGTAACTTGGATTGGTCCGATGACTCCTCCTTCGGATAATACCGGATTTTGAATTAAATTTATATTTTATTTATTTAGTAAACTTCAAAAATTAATATATTCCTCATATGAACTCCTTTTTCGACGTTATTTATATCCACGCGTAGGTGAGACTACGATCTACAACTTTCGTTTAGACTTCGTCGCCTAATTTTGACTTTATTTTTAATATTATATTTTTAATAGGCCGGGACAGGAAAAGTCCGTTAAAATTCCATAACTCCTTCATCTGATGTTTGTTTTCACCAGTCTTTTTACCGTTGTAATACCATTGATGAGATCTTCAATTCTCGTTTAGGTCATGTTGGCAAAAAGCCGCTCGATCTTTATTTCGAGTTTTTAGCTGTCTATTGCTATATCTGAAACTTCGAAAAATCATAATTTCCTCATATGAAGTCAGATTTGGGCATTCTTTTTATGTATGCTTACGGTTTTGGGATATCTAAAACTTTAATTTAGATTACCTAAGGCTAAAAATTATTGTATTGAAACTTCGCGTTTTTACGTCTATTAGTGTTGCCGATTTTTGCTGCGAAACTTAAATTGGTCATAACTTCTTCGTTATAACTCGGATTTTAGTGTTCTTTATATGCACGAAAACCTTGATACGATTCCTACTACTTTATTTAACCCAAATAATATTTTAGGAAAGTTATATTTTGACCTAAATTTGACTGGTGTTACATATTATTGTCTCAAAATATCGGGTTGTCACAGTTGACCTTGTGAGTCTTAAGCTATCTTGAGGTGTAGGCAATGACCTTTTTCGTTGCATGAGTACGCAACCTAGAACCCGCTTGGATGCATCGTAGTAGACCACGAAATCTTCCGTTCCTTCTAGAAAGGACAACATCGGAGCATTGCATAAAGCTTGCTTTAGCGTTTGGAAGGCAGTTTCTTGTTTATCCCCTAGTTGATGGTCACTCCTTTCTGGGTCAGGGCAGTAAGTGTCTTTGCGATGTTGGAAAAGTTCTATATGAACCTTCATTAGTAGCCAACAAGGCCCAAAACTAACAGACCTTTGTCGGTGTCCTCGGCGCTTCCCAGTTTCCAATTTCTTTGATTTTGGAGGGATCCACATCTATTCCTTACTTGCTGACCATGTGTCCCAAGAAGTCCACCTTTCGAATCCGAAATTCACATTTTGAAAACTTTGCATACAATTTCTCCGCCCTTAGCGTCTCCAAGACTTGTCGCAGATGTTGACTATACTCTTCCTTACTTTGCAAATAGATTAGTATGTCATCGATGGACACTATCATGAATTTATCTAAGTAAGGTCGGCATACGCGGTTCATTAGATCCATGAACACCGCGGCTTCATTAGTCAATCCGAAGGGCATCACAACGAACTCGTAGTGACCATAACGAGTCCTAAACACCGTCTTAGGAATATTTTCCTCTTGGACTCTGAGATGATGGTTCCCCGACCTTAGATCAATTTTCAAGAAGTAGCTCGCTCCTTGAAGTTGGTCGAATAGATCATCAATTTGGGGTTGGGGATATCAGTTCTTGCTGGTGAGTTTAGTCAACTCCCGATAGTCAATGCACATATGGAATGATCTGTCTTTCTACTTTACGAATAGGACTGGTGCTCCCCAAGGTGAGAAGCTTGGACTGATGAATCCTTTACTTAGCAGTTCGTTCAGTTAACTGGACAATTCCTGCATTTCTGTCGGGGATAAACGATATGGTGATTTGGCTATGGGGGTGGCTCCAAAAATCAAGTCGATTCTGAACTCGACTTGTCGTATAGGTGGTACTCCCGGGTGGTCTTCTGGGAATACGTCGGGAAAATTGCAGACTTCTAGAATATGATTTATGTCCTTCACTTATCTCTTCTCATCAACAATGTGGGCTAGGAATGTGTGGCACTTCTTGTGCAGGTACTTTTGAGCCTTGATGCAAGAGACGGTTCAGAGGTTTGTGTCGGGTTTCTCACCATAGATGACAAGGGTTTCGTTATTTGGTAAATTAAGTCGGACGACCCTTTTGTAACACATGATATCGGCATGGTGTGGTTATTTTCATGGATTAGTTAAGTCCTCACCTATTGTAACTGTTGGATACACCATACAACCCAAATGGACCATGCCATGCAACCCAAATGGACCATGCCGAGTCGGGTCAAGTCTTACCAATTATAGTTATGGACATAGACACTAATCCAACAGTCTCCCACTTGGATAAGTCTAAAACTATTATTGTGTATGACTTCAAACCTAACTGACAATCGTAGCTCTCAAAAGTTGTTGTCGAACTCTGACCTTGTCGATGAACTTTGACCTTTGTTAATGACTGGTCCATTAGATAAGGGATCATATATTCCTCCATTCTAGATATGATATGGACTGAGACATGGATTATAATCATTCTCTTTGTCCATTTGTTGTTTCCCGATTTCCGATTTATGATGACTGACTGATTGAACAAATCAAATCAGTCCTGGCTTGGCCAAGCACTCACATGTGTCACCACTAAATCATCGAGGGGCCCACATATATCGCTTTTATCCCGAAGGTAAAAGGAATGGATAAACTTTGACTCATATGGCTTGTTCTACTACTTGTTGAATCATACACAAAGGCACATTTTATAACATTGAATTACCGAATGCGTTTTTGTGCAATCAATGTACAACCAACTCATAGTAACAACTCATATCCCTAGGTTTGAAGAATATAAGATATTATCGTCTCATGATCACTCGTGATAAAATCCATGAAGTGATTCAAATGAGTGCGGGTTGAATCTAGTACTCAGAACTTATGAGCACTCATGAGTGTTGTAGCACAACTTTGTCCACCAACTTGGACCTCTACAAGCCAACCCATGATAGCCTTGATTCATATCTACTTCCAATATATGACCGACTATGGATGGTTTGAATAACTTAGTCATTCCGGAAGAATAACCTAATTATTATGGAAGTCAAAACATGCAAAGTGAAACACAAGAATAAATGAATCACATATGGTATCAAACCCTATGAATATAAATAGACCTTTTTTATTTATCACCATACTGATTACTCATTATTCATTGTTTCGGTTTTATCAACTTTATACGGTTTTATCAACTTTATACATGAATTAAAAACACTAGTTGTCCCATGCTCCAAGCATGTACACTATGTTTTTCTAAACAATAGCTTTGCCATACACCAAGTATGCACTCTATGTTTGTCTATGATCCTTAATTTGTGAAATAAACCAATTGACCAAACTTTCAATGGTTCTAATTGCACACTCCCAAATCGAATTTGTTAGATTTTAAACTTAAATGCACTACCCTCTTGCAATGAATGCGTACAAAGTCACAAAGACTTGTCAACAACCATTACAGGGTATTCCAATGAAGACCTACTCCATGGACACAAAGCCTTATGTTCAAAGTATGCATTGCTTTGAACATGCTTCTTGCACTAAGTTTTTTCTAATCTTACACAGATTGCTTCCACCTATGGAGACAACTCCATACTCCCATTTTGCCTATCACTCCTGAACAAGAGTTGCCTCTTTTCAGAATATGTCAATATGGTCCTTCCAAAACTAACAGTATACTTCCAACTGTCCTTGAGCAACCAATCTTTGGTAAACCTTAGATTTTCCTCGACAATTGCTTAATCACTTTAGTTATATCCAATTCTAGACATTTTCCTCCTTAATTCCCCAAGACATTTGGAAAATTCAGAAAGAATAAATATTATAGCACATGTAATCGATCTTGTACCCAAAGTAAATGGGACACGATTCATGATGTTTCACATAAAGACATGATACTAGACCAGTCCCTTTGCTATAATCTTTCTATTTGCCAAGTTCTCATAATTCAGATTATGAAAAGGGATGTCGTAATCATAATCGAATTTTAGAACGCAAATAATAGAGTCATATATAGAATTTCCTTATGTTGAGCCATTCCAACATGAAATTCATATATATATATATATATATATATATATATATATATATATATATATATATATATATATATATATATCCTTGACTAAGTATGATTAAACCCTCAATCTAAGCTTTTAGAATTGAAGTGAAGTAGAATTTCCTCTTCCTTAATTATAGCAAAACAACTTTTTTAACCCCTGCAACCTCACGTATTGAAACTTTTGTTTTCTATAATTAACATTGCTAACTTGCAATACATATCATAATTATCATGCTCCCACTAACATGATTATTATTAGCATAACACTTATGCTCCCACTAGCTTTGACATGTATCCAAAAAATAGATGGACTTCTAGAAGTCAATACTTTATTAACATTCTTACCAAAGTTTAGATTTCTGATACTAGATTGCTTTGATAAGACTTTATCAAAATCATACACCTTATCTTAGATAGATCACAGGTGTGTCTAAACAATTTTAGAACTATGAAAAGGGATGCCATAATCATAGTCTCAATTGTTTAGACCTTTTTCTATTTCTCATAAGTCAATGTTAGTGTGTCGGTTAATCACGCACGCTCCACTAACGACTTTGAGAACTGCAAATATCACAATTGGTATCTACTTAAAATCTACTTAGTGAAAGAATTTCCTTACCATCATTTTCATGAATCTTAGAGAAACCTTATGACACTTAGATTTTATGGTGTATGTGTTCTTATCCATGTGAATTTATCAAACCATAATCACAAGACTAGGTTAGTGACAAATCCTAACTCATATGGATTGAACTTGTGCAATCTAAACTTCTTGCCACCTGGCAGCTCAAGGGTCTGCCATTGTTTCCAAGTAGATATGAAAACAATTAAGAACATGTAGAACTCAAATGTATAGCCAACTTAACTGGAATGGGCACAGAAATGTCAACACAATAGGTTATAAACCTCTAGTTGTGTGCTAGTGATGAAATACAGGTTTTATTCTTGATTACTTCTTGAAACCCTTTTAGGATCTTTTAGACTCCCAATGTCTCCTTTACCAATAAGACTTTCTTGCCAAATATTCAAGAGATAGTGTGCATTCTAATCAAGACAAACACTTAACACAATTGGCCTAAGTTGGTCTTTGTTTTATCCATAACATCACAACTTACCAAATTCAAATGTACAAGAGTAGAAAACCTTTTACTCTTACATTTCACTAGTGTTAATAAACCTTCTTTAAGATGTGTCACTCAAGTTACATTTGTGGTGGGCTTGATCAATTCACAAGAATGTGTACTCAATCCCTTAGTCATTTACTTGACTCACACATCCATGTGAACAAGTAATTAGTCTTAATTTTCCAATGTTTGAAAGTTCTCATTCATCATACTATACAACTTGCATGATTCCAAGTTTCTATCCAACTGAAACTTGGGTGATGAGAATCTTTCCTTATTTGGAAAATTTAGACACTACCACAAATGAAAGAATCAAAACCATTTTCCTATCTTATTAGCGATGGAATCATATAAACAACAATTTTTGTTCACAAATAGCATTGTAAGGAAATTTAAATAAATAAAATCAAAAATTTCCTTTTATTTTAAAAACTTTGCGGAAAAACTTATCCTTACAATCCATATGAAAACCTTGTTGTTATATATTCCTAAGCAATGTGTCATAACTCCTAAGTAACAGCTTCAAAATTCTGATGCGATCGAAGTCCATCTTCACGATTAGAAGCAGCATATACTTCCTTTAAGCTTTCTCTCTTTTGTTTGATTCTTATATCAACATGTGACTCAGTCACATTATGTAATAACAATCTCCAAATAGGAGCTTAACAGAGTTAGACAATGGACTTTACCTGAAGTAGAGTTAAACTTATTGACATTAACATCCTTAGGTAAATTTGGCAGCTTCGTAAGCAGTGCCCCTTCCTTTGGCAATTCTAACAAAGGGACCCTTTGGTAATGGTACATGGGACTATCACAGACTTAGCTTTTCTCTTTACCATTTGGTCAACCGAGTTGACTATGGTCGATCCCTTTCCATTGGGAAGAGAATGCTTTTTTTGGATTTCCAGTGTCACCATTGTCAATGTCCATAAAGTTTTGGGAAGTCAATCTTCTAATCAAATTTGCTTTACTAGCCTTCCAAATCATTGCTGACTCAACAGTACCAATCAAATAGATAAGATCATTAAAGGTCTTGTCATAGTCTGTTTCATAGGAGTCCCAAAGGAACTCACTATGTGACTTAAAAAGTGATTGAACCACCACCTTTCTTAAGACTTTGACACCCAACTCTCCCGGCTTGTCAATATGTGACTTCATATCCAAGATGTGATCACACCTAGACCTTGCCTTGCCAATAGGGCTTGAGTGACCTTGAACTTGTGGGTTAGGGAGAATAATCGGAGGAGGCGGAGGAAGTGAAGTTCCAAGAGATTTAGGAAGATCATAGATGTCTGAACTAGACATCTTTTGGGAGATATTCAAGTTTAGTTGATTTAAATTCCTTAATATAACCAATATGAAATATTAAGGCTAGGACCTAACAACCTATTTATAACTGGAAGAGGGATGCCATAATCCAAGTTATAAAATAGTTGAAGGTAGGTAAATGACGATTTACCAATTTCCACCATGAAAAACAAAATATAATTAAGTTTTAATTGGATTTGAAACTCCTAGATCTTTTGAGATACATTGAACTTCAATGGCATGTTTGAATCTCGAGTGTGCCCTCTCAAGTTTGTGACTGGGATGCCAAGGATCACAAACAAGGTGTGAATAACCATGCAAATTGACTTGGTACCCTTAAATTTATCACCTAATTGATGTGCCAGTTAACCATACACGCTCCACCGATCTATGATAAAACTTAAGTCACCCTTTGCCACACATGGTTAGTCCCATGTTAGTGTGCCGGTTAACCACAAACGCTCCACTAACGACTTAACAAAGGTGCAAAGTGTAATTTCATGGGTTAGCACCATTTCACATTTTCCTAAGTAACTAAGATTAGGAATTTATAAGTGTTTAGTTACTTAGTATTTATCATTATACTTTTAATGAAGGGAGAATTATAGTCCTTGTCCTACCCGTTCAGCTAACGACCCTCCACCAGTCAAGGAAGCGGTGGGTGAGAGTGGACACCCATTAAACTGCCATTTTATAGGCAGTAACCTTATACCCCCCCTTATAGACCGACTTCGTGAATGAGGCCTACTAATGGTAAGACGACTTTACTCTTATACATATATATAAATATTATAAAGTATAAGGGTTGAATTTTAACTTTTAAAATTCTAAGGGCTTCACTTGGAATTAAAGTATTCATAAGTGAAAACTTTACAAATTCTAAAACTTGAGAGCAAGTTTTTGAAACTATTCAAAACTTTTCATTTCATAACTTATGAGTTTAATGGTTCATTAAAATGAAGACTCTTCATTTTTTATGTAACCTCTTATTCTTTAATAACACTTTTAAAGAAGTGACTCTTAAACATCCATAACTTGAGGAGAAGTTATGGAGTCATAATACTATTTAATGAAAAAAAACTCTTCATTTTTTTTATGTAACCCATGGCACTTTTATGAGTTTTAAGATTCATAAATGTGACCTTTTATGTAACTTGAGGACAAGTTACAAAAACACATTTTATGAACTACCTCTAGATTAATTAGGATTGAAAACACCTAAAATACAATTTTTTTCATTAATCTAAACTAACTCATAAATCAAGGAAACAAAAAACTTTTGGTAATCCATAACTTATGGAGTTAAATGTTTGTTTTATGATGAAACTTTTCATGTTCCATAACTTAAGAATAAGTTATGGAATTCTTTAAAACATTAACACCAAATTTTATAACTCCATAAAAACTTTGAATCAATTTTTTTAAAACCTTTTCATATCCATAAGTTATGGAGGTTTCAAAACACTTAAGATCACAACTTTAAAAAAAACTTTTGTGCTCCAAAATTTTATGACAAAATTTGTAACTCCTTAAAACATTTAGATCAAACTTTTAAAACTAATAAAGTAATCATATCATTTTATCTTTTACTAAATTTGACATAATTCAACTCACGTAGCAAATGATTCAAATTTTACAAATAATTAGTTTTTCACAAAAACAAGAAATTATCTTAAAATTTGACAAACGTCATGTTTTTTTTTCAACTTTGAAAATCAAACATTTGCATGAATATAACAGAAAACAACCTATGGCTCTGATACCACTGTTGGGTTTTAGAGCATACTATAACATCCTATGGTCCACATACAACCCCAAATACCTTGGATCTATGTTTTCTCTATTATACATGCAAATATGAAGTTTCCAAGATATTACCCTATACTAGCATACAAATATCATATACTTGGGTAATAAAATAAATAGAATACATACCTTGTTGTTGTTGCTTGACTCCATGAAGCTTGAGAGCCTAGTACCACAAGTGTGACACCTCAAATGGTTCACACAACATCATGAACACTTGGAATAACCATGAGAAGAAGACACTCCAAACTCAAATTGACTATCCCTCATATGTGTATTACTTGTGTCAATTTCTTGAGCTAAAGGGGTCCTTATATAGTGTGCATAATAGGGTTACACCATGCAACCCATGACTTTACCCATTCCTTATGCTCCATGGGTTTTAACCTCCATGGAGTATCCATGGACCACCACATGGGTTAAACCTAACATAAGGAATCTTGGATCATAAGTCCACATATATAAGAATGAATGATTTACACAATCAACCCCATATATTTAATTAGTCTCTTTTGATCAATAAATTAAGTCCAACTTTATTCTTGATCAATACTAATTAAATAACATAATTTTATATTAATATATTAGAACTTATAATATATTAATATGTCACAAATGTCCTCTTCTCACAAACGGTCTATCCAAATGTCCCGATGCCATGCAACCCAAATGGACCATGCCGAGTCGGGTCAAGTCTTACCAATTATAGTTATGGACTTAGACACTAATCCAAAATTAACATGCATTAGGTCGATTTGGAAGTAGTGATTGTTTAGGGTTAGGGTGCATCCTATGTATATGTCTTTGGTGCTTTCAATTTATCCATTAGCCATCTCCACTCTAAATATTTCGTTGAGTGATTGAGGTTTTTTTTGCGTATGTGTTTAAACTTGTGGCTCATGAAACTCCTCTTCGCATCGCTATTGAAAATTATGCATGCATACGAGTTATGACGAGAAACATACCGGTAACCACAGCGGGGTCCTTCATCGCTTCCTTGTGCCTCATTGTCAAGACCCTTCCCACGCCTCCGACATTCTTGTTCTTTGCCTTTGGGCAGTTCTTTTTGAAATGCCCCGTCTCTCTACATCCGTAACATGCCTGACTCACCGCAACATTAGTGGCTTGGGTGGTTTGTTGAGCTGACGCCTTACAGAAACGAGCGGTATGCCCCTTCCTATTATAATTTTTGCAATGCATCTCTAGACAAGATCTATTGTGATGGAATTTGCACTTATTGCATTTAGGTAGAGTCCCAACATATTATTTAGTCGGTGCTGGGGCAGTAGGGATAGTGGCGACATGGATTGCCACAATTTGTGGTCTTTTGACAGCCTCTTGAATCGGTTGGCCCTTTTTCTTGTTCCAAAACTTTTGCTTGTTATCTCCCCTTTTTGGTTGATCGGGTGTGGGTGTCATAATGCCCTGGCGGACTCCATGGTCGACAAGCCTTTGTGCCAAACATTTGGCACTGTTGTAGGTGGTTGGGTTAGCAGATACAACCATTTCTTGAATCTGGGGGGATAGTTCCCAGATGTAGCGTTCCAGCTTCTTGTCTTCCGGGGTGACCATCCCAGGGCACATAAATGCCAAGTCATTAAACTTGGTATTATAGGAGGTCACACCAGAGCCCATCATTGTATGGTTCCAAAGCTCTTGTTCTAATTTCTGAATTTTGCCCCTCAGGCAGTATTCCTCCAGCATGATGACCTTCAAATCTTCCTAACTCATAGAGTTGGCCATGACGAGAGTCAGGGTTTTAACATGGCCATTCCAACAGGATAAGGCTGAGTCAGTGAAAGTGCAAGTTGCATACTTGACTTTATATTCATCCGTGTATGAACAGACTTCAAACACAGATTTGGTTTTCTTAAACCATCTCGTTAAGGTGATGACACCGCCATCCCCATGAAAAGTATTGGGCTTGTAGTTCATGAAATCCTTGTAGGAGCATACTCATTGGTGTCCTTGGCTTTCGCCATGATTGGAACTGTTGGCACCGTTCTCGTTTCCATTTCTGTTTCAGGTTCCATTTCCGTTTCCATTTCTGTTTGTGCCATTAGCGCTAAGTTGTGCAATGGCGGTTGGCACAACGGATGTTATAGCGGCTTGGAACGTAGCGGGGTCCACCTATGGAGTTGGTGTTGGTGGAACTGTTGGTGTTACGTCGACATGTCGGTTACTTCTACGTGGTGGCATTCTTCTGCCATAAGGATTAGAGATGGAATGATGGTAAGTCCTCGATAGTAGATATAAGTCGGGTATTATCGAAATAGAACATCTTAGTTATGTTTGTTTTGTCTCGCCTTTATTGTAACTTGTAAATATTTCATAAAAAAGTTTTACTATAATAAGTAAACAATTGCATAGAAATTAATGAATTAATAGTAACACCCAATGAAATAAAATGCAAACCATTTCATTGATAATGTTTCATAGTAGTACATAGTTTTGGAAAAATGACCTTCAGGGAGTTCTATAATACACCTAAAACCCAAAATAAATTCAGCAGCATAACGACCCTTAGAATAGTGTAATCACTTATTCACAGGGTCAGACCTACATACATAAGGGAGTAGCACCAATGCTTACTCAAAAGACCTAGTCTATAACAAAAGTTGAGTAACATAAACACTACTCATGGCGAGTGACATCCTTTTGGCCCTCGAAGTGTGGCTATGAATGCTCGCTATCCCTTGTTTCCTCCCTGGCCTCCTCAGCTCGACGCTCTGCATCGATCATCCTCTACTCCATGTCGGCATGCCTGTCCATGAGCTCCCTAACCTCGACTCGGGCAGTCATGATATCCTCTAGAAGACAATCGAGAATCCTACGTGTCTTTTGATGATCTTCATCTAGACGATGAAACCGGGCGAGAGTGACCTCAACAGTGGCACCAACATCTAGGATCTGGTTGATAGACTCCTAACATGCTCGTTAAGGCGCGAAATATGACAAATCATGATAGGGAGATCCATGTCGGCTGACCGTCATTACGGAGATCGTAGAACTCTCGTGTGATATCCCCATTTTTACGGCCAGAAAAGACCGATTTTGCTTATGTTTTTTTATTAAAAATCAGAGTAACTTATTAAGAAAAGTATTGCGGAATTTGTTCCCAAAACAAAATATGATAGAAAATTTATCAAAGCATTTCTTAAAGAAATGTATTTCCATTACATTACAAAAACTCAAGATGTCAATCATCGATACAGACCATAAGCATAAACTAAAAGAAATAGACATTTTAGGCCACAAAACACTATCTGGTCTCAAATCCGTAATCTCTCGTCAAATCATCCAACTATGCTTTCGCCACTACCTGTAATACAAGAAACTGAGTGGGTCAGGCTGTGGAGCCTAGTGAGCATATAGGGTTTTCAACCCACAATAATAAGCTCATTATTTATTTTCATCAAATCACTAACCCGATTACCCATTCCCGTTATCCTCACTTTACGTCCCTAAAGCATCTATTATAAGGGACCTATCCTAAGGAATTTCATCGGGATGGGCACTACTGCTAAGGGGATTCCTCAGCCATATGTTTCTGTAAGGCAACCATGGGGGGGAGGATGGAGTACATCTTCAAAATCACCTACGGGTTGCGAGCTTGCTAGCGTTCCACTGGATTGCCTAGAAAAGTCTGTGGTTGTCATCTATACTCCGCTAGATGACTGGATCATCTTAAACATCATAAACATCGAGGCCTCTCATCATTTTAACACACATCATCTATTTCATCTACCCATTGTTCTACCCAACATGTTTGTGGATATAAATACGTACACAGTCCAGATCTGAAAAAAAAACAATGTTTACATCTGTAACGCCCACAAATTCGGGCTAGTCATTTTAGAGATAATAGGGGTCCAAAACGAATTTTGTACAAAATATTATTTAGAATAAATAATCTTAACCAAGTTGTAGAATATTTCTCAAGGGTTCCGTACATATAAAGAACGCCGAAATCCGAGTTATAACAAAGAAGTTATGGCCCGTCGAAGTTTTTCAGCAAAATCGGCACGACACCGGGAGATGTAAATAGTGAACTTACGATAGAGGAATTTTTTTCCTTATTGATATAAACAAAAGTTGTAGTATATGTTAAACCGAGAACATTAAAAAAAAAAAAGAATGCCCAAATCTGACTTCATATGAGGAAGTTATGATTTTTCGAAGTTTCAGCTTAGTAGTGTACGACCCGAAACTCGAATTTTAGTTCGATCGGTTTTTGGCCTACGCAACCTAAATGAGAGTTAAATATCTCATTAATAGGAACTCAACGATAAAAAGACAGATGAAAACGGAGTCCGTATGTAGAAGTTATGAATTTTACGCAGACATTTAACAATATAATCTCCTCCTACTGTTAAATTTAACATCAGTCGAGAATTAGCCAATGGAGTCTAAATGAAAGTTGTAGATCTTGTTTTTAACTACGCGTGGAAAAAAACTTCGAAAACGGAGGTCGTATGCGAATGTTACGGGGTTTAGAAGTCGGCAGGGTGTTGCTGCAAAAAGGGTGACGTGGCTGAATATGGGCCAAGGCTTTCTCCCCAAGAAAAGCCATCAGGTGATGACACGTGGCACTGACTCGGCGAGTCTGTGAACCGACTCGGTGAGTCCATCAGGAATTCAACCTATAAATAGAGGATTCGGGTTCCCTCATTCTTCACACTTTTCCTCTTCCACTTTCTCTCTCTAGACTCTCTCTAGCCTCCCTTAAGCCCCCTAAAGTCTAAGTAAACCCCCTAGCACCTGAAGGAATCCCTGAGGCTCCCGGAATCCTGAGAAAAGAGATTTTTGGCTCGAGAACACTGCTCCAGCGAAGCCCAGTTTTCGAGAAAACCCGATGTAAGTGAGCTATGCCTACCCTATCTTTAGTATAGCTTATGTTTTAATATAGTAATGTTATTAGGAACTTATAATGAATATTTGGGCTATTATTATGAGTTATACAAGTATTGTTTAATGCTTATATAATAGTAATAATAGCTAGACTATTAATTAGTCTCGTCAAAAGTTAGACTAAACTCTAGTGGTAATGATACTAGGTTTCGTCAAGGGATAATTATTTTAAGAGTAACGAAGTGTTGTCCGAGTGCCGAATCACGACCTTACTAGGTGAGTGCATAGTTACTTTCATCTTACACATAGATATGAAGTATTTTATATAAATTACATGCCATGTGTGCATATTATCTGGATACTTGTTGTCTATGCTGGATGAATGATTTTATACATGTTTTAATGATTCAAACTATATATTTATTTTATATCTACAAATATGTTGGGATAAAACATGGGTAGATGAAATAGTTGATGTGTGATGAAATAAAATGATGAGAGATAGGTGATGATTATTAGGTGAGGATAGATAGGTGATGATGAATCGGTGATGTAAGATGAAAGATACTATAACCTTGTCCGACAATTTGGAGATGTAGTCATCTACAAGAGTATAGATGGCGACCACAAACTATTATAGACAACCCCGTGGAAACACCAACAGGCTCATAACCTGCAGGTGATGAATTATGAGTTCAGGTGATGTTGTAACTACGTATTCATGTGATGATACTCTAACCCCTTATTATGAATTACGGGTTCAAGTGATGTTGTAACTACATATTCATGCGATGATACTCTAACCCCTTACTATGAATTACGAGTTCAAGCGATGTTGTGACTACGTATTCATGCGGTGATACCCTAACTGTGACAACCTGAAATTTCTAGCTTTCATTCTTCATTATTGTTAAAGTTAGCTTCGATTTGCTATTTTATAATGAAATTTTGGGTCTAAAAGAGTGCATAAAGCTTAGTATAAGTGAGGTACGTGTCAGAGGATGGGTTAGATTGGGTGTAGCATTGGAAAAACGGGCCAAACACACCAAATCAGGTGTGTGCGGCCTGCGCACAAGCCAACCACACACACCTCCAGCCGCACTCACTCCCTTATATATACTATCCTTAGTCATTTTAATCATTTCTTACACTTCTACAAAGCAAGGACCCGAAAATCCTCTCAAGTATCATCCAGAAAGGTAACATCTTTCACCAAGAACACCAAGAACACCATGTTTTCTGGAAGCACACGCTTCTGGCAGCACACCTGGCCGCACACACACATATAATGTGTATTTTGGCCATACACTCTCTTGTATAGCCTTATAACCCTTCATACACTCATATATGGTTGTAACACTTCAATATAAGTGTTTACTAGTCCCTAAGGTGGTCCCAATTCATTAATTAGTTGTTCATAACACTAATTATATTCATATATGTGGCAATATATGCTAAATAGGATTCGCGTGTGTACTCAAGTCACCACTTGGTACTTAGCAACTGATCCAACATTGTCATCAGAACCCCTCGCTACAGGTGAGTTCATACCCCTAAATTAACCTTTGAAATGTTTTTAAATGCTTTTATGGGGGGGGGGGGGGGAATACAAGTTGAACAATTATAGTTATTATATCAATCACATGTGATTAATGACTACCAAGCAAATGGTTTTCTTACTTTCCAAGCTATTTATCAAACTGTTTTACCTCAAACTGTCTTACAAACTCCTTTAATTGTCAAATACTTTTACTTAAACTCTTTTAAACTTATATTCTGTGTATATGTATAAATATAGTTATATAAGTAGGATTGAAAAGACTTAGGACTGCTAGTCTACCCTGCTTCATGTTCTTGTTTGATGTGGTCTTAGGGTATCAAGGTTAGTTGTCTGAAGGTCATTTGAATCCTAGTTATATATTATGTATATGTATATAGATATAAAAAGGTTATTTCTTTCATTCAATTCCATGCCCTTGGGTAGCAAGGGTATACAAACATGTTCATACTTTACTAGTAAGCTACCATAGGGGTAGTTTAGGAAGATACTATTACTAGAACAATGAAACATACAATGAGTCAGTTCATACATGAGTCAATACATACTATGATGAGAATCAAACATGAGACAGAGTGATGAGAAACAAACATTAGACACTATGATAAGAAACAAACATACAGGCTAGATAGAGAAAGAACACACAATACATCTAGCACACAACTCACATTGCATATACATTAACCACATTTATGTGAGCCATTAAGCAGGGCATGGCACTACCTGCCATGACTGTTTTTGTATCAGAATCTCCTTCATTGGGGAGTGTATTGAGTTTGCGTATAGATCTATATTGGATTGACTATCCTACACCTTGTTGCTCGCTACAGTGGGACTTGCAAGTCTACGGGTGCCAAACGTCATTTTTACGGCATATTACATTGTTGTTTTTCAGCTAAGTCGGTAGCAAGATACAGGCCGATCACATGTTACCTTAAAATTTAGATTACGTATAAGGTAGTTAGTACAATAGTAGTTACTAATTACTACATTACAATACTATAACATTTTCCCTTTAGTTTTTACTTTGTGATATTCACACAATAAGTAATAATGTAACAACTATAGCTTGGTTAATAGTAGTCGGATTTGGGGAAAATACACACTTTTACAAGAGACACACACACAAATACTAGATGCCTTGGTAGAAGGATACTGTTAGTAGAAAACATAGGGTTTTCTAGTAGAGTTCAATCAAATACAACATTTTTACAAACATACACAGTACATCTTACAAAACATCTTACAAATGCTTTCATTCAAATACAGACACTAATATACTTATGATCTCACCAGCTTTAAAGTTGATACTCGCTTTCAAAATAACTTGTATTCTCAGGTCGCCAGTAGAAAGGTACAGGTGCCAGGTTTTGAGAAGAAGGAGCTCGTTCAAGACTCCTCTTTTATTTTGATGTATATAAGTTTTGGTGTCTATATAGCTTGACAGAACACACTTGTATGAAATTATATTATTAATGCAATGGATGATGTTGTTGCTTGTTTACTACTTTGCATTGTTGTGATACTGTACATGACGTCCTCCACCCCAGAACGTTTCCGCCGTTCATCGGGTTTGGGGGTGTGACAGATTGGTATTAGAGCATT
The DNA here is from genome assembly GCF_002870075.4 of Lactuca sativa. Lineage (NCBI taxonomy): Eukaryota > Viridiplantae > Streptophyta > Magnoliopsida > Asterales > Asteraceae > Lactuca > Lactuca sativa. The sequence continues at coordinate 63,541,060 of NC_056629.2, read as the reverse complement.
GTTTATAGTGAATCGAGTGTATCAGCCCATAAAAGATATACGAACTATAAACACAAGCGGGATTTAAATTTCTCTGATAAAGAGTTTATACTTTTAAATAATAAAATATTTAACCAAGTATACATACCTGCATTCATACTAAAATCAATGTCAGTAGGACAAAACAAAAGTATTACAATTGTTGGACAACACAAGTGGACTTAGAGACATATAGTCAAAACTGGGAAGATATAGCCTGATCAACTATATTATCCGGGGGTTGACTAGCATGTGCTTAAGTGTAGTTGTGAGGTTGCAACAAGTCTAAAAACTTACCAACACTACTACAACAAGAACAGTAGAACATAACATTAAACTTAAAATACTATAGGAGTATTTCGTGTTACAATAATCACTTATCTGAGAATTAAAGGTCTTTATTAGTATCTCAATATTTGCTTAGTGGATACATTACGAGTATATTTGCCTAGGATGTCATAGCCTGAGAACCTGTAAATATTTGCTTTACTTCCTGTTCTTGTTTGATTGTGGGCTTAAAGTTAGGATTCACTTATTCGAAGGGCTATCCTGTCATGAGTACATATAGCTGGTATGCACTAAAAAAGTAGTGGAGTAACTGATAAAGATCATCTAATAATTATATAGTTAGTTGGTCTATTACTTATTTCCTTATCCCTATTCTTGCATAGATTATATGGCTGGATTCCATATCCCCGGAGATCCGTACTTCCCCAACCACGGCAATGCAGGATGGCTAGAAAATGAACCAGAAGATGATCACCCAATTCCTTTGGATGATCATGAAGCCGAAGGCTTTTCTGATGACTCTGACTCAGATCCTGAAGTCAACAACCTACCTCAAGTAGGTCAGGCTCCGAATAACAACCCTCGGCCCGTATTTCAAGGACCCACACCTCTGTGGGCAACAAACTTGAATACCTGGAGCCATGAACAAGGTCAACCCATTCCCTACAATGGAGACAGAAGTTTCTACAACCTCACTGATGGAGGTTCTGCTGACAGAGTCCTACCCATTATGGTTAGTAGGATGTCTCGGAACACGATATTAGGTCAATAGTCTGTCAACCGAATCCTGGAGATTGATGCCAACACGGGTCTCAACACTGTCCATATTCGCCAACTAGAGTCTGCTCAGGAAAGGTCTCAGGTCAGCAATACAATGCTTCAGAGGGAGCTTGCTGAAACCCAAGCTGAAGTCAGGGAACTTTGAGCTCAGCAAGCAAGATCGGATAGGCGTATAAGGGACATCGAGCGCCTTCTGTCGCATTCAAGGACTCACTCTAGCAGTTCTCGTCGCCGATAGAATCTTATTAACTTTTCTTTTGGATATAACCTAGTTATGTAAAAACTTTAGGCTAATTTCCTATCCTTGTAAATCTTAGACTTGTTAGGTCTTGATTAGGTCATAGTTCTGTCAAAATTTTCCATCTTGGTTGATATAAGACCTACTTCTAGGTCATTTTTCCCAAACTCATTACATCTGTAATTCCAGTATCTTTGACAGATGTCTAATCTAATGGAAATTATTATCCAAATTAATCTCGTCTTCATTTAGTCATATTCATTCAATTATGCTGTTGGGCTATGTAGGGTTAGTCCATGAGTCATTCTCATCAATTTTCCTATCAAATTCTTATCAATATTTGTACCTTTCTAAAACTTTCAGTTAAAAGATGCCTCCACGCAAATCACCAAGAAACAATCCTCCACCACCACCTATTTCTCAATTTGATACAACAGCCCTCAATGTTGTTGTAGCTGCAGCTGTGGCAATAGCCATGGCTGAGTATCATTCCTCAAGTTCCACTTGAGGATGGACTCCTATTCCAACTATATAGGTTGAAACCCCTGTGCACTCAAAATAGTGCTCCTACAAAGATTTCACGAACTGCAAGCCATTGTCCTTTAAAGGGACTGGCAGAGTCATTGCACTCTCGCAATGGTCTGCTCCTATCCAGAAGGGAGCAAGGTGAAGTTTGCACCTTTGAAACAAAAGCCCTAACATGGTGGAATGGCCATGTTAAGTCACTATCTCTTCCATCGGCAAATGATATAGGCTGGGATACTTTAAAAGACCTCATGAGTGAGGAATATTGCCCGAGGGGCGAAATTCAAAAGCTGGAGGAAGAACTTTGGCGCCTAAGCATGAAGGGCTCCGACATCGTCGCCTATACCGCCATGTTCTGTGAACTGGTGGCCCTCTGTCCCAATATGATTCATACAGAGAGAAAGAAGATCAAAAGGTTTATATGGGGACTGGTGCCACCATACCAGGGCAATGTTTTGTCATCATGCCCATCTACATTCGATAGTGCCAAGCGATTGGCACAACAACTAATTGACCACGGGGTCTGTAACCCGACATCAAGAACCACCCTAGCCATCTCAGAACTCGCCAGAACCGCAGAGTCCAAGCGGAAATTCTGGGATGACAAGAAAAAGAATAAGGCTGCCAAGAAACAACAGGTCGTGGCAGTTCATGCTGCTACAACACCTGCCACTGCTGCTTTTCCATTAAAGCAGTATTCTAGAAGCTTGCCGCTCTGCAACAAATGTAACTACCACCATGTGGGAGCCTGTCGGGAAATGCAGTGTGTAAACTGCAACAGGAAGGGGCACACTACCCATTTCTGCAAACATCTGGCGAGGCCAATCACCCAAGTCCCCGGCGCTGGAGTGGGCCAAGCTTGCTACAACTGTGGCGATGTGGGCCACTACAAAAGGAACTGCCCTAGGCAGGAAATGCCGGTGGAGTAGGAAGAGTTCTGGCTATAGGCCATGAGGAGGCGATTGCCGACCCCACAGTGGTCACTGGTACGTTCCTCCTCGATAAGTCTTATGCATGCATTCTATTTGATAGTGGAGCGGAGAGAAGCTTCGTGAATCAAAAATTTGCTCTTTTACTTAAGCAAAAATCACGAGCACTCAAAGAACCGTTCACAGTAGAAATGGCTAATGGGAAGACAGAGAGTACTAGCTGCATATACATAGGGTGTATGTAACGCCCGTAGATCCGGGCTAGTCAATTTAGAGACGATAGGCGTCAAAAATGACTTTTTGATGGAAGATTATCTAGAAGGATTAATCTTAACCAAGTTGTAGTATATGTCACAAGGTTTCCGTGCATATAAAGAACGCCCAAATCTGACTTCGTATGAGGAAGTTATGATTTTTCTAAGATTCGGCTTAGCAGTGCACGACCCGAAACTCGAATTTTAGTTCGAGCGGTTTTTGGCTTACGCGGCCTAAATGAGAGTTGAAGGTCTCATTAATAGGAACTCAACGGTAAAAATATGGACGAAAACGGAGTTCGTATGAAGGAGTTACGAATTCTTCGCGGTCATTTAACAGTCTAAACACCTCCTACTGTTAAATTTGAGATCGGTCAAGATTTAGCCAACGGAGTCTAAACGAAAGTTGTAGATCTTGATTTTACCTACGCGTGGATATAAAGAACGTCAAAAACGGAGCTCGTATGCGAAAGTTATGATTTTTCTAAGTTCGAAGGCTAACACGCGATAGGGGTGACGTGGCACCACCCAGAGTTTGACACGTGGCACCACCAGAAAGCCGCCACATGGACCAACTCGGCGAGTAGGTGTCCCCTACTCGGCGAGTATGGGCCAACTCGGCGAGTAGGTGTTCCCTACTCGGCGAGTACATCAGATATTTTCACTATAAATAGGATGCGAGGGTTCAGGGTTTATTTGCTCATTTCTTCTCGTCTTTGCGCCGAAGCTCTGCATTTTTTACACCCCGAAGCCCCGGTATCATACTCTAGCCCCGAGGCAAGTCCCGAGATCCCGAAGATCCCGAAAAGTGCGGTTCCCGAGTCGAAGCTCTGCCCGCGAGAAGTTCGATTTTCGAGAAGATCTTCCAGATCTGCTGTGGATTACTACTTCTATAAGCCGTAGTGCTGTCCGATCATCTTCTGATCAAGTGAGTGTATACTACCTTTCATAAACACAATAATAATACGAGTTTGGTTTGAGTGTATTAAGAGTATTGTTGTTTATAAGTGTGAGGGTGTAGTTATTTTTCTTCTAACGCATAATTATTAAGTATTTTCGTTGAAATACGTGCTACGTGGATAATATAAAGTTGTTTATATGGATGGATGTATAGTCCCTTTCATAAACACGGGTATAATACAAGTATTGTTTGAATGTATTAAGTGTACGTTTGGCAGGGCGTATGGTTACTTTCTTCTAACACATAAATATGAAGTATTTGGTATAAAATACGTGCTATGTGTTTATATATTGTTGTTTATTTGAGATGAGTATGGCATGAATGTTTTATATAGTTTTAAAATGAGATAAACTGTATGTGTATTCTAGATCTACAAATATGATGGGTAGAACATGGGTAGATGAGATAGTTGGTATGTGATGAAATGATGAGGTATGAAAGATGATTAAGAATGATATTGGTAGATGCACCAATTAAAGAATGTCATAAGACTAGCAGATGTGCTGTAGAATAATATCGGTAGATGCACCAAGTAGTGAATGTCGTAATCCTAGCAGATGCGCTTATAGGATAATGTCGGCAGATGCGCCAAATAGAGATTGTCATAATAAAAGCAGATGCGCTTATAGAGTGATCCTAGCAGATGCGCTCATAGGATATTGTTGGCAGATGCGCCAAATAAAGATTGTCATAATAATAGCGGATGCGCTTATAGGGTAATCTTGGCAGATGCGCTTATAAGATAATGTCGGCGGATGCGCCTAAAAGAGAATGTCATAAACCTGGCAATCGCGCCTCATAGTGTATGACATAATCCTGGCAGAGGCGCTTAAAGGATAATGTTGGCAGATGCGCCTTATGTAGCAATGGAAGTTTGTGTAAATCCCTTAGGTCAATCCTTAGGAATGAAGGAATGACGAGTAGTTGAATTCCTAGGGTAAAATCCTAAGAAACATAATAGGGATGAATAATTGAGTTGATTGTTCGATGGTTGAATATAATAATTGTATTATTGTGGGTTGAAAACCCTATATGCTCACCAGGCTCCCAAGCCTGACCCACTCAGTTTTCTTTGCATTACAGGTAATGGCACAAGAGTATAAGTTGGTGGACTTGACGAGAGATTTTGGATTATAGGCCAGTAGTTATGAATAACTGTTGTAAGGTCTATTTATTATTGTTTATGCTTTTGGTCTGTATCGGAACATGACATCCCGAGGTTTTATTATTTAATAAAAATACATTCTCTTTGAGAGACGTTTTGATAAATGGTTATCATATTTTATTTTGGGAACAAATTCCGCAACCGTTTTCTTTAAACGATCACTCTGATTTATAAAACAAAGCATAAACAAATCGGTCTTTTCTGGCCGTGAAAATGGGGATGTCACAGTTGGTATCAGAGCATTAGTTTAAGCGAACTAGGAATTTGTTGGATTTCTAGACTTAAACTTAGAATGCTAAGTGAAGTTTTGAGATGTGTGTCTGTTGAGTTTTAGACACGAGCACTAGTTTATTTTAGGAAAGTTGCCTAAAATGCTTTATGTGCTAAATGTTATATGTTGCCATATATGATATTATTTGATTGGATCTATGGTCTGTTGCCGACCGGATCTAGAAACCTTATGTGTGTAGGATTCTAAGCGTACGTCTACGATATTAGAGCTAGCATGTAAACGTTTCGGAGTAATAAGGATGATTTGAATATCCATCATGATTGAGGATCTAATTTCACCTATTTCGGTGTGTAGATCAAAATGGTAAGAACAAGAAGTGGAGTTGGAAATGCTGATGAAAACAGGAATCAACCACCAGTGATTGAGCAAGTACCTGTCGTAGCAGCAGCACCTGAGCCAATAACCATGGCTGGTGTGCAAATGATGATTCAGACGATGTTGGATCGTCAGATGGATGAAACTAGACAGTTGCTTCAGCAGAATCGTGAAGAACTGTCAATTCGAGTGGAAGAGCCTGAATTAAATGAAGGGCACTCGGAAGGTGGAAACTTCAGTGGGTCTGTTGGTCAAGCCAACCCACCGATAGTTAGGCAAAACAACCAGAATGGAAGGAACGATGGAATGGGATGCAAGTATAAGGATTTTCTGACTTGCAAACCATCGACCTTCACTGGAAAGGAAGATCCGATCGGAGTTATGGATTGGATATCGGAAATGGAGCTAGCCTTCATGACTTGTGGCTGCAGAGGCAAGTTGCAGACTACCTATGCAGTACGTCAGTTCAGGGGTGGGGCTGTTCGTTGGTGGAACACTTTGGGGAAGATCCTAAGTCCTAATGAGCCACTGCAACTGACCTGGGCAGAGTTCTTGGTGCAATTCAAGCGCAAGTTCTGCTCTGCTCAAAATCTATTGGAGTTGGAGAATAAGTTTCTGATATTGAAGAAAGGCAGCATGTCAGTGGATGAATACACTAATGCTTTCACAGACAAGATGGAGTTTGCTTTACGCATCGTTCCAGACGAACTGACAAAAGTCGATCGGTATGCCAAGGGACTCCCTTGGGAGTATGCGGTGCCAGTGCGTCAGGCACCTACTCTAGAGGCAGCTATTTGGGCTGCCAAGTCTGTTGAGAATATGATCAAGGGGAGGACTGACAGTAAGGTTGAAGCTGGTGAGAAGAGAAAGTTAGAAGGAACTTCAGGTTCTAATGAGAAAAGAAAATCCTCGAAGTCTGGAGGAGGAGGAAGGGATGAGGCACGGTGGTGCGATAAGTGCAAGAAGAAGCACTCAGGAAAATGTGGCGTGGAAGTGACATGTTTTAAGTGTGGAAAGCATGGGCATTACGCCGATGAATGTATTTTCAACAAAAAGGTGTGTTACGAATGTAACGAAGAGGGGCACTTCAAGCAAGACTGCCCAAGGAAAAATCAAACAGCAAGGCTAGAGGCGCCGCCAAAGCTAAAGGCAAGAGCATTTCAAATGATCCTTGATGAAGCAGATGACAATGCAAGGAATCAGGAATAAGGATCTTATATCTAAAGATCAAGTTATAAAGTAGCGTTATGAAAAGTAACATGTGGTGTAGCCTATTAGAGGCATAGTATAGGGTGAACTTGAACTTTTGTGTAACCGTTTCAAGGAATTAATATAAACCCTAGTTTTGTTAACTGATGTGTTGAATGATTGTCTGATTTTCTTGTATGGTGACTTGGTTGACTACGAGACAATACTTGGGACGAGTATGAGTAGGTGTGAAAGGTAGTAGATGCATATACTACCGGAAGCACAGGACTCACACTTGGATCAGGGAAAGTCGCAAGGTTACCAAGAAGCTAGTGATTGATTCCATTTTATTCTGGTATGTCATTACCATTGTTTCGGTGATGACTAGTAATATGGTTCTTGTTCCGACCCTAGTGGTCATGTTTAAAATTGAGTTCGACTACGAGGAGTATGTTACGTGGTTCGTGGAACCAAGTTTGATGTAACATCTGAATTAAGTCAGAAGGTTGAAGTTAATGCGATTGATAGTGTCGCGCTCGTTGTTAAAAGGAGTTTGTAGGTAGAAATGCTACATGATGAAATGTGATTAAATCACATTAGAATATGAAGGAAGGTATATTCCATTCTGGAATTTAACTTTATTAAAAAGCGAGTCTAAGCGTCGCATCGTGCGATGAGAGCTCAATAGAGCACGACCCATCGGTTTGTTACAATAGATAAAGGAAAGTATTTATCCTGAGAAGAGGAATAAGTCCACAATGAGGACTTATTTGGTAACTTGAAGGTTACGATTGAAAGTACAACATAGTACGATAAGCAGATGCAAGATTGGGCATCTTTTGCGATCAAGAAATCCGTAGAGTTAAATACTCTTTCGAGGAAACATAGAAGTTACGGTGATTACCTAGGATGACTAAATAACGTGTGGAATCATTATGCAAGTTCTATTTTCGTTAATGATTCCGGGACGTAATCATCCTAAGGGGGAGATAATTGTAACGCCCGTAGATCCGGGCTAGTCAATTTAGAGACGATAGGCGTCAAAAATGACTTTTTGATGGAAGATTATCTAGAAGGATTAATCTTAACCAAGTTGTAGTATATGTCACAAGGTTTCCGTGCATATAAAGAACGCCCAAATCTGACTTCGTATGAGGAAGTTATGATTTTTCTAAGATTCGGCTTAGCAGTGCACGACCCGAAACTCGAATTTTAGTTCGAGCGGTTTTTGGCTTACGCGGCCTAAATGAGAGTTGAAGGTCTCATTAATAGGAACTCAACGGTAAAAATATGGACGAAAACGGAGTTCGTATGAAGGAGTTACGAATTCTTCGCGGTCATTTAACAGTCTAAACACCTCCTACTGTTAAATTTGAGATCGGTCAAGATTTAGCCAACGGAGTCTAAACGAAAGTTGTAGATCTTGATTTTACCTACGCGTGGATATAAAGAACGTCAAAAACGGAGCTCGTATGCGAAAGTTATGATTTTTCTAAGTTCGAAGGCTAACACGCGATAGGGGTGACGTGGCACCACCCAGAGTTTGACACGTGGCACCACCAGAAAGCCGCCACATGGACCAACTCGGCGAGTAGGTGTCCCCTACTCGGCGAGTATGGGCCAACTCGGCGAGTAGGTGTTCCCTACTCGGCGAGTACATCAGATATTTTCACTATAAATAGGATGCGAGGGTTCAGGGTTTATTTGCTCATTTCTTCTCGTCTTTGCGCCGAAGCTCTGCATTTTTTACACCCCGAAGCCCCGGTATCATACTCTAGCCCCGAGGCAAGTCCCGAGATCCCGAAGATCCCGAAAAGTGCGGTTCCCGAGTCGAAGCTCTGCCCGCGAGAAGTTCGATTTTCGAGAAGATCTTCCAGATCTGCTGTGGATTACTACTTCTATAAGCCGTAGTGCTGTCCGATCATCTTCTGATCAAGTGAGTGTATACTACCTTTCATAAACACAATAATAATACGAGTTTGGTTTGAGTGTATTAAGAGTATTGTTGTTTATAAGTGTGAGGGTGTAGTTATTTTTCTTCTAACGCATAATTATTAAGTATTTTCGTTGAAATACGTGCTACGTGGATAATATAAAGTTGTTTATATGGATGGATGTATAGTCCCTTTCATAAACACGGGTATAATACAAGTATTGTTTGAATGTATTAAGTGTACGTTTGGCAGGGCGTATGGTTACTTTCTTCTAACACATAAATATGAAGTATTTGGTATAAAATACGTGCTATGTGTTTATATATTGTTGTTTATTTGAGATGAGTATGGCATGAATGTTTTATATAGTTTTAAAATGAGATAAACTGTATGTGTATTCTAGATCTACAAATATGATGGGTAGAACATGGGTAGATGAGATAGTTGGTATGTGATGAAATGATGAGGTATGAAAGATGATTAAGAATGATATTGGTAGATGCACCAATTAAAGAATGTCATAAGACTAGCAGATGTGCTGTAGAATAATATCGGTAGATGCACCAAGTAGTGAATGTCGTAATCCTAGCAGATGCGCTTATAGGATAATGTCGGCAGATGCGCCAAATAGAGATTGTCATAATAAAAGCAGATGCGCTTATAGAGTGATCCTAGCAGATGCGCTCATAGGATATTGTTGGCAGATGCGCCAAATAAAGATTGTCATAATAATAGCGGATGCGCTTATAGGGTAATCTTGGCAGATGCGCTTATAAGATAATGTCGGCGGATGCGCCTAAAAGAGAATGTCATAAACCTGGCAATCGCGCCTCATAGTGTATGACATAATCCTGGCAGAGGCGCTTAAAGGATAATGTTGGCAGATGCGCCTTATGTAGCAATGGAAGTTTGTGTAAATCCCTTAGGTCAATCCTTAGGAATGAAGGAATGACGAGTAGTTGAATTCCTAGGGTAAAATCCTAAGAAACATAATAGGGATGAATAATTGAGTTGATTGTTCGATGGTTGAATATAATAATTGTATTATTGTGGGTTGAAAACCCTATATGCTCACCAGGCTCCCAAGCCTGACCCACTCAGTTTTCTTTGCATTACAGGTAATGGCACAAGAGTATAAGTTGGTGGACTTGACGAGAGATTTTGGATTATAGGCCAGTAGTTATGAATAACTGTTGTAAGGTCTATTTATTATTGTTTATGCTTTTGGTCTGTATCGGAACATGACATCCCGAGGTTTTATTATTTAATAAAAATACATTCTCTTTGAGAGACGTTTTGATAAATGGTTATCATATTTTATTTTGGGAACAAATTCCGCAACCGTTTTCTTTAAACGATCACTCTGATTTATAAAACAAAGCATAAACAAATCGGTCTTTTCTGGCCGTGAAAATGGGGATGTCACAGTTGGTATCAGAGCATTAGTTTAAGCGAACTAGGAATTTGTTGGATTTCTAGACTTAAACTTAGAATGCTAAGTGAAGTTTTGAGATGTGTGTCTGTTGAGTTTTAGACACGAGCACTAGTTTATTTTAGGAAAGTTGCCTAAAATGCTTTATGTGCTAAATGTTATATGTTGCCATATATGATATTATTTGATTGGATCTATGGTCTGTTGCCGACCGGATCTAGAAACCTTATGTGTGTAGGATTCTAAGCGTACGTCTACGATATTAGAGCTAGCATGTAAACGTTTCGGAGTAATAAGGATGATTTGAATATCCATCATGATTGAGGATCTAATTTCACCTATTTCGGTGTGTAGATCAAAATGGTAAGAACAAGAAGTGGAGTTGGAAATGCTGATGAAAACAGGAATCAACCACCAGTGATTGAGCAAGTACCTGTCGTAGCAGCAGCACCTGAGCCAATAACCATGGCTGGTGTGCAAATGATGATTCAGACGATGTTGGATCGTCAGATGGATGAAACTAGACAGTTGCTTCAGCAGAATCGTGAAGAACTGTCAATTCGAGTGGAAGAGCCTGAATTAAATGAAGGGCACTCGGAAGGTGGAAACTTCAGTGGGTCTGTTGGTCAAGCCAACCCACCGATAGTTAGGCAAAACAACCAGAATGGAAGGAACGATGGAATGGGATGCAAGTATAAGGATTTTCTGACTTGCAAACCATCGACCTTCACTGGAAAGGAAGATCCGATCGGAGTTATGGATTGGATATCGGAAATGGAGCTAGCCTTCATGACTTGTGGCTGCAGAGGCAAGTTGCAGACTACCTATGCAGTACGTCAGTTCAGGGGTGGGGCTGTTCGTTGGTGGAACACTTTGGGGAAGATCCTAAGTCCTAATGAGCCACTGCAACTGACCTGGGCAGAGTTCTTGGTGCAATTCAAGCGCAAGTTCTGCTCTGCTCAAAATCTATTGGAGTTGGAGAATAAGTTTCTGATATTGAAGAAAGGCAGCATGTCAGTGGATGAATACACTAATGCTTTCACAGACAAGATGGAGTTTGCTTTACGCATCGTTCCAGACGAACTGACAAAAGTCGATCGGTATGCCAAGGGACTCCCTTGGGAGTATGCGGTGCCAGTGCGTCAGGCACCTACTCTAGAGGCAGCTATTTGGGCTGCCAAGTCTGTTGAGAATATGATCAAGGGGAGGACTGACAGTAAGGTTGAAGCTGGTGAGAAGAGAAAGTTAGAAGGAACTTCAGGTTCTAATGAGAAAAGAAAATCCTCGAAGTCTGGAGGAGGAGGAAGGGATGAGGCACGGTGGTGCGATAAGTGCAAGAAGAAGCACTCAGGAAAATGTGGCGTGGAAGTGACATGTTTTAAGTGTGGAAAGCATGGGCATTACGCCGATGAATGTATTTTCAACAAAAAGGTGTGTTACGAATGTAACGAAGAGGGGCACTTCAAGCAAGACTGCCCAAGGAAAAATCAAACAGCAAGGCTAGAGGCGCCGCCAAAGCTAAAGGCAAGAGCATTTCAAATGATCCTTGATGAAGCAGATGACAATGCAAGGAATCAGGAATAAGGATCTTATATCTAAAGATCAAGTTATAAAGTAGCGTTATGAAAAGTAACATGTGGTGTAGCCTATTAGAGGCATAGTATAGGGTGAACTTGAACTTTTGTGTAACCGTTTCAAGGAATTAATATAAACCCTAGTTTTGTTAACTGATGTGTTGAATGATTGTCTGATTTTCTTGTATGGTGACTTGGTTGACTACGAGACAATACTTGGGACGAGTATGAGTAGGTGTGAAAGGTAGTAGATGCATATACTACCGGAAGCACAGGACTCACACTTGGATCAGGGAAAGTCGCAAGGTTACCAAGAAGCTAGTGATTGATTCCATTTTATTCTGGTATGTCATTACCATTGTTTCGGTGATGACTAGTAATATGGTTCTTGTTCCGACCCTAGTGGTCATGTTTAAAATTGAGTTCGACTACGAGGAGTATGTTACGTGGTTCGTGGAACCAAGTTTGATGTAACATCTGAATTAAGTCAGAAGGTTGAAGTTAATGCGATTGATAGTGTCGCGCTCGTTGTTAAAAGGAGTTTGTAGGTAGAAATGCTACATGATGAAATGTGATTAAATCACATTAGAATATGAAGGAAGGTATATTCCATTCTGGAATTTAACTTTATTAAAAAGCGAGTCTAAGCGTCGCATCGTGCGATGAGAGCTCAATAGAGCACGACCCATCGGTTTGTTACAATAGATAAAGGAAAGTATTTATCCTGAGAAGAGGAATAAGTCCACAATGAGGACTTATTTGGTAACTTGAAGGTTACGATTGAAAGTACAACATAGTACGATAAGCAGATGCAAGATTGGGCATCTTTTGCGATCAAGAAATCCGTAGAGTTAAATACTCTTTCGAGGAAACATAGAAGTTACGGTGATTACCTAGGATGACTAAATAACGTGTGGAATCATTATGCAAGTTCTATTTTCGTTAATGATTCCGGGACGTAATCATCCTAAGGGGGAGATAATTGTAACGCCCGTAGATCCGGGCTAGTCAATTTAGAGACGATAGGCGTCAAAAATGACTTTTTGATGGAAGATTATCTAGAAGGATTAATCTTAACCAAGTTGTAGTATATGTCACAAGGTTTCCGTGCATATAAAGAACGCCCAAATCTGACTTCGTATGAGGAAGTTATGATTTTTCTAAGATTCGGCTTAGCAGTGCACGACCCGAAACTCGAATTTTAGTTCGAGCGGTTTTTGGCTTACGCGGCCTAAATGAGAGTTGAAGGTCTCATTAATAGGAACTCAACGGTAAAAATATGGACGAAAACGGAGTTCGTATGAAGGAGTTACGAATTCTTCGCGGTCATTTAACAGTCTAAACACCTCCTACTGTTAAATTTGAGATCGGTCAAGATTTAGCCAACGGAGTCTAAACGAAAGTTGTAGATCTTGATTTTACCTACGCGTGGATATAAAGAACGTCAAAAACGGAGCTCGTATGCGAAAGTTATGATTTTTCTAAGTTCGAAGGCTAACACGCGATAGGGGTGACGTGGCACCACCCAGAGTTTGACACGTGGCACCACCAGAAAGCCGCCACATGGACCAACTCGGCGAGTAGGTGTCCCCTACTCGGCGAGTATGGGCCAACTCGGCGAGTAGGTGTTCCCTACTCGGCGAGTACATCAGATATTTTCACTATAAATAGGATGCGAGGGTTCAGGGTTTATTTGCTCATTTCTTCTCGTCTTTGCGCCGAAGCTCTGCATTTTTTACACCCCGAAGCCCCGGTATCATACTCTAGCCCCGAGGCAAGTCCCGAGATCCCGAAGATCCCGAAAAGTGCGGTTCCCGAGTCGAAGCTCTGCCCGCGAGAAGTTCGATTTTCGAGAAGATCTTCCAGATCTGCTGTGGATTACTACTTCTATAAGCCGTAGTGCTGTCCGATCATCTTCTGATCAAGTGAGTGTATACTACCTTTCATAAACACAATAATAATACGAGTTTGGTTTGAGTGTATTAAGAGTATTGTTGTTTATAAGTGTGAGGGTGTAGTTATTTTTCTTCTAACGCATAATTATTAAGTATTTTCGTTGAAATACGTGCTACGTGGATAATATAAAGTTGTTTATATGGATGGATGTATAGTCCCTTTCATAAACACGGGTATAATACAAGTATTGTTTGAATGTATTAAGTGTACGTTTGGCAGGGCGTATGGTTACTTTCTTCTAACACATAAATATGAAGTATTTGGTATAAAATACGTGCTATGTGTTTATATATTGTTGTTTATTTGAGATGAGTATGGCATGAATGTTTTATATAGTTTTAAAATGAGATAAACTGTATGTGTATTCTAGATCTACAAATATGATGGGTAGAACATGGGTAGATGAGATAGTTGGTATGTGATGAAATGATGAGGTATGAAAGATGATTAAGAATGATATTGGTAGATGCACCAATTAAAGAATGTCATAAGACTAGCAGATGTGCTGTAGAATAATATCGGTAGATGCACCAAGTAGTGAATGTCGTAATCCTAGCAGATGCGCTTATAGGATAATGTCGGCAGATGCGCCAAATAGAGATTGTCATAATAAAAGCAGATGCGCTTATAGAGTGATCCTAGCAGATGCGCTCATAGGATATTGTTGGCAGATGCGCCAAATAAAGATTGTCATAATAATAGCGGATGCGCTTATAGGGTAATCTTGGCAGATGCGCTTATAAGATAATGTCGGCGGATGCGCCTAAAAGAGAATGTCATAAACCTGGCAATCGCGCCTCATAGTGTATGACATAATCCTGGCAGAGGCGCTTAAAGGATAATGTTGGCAGATGCGCCTTATGTAGCAATGGAAGTTTGTGTAAATCCCTTAGGTCAATCCTTAGGAATGAAGGAATGACGAGTAGTTGAATTCCTAGGGTAAAATCCTAAGAAACATAATAGGGATGAATAATTGAGTTGATTGTTCGATGGTTGAATATAATAATTGTATTATTGTGGGTTGAAAACCCTATATGCTCACCAGGCTCCCAAGCCTGACCCACTCAGTTTTCTTTGCATTACAGGTAATGGCACAAGAGTATAAGTTGGTGGACTTGACGAGAGATTTTGGATTATAGGCCAGTAGTTATGAATAACTGTTGTAAGGTCTATTTATTATTGTTTATGCTTTTGGTCTGTATCGGAACATGACATCCCGAGGTTTTATTATTTAATAAAAATACATTCTCTTTGAGAGACGTTTTGATAAATGGTTATCATATTTTATTTTGGGAACAAATTCCGCAACCGTTTTCTTTAAACGATCACTCTGATTTATAAAACAAAGCATAAACAAATCGGTCTTTTCTGGCCGTGAAAATGGGGATGTCACAGTTGGTATCAGAGCATTAGTTTAAGCGAACTAGGAATTTGTTGGATTTCTAGACTTAAACTTAGAATGCTAAGTGAAGTTTTGAGATGTGTGTCTGTTGAGTTTTAGACACGAGCACTAGTTTATTTTAGGAAAGTTGCCTAAAATGCTTTATGTGCTAAATGTTATATGTTGCCATATATGATATTATTTGATTGGATCTATGGTCTGTTGCCGACCGGATCTAGAAACCTTATGTGTGTAGGATTCTAAGCGTACGTCTACGATATTAGAGCTAGCATGTAAACGTTTCGGAGTAATAAGGATGATTTGAATATCCATCATGATTGAGGATCTAATTTCACCTATTTCGGTGTGTAGATCAAAATGGTAAGAACAAGAAGTGGAGTTGGAAATGCTGATGAAAACAGGAATCAACCACCAGTGATTGAGCAAGTACCTGTCGTAGCAGCAGCACCTGAGCCAATAACCATGGCTGGTGTGCAAATGATGATTCAGACGATGTTGGATCGTCAGATGGATGAAACTAGACAGTTGCTTCAGCAGAATCGTGAAGAACTGTCAATTCGAGTGGAAGAGCCTGAATTAAATGAAGGGCACTCGGAAGGTGGAAACTTCAGTGGGTCTGTTGGTCAAGCCAACCCACCGATAGTTAGGCAAAACAACCAGAATGGAAGGAACGATGGAATGGGATGCAAGTATAAGGATTTTCTGACTTGCAAACCATCGACCTTCACTGGAAAGGAAGATCCGATCGGAGTTATGGATTGGATATCGGAAATGGAGCTAGCCTTCATGACTTGTGGCTGCAGAGGCAAGTTGCAGACTACCTATGCAGTACGTCAGTTCAGGGGTGGGGCTGTTCGTTGGTGGAACACTTTGGGGAAGATCCTAAGTCCTAATGAGCCACTGCAACTGACCTGGGCAGAGTTCTTGGTGCAATTCAAGCGCAAGTTCTGCTCTGCTCAAAATCTATTGGAGTTGGAGAATAAGTTTCTGATATTGAAGAAAGGCAGCATGTCAGTGGATGAATACACTAATGCTTTCACAGACAAGATGGAGTTTGCTTTACGCATCGTTCCAGACGAACTGACAAAAGTCGATCGGTATGCCAAGGGACTCCCTTGGGAGTATGCGGTGCCAGTGCGTCAGGCACCTACTCTAGAGGCAGCTATTTGGGCTGCCAAGTCTGTTGAGAATATGATCAAGGGGAGGACTGACAGTAAGGTTGAAGCTGGTGAGAAGAGAAAGTTAGAAGGAACTTCAGGTTCTAATGAGAAAAGAAAATCCTCGAAGTCTGGAGGAGGAGGAAGGGATGAGGCACGGTGGTGCGATAAGTGCAAGAAAAAGCACTCAGGAAAATGTGGCGTGGAAGTGACATGTTTTAAGTGTGGAAAGCATGGGCATTACGCCGATGAATGTATTTTCAACAAAAAGGTGTGTTACGAATGTAACGAAGAGGGGCACTTCAAGCAAGACTGCCCAAGGAAAAATCAAACAGCAAGGCTAGAGGCGCCGCCAAAGCTAAAGGCAAGAGCATTTCAAATGATCCTTGATGAAGCAGATGACAATGCAAGGAATCAGGAATAAGGATCTTATATCTAAAGATCAAGTTATAAAGTAGCGTTATGAAAAGTAACATGTGGTGTAGCCTATTAGAGGCATAGTATAGGGTGAACTTGAACTTTTGTGTAACCGTTTCAAGGAATTAATATAAACCCTAGTTTTGTTAACTGATGTGTTGAATGATTGTCTGATTTTCTTGTATGGTGACTTGGTTGACTACGAGACAATACTTGGGACGAGTATGAGTAGGTGTGAAAGGTAGTAGATGCATATACTACCGGAAGCACAGGACTCACACTTGGATCAGGGAAAGTCGCAAGGTTACCAAGAAGCTAGTGATTGATTCCATTTTATTCTGGTATGTCATTACCATTGTTTCGGTGATGACTAGTAATATGGTTCTTGTTCCGACCCTAGTGGTCATGTTTAAAATTGAGTTCGACTACGAGGAGTATGTTACGTGGTTCGTGGAACCAAGTTTGATGTAACATCTGAATTAAGTCAGAAGGTTGAAGTTAATGCGATTGATAGTGTCGCGCTCGTTGTTAAAAGGAGTTTGTAGGTAGAAATGCTACATGATGAAATGTGATTAAATCACATTAGAATATGAAGGAAGGTATATTCCATTCTGGAATTTAACTTTATTAAAAAGCGAGTCTAAGCGTCGCATCGTGCGATGAGAGCTCAATAGAGCACGACCCATCGGTTTGTTACAATAGATAAAGGAAAGTATTTATCCTGAGAAGAGGAATAAGTCCACAATGAGGACTTATTTGGTAACTTGAAGGTTACGATTGAAAGTACAACATAGTACGATAAGCAGATGCAAGATTGGGCATCTTTTGCGATCAAGAAATCCGTAGAGTTAAATACTCTTTCGAGGAAACATAGAAGTTACGGTGATTACCTAGGATGACTAAATAACGTGTGGAATCATTATGCAAGTTCTATTTTCGTTAATGATTCCGGGACGTAATCATCCTAAGGGGGAGATAATTGTAACGCCCGTAGATCCGGGCTAGTCAATTTAGAGACGATAGGCGTCAAAAATGACTTTTTGATGGAAGATTATCTAGAAGGATTAATCTTAACCAAGTTGTAGTATATGTCACAAGGTTTCCGTGCATATAAAGAACGCCCAAATCTGACTTCGTATGAGGAAGTTATGATTTTTCTAAGATTCGGCTTAGCAGTGCACGACCCGAAACTCGAATTTTAGTTCGAGCGGTTTTTGGCTTACGCGGCCTAAATGAGAGTTGAAGGTCTCATTAATAGGAACTCAACGGTAAAAATATGGACGAAAACGGAGTTCGTATGAAGGAGTTACGAATTCTTCGCGGTCATTTAACAGTCTAAACACCTCCTACTGTTAAATTTGAGATCGGTCAAGATTTAGCCAACGGAGTCTAAACGAAAGTTGTAGATCTTGATTTTACCTACGCGTGGATATAAAGAACGTCAAAAACGGAGCTCGTATGCGAAAGTTATGATTTTTCTAAGTTCGAAGGCTAACACGCGATAGGGGTGACGTGGCACCACCCAGAGTTTGACACGTGGCACCACCAGAAAGCCGCCACATGGACCAACTCGGCGAGTAGGTGTCCCCTACTCGGCGAGTATGGGCCAACTCGGCGAGTAGGTGTTCCCTACTCGGCGAGTACATCAGATATTTTCACTATAAATAGGATGCGAGGGTTCAGGGTTTATTTGCTCATTTCTTCTCGTCTTTGCGCCGAAGCTCTGCATTTTTTACACCCCGAAGCCCCGGTATCATACTCTAGCCCCGAGGCAAGTCCCGAGATCCCGAAGATCCCGAAAAGTGCGGTTCCCGAGTCGAAGCTCTGCCCGCGAGAAGTTCGATTTTCGAGAAGATCTTCCAGATCTGCTGTGGATTACTACTTCTATAAGCCGTAGTGCTGTCCGATCATCTTCTGATCAAGTGAGTGTATACTACCTTTCATAAACACAATAATAATACGAGTTTGGTTTGAGTGTATTAAGAGTATTGTTGTTTATAAGTGTGAGGGTGTAGTTATTTTTCTTCTAACGCATAATTATTAAGTATTTTCGTTGAAATACGTGCTACGTGGATAATATAAAGTTGTTTATATGGATGGATGTATAGTCCCTTTCATAAACACGGGTATAATACAAGTATTGTTTGAATGTATTAAGTGTACGTTTGGCAGGGCGTATGGTTACTTTCTTCTAACACATAAATATGAAGTATTTGGTATAAAATACGTGCTATGTGTTTATATATTGTTGTTTATTTGAGATGAGTATGGCATGAATGTTTTATATAGTTTTAAAATGAGATAAACTGTATGTGTATTCTAGATCTACAAATATGATGGGTAGAACATGGGTAGATGAGATAGTTGGTATGTGATGAAATGATGAGGTATGAAAGATGATTAAGAATGATATTGGTAGATGCACCAATTAAAGAATGTCATAAGACTAGCAGATGTGCTGTAGAATAATATCGGTAGATGCACCAAGTAGTGAATGTCGTAATCCTAGCAGATGCGCTTATAGGATAATGTCGGCAGATGCGCCAAATAGAGATTGTCATAATAAAAGCAGATGCGCTTATAGAGTGATCCTAGCAGATGCGCTCATAGGATATTGTTGGCAGATGCGCCAAATAAAGATTGTCATAATAATAGCGGATGCGCTTATAGGGTAATCTTGGCAGATGCGCTTATAAGATAATGTCGGCGGATGCGCCTAAAAGAGAATGTCATAAACCTGGCAATCGCGCCTCATAGTGTATGACATAATCCTGGCAGAGGCGCTTAAAGGATAATGTTGGCAGATGCGCCTTATGTAGCAATGGAAGTTTGTGTAAATCCCTTAGGTCAATCCTTAGGAATGAAGGAATGACGAGTAGTTGAATTCCTAGGGTAAAATCCTAAGAAACATAATAGGGATGAATAATTGAGTTGATTGTTCGATGGTTGAATATAATAATTGTATTATTGTGGGTTGAAAACCCTATATGCTCACCAGGCTCCCAAGCCTGACCCACTCAGTTTTCTTTGCATTACAGGTAATGGCACAAGAGTATAAGTTGGTGGACTTGACGAGAGATTTTGGATTATAGGCCAGTAGTTATGAATAACTGTTGTAAGGTCTATTTATTATTGTTTATGCTTTTGGTCTGTATCGGAACATGACATCCCGAGGTTTTATTATTTAATAAAAATACATTCTCTTTGAGAGACGTTTTGATAAATGGTTATCATATTTTATTTTGGGAACAAATTCCGCAACCGTTTTCTTTAAACGATCACTCTGATTTATAAAACAAAGCATAAACAAATCGGTCTTTTCTGGCCGTGAAAATGGGGATGTCACAGTTGGTATCAGAGCATTAGTTTAAGCGAACTAGGAATTTGTTGGATTTCTAGACTTAAACTTAGAATGCTAAGTGAAGTTTTGAGATGTGTGTCTGTTGAGTTTTAGACACGAGCACTAGTTTATTTTAGGAAAGTTGCCTAAAATGCTTTATGTGCTAAATGTTATATGTTGCCATATATGATATTATTTGATTGGATCTATGGTCTGTTGCCGACCGGATCTAGAAACCTTATGTGTGTAGGATTCTAAGCGTACGTCTACGATATTAGAGCTAGCATGTAAACGTTTCGGAGTAATAAGGATGATTTGAATATCCATCATGATTGAGGATCTAATTTCACCTATTTCGGTGTGTAGATCAAAATGGTAAGAACAAGAAGTGGAGTTGGAAATGCTGATGAAAACAGGAATCAACCACCAGTGATTGAGCAAGTACCTGTCGTAGCAGCAGCACCTGAGCCAATAACCATGGCTGGTGTGCAAATGATGATTCAGACGATGTTGGATCGTCAGATGGATGAAACTAGACAGTTGCTTCAGCAGAATCGTGAAGAACTGTCAATTCGAGTGGAAGAGCCTGAATTAAATGAAGGGCACTCGGAAGGTGGAAACTTCAGTGGGTCTGTTGGTCAAGCCAACCCACCGATAGTTAGGCAAAACAACCAGAATGGAAGGAACGATGGAATGGGATGCAAGTATAAGGATTTTCTGACTTGCAAACCATCGACCTTCACTGGAAAGGAAGATCCGATCGGAGTTATGGATTGGATATCGGAAATGGAGCTAGCCTTCATGACTTGTGGCTGCAGAGGCAAGTTGCAGACTACCTATGCAGTACGTCAGTTCAGGGGTGGGGCTGTTCGTTGGTGGAACACTTTGGGGAAGATCCTAAGTCCTAATGAGCCACTGCAACTGACCTGGGCAGAGTTCTTGGTGCAATTCAAGCGCAAGTTCTGCTCTGCTCAAAATCTATTGGAGTTGGAGAATAAGTTTCTGATATTGAAGAAAGGCAGCATGTCAGTGGATGAATACACTAATGCTTTCACAGACAAGATGGAGTTTGCTTTACGCATCGTTCCAGACGAACTGACAAAAGTCGATCGGTATGCCAAGGGACTCCCTTGGGAGTATGCGGTGCCAGTGCGTCAGGCACCTACTCTAGAGGCAGCTATTTGGGCTGCCAAGTCTGTTGAGAATATGATCAAGGGGAGGACTGACAGTAAGGTTGAAGCTGGTGAGAAGAGAAAGTTAGAAGGAACTTCAGGTTCTAATGAGAAAAGAAAATCCTCGAAGTCTGGAGGAGGAGGAAGGGATGAGGCACGGTGGTGCGATAAGTGCAAGAAGAAGCACTCAGGAAAATGTGGCGTGGAAGTGACATGTTTTAAGTGTGGAAAGCATGGGCATTACGCCGATGAATGTATTTTCAACAAAAAGGTGTGTTACGAATGTAACGAAGAGGGGCACTTCAAGCAAGACTGCCCAAGGAAAAATCAAACAGCAAGGCTAGAGGCGCCGCCAAAGCTAAAGGCAAGAGCATTTCAAATGATCCTTGATGAAGCAGATGACAATGCAAGGAATCAGGAATAAGGATCTTATATCTAAAGATCAAGTTATAAAGTAGCGTTATGAAAAGTAACATGTGGTGTAGCCTATTAGAGGCATAGTATAGGGTGAACTTGAACTTTTGTGTAACCGTTTCAAGGAATTAATATAAACCCTAGTTTTGTTAACTGATGTGTTGAATGATTGTCTGATTTTCTTGTATGGTGACTTGGTTGACTACGAGACAATACTTGGGACGAGTATGAGTAGGTGTGAAAGGTAGTAGATGCATATACTACCGGAAGCACAGGACTCACACTTGGATCAGGGAAAGTCGCAAGGTTACCAAGAAGCTAGTGATTGATTCCATTTTATTCTGGTATGTCATTACCATTGTTTCGGTGATGACTAGTAATATGGTTCTTGTTCCGACCCTAGTGGTCATGTTTAAAATTGAGTTCGACTACGAGGAGTATGTTACGTGGTTCGTGGAACCAAGTTTGATGTAACATCTGAATTAAGTCAGAAGGTTGAAGTTAATGCGATTGATAGTGTCGCGCTCGTTGTTAAAAGGAGTTTGTAGGTAGAAATGCTACATGATGAAATGTGATTAAATCACATTAGAATATGAAGGAAGGTATATTCCATTCTGGAATTTAACTTTATTAAAAAGCGAGTCTAAGCG
The DNA here is from genome assembly GCF_002870075.4 of Lactuca sativa. NCBI lineage: Eukaryota > Viridiplantae > Streptophyta > Magnoliopsida > Asterales > Asteraceae > Lactuca > Lactuca sativa. The sequence goes on along the minus strand of NC_056629.2, from coordinate 63,518,659 downwards.
TCGCATCGTGCGATGAGAGCTCAATAGAGCACGACCCATCGGTTTGTTACAATAGATAAAGGAAAGTATTTATCCTGAGAAGAGGAATAAGTCCACAATGAGGACTTATTTGGTAACTTGAAGGTTACGATTGAAAGTACAACATAGTACGATAAGCAGATGCAAGATTGGGCATCTTTTGCGATCAAGAAATCCGTAGAGTTAAATACTCTTTCGAGGAAACATAGAAGTTACGGTGATTACCTAGGATGACTAAATAACGTGTGGAATCATTATGCAAGTTCTATTTTCGTTAATGATTCCGGGACGTAATCATCCTAAGGGGGAGATAATTGTAACGCCCGTAGATCCGGGCTAGTCAATTTAGAGACGATAGGCGTCAAAAATGACTTTTTGATGGAAGATTATCTAGAAGGATTAATCTTAACCAAGTTGTAGTATATGTCACAAGGTTTCCGTGCATATAAAGAACGCCCAAATCTGACTTCGTATGAGGAAGTTATGATTTTTCTAAGATTCGGCTTAGCAGTGCACGACCCGAAACTCGAATTTTAGTTCGAGCGGTTTTTGGCTTACGCGGCCTAAATGAGAGTTGAAGGTCTCATTAATAGGAACTCAACGGTAAAAATATGGACGAAAACGGAGTTCGTATGAAGGAGTTACGAATTCTTCGCGGTCATTTAACAGTCTAAACACCTCCTACTGTTAAATTTGAGATCGGTCAAGATTTAGCCAACGGAGTCTAAACGAAAGTTGTAGATCTTGATTTTACCTACGCGTGGATATAAAGAACGTCAAAAACGGAGCTCGTATGCGAAAGTTATGATTTTTCTAAGTTCGAAGGCTAACACGCGATAGGGGTGACGTGGCACCACCCAGAGTTTGACACGTGGCACCACCAGAAAGCCGCCACATGGACCAACTCGGCGAGTAGGTGTCCCCTACTCGGCGAGTATGGGCCAACTCGGCGAGTAGGTGTTCCCTACTCGGCGAGTACATCAGATATTTTCACTATAAATAGGATGCGAGGGTTCAGGGTTTATTTGCTCATTTCTTCTCGTCTTTGCGCCGAAGCTCTGCATTTTTTACACCCCGAAGCCCCGGTATCATACTCTAGCCCCGAGGCAAGTCCCGAGATCCCGAAGATCCCGAAAAGTGCGGTTCCCGAGTCGAAGCTCTGCCCGCGAGAAGTTCGATTTTCGAGAAGATCTTCCAGATCTGCTGTGGATTACTACTTCTATAAGCCGTAGTGCTGTCCGATCATCTTCTGATCAAGTGAGTGTATACTACCTTTCATAAACACAATAATAATACGAGTTTGGTTTGAGTGTATTAAGAGTATTGTTGTTTATAAGTGTGAGGGTGTAGTTATTTTTCTTCTAACGCATAATTATTAAGTATTTTCGTTGAAATACGTGCTACGTGGATAATATAAAGTTGTTTATATGGATGGATGTATAGTCCCTTTCATAAACACGGGTATAATACAAGTATTGTTTGAATGTATTAAGTGTACGTTTGGCAGGGCGTATGGTTACTTTCTTCTAACACATAAATATGAAGTATTTGGTATAAAATACGTGCTATGTGTTTATATATTGTTGTTTATTTGAGATGAGTATGGCATGAATGTTTTATATAGTTTTAAAATGAGATAAACTGTATGTGTATTCTAGATCTACAAATATGATGGGTAGAACATGGGTAGATGAGATAGTTGGTATGTGATGAAATGATGAGGTATGAAAGATGATTAAGAATGATATTGGTAGATGCACCAATTAAAGAATGTCATAAGACTAGCAGATGTGCTGTAGAATAATATCGGTAGATGCACCAAGTAGTGAATGTCGTAATCCTAGCAGATGCGCTTATAGGATAATGTCGGCAGATGCGCCAAATAGAGATTGTCATAATAAAAGCAGATGCGCTTATAGAGTGATCCTAGCAGATGCGCTCATAGGATATTGTTGGCAGATGCGCCAAATAAAGATTGTCATAATAATAGCGGATGCGCTTATAGGGTAATCTTGGCAGATGCGCTTATAAGATAATGTCGGCGGGTGCGCCTAAAAGAGAATGTCATAAACCTGGCAATCGCGCCTCATAGTGTATGACATAATCCTGGCAGAGGCGCTTAAAGGATAATGTTGGCAGATGCGCCTTATGTAGCAATGGAAGTTTGTGTAAATCCCTTAGGTCAATCCTTAGGAATGAAGGAATGACGAGTAGTTGAATTCCTAGGGTAAAATCCTAAGAAACATAATAGGGATGAATAATTGAGTTGATTGTTCGATGGTTGAATATAATAATTGTATTATTGTGGGTTGAAAACCCTATATGCTCACCAGGCTCCCAAGCCTGACCCACTCAGTTTTCTTTGCATTATAGGTAATGGCACAAGAGTATAAGTTGGTGGACTTGACGAGAGATTTTGGATTATAGGCCAGTAGTTATGAATAACTGTTGTAAGGTCTATTTATTATTGTTTATGCTTTTGGTCTGTATCGGAACATGACATCCCGAGGTTTTATTATTTAATAAAAATACATTCTCTTTGAGAGACGTTTTGATAAATGGTTATCATATTTTATTTTGGGAACAAATTCCGCAACCGTTTTCTTTAAACGATCACTCTGATTTATAAAACAAAGCATAAACAAATCGGTCTGTTCTGGCCGTGAAAATGGGGATGTCACAGTGTACTTTAACTTTAGATAGTCATTCATTCTCGATCGATCTCATGCCAGTCTCAATTAAAAGTTTTGACGTCATCATTGGCATGGATTGGTTGAGTCTTCAGCGTGCCGACATCATGTGTTACGAAAAGGCTGTCCGCCTTAATCTTTCATCTGGCGAAACCTTAATAGTTTATGGTGACAAACCCGACACGAACCTTCGTATCATCTTGAGTATTCAAGCTCAGAAATTCTTGCGAAAGGAATGTCGTGCATTCCTTGCTCATGTTGTCGATGTGAGCCAAGAAACGAAATCTATTCAGAACATTCCAGTGGTACGCGATTTTCCCGACATTTTTCTAGAAGAACTCCTAGGATTACCTCCATAACGTCAAGTCGAGTTCCGAATCGACTTAGTTCCAGGGGCTACCCCCGTAGCCAAATCGCCTTATCGTCTAGCACTTGCAGAGATGCAAGAACTATCTGGGCAACTTAACGAACTGCTCAGCAAGGGCTTTATAAGACTAAGCTTCTCACCCTGGGGAGCCCCAGTCTTGTTCGTCAAGAAGAAAGACGGATCGTTTCGAATGTGCATCGACTACAGAGAGCTCAACAAGCTAACCGTAAAGAATCGTTATCCTTTGCCAAGGATAGACGATTTATTCGATCAACTTCAAGGGGTGAACTTCTTTTCAAAAATCGACTTAAGATCCGGATATCACCAACTACGAGTTCTAGGGGAGGATGTTCCGAAGACAGCCTTCCGAAATCATTATGGGCACTATGAATTCGTAGTGATGCCATTCGGATTAACAAACGTACCCGCAATATTCATGGATTTGATGAATAGGGTGTGTCGTCCCTACTTGGATCAGTTCATCATTGTCTTCATTGATGACATACTTATCTACTCTTGAAGTAAGGAGGAACATAGCCAACATCTGGTATTAGTCTTAGAAACCCTGCGCGCGGAGAAGCTTTATGCGAAGTTCTCGAAATGCGAATTTTGGATCCGCCGAGTCGAATTCTTAGGGCACGTAGTTAGCGAAGAGGGAATACACGTGGACCCTTCCAAAATTAAAGCCATCGAGAGCTGGTCAGCACCGAAGACACCTACAAAAATTCGTCAATTTCTAGGCCTCGCTGGCTACTATCGCAGGTTTATTCAGAACTTCTCCCGCATAGCGAAGCCTCTTACAACCCTTACCCAGAAGGGCGTGTCCTTTGACTGGGAAGAAAAGCAGGAAAGAGCGTTCCAAACGCTCAAACGAGCCTTGTGTACCGCACCAATACTATCCCTCCCCGAAGGGTTAGAAGACTTTGTTGTCTATTGTGATGCGTCAAATCAAGGACTCGGATGTGTTCTAATGCAGCGATGTAAGGTCATCGCTTATGCCTCGAGACAACTGAAGACACATGAGGTCAACTATACAACGCATGATCTTGAACTAGGAGTAGTTGTGTTTGCTCTGAAGATCTGGAGACACTACCTATACGGAACGAAAAGCACTATCTTCACAGACCACAAGAGCCTTCGACACATATTCGACTAGAAGGAGCTCAACATGAGACAATGACGGTGGGTCGAGCTACTCAGTGACTACGAATGCGAAATTCGTTATCATCCCGGCAAGGCCAACGTAGTAGCTGACGCCCTGAGTCGAAAGGAATATTCTGGTCGTCGAGTCAAATCATTGACTATGACAATCCATTCACACTTATCTGCACAAATATAGGCGGCTCAGCTCGACGCTTTGAAACCTGAAAATGTGACCAGTGAATCCCTGGGAGGGATCGATAAGAACTTGGAGGTCAAGGGTGGCGGATCTTATTATCTCATGAACCGGATCTGGACCCCGAAACTTGGTGGTTTCAGAGACTTGGTCATGAACGAGGCGCACAACACTAGTTATTTCGTCCACCCGGGTTCAGATAAGATGTATCTGGATCTTAAAAAGTTATACTGGTGGACAAACAAGAAAGTAGAGATTGCTACCTTCGTGAGTAAATGCCTTACTTGCGCAAAGGTCAAGGTCGAGTACCAAAAACCCTCAGGCCTTCTTCAACAGCTTGAGATCCCGGAATGGAAGTGGGAGCAAATCACTATGGATTTCATTACCAAGTTGCCCAATACAACGGGCGGACTTGATACCATATGGGTCATCGTCGACGGATTGATCAAGTCCGCGCACTTCCTACCTATCAAGGAAACAGACAAGATGGAGAAAATCACAAGAACTTACATTAGGGAAATAGTACGAATGCATGGTGTTCCCATATCCATTATCTCGGACAGAGATAGTAGGTTCACTTCTAGGTTCTGGCAGTCGCTACAGAGTTCCTTAGGAACTAGGCTTGACATGAGTACAACCTACCATCCGCAGACAGACGGACAAAGTGAGAGGACTATTCAAGCCTTGGAAGATATGTTGCGAGCCTGTGTGATCGACTTTGGGAAGGCATGGGATACTCATTTACCCCTTGTCGAATTTTCCTACAACAACAGTTATCACACAAGCATAAAGGCTGCTCCATTCGAGGCCCTCTATGGCCGCAAATGCAGATCCCCTCTGTGCTGGGCTGATGTGGGTGATACCCAGTTAGCTAAAGGACGAGTTCCTGAAAGCACTCTCACAGGTCCGGAGACCATACGGGAAATGACGGAGAAGATCGTTCAGACCCGTGAACGATTGAAAGCCTCCAGAGACGGACAGAAAAGCTACGCCGATAAACGTAGAAAACCGTTGGAGTTCCAGGTGGGCGACCGTGTTTTATTGAAGGTCTCACCCTGGAAGGGATTAATACGCTTCGGAAAGCGTGGCAAGCTAAATCCAAGGTACATTGGGCCTTTTGAGATTCTTGCCAGAATCGGCCCAGTAGGTTACAAACTCAATCTACCGATCGAACTTAGTAACGTACATTCTACCTTCCACGTATCGAACTTGAAAAAGTGTCTGTCCGATGAGACTCTTGTAATCCCACTCGACGAGATCGAGATCAACGAGAGCCTCAACTTCATGGAACAACAGGTAGAGATCATGGACCGAGAGGTCAAGCAAACAAAACAAAGTCATATCCCGATAGTGAAGGTTCGCTGGAACGCTAAGCGAGGACCTGAATTCACTTGGGAACGAGAGGATCAGATGAAACTAAAATACTCTCAACTTTTTACTTAGTTACTTGTAATTACTTATTTGCTTAAACTCTAATTTCAGGACGAAATTCCTTCTAAGGAGGGGATGATGTGACAACTCGAAATTTCTAGCTTTCATTCTTCATTATTGTTAAAGTTAGTTTCGATTTTCTATTTTATAATGATGTTTTGGGTCTAAAAGAGTGCTTAAAGCTTAGTATAAATGAGATACGCGTCGGAGGAGGGGTTAGATTGGGTGTAGCATTGGAAAAACGGGCCAAACACACCGAATGAGGTGTGTGCGGCCGCACACTAGAGTGTGCGACCAGTCAGCCGCGCACAGTCCAACCACACAAACCTCCAGCCGCACTCACTCCCTTATATATACTATCCTTAGTCATTTAATCATTTCTTACACTTCTACAAAGCAAGGACCCGAAAATCCTCTCAAGTATCATCCGGAAAGGTAACATCTTTCACCAAGAACACCAAGAACACCATGTTTTCTGGCAGCACACCTGGCTGCACACAGGGCCGCACACACGTGCTGGCAGCACACTTGGCCACACACACACATATAGTGTGTATTTTAGCCATACACTCTCTTGTATAGCCTTATAACCCTTCATACAATCATATATGGTTGTAACACTTCAATATAAGTGTTTACTAGTCCCTAAGGTGGTCCCAATTCATTAGTTAGTTGTTCATAACACTAATTATATTCATATATGTGCCAATATATGCTAAATAGGATTCGCGTGTGTACTCAAGTCACTACTTGGTACTTAGCAACTGATCCAACATTGTCATCAGAACCGCTCACTACAGGCGAGTTCATACCCCTAAATTAACCCTTGAAATGTTTTTAAATGCTTTTATTGGGGGGGGGGGGGGGAATACAAGTTGAACAATTATAGTTATTATATCAATCACATGTGATTAATGACTACCAAGCAAATGGTTTTCTTACTTTCCAAGCTATTTATCAAACTGTTTTACCTCAAACTGTCTTACAAACTCCTTTAATTGTCAAATACTTTTACTTAAACTCTTTTAAACTTATATTCTGTGTATCTGTATAAATACAGTTATATAAGTAGGATTGAAAAGACTTAGGACTGCTAGTCTACCCTGCTTCCTATTCTTGTTTGATGTGGTCTTAGGGTATCAAGGTTAGTTGTCCGAAGGTCGTTTGAATCCTAGTTATATATTATGTATATGTATATAGATATAAAAAGGTTATTTCTTTCATTCAATTCCATGCCCTTGGGTAGCAAGGGTATACAAACATGTTCATACTTTACTAGTAAGCTACCATAGGGGTAGTTTAGGAAGATACTATTACTAGAACAATGAAACATACAATTAGTCAGTTCATACATGAGTCAATACATACTATGATGAGAATCAAACATGAGACAGAGTGATGAGAAACAAACATTAGACACTATGATAAGAAACAAACATACAGGCTAGACAGAGAAAGAACACACAATACATCTAGCACACAACTCACATTGCATATACATTAACCACATTTATGTGAGCCATTAAGCAGGGCATGACACTACCTGCCATGACTGTTTTTGTATCAGAATCTCCTTCATTGGGGAGCGTATTGAGTTTGCATATAGATGTATACTGGATTGACTATCCTACACCTTGCTGCTCGCTATAGTGGGACTTGCAAGTCTACGGGTGCCAAACGTCATTTTTACGTCATCTTACATTGTCGTTTTTCAGCTAAGTCAGTAGCAAGATACAGGCCGATCACATGTTACCTTAAAATTTAGATTACGTATAAGGTATTTAGTACAGTAGTAGTTACTAATTACTACATTACAGTACTATAACATTTTCCCTTTACTTTTTTACTTAGTGATATTCACACAATAAGTAATAATGTAACAACTATATCTTGGTTAATAGTAGTCGGATTTAGGGAAAATACACACTTTTACAAGAGACACACACACAAATACTAGATGCCTTGGTAGAAGGCTACTGTTAGTAGAAAACATAGGGTTTTCTAGGACAGTTCAATCAAATACAACATTTTTACAAACATACACAGTACATCTTACAAATGCTTTCATACAAATACAGACACTAGTATACTTATGATCTCACCAACTTTGATACTCTCTTTCAAAATAACTTGTATTCTCAGGTCGCCAGTAGACAGGTACAGGTGCCAGGTTTTGAGAAGAAGGAGCTCGTTCAAGACTCTTCTTTTATTTTGATGTATATAATTTTTGGTGTCTATATAGCTTGACAAAACACACTTGTATAAAATTATACTATTAATGCAATGGATGATGTTGTTGCTTGTTTACTACTTTGCATTGTTGTGATACTGTACATGACGTCCTCCACCCCAGAACGTTTCCGCCGTTCATCGGTTTTGGGGGTGTGACACTAACCCTTGTTGGGCACGTATTGAGGGAGTAATCCCTAAATCAATACTTTCTATGCGATGTAGGCACTGATCCTTAGGGAGAGTCCTTAGGAACAAACATATAAGGAAATGCGATGTAAGGAGATGAGAGGTAAATATGATGTATGAGACGACCCTTAGGATAAATCCTTAAGGAAGGTACTTAGGAATAAAGAAGATAATGGGGATGGGTAATTGGGTTAAGTTTTTTATGATTAAACATAATAATTATATTATTGTGGGTTGAAAACCCTATGTACTCACCAGGTTTCCCAACCTGACCCACTAAGTTTAATTGTATCACAGGTGTCGATATAAAACTACACTACACTGAGAGATTAAGGAGATGTAAATCACTAGTGATAATGAATGTAAGTTCTGTTTATGCTTATGTTTCTATATTGACGATAACATCCCAAATGTTTTAAAATGAATAAAAATATTTTTCTTCATAAATACTTTGATAACGTATTTATCATGTTTTACTGGGAACAAATTCCGCAACATTTTTATTAAAGGAGGTACTCTTATTTTTATAAAGCATAAACAAAACCGGTCTTTTCTGGCCGTAAAAATGGGGATGTCACAACATCTTTCATCTAGCATAACTTTCAAAGCATAAAATATTTATACAGTGTAGATCTGAAAAATAGTGTTTAGATTTTTCACTCAAAATAAATTTCAAATAATAAAATACATATATAGTCTAGATCTGAAGAAAAAGTCCAGATCTGAAGGAAAAAAATTCAGATCTTTCATCCAACATAGATCTCAAATTATACAGTTTAGATCTGAAGAAAAAGTTTAGATCTGTGATGAGAAAGTATAGATCTGAAGGAAAAAGTTTCAAATATGAATGAAGGAAGTATAGATCTTCTCATCCAACAAACATCTCAGGTAAACAGATTCGGACATCACCTCGCTTCTAAAAATATATATACACATAGCACATAATTTATATAAAATACTTCGTATTTATGTGTAAGATGAAAGTGACTATACACTCACTTGATATGGCGTGATTCGGACATCACCTCACTTCTAAAAATAATCTTCTTTGACGAAACCGGGAACTTTGCTTGAAAACCGGGCTCTGTGTGGGCAAAGTTTCAGACCGTAAAACTCTTTTTCTCAGAGACTCCGGGAGCCTTGGGGCTTCTTTCGGATGCTAGGGGGTTTACCTAGGCTTAGGAGGGTATTTTAGAGAGAAGATAAAGAGAGAAAGAGTTGAGGAATTGAGCAAAAATTTCGGCAGCCCTCGCAGCCCTTTTATAGGCGCGAGCCTCCTTGGAACGTTGGGCGTACCCTCGGTGGTACGCTACGCGTAGGGGCAAGTGTGTCGCTTTGGGTGGGGCAATGTGCCATCTCCGGAATAGCATAAAAAGTCAATATGCAGGGCGTAGGATCCTCGTACGTGGGGCGTACCTGGTACGCAAGGCTTCCGAAGTCTACATTGGGCGTAGCCTCACATCCAGCTTCGCGATTTGGACACTCGACTTCTAAAATTCATAACTCTTGAATACGAGCTCTGTTTTTGACGTTATTTATATCCACGCATAGGTGAGACCGTACTCTACAAATTTCGTTTAGATAGCTAAGGCTAAAAGTCACTTTATCGTAAATTCACTTTTTACGTCTCCCGGTGTCGTGTCGGTTCTCTCGCGAAAATTCGACGGGTCATAACTTCGTCGTTATAACTCGGATTTCAGCGTTCTATATATCCCTGAAATCCTTGTTTCGACCACTACAACATTATGTAAAGATATCTAGCCGATCTCACACTTTAATTTTGACGCTTATTTTTATTCTTTATTAATTATACCTTTATAATTAAGTATAAAAAAAATAAATTTACATTATTCACATAATTCACATAGTTCACATAATACTCATATATTTCATCTTTATTACTTCAAAAAGAGTTACAATATTTGACCTAGATTATTACATCATCTAATAATGGTTAGCCTTGAAACGTGGGCGTTACAATTCTCTCCCCCTTGGGGTGATTCCGTCCTGGAATCATGCATCAGCAAACAGATGCTGATAGCGACTCATCATGTAACTTTTTATTTCCCAAGTGAGATTCGGCCCATTTGAATGTTTCCAACGGACTAGCACTAAGTCGACCATCGTGCGTCGTAACTTCTTAGTGTTACGGTCAACAATTGCTTCGAGCTCTTCAATCAACCTCTTGTTCTCATCCATTCTTAACTCTGAGATTGGAATTATGTCGGGAACTTCTCCCATGAATTTCCTCAAATAACACACATGGAAGGTGTTATGAATACAATCTAGTTCTTCAGGAAATTCGAGCTTGTAAGCTTGGTTCCCAATCTTCTGAAGAACTTTGAACAGTCCAATAAACCGTGGACTCAACTTTCCTCTTTTACCAAATCTTATAAGTCCCTTCGACGGTGAGACTTTAAGCAAAACTGAATCCCCAACTTTGAATGTCACCGGTCGTCTCTTCTTATCAGCATAGGTCTTCTGACGATCCTGAGCTACTAACATCCTTTCCCTGATCACCTTTAACTTCTCAGCAGTCTGATGGACTATCTCGGGGCCCATAAAATGTTTTTCTCCAGCTTCAAGCCAACAAGACGGCGTATGACACTTTTGTCCATATAAGGCTTGATAAGGTGCCATCTTGATGCTCGAATGGTAACTGTTGTTGTAGGAAAATTCTACCAAAGGTAAGTGTTCATCCCAGTTACCTTGGAACTCTAGGGTACACGCTCTTACCATATCCTCCAACATTTGAATCGTTCTTTCGCTCTGACCATCGGTCTGCGGATGATAAGTTGTACTTAAACACAATTTCGTACCTAATTCCTCTTGTAGACTCCTCCAGAATCTTGACGTGAAACGACTATCACGATCCAATACAATAGTAAGAGGAAAACCGTGAAGTCTTACTACCTCCTTCACGTAAGCATTTGTGACCTTACCCATAGACCACTTCTCGTTGGCTGCTATGAAGTGTGCACTCTTAGTGAAACGATCCATGACCACCCAAATCATGTCGTGACCGTCCCTTGGCCTGGGCAGTTTAGTGAAAAAATCCATGGTAATGTCTTATCATTTACCCATGGGTATAGGTAAGGGTTCTAAACTCCCATACGGTTTCTGATGTTGTGCCTTAACTCTCGCACATGTCATACACTCGGCCACATACTTCGTGAAATCGAGCTTCATCGTCGGCCACCAGTAGTAGGGCTTTAGGTCCCTATACATTTTAGTGCTACCGGGATGAATCGAGTCCATGGTCTTGTGCGTTTCCTCCATCAGAAGATCTCTTATTCCTCCCGTCTTAGGTACCCAAATCCTATCTTGGAATACTTTTAACCCTTGATTGTTCATACCGAACACCAGCGTTGTGCCCAAACGCTCTTCTTTTTGGTCATTTTTCTCTAAAGCTTCTTCTTGAGCTCTCTTAATACTTTCCACGATCTTTGATACAACTTCAATTCTTAACGCTCTTGTCCTTCTCCTTTCAAGGCTCACTTTTTGGCTTAAAGCATCGGCTGCGGCATTTGCTTTACCAGGGTGGTAAATTATCTCGCAATCGTAATCCTCAAGCAACTCTAGCCAGCGTCGTTGCTTCATATTCAACTCTTTTTGATCAAAGAGATACTGAAGACTCTTATCATCAGTGAAAAGCTTGCACTTCGTTCCGTAAAGATAATGCTTCCATATCTTTAGTGCAAATTCTACCGCCGCCAATTCCAGATCATGAGTGGGGTAGTTCTTTTTGTGTTCTTTCAATTGTCTCGATGCATATGCTATCACCTTATCCCTTTGGGTCAAAACGCAACCTAACCCAATTCCAGATGCATCACTATAAACTGCGAAGTCTTCAACTCCATCGGGCAGAGAAAGAATCGGTGCTTCACACAACTTCTTCTTTAACTTCTTGAATGCTTCTTCGTGTTTCTCACTCCAAGTATAAGTAGCTCCTTTATGTGTCAAAGCCGTCAATGGAGCAACTATTGAAGAAAAGCCTTGGATAAACCTTCTTTAATATCCGACTAATCCCAGAAAGCTTCGGATCTCCGTAGGACTCTTTGGTCGCTCCCACTTCATCACAACTTCAATCTTTGTTGGGTCAACCATGATCCCTTCTTGGTTAACCACATGACCCAAGAATTGGACTTCTCGAATCCAAAAATCACATTTAGAGAACTTTGCATACAGCTTCTCCCTCTTCAAAACTTCTAACACCTATCGAAGATGCTTGCCATGCTCCTGCTCGCTTTTAGAGTAAACCAGAATGTCATCTATGAACACTATTACGGATTTATCGAGGAATGGTTTACAAACCTTGTTCATCAAATCCATGAATGCTGCTGGAGCATTGGTTAGTCCAAACGACATAACCAAGAACTCATAGTGCCCATATCTTGTTCTGAATGCGATTTCCTTAATATCTTGCTCTCGCACCTTCAGTTGATGATATCCTGACCTAAGATCGATCTTGGAGAAATAACTTGAACCTTGCAGTTGATCGAACATGTCATCAATCCTTGGCAATGGGTACTTGTTCTTCACCGTTTCCTTGTTCATCTCTCTATAATCTATGCACATCCTCATGCTTCCATCTTTCTTCTTTACGAATAACACTAGAGCTCCCCAGGGTGATGAATTAGGTCTAATGAAACCATTGTCCAACAAATCCTGAAGTTGCGTCATAAGCTCCTTCATCTCCATCGGTGCTAATCGGTATGGTGCTTTCGCTATCGGTGTCGCTTCTGGTAACAAGTCTATTCAAAACTCCACTTGTCTATCAGGGGGAAATCCAGGAAGATCTTCGGGGAAGACTTCTGGATAGTCACACACCACTGGTATTTGTTGCATCTCTTTCTTCTCTTTCTTAGCATCGATCACAAATTCCAAGTATGATGTGCATCCTTTGGAAAAACATTTTCTGGCTTTCATTAGGGAAATGATTCCAGATTTTACTCTACATTTGTCACCGTAGACCACAAATGACTCTTTCCCAAGCGGGTTCACTCTTACTATCTTCTTCTTGCACAGTATCCTGGCATAATTGGCGCCGAGCCAATCCATTCCTAGTACGATATCGAAACCATTTAGCTCAATAGGCAACAACTCCTCATGGAATTCGTTTCCGTTTAAGTCGATCAAGATATTCTTAATGCAATTGCTAACAGGTATGAATTTGCCACTGGCAACTTCTACAACTAGGGCATCATCAAGTTTTTCTATAGGAAATGCTAGTCTTCCACCAAATTTATGTGATATAAAGGAGTAATTTCCTCCAAAATCAAACAATATATTGGCAGGCAATCCATTTACAAGAAAGGTACCTGAAGCGACGTCCGCTGCTTCCCTCGCGACTTCCAGGGACATCTGCAAAGCTCTGACTTTTGGCTTCGGTGGGACATTGGGCCTTGCCACCTCCTTCTTCTTTGGTAAATCCTTAGCGATGTGCCCTTCCTCATTACATCCATAGCACACCTTTTTTTTGGATGTGCACTCGTTGGCGTAATGCCCTGCCCTTCTACATTTGTATCAAGTCACCTCCTCGCTACATTTCCCCGAGTGTTTCACACTTTTCGCACCACTTTGCTTCATTTCCTCCTCCTCAAGATTTTTTTTGGAACCAGACTTGTTCTTTTTTTTAGATTTGATGACCCATCAAACTTCTTCTTTTCGCCAACCTCAACCTTGCTGGCGGCTCTTCCCTTGATAATTTCCTCAACAGACTTGGCAGCCCAGATAGCTGCCTCCAGAGTAGGTGCCTGGCAGACTAGCACAACTTACTCCCATGGAAGTCCCTTTGCATACTTATCAACTTTTGTCAGCTCATCTGGAACGATGCGCAAAGGAAACTCCATTTTGTCAGTGACGACATTGGTGTATTCATCAATGGACATGTTTCCCTTTTTCAGTGTCAGGAACTGGTTCTCTAGCTCAAGCATATTTTGGGCTGAGCAGTACTTGCGCTTGAAGTATATCAAAAATTCTGCCCAAGTCAACTGTAGTGGATCATTGGGGCTTAGGGTCTTCCCCAGAGTGTTCCACCAGCGAATAGTAACACCTCTGAACTGACGCACTGCAAATGTGGTCTGTAGCTTACCTTTGCAACCACATGTTATGAAAGCCAATTCCATCTCCGATATCCAGTCCATGACTCCAATTGGATCCTCCTTCCCCGTAAAAGTTGATGGCTTACAGGTTGTGAAGTCCTTATACTTGCATTCGTTCCTCTCGTCTCCTTCGTCATGGTTGTTCCTCCTAATCACCGGGGGTTCCACCTGACTGATGGTGTGACTGTTATTCCCTTCTTCATACTCTTCTTTACTTTGCTCTGGTTGTTCAATAGGAATTGAAGGTTCACTTCTGTTATTCAGCAACAGTTGTCTCATTTCTTCCCTCTGTTCTGCCATCATAGCCCGAATCATGGCTTGAACTTCAGTCATTATGACTGGCGCAGGTGCAACTTCGACTATCGGCACCTGCTCAATCACTTCGGGACAAGGCCGATGATTCCTGTTTTCATTTGCGTTTCCAACTCCTGTTTTAGTCTTTTCCATTTCGAACTATACACCAAATTAGGTGAATTTAGATCTATACTCCAAAATGTTACATGCTTGTAAGTCCCCAAATCTGCTTGTGTATCAATCAGATCCAATTGATGGTGCGGAATCCCAATCAATTTGATGATGTCAGATCAAAATAGAAGAGAAGGAGAAGAAGAAGAAGAAGATGAATCTATGATGTATTGAATGAATATGATTGATGCTCCTTACAATAGATTCATACACACGCACACACACTTCTTCTCTCTAGTTTCTCTCTCTACAATTTGCTCTCCTTCTCTAGCCCTTCTAGCCGTTTCCGCTCCTCACCCTTACTTCTATATATATGGACCTAAGGCCAAGCCCAAAATACAAATAATCCAATGCTAGACCGAAAACACATGGGTTTTTGGTCCAAGCTACAATTAATCCTATATTATTTTTGGCCCAAATAATTAAAACAATAAATGCTTAGAAAAGCAAAGTATAAACCATATTTTTGACGCAACAATCTCCCCCTTGGTTTATAGCTTTCTTTTCTAATCGACCCAACAAGCTCCCCCCTAAAAAGTAGCTAGCACTTCTTTTCAATCTTCATTGGGAGCTTGGCTTCAGCTATTATCTTCAAATTCTTCACAACGTCAAGATGATCTTGATGAATCTTCAATGAATGACTTCATCTGGAGCAGTTGGGCTTTTCTTCAAGATTTGACATTGAACACACATTGGGTGAGGAAGCTTCATGTACTGATTCTTGAAAGATAGCGCTTTCAGCTTGAGAATCTTTAAAGAGAACTAACAGAGAGAAATAATCTTCTGGATCACTTCAGCAGGTAAAAAGATAGCAGCAGACTGATTGAGGAGGCTTTAATGCAATCCGTCACATAATCTTGAAGTCAACTTCACCTTGCTTCTGGGGTTGAAGGATTCAATGTCGGAAGAATAATCTTCATTTCTTGCTCCTTCGAATGAGAATTCTTCGATGATCACAGATGAAGCTTTGGCTCAAAAATCTTCGATTCAGTCTCCATGAGTCTTATCCATACTTGAAATCACTTTTCAAGACAAAAGAAAACTAAAAGAAAACTTAGCACACAATATTTTTTTTTTATATTTTCTGAAAAAATAAAACAGAAACAAAAACTATTTTTGGATTTTCTGATTTTTTTTTAATTATTTTTTTTAATTCTCCCCCTAAATTTGTGCATAGAGGAAAACTATGAACAAATTTAACAAAAAGAAAAATATTTGGGATCAAAGTTGTGAGACAGCTTGAACTTGTTTATCGGTACCTTCACTTTCATGAATAGATCTGGTCAATTGCCGGTATTGTGGTCCACTTAAACATGAAGGATATCGACAAACTTTTCTAAATAAACCATTTAGCTAACGACGACCACGACTATGTTGTCCACTTAAATTAAGCAGCGAGATCTACAGACAACCTCAAAAATGGTTCAATTTTAGTTGCACTAGAACATGTTCCCCATTTCCTGATATACCCTGGTTATCAAGAACTTCCTAATGACTCCTTACTTTAGGTGAGAAAACAATTATTAAAGAGGAAGGTAGATTTAGAAATAGGTGCATATGTTGTGTCCCAGGTCGTATATATTTCAATCACACAGAGGGGACAACATATGGCTAACAGAGATAGAGGGATTAAGAGGTAGAATGGTGCATATGATGTGTTCCAGGTCGGACATGTTTCAATCACGCAGAGGAGACAACATATGTCTAACAGATAGAAAGAATTTCACAGATAAGGAGGTGCGTAGAATTAGAGTTGCATATGTTGCATTCCAGGTCGGATCTCTTCCAATCACGCAGAGGAAACAACATATGACTGACAGAAAGAAAGCAAGACAATAATTTCTACAAACCTACTTTATCAGAACCCCCCAGTCGCCGTATCAGAACCAGAATTAAGGACATAAGTCTGTACATCAAGTAAAATTTGAACCACTGTTGTAGATGCGTATTAATTTAGCGTATCTTGTAGGTTCCCTTGTTTATCTCACTGCTCAATCTACCCGAGCTTTGTATGGTCAGTCCAAACAATCCTATCTAAATCCACACTATCAAATCCTTTGTGCCTACCAGCACATTGAATATAGAGTCTAGACAATTCAGATTCAGTCCTTTACACATGTTTTAGACTGCCTGTTATCACATTCTTGATATCACTTCCCAAACAATACCTACTAAAGAAAAACTATAAAAGATTGTCTTTAAAACGAATCAGAGTAAGATAAACTAAGGAGTATAGAGAAGAAAACGCAAACCGTAATTCACCGATTGAATTTGCATCCAGAAGGTCTGAGAACATCACACATAAACTCAGAACATATCCGAAAATTCTTCATGTCATTAAGCACTAACCCCATTTGTGATCTCTTCCTTTCCTCTTTTCCCGCAAAAGGACACATACTCTCAAAAAAAGGTATGAATGTTGTACAGTCGAGAGATGCCTCCTATCATGTGCCAGGAACAGCCACTACCAACAAACCGAAGTCTGATGGCTTCCATAGCTATTCTGACACAGAGCGGGATCAATTGGTCTTTGGAACCCAGTCCATTTTGAAACTGGGTCGACCTTTTTCATCAACGCAAGGTACTTTCTCCCATGACATGTCCTGTTTATCACAAACAGAAGATGTAGAAATATTAGAATTATTAGAAGATTTAGGAGATTGAGCCTTTGGTACCCATTTGTAGTTGGGTTTAACCCATTTCTTTTTCGATCTGATGGATGACTCAGTACTTGCTTTTGAACTTGAAATCATCCTTTGAGATGACTTTGACC
This sequence comes from Lactuca sativa, assembly GCF_002870075.4. Classification (NCBI taxonomy): domain Eukaryota; kingdom Viridiplantae; phylum Streptophyta; class Magnoliopsida; order Asterales; family Asteraceae; genus Lactuca; species Lactuca sativa. The sequence goes on along the minus strand of NC_056629.2, from coordinate 63,501,057 downwards.
TAGCCGGTCTTGGCTTCACTGGAACATCTCTTGGATTGGGCTTCTTGGCCGACATTCCCTTTTTGCTCTTGGGATTCAGATTCTTAGCCTTGTGGGTTTGATTCTTGTCCTTCTGTGTGTTCCAGTCACCATTTTCTGAACGTGACCTTGAGGGGTTTCTTTTGAAGTATCTCCCTCTTGGCGCGTTCTGCCAGCCTTGTGCATAATAGGGAACATATGCGCGATTATGACAATTTCTGGCAATGTGACCAGGTGTTCCACAGTGAAAACAAGTCTTTTTCTTCACTATGAAGTTATTTCTTTCTGCCCCTGGTGGCGTATCCATGCCTTGTCTCTGATTGTTCCTACATGCAAACATGCAACAAGCCGTTGATTGTTTCACTTGATTTGGTGGCCTGTACTTCTCAACAACAGGTTTTTTAGGAGCAACTGAGTTAGAAGCAAAAAATTCAGAGTTCAAGGAGTCATTAGACTGTTCAATAGCTTTCTCCTTGTTCTCATCCTCTACTACTTTACCTGTACATGAAGTAGAATCATTAGTATCATTCAGCTTAACACCCTCAATTGCCTGTTCAACAACTGGTTTACCGTATACCATAAATGGTTCTCGGTCAATCTCTTCCTGAGTCAAAGGTTTAGCAGTGTAGTTGTGATTATAGGGAGGAGGGACGCCTTCATACCCTAGACCCTTGGTTTGATTATCTTTAAAACTCAACTGTTTTTTAAATTAAGGACTCGACTGTCTTACTTGATGCAACATAATTTTTGAAACTAACATCTGTTTTTCCACACTTAGTTTTCAAAGCGTCAAGTTCTTCAGTTACAACAACAAGTTTTTTCTTAATGTGATCGTAATTTTCACACTTGTTGCTGTGATCTTCTTGTAATTTCCTAAAGTCCTTAGTCTTGGCCTCTACTTGAGCTTTTAGAGGTTTTTGACCTTTCCTAAGTGTATATCCTTCATATTTAAGGTCCTCATTTTCTCTTTTAATCAACTCGATTTGGTCACACAAAAATTTAATTGTTTTAATGCAAGTTTGAGAACAAGAAACTTCATTGACCGGAATGTTTGAGGAACTCATTTTTATCAAAAATGGCTTTTGACAATAAACCTCAAAAGTCAATCTTAAAAGTCAAATTTAAAAAGTCAAACTTAAAAGTCAAACCGAAAGGCTAAATTTGAAAATTTAAAAGGCAAACGAAAAGGTCAAAGTTTAAAGTCAAAGGTCAATATTGAAAGTCAAAAACCAAATTTTAAAGTCAAAAGTCAAAAATAAAAATAAAAAATTAAAAACTAATTTTTTTTTGTTTGAAAATTGAATTTAAAAATAGAAGAAATTGAATTTTGGGCAAAAATTGACAAATTTGCAAAAATAGGAATCAAAATCGAGCTCTTTTGAATTAAATCTGGAAGGATTAGAACGTGTGGCAGGCTAGCTCGAGTGGTAAGGCACTGAGAAGAAATGAATCAGAGGTCCCGAGTTCGAACCCCAGTACCTCCAAATCTGCTTTCTATTTTTTAGATGTGAAGGCTGCTGCTTGCAAATATAGTTGCGAAGCGAGGACGAACGCGTTGCTGGGCCGAGAGCGAGGCTGCTGAGCCGTGAATCAGAGGCGAGACCGAAAATGTGCGTGAACCGAACATGTGCGAGTCTCGGACCGAAAACTCCAATTCCGACCGAAAGCCCTTCAATGACCGAGAACCCCTCTGCAGATTACTCGGTTTTATGAAAAATGCTGTAACGACGTAATTTCAAACAATTTTTCACATTTTTAAAACATATCTCCATTCATTAATATTATAAAATCTCGTTGTTCACATGTTAATTCATAACTACAGCCCACGATCATAATGTATAAAATCTCCTCATGTGTGTGTACTGATCATGCCGGCGCCTTCCCGCGATCCTCACTGGTACCTGAAACACATAACACAACAACTATAAGCATAAATGCTTAGTGAGTTCCCCAAAATACTTCATACAACATATACACCACTCGAGGCTACTGTACGACCCTCCGGTCGATGTGTCTCAGCGGGACCCTCCGGTCCCGTAGCTCGTTGGGCCCTCTGGACCGATCTGAATCGTTGGACCCTCCGATCCTGTCTGTATCGTTGGACCCTCCGGTCGGGTCTATACAATCATATAACATACATATATCACATAGCACATAATCTCATACATAGCACATAATCTCATACATAGCACATAGGACCCTCCGGTCAACACATGAATACCACTCTAGGTAACGTATAGTGAGAAGACTCACCTCGGGTGAAGAACAGCTCCTATAGTCACTGCTGCTACGCACCGGACTCCAACTCTGTGCCAAACCCACAATAAATCTCAATTAGGAACCAAGTCCAACCTCTCCCTAATTGGGTCTAAAGATAGACCACCTAGAAGTCCAATAACACTCTAAACCCCTTTGGGCCCACTAAAGCCCAATAATAAATGGGTCCTTATACAGTCCAATTCCCAACCAAAAAGGCAAGCCCAAAACAAAGGCCCCAAAGCACATATATACATTCCGCTGGCCCAAGACTTTATGCGTGAAGCCTAAGCTCCAAGCCCAATGCTCAAGGCCCAAAACATCACCTAGCCCAAAAGCCCACAGACAGGTTACGCGGGGCGTACCTCCTTTGGTACGCTCAGCGTACTCAATCACGCACAAATCTGATCGGGGACCTCAGCCCAGTACGCGGGGCGTACTAGGATTACGTTGGGCGTACTCTCAGATTTGCGTAAATCAATTTCTGGGTCTTAACCCGTTAAGACCTTAAGTCATCTCTTGGTTCTAGACTCCCTAACAGTCCCTATACCATAAAGCCGGAACCTTTAAGCCTTTGCATGGCCTTAAAGGCCCCTACACTCCCAAGCACCTTTCGTTTTTCCTCAAAAGATCTAGATCTCATGCATGGCTCAATAATCTCATCCAAGATCACATTTTTATGAACATACAACTCTCATAGCTCTGAAATATGGAAGATCTAGGTCAATGGAGACCAGTTGCCCATAAAGTCTCCACCTTGGGACCAAAAACCCTAGAAATGGGTCCATAAAGCATAAAACAAGAAAGGCTAGGAAAGCTAGGAGCTTTTTACCTCTAAAAGAAGCTCCACCCTCTGAAGAACTCAGATCCAGACTTGTACTCCATTTTCTAGCCTCCACAAAGACCTTATCTTCTTCTTCTCCATCATACAAAGACTCTTCCTAGCTCAAAACACTCATACATCACTATGAAATGATGAAGATGCTCTCTTAGGGTTTCTCTCTATGAAATGGTGGCTGAGGATAAGGCCATAGCCTTCCGTAAATAGGGATCGAGTCTAATTTAGGGTTTTGAGTCTAGACCCGCTACGCCCAACATTGCTCAAGGTACGCCCAACGTACCGGGAGGAGCCAGCGTCCAAAACACGCCCTTGAGTACGCACAACGTACTCCTTAGTACACCCAATGTACTCAATTTCCTTAATTCACATTTAAGGGCTATCTTGACAACTCGGAAGAGAACAAGGGTTTAAGGGATGTTCCTGAATTTCGGGATGTTACAAGTCTCCCCCACTTGAAATAGATTTCGTCCTCGAAATCGCTCCTTACTAACACATAGAACGAGACCAACAAACCACGACACACTACCGAAGGTCCTCATACCATACAACAATCACTTTTCAACAACACGCTTCCCCACCAGGGACTCTCATTCGAGAAAGGGAAGACCCAGCTGCCGCTGCAGTACTCGATCTGACTCATCAGAACTGGAACCCTAACGGTCTATTTCCTTGCCAGACCACCCTCGGAAAAACATCATGTTAATCTCCCATCGGTTAACAGATTCTATGAACTCTCTATCCACCCTGTTTCTTTAATTGATCCCGGTCAAACTCAAGAGAAATTGCAAGATCATAACCCATCGATGATCCACCGCCTGAACAACTACTATAACTTATCGAAAGAAATGAATCTAAAAAATCTGACCTCCAACCCAGGAAGACCGCGCTCCCTTGTTAGTGTCCTCTGACTTCCATAAACATAAGCCCCAACTTCCTCTCAGATTTCCCTTCCAATACCGAGCACCAGGTCAGCTCCCGACCTAAAAGATGAACCTCCAAGGTTACTTATTGCAAACCAACACGTCTGATTGACTCCCTTCTCACAATGACTATCTCAGCTCATTGCGACACACAGTCACGAATTTCGCTTTATCCCAAGCGAGTGCTGCAACCCATCTGGAATCGTCTCGCGTCCGACCCTTGGTCATCATCCACCCTCCAGTCTCATGCGCCCTGCGAGAATCCCCATACCAATGATACTGACCCACTCCGGTCAATGAAATCAGATGAAGATAAATATTCTCCACACTAATACCCATAAAGATGAAACCTCATCTTACCTACTCAAAAAATGAACGAATCCAGACTCAAACTCGAGAGGCTGATTCAACAGCAGGCTTGGAACCACTCAATTCCAACCTGACACTCAACTCATGACCCAAGATTCGCAAATTTAAGCACACACCTTCTCCCAATTCCTTCTGATTACAAAAATCCCCACCCAACCTGGGGTATATCAATTCCAAACTGACACGGAGACCTCCATCTTGCCCCTAGTTCGGCAACCGGACTCCCGAAGACTCAAACAGTAAGGTTACCGAAGCCTAAATACTCCCTTGCGCCATACTCTGATTAGCAAATACTACGGCTCCCCGTAGCATCGCAACACCCTCTCGATGACTAGTGAGTACTACGGCTCCCCGTAGCATCACAACACCCTCTCGCTGACTAGTGAGTACTACGGCTCCCCGTAGCATCACAACACCCTCTCACTGACTAGTGAGTACTACGGCTCCCCGTAGCATCACGACACCCTCTCGTTGACTAGTGAGTACTACGGCTCCCCGTAGCATCACCACACCCTCTCGCTAACTAGTAAGTACTACGGCTCCCCGTAGCATCACAACACCCTCTCACTGACTAGTGAGTACTACGGCTCCCCGTAGCATCATGAATCTGGTCCAACTCTGCAGGTAGCTCCAAGTGATACGCTACCCTGCCCACCCTCGCGATCACTCTAAGCGGCCCAATATATCGAGGCCCCAGCTTGCCCCTCTTCCTGAATCGGATCACTCCTTTCCAAGGAGATACCTTCAGAAGCACGAAATCACCGACCTGGAACTCGAGCTCGAATCGTCGTCTATCCACATAACTCTTATGGAGACCCTGAGTGGTCAACAACCTCTGTCTGACCTGCTGTATCTTCTCTGTCGTCTGAAGCACTATCTCTGTACTACCCATCACATGTTGCCCTACCTCACCCCAGCAAATGGGGGTCCAACACCTCCTCCCATACAACAGCACAAAGGGTGGCATATCAATGCTCGAGTGATGGCTGTTGTTATAGGAAAACTCAGCCAAGGCAAATACGGGTCCCAACTCCCGCCGAAATTCGGTACACATGCCCGAAGCATGTCCTCGAGCGTCTGAATCGTCCGTTCACTCTGTCCGTCAGTCTGTGGGTGGTATGCGGTACTAAAATGCAGCCTCATACCCAATTCCTCATGAAATTTCTTCCAAAATCTGGAAGTGAAACGCACATCTCGATCTGAGACAATCGAGACCGGTACTCCATGCTGCGATACCACCTCCCTCACGTACAACTCTGCCAATTAGTCTGGAAATAACAAACTTTTATTCCTCATCATACTCGACTCTTCAACCCACGCTCCGTTACGTCTCTTATCAGAAGAGCAGAACTCACATGTCTACCCTATATACCCATCAAAGACAATAAGGGTCACCGCCCTGATATACTTCTCTTGATCACCCCACGCTGACCACCTGTTCAAGCTGTATCTTTACCTCGAGACAGACCTACTGCCATATACTCTGTTTGCAGATTACCATCCATTCAATCTCACAGGGCTCACCCCCAAAACTCAAAACCGAAATCTCAGCACCTCTTACGTCTCCCACAGGAAACAAAAATAGCACCACTCGGGTCAAGGAAGTGACCTCTCCACTATCGTCCGGTCACCTAGCCCAGGCCGTATTCTTCCATAACACACCATCCATAATCATCCCTGAATCTTGTGACTCTAACTGGAATATCACCCACAATCCCTCGGAGCTCACTCGATTTCCCATTACAAGGGATGCTCCACTAAAATTGTTCATCATGGCCTTCTGGCCCCATACTCATTCACCTCTGATCTCTACATAGACAATCCCCACGGAATAACCAATGAAAACCAGAAACACTAACCGCCACCAGTCATGACCTTCGGACCGGGTGACCCCCTTTCAATCTGTTACAACTTATGGTACTCGAACCACGACGTCACTTCTCAATCCGCTACTTATCATGGTACTCGAACCAGGATATCGCCTCTTGTGGCTTTCGGATCATGTCCTATCGAACCTTGGTGAGTTCGTGTTGCTAAGCTCCCGGTACAACAACAAGTCACCCCCTCGTGGCCTAGCGGTTGCGACAGCTCCGATGGCTGCAGCAGTAGCATCTTCCGAATCAGCAGTGTATCGCTCATCAACGTCTCAATCAACGTGGTCTCGATAGACCCAAACATCTCGTATATGACCTCACGTATGGTCGCGGCTACCTTATCACGAATCATCCTACGAATCTCGTCATTGCCAACTCCGCTGCTCTCTGGAGTGTGACGTGCGCTCACCAAGATGTCTCTGAAATATAACAAAAAGATACCAGAGACTCGATCGAGTATACTCGCACTCGATCACCCAACCCTACTTGTTCCTTGGTACCCTAAGGAATCTTACTTAGACTGCTCACTGATCTGGTGTCTTCAGTAGTACGGGCCCTATACTACCGACCACACCGCATCAACATTCACCCCAAGTCCTCCTCCTTTGATCCCAGATCACAAGTACTCTATATCTCGTTAGCATAGGCTACCCTTTGGTAGACCTCTCATAGCTCCTCACTGCTACCAACTCGCTCTCAAGAATCTCACAACAGAAGAAATCTTCCTAGGCTAAGGCATCACAATCAGGCCACTCTAGTCCTAATATGAGTACTTGGCCTACTTTAGCATGCATAGCATATCACATGATATCTCATAACACATAATGTAAGGGTATTTTGGGAAATCACCGTTCGGGCGCTGGCTGATCGTACACACTACTCCGTTCTGCCTTTCTCAAAATCTTTACTCTCTTTGAAAAAAAAATTGTTTATTTTATGAAAAAGCTTCCTCAAATCCTCAGTTTGAGTTCAGATACGCCCGAAGGTATATCCGAATCCCTCAAACCAAGGTTCTGATACCAACTTGTAACGACGTAATTTCAAACAATTTTTCATATTTTTAAAACATATCTCCATTCATTAATATTATAAAATCTCGTTGTCCACATGTTAATTCATAACTACAGCCCAAGATCATAATGTATAAAATCTCCTCATGTGTGTACTGATCATGTCGGCGCCTTCCCGTGATCCTCACTGGTACCTGAAACACATAACACAACAACTGTAAGCATAAATGCTTGGTGAGTTCCCCAAAATACTGCATATAACACATATGCCACTCGAGGCTACAGTATGACCCTCCGGTCGATGTGTCTCAGCGGGACCCTCTGGTCCCGTAGCTTGTTGGACCCTCTGGTCCGGTCATAGCTCGTTGGGCCCTCTAGCCCGGTCTAAATCGTTGGACCCTCTGGTCCGGTCTATATCATTGGACCCTCCGGTCCAGTCTATACAATCATATAACATACATATATCACGTATCACATAAAATCATTCATAGCACATAATCTCATACATAGCACATAGGACCCTCCGGTCAACACATGAATACCACTCTAGGTAACATATAGTGAGAAGACTCACCTCGGGTGAAGAACGGCTCCTATAGTCACTGCTGCTACACACTGGACTCCAACTTTGTGCCAAACGCACAATAAATCTCAATTAGGAGCCAAGCCCAACCTCTCCCTTATTGGGTCTAAAGATAGACCACCTAGCAGTCCAATAACACTCTAAACCCCTTTGGGCCCACTAAAGCCCAATAATAAATGGGTCCTCATACATCCCAACTCCCAACCAAAAAGGCAAGCCGAAAACAAAGGCCCCAAAGCACATATATACATTCCGCTGGCCCAAGACCTTATGCATGAAGCCCAAGCTCCAAGCCCAACACTCAAGGCCCAAAACATCACCTAGCCTAAAAGCCCACAGAGGGGTTATATGGGGTGTACCTCCTTTGGTACACTCAGCGTACTCAATCACGCATAAATCTGATCGGGGACCTTAGCCCAATACGTGGGGCGTACTAGGATTATGCTGGGCGTACTCTCATATTTGCATAAATCAATTTCTGGGTCTTAACCCGTTAAGACCTTAACTCATCTCTTGAATTTGGACTCCCTAACAGTCCCTATACCATAAAGTCGGAGCCTTTAAGCCTTTGCATGGCTGTAAAGGCCCCTTCACTCCCAAGCACCTTTCCTTTTTCCTCAAAAGATCTAGATCTCATGCATGGCTCAATAATCTCATCCAAGATCACATTTTTATGAACATACAACTCTCATAGCTCTGAAATATGGAAGATCTAGGTCAATGGAGACCATTTGCCCATAAAGTCTCTACCTTGGGACCAAAAACCCTAGAAATGGGTCCATAAAGCATAAAACAAGAAAGGTTAGGAAAGCTAGGAGCTTTTTACCTCTAGAAGAAGCGCCACCCTCTGAAGAACTCAAATCCAGACTTGTACTCCATCTTCTAGCCTCCACAAAGACCTTCTCCTCTTCTTCTCCATCATACAAAGATTCTTCCTAGCTCAAAACACTCATACATCACTATGGAACGATGAAGATGCTCTCTTAGGGTTTCTCTCTATGAAATGGTGGCTGTGGATAAGGCCATAGCCTTCCTTATATAGGGATCGAGTCTAATTTAGGCTATTGAGTCTGGACCCGCTACGCCCAGCGTACCAGGAGGAGTCCGCGTCCAAAACACGCCCTTGAGTACGCGCAGCGTACTCCTTAGTATGCCCAGCGTACTCGATTTCCTTGATTCACATTTAAGGGCTATCTTGACAACTCGGAAGAGAAGAAGGGTTTAAGGGATGTTCCTGAATTTCGGGATGTTACAAATGCGAAGAACAAACCCCCCTTATTTTGACAAGATCTATCCAAAAACACAAAAATCCCTTCAAAATAAGATCAAATAAGCTCCAGATCTGAAAAAGTTGATTGATACAATCCAAGCTATGATACCACTTGTAAGTCCCCAAATTTGCTTGTGTATCAATTAGATCCAATTGATGGTGCAGAATCCCAATCAATTGGATGATATCAGATCAAAATAGAAGAGAAGGAGAAGAAGAAGATGATGAATCTATGATGTATTGAATGAATATGATTGATGCTCCTTACAATAGATTCACACACACACACACACACACACACACTTCTTCTCTCTAGTTTCTCTCTCTACAATATGCTCTCCTTCTCTAGCCCCTCTATCCGTTTCCCCTCCTCACCCTTACTTCTATATATATGGACCTAAGGCCAAGCCAAAATACAAATAATCCAATGCTAGACCGAAAACAAATGGGTTTTCGGTCCAAGATACAATTAATCCTATGCTATTTTTGGCCCAAATAATTAAAACAATAAATGCTTAGAAAAGCAAAGTATAAACCATATTTTTGACGCAACAACTAGTTCTAATATCATACTCGTACGCTTAGAATCCTAAACACATAAGGTTTCCGGATCTGGTCGGCAACAGACCATAGATCCGAACAAATAATAGCACATAAGGAAATCATAAAGCACTTAGCACATAAAAGCATTTTAGTCATCTTTCCTAAAATAAACTAGTGCTCGTGTCAAAAATATGGAAGACACACATCTCACGATCATCGCTTAGAATTCTAAGTTTAAGTCTACAAATCCTACAAATTCCTAGTTCGCTTAAACTAATGCTCTAATACCAACTTGGAAATCCCCATTTGTAGGGCCAGAAAAGACTGATTTTGTTTATACTTTTTAATAAAAATCAGAGTAACTTCTTAACAAAAGTATTGCAGAATTTGTTCCCAAAACAAAATATGATATAAATTTTATCAAAGCATTTCTTAAAGAAATGTATTTCCATTACATTAGAAAAACTCGAGATGTCAATCATTGATACAAACCATAAGCATAAACTAAAAGAAATAAACGTTTTAGGCCACAAAACATTATTTGGCCTCAAATCCGTAATCTCTCGTCAAATCATCCAACTATGCTTTTGCCACTACCTGTAATACAAGAAACTGAGTGGGTCAGGCTGAGGAGCCTGGTGAGCATATATGGTTTTCAACCCACACTAATAAGTTCATTATTTATTTTCATCAAATCATTAACCCGATTACCTGTTCCCGTTATCCTCACTTTACGTCCCTAAAGCATCTATTATAAGGGTCCTATCCTAAGGAATTTCATTGGGATGGGCACTACTGCTAAGGGGATTCCTCAGCCATATGTGTCTATAAGGCAACCATGGGTGGGGGGGGGGGATGGAGTACATCTTCAAAATCACTACAGGTTACGAGCCTGCTAGCGTTCCACTGGACTGTCTAGAAAAGTCCGTAGTCGTCATCTATACTCCGCTAGATGATTGGATCATCTTAAACATCGAGGCCTCTCATCATTTTAACACACATCATCTATTTCATCTACCTATTATTCTACCCAACATGTTTGTAGATATAAATACATACACACTCCAGATCTGAAAAAAAAAAAAACAATGTTTACATCTTTCATCCAGCATAACTTTCAAAGCATAAAATATTTATATAGTCTAGATCTGAAAAATAGTGTTTACATCTTTCATCCAACATAAATTTCAAAGCATAAAATACATATACGGTATAGATCTGAAGAACAAGTTCAGATCTGAAGGAAAAAGTTCAGATCTTTCATCCAACATAGATCTCAAAGTATATAATTTAGATCTAAAGAAAAAGTTTAGATCTATGATGAGAAAGTGTAGATCTAAAGGAAAAAGTTTCAGATATGAAAGAAAGAAGTATAAATTTTCTCATCCAACAAACATCTCAGGTGAACAGATAACATATATATACACGTAGCACATAATTTATATAAAATACTTCATATCTATGTGTAAGATGAAAGTGACTATACGTTCACCTGATACGGCATGATTCGGACAGCACCTCGCTTTTAAAAATAATCTTCTTTGACGAAACCGGGAAGTTTGCTTGAAAACCGGGCTCTGTGCCGGCAGAGTTTCAGACCAAAAAACTCTTTTTCTCAGAGACTCCGGGAGCCTTGGGGTTTCCTTCGGATGCTAGGGGGTTTACCTAGGCTTATGAGGGTGTTTGGGTGAGTTAGAGAGAGAAAGAGTTGAGGAATTGAGCAAAAATTTCGGCAGCCCTTGCAGCCTTTTATAGGCACGAGCCTCCTCGGAACGTTGGGCGTACCCTCGGTGGTACGCTGCGCGTAGGGGCATGTGTGTCGCTTCGGGTGGGGTGAGGTGGTCGTCTACGGAACTGCAGAAAAAGTCAATACGCGGGGCGTAGGATCCTCGTACGCGAGGCGTCCGAAGTCTACGTTGGGCGTAGCCTCGCATCCGGCTTCGTAATTTGGACACTCGACTTCTAAAATTCATAACTCTTGCATAGAGCTACGTTTTCGATGTTCTTTATATCCACGTGTAGGTGAGACCGTACTCTACAACTTTCGTTTAGATAGCTAAGGTTAAAAGTCGATCTATCGTAAATTCACTTTTTACGTCTCCCGGTTGCGTGTCGGCTCCCTCGCGAAACTTCGACGAGTCATAACTTCTTCGTTATAACTCGGATTTCGGCGTGCTATATATCCCCATAATCCTTTTTTTGACCACTACAACATTATGTAAAGATATCTAGCCGATCCCGCACTTTAATTTTGACGCTTATTTTTATTCTGTAATAATTATACCTTTATAATTAAGTATAAAACACATAAATTCACATAATTCACATAATACTCAAATATTTCATCTTTATTACTTCAAAAGAGTTACAATAGTTGACTTAGACTATTACATCATCTAATAATGCTTAGCCCCGAAACGCGGGTGTTACATCTTGACATATACCATTCGGGGGACACTGGCCATGCATGCAGCTTCATCTGTGTAGGTCCTCTGCCCAACGTGGTGTCGGATCCTATAGTGCTACACCTATCAGAAAAATCTCGGGTCTATGAAAGGGAGTTATCCTCTTACGAGGAGTGTGCATCCATAATGGACCACTTGGATGGCGGTATACCTGAAAGCTCGTCTCGGCTATAGGATCGTGCAGGCCACGAACAACAAAACGTGGGCCGCTGACCTCAGAATCAGCTTCGGAGTCCTCCTCCATCAAGTACTCATCATCACCTTGACCCACCTTCGGGTCCTCCTCTGCGGCTGGTGCGTCAGCCTCGACCTGCTCCTCGGGCTCCTCTTCAATCCATCCACCATTCCCATTATTGGGAAAGTAAGGATCTCCTGGTAGGTGAAATTCGGCCATGTCGACTGTGCAAAAATAGAGGTATAAGACGCAAATAAGGAGTCTAGGTGTATGGTTCTATAGTATCATAAAATACTCCTATAGTATTTTTAAAGTTTATGTTTGGTTCTAGAGTTTCTTTGTATGAGGTGTTGGTAAGTTTTTTTTTGACTTGTTGTTCACTACGACTATTCCCAAGCACATATTAGTCATATCTCGGACAAATATAGTTGATTAGGCTCTATTTATCCTAGATCTGATTACATAATTACCTAGGCCTATTCGTAGTCTTCAACTTATCTTATTACTTTTGTATTGTTCTTGTTATGACACCGTTCTAGTATGTATGTATGTACTTATACTTTATAAAAATATCATTATATTTTAAAAGTATACTTGTACGAAACGTTTTATTCAGAGAGTTTTAGTCCCATTGTATTTATAGTTGTATATCTTACATGGTTTGATATACTTACTTCACTATAAACAATGCTCTGATACCAAATCTGTCACACCCCCAAACCAGGATGGCGGAAACGTCTGGGGGTGGATGACTTCATGAACAGTATCACAACATAATGTACAATAATGATCAAAGCAAACACAACCATCATAAATATAATTGAAATGTTACATTGTTTCCAAGTATTGTATGTTTCAAAAAGAATTACGTTATGATGAAAAAATGAATAGTACGACGTCGTAACGTCCTATCCTCAAAAGCCTTGTGACTACCTATTTAACGGTTTCCTGAGAATACTATAGTTTTAAAAAATGTCAACAATTAAGCTGGTGAGTTCATAAGAGTTTTGTGTGGGAAAAATCTATAATTCTTTCCTTGTAAAATGATAGTGTTTGTTCCTAGAAAATCCAATATTTCCTTAAAAATGAGTTGTAGTCTTAAAAACCCTAAAAGCAAAAATGTTTAAGTATTTCTATACTTAAAATATATTGCGTAGTTTTATTCTTATATAAAACCATTTGAACGCATGTTACCTCGTAAACTAAATGTATCGTTGATTCCCCATGTGACTTATTACAACCATGTTAAAACCGAAGTTGGTCTGTTGCGACATTCTTCAAGCGTCGGAAAGTTAGACGTTTGGCACCTCATACATGCCGGCCTAGCTGTAACTAGCAGCTTAGGTGCGGGATTATCAGTCCCCTATAGATCTATACACAAGTAACGTCCTATCCTCAAAAGCCTTGTGACTACCTATTTAACGGTTTCCTGAGAATACTATAGTTTTAAAAAATGTCAACAATTAAGCTGGTGAGTTCATAAGAGTTTTGTGTGGGAAAAATCTATAATTCTTTCCTTGTAAAATGATAGTGTTTGTTCCCAGAAAATCCAATATTTCCTTAAAAATGAGTTGTAGTCTTAAAAACCCTAAAAGCAAAAATGTTTAAGTATTTCTATACTTAAAATATATTGCGTAGTTTTATTCTTATATAAAACCATTTGAACGCATGTTACCTCGTAAACTAAATGTATCGTTGATTCCCCATGTGACTTATTACAACCATGTTAAAACCGAAGTTGGTCTGTTGCGACATTCTTCAAGCGTCGGAATGTTAGACGTTTGTCACCTCATACATGCCGGCCTAGCTGTAACTAGCAGCTTAGGTGCGGGATTATCAGTCCCCTATAGATCTATACACAAGTATCATGGTCTCTTACCGAGATTCTGGATATAATTCAGGACTTTAGTGTGTATTCTAGTAGGTATGGTGAAGACTTTGTCTCACATAATTATTTCAATGTGTTCACGTTTTGTTGTAATGAAAACCCTTGTATGTGTAAATATCATTTTTCCATGGTATTAATATAGTGTGTAATAATTATATACTTTTATATAATTATTCGTCTTGTCCCAAAATGTTATAATAGTGTTAATGACCCATAAACTACACCTATTATAGTTTATTATAAATATTTCGTCGTACCTATTTATACATATGTATATAGGTTAACATGTTTAGATGTTCATAAATTACATATTTTATACATTAACACAAGTATATGAACTTTTAGTATGATAAAGTCAGTTTTCTAGTTTTTGATTTTCTTTATGTCACCAAGCGGTAAATATTGAATTATAAACTTTGTAATTCAATATATGAACTTTTATAAAAGTTGGTGATTTTTATAAAAAGTGTGGTAAAAATGATGTGTAATTACTTAATTTGAATCATATAGATTCAAATTATTATAAAAATCATTATCATAAAAAATAATAACACATCACACGAAAGTTAGGATGATTTCTAATTCTTTTCGTTAAAGTTTGTGTGTTTAAGTCGGGTAAAGAATTTGTCGCATTTGGTGACGAATTCACCAAAAATCTGAATATGTAACCTTTTCCATGAATTTTGTCATGTAGTATAAAGTTTATGAACTCAACTACATTATGTTATTAATATTATTTATACCTAAATAATATATTATTGAATTATCAAATTATGTCGCTAACCCTAATTAGGGTTTATATTCAATAATTGGTAACAAGAGAGGTACTTTGTATTATAACTTGCCAATAGTACATCAGAAACATTAGGGAATATCATGTTTCTCCTAAAATTCTAATACGAGTTGACTTGACTTGGTTGACTTTCTTTGACCAAAATTGATGGTTGTCACAATAAGTTTCAAAAGAAATCAATCCCCTCCTTTTGATTAAATCCTTTAGCAACTAGCTTGACTTTATGTATTTCTATAGCTCCATTACTACCATATTTTATCTTGTAAACCCATCTACATCCTACAGTGTTCTTGTGTGGTGGTAGGGGTACAATTGTCTAAGTATTATTTTCTTTCATTGCATCCAATTCTGATTGCATTTCTTTGCACCATTCTGCATGTTTTGAGGATTCTTTATAATGTTTGGGCTGAAAATGAGAAGAATTATTCATGTAAAATTCTATATTTGGCTAAAACATTCTCATAAGACAAATATTTGTCTATGGAATAAGGAGCTTTGGATATAGAAGAAGTATTAGCAAGATTGCAATGATAGTCGCTTAAGTATAATGGTGGATTATGGGATCTAACAGGTCCGGTAGGAATTGGATTTGGCGAAGGAGGATGAACAAAGTTATAAGAATTATCTTCTAGGGACAAATTTTGGCCAGGGGTAGGAATGCCCAAATTTTAGGCAACGGGTATAACTGTTTGAGAAAAAGGATCAGTAGAATCTGAGTTATTAGGATCATGAAATGGGAAGATCATTTCATGAAAAACAATATCTCTTGAATAAATGATTTGTTTACTTGCCAAATCAAACAATTTATATGCTTTCATATTGGGAGGATAACCAATAAAAATAGTTGCTTTGGCTCTTGGATCAAATTTGGTTATGTGAACTGGTAATGTAGATGCATATGCAAGACATCAAAATGGCCTCAAGTGTTTGTAACTTGGTATAATACCATTTAAAACCTGAAAAGGTGTTTGATTATCAAGAACTGGTGAAGGAATCCGATTGATCAAATAAGCAGCTGCGAGAATGCAATCACCCTAAAAATATATAGGAAATTTAGATTGAAACATTAAAGATCTTGCCACATTGAGAAGGTGTTGATGCTTTCTTTCAACAATAGAATTTTGTTGTGGTTTACCAACACATGACTTCTGGTGAGTGATGCCATTTTCTTTAAAAAATTCCTTGAAAACCAATTCTTTTGTATTATCAGTTCTAAAAGCTTTTATGACTTTATTGAAACGAGTTTGAATATATGCATAAAATTTTGGAATTATAAGTTGAATATCTGACTTTTGTTTCAACATATAAATCCAAGTATATCTACTCTTATCATCCACAATGGTAGCAAAGTATCGATGACCAATATTAGTGAAAGATTGATAAGGACCCCATATATCACAATGTACCAATGAAAACGTTTCATTACACATATTGTTGAAAGAATCAAATGGTAATTTTTTTTTGTTTGGCTAAAGGATAAACATTACAATGTTGAGAATGACTATTTTGACTAATAGAAATTCCTAAAATGTTCTTAATAGAAGTAAGAACTTTATTAGAAGGGTGTCCTAATCTTTTACGCCACAAATCAACCGAAACTATATTAACTCTTGTATTATACTCTTCTTTCTTAACTGGATTGCTCATCACATATAGATCTTGTACATTATTAGCCTTGCCAATCATGTTCTTGTTGTGGATATACTGGATATAAGCATGATGACATGTAAACTGAACAATGAGGTGTTGTGTTCAGGTGAGAGCACTAACTGATATCAGATTTAGCTCAAAATCAGGGACATAAAGAACATTGTGCAATGTGAACAAATAATCAATCTCAATATCTCCAATCATATGAACAGGTAAAACGACCTTATTTGGAAGATTAACAGTATGATGAGAAACTTTCCTTTTGTTGATGAACATGGTAATGCCATGACATACATGTTGAGAAGCACTAAAATCTAAGATCCACATGTATGATTTTAAACCATTATTAATGGTTAAGGAATAGCATTTACCTGTTATAGAAGTCTCATTATAATTGACAGATATCAGATGATTGGATAATGCAGACATCACTTGTTGAGACTGAGAAGGAGAGAAACCACGGAACATGTTGCTCGAGTCATCGTTAATAGAAGATGATGAAGTATGATCCGAATTGGTTTGTTCATTGATCATAGCATCATTGATATGATTAGGTCGTGGTTTTGGTTTATAACCCGGTGGATATTCATGCAACTTGTAACACTTCTCAATTGTGTGTCTCTGAAACTTGTAGTGCGAACAGTAAGGCCTGTCTTTGGTATCATGATTCTGATTATTAAACTTCTTGACTTGATTGCTGTGTGAATTTGATTTGGCCACAAATGCAACAGAAGATGTATTTTGATTATCTTGTGATATCATCTTTTGTTTTTCTTCTTGAGCAACAAGAGCGTAAACTCGATTAACAGATGGAAGAGATCCATAACAAGGATTTGACCTCGAGTTTGAGAAGATGACTCATTGATTCCCATCAAGAAGTTCATGATGTGTTCGTCTTGAAAATACTTCTCAATTTCCTGAACTCTAGTACAGGTACACTTTCCACATGAACATCTTTGACGAAAATTGTATAATTCTTCAGTGAGAGACTTGAGTTTAGTGAAATACACTCTGATTGGATCATGATTTTGACTAAGATTCACAATCTCTCTACAAATCTATAAAATACGTGGTCCATTAATTTGTTGATATCGAACTTTGAGATCATCTCAAATTTCTTTTGCAGATTTAGAGAACATGATACATGTGGAGATTTCCTTTGAAACTGAATTGAGAATCCATGAGATAACAAGTTTATTGGTCCGCATCCATGGATTGTGATTAACAGTATCAGTAGAATCAGGCTCAAGAATATATCCATCTATGAATCCGATTTTGTTCTTAACAAAAAGAGTAATCAACATTGATCGACTCCCTGAAGGATAATTTCACCATTCAATAGTTGAGAAACAAGAACGAAACCAAGATTGTCTGGATGATGGATGAAATAATGAGAAGACCGATCATCAAGAGGAGAAACAACATTTTGATTTGCCATGATTAACAGAATCAAAGAAACGAAGTATGTATTCAATGATGAATTCGACGAAAATTTGAAAAGAAATCACGGAAGCAAAAATCAATTCTCTGATACCATATTACAAACAAGAAAGAAATGAAATGAATTTGTCAAATTGATTAAACCGAAGCTATTACATCTTGTATCTGCTAGAGCTAGGAGCATATAACAGAAAATAACGAACTACCAAATATTTACAATATGAACCCTCTACTTTAGATAACTACAAATAAGACCCTCATATCTAACTTATACTTTATCAATTTATCAGTTTGAGGAACATACCTCAAATTCCGAGCAACATAGAACTTTAAGAGACTCCATTATAATATTCTTACTTTGAAATCAACTTACTGTTTCAAGATTATACTTCAATTTATTCCTTAATTTTTTCTTTTACCTTGGATTGATAGCATATCCTCCGATTTGGCTTCCGATCACAAGGAACAAATAAATTTGACGTCATGAGATTAGAAACATTAGTTAGTCTCCTTCTCCATATCTTGCTTCGACTTGTTGTTCCTTTGTCCACATGGATGCCCTTCCGATATTCATTTGAGTGAGTTTCATACAGGAAGCCTTCTTGAAGGCCGCCACCTCTGTCCACTCAATGATCAATATCTTTGCTACGATTCGTCTTTGATAATGATAATTCTGAGATATCAATCTTGGTTACAACGGTATTCCGATTAAACCACAACCACATATTTTTCATTTTTCGTTTTAAAGCTCCGACAAAGCAGAGTATGCCTAATCGTAAATGATTATATAGCAGATAAGTATAATCATATATAATTACACATGTTTATACATATGTCTAATCATAAATGATTATACATATATGTCTGTTCATAAATTGAGTAATTATATATGATTATGATGGTTATGGCAAAGGAGGTGGCGGTGGCATAGGTGGTGGAGGTGGCAATGATAGGGTCGGTTGGTGGCACAGGTAGTGGTGGTGGTGAAGGTGGTCGGGAAAAAAAAGAATGGACGACACTGCATAATCATTTATGATTATAAGTTTCTCGTTGTGTCGGTACACAAAAATATTAAAGCGGCAAATAAAAAAATATGTGACTAATATTGAATCTCAAAATTTCTATTTTTTTTTAAATCTCAGTTATCTATAATTATTTTTTATTTTAATATGAGAATTTCAATTACTTTACTATCTTTAGATTCGATAGGCGAAGTTTTTTTTTTTTTAATAGCATATTGTTAGCATATTATAATTATCTGTTCGTTAAAGTAGCGCCGATACCACGTTAACATCATTTGCAACGAGTAAATTCAAAAGCAACAACTAAATTTGAAAGCGTTAAATGCTATTTTTATATATCAAATTACAAGTACACACACCCATCTTCATCGACAATTCCAGAAAGTCGATAACGCAAAAAACAAAAGTCTTGAGGTTTCAAAAATGGAATATTTTAATCTGAATTTGATGCTGTTCATAACCACGATGATTCCAGTCATGCAGTTACCCGGCACGATGGCGCAGACCAGGCACATCGTCGGCGGCAGTTTGGGATGGACCATACCTTCCGGTGGCGCAGTCTCTTACACCACTTGGGCATCCCATCAATCCTTCACTGTCAACGACCTTCTCGTCTTTAACTTCACCGATGGAGAATACGACGTTGCGGAGGTTTCAGAGGCAGCATACGGCCCATGCACTGCCACCAACCCCATCTCCCTCGCCACAAATGGTCCCGCCACCCTTACCTTGACCACCGCAGGCACTCACTATTACATCTGTACATTCAGAAGTCACTGCCAAATTGGCCAGAAGTTAACCATCGACGTCTCAGAAGCAGCTTCCTCCATTCCTCCTGGAGCAACACCAGTAACTCCACCGACCATCAGGCGTCCTCCTAGACCCGTAACATCCAGAACAGCGGTGGAGACACCGAACACCGCAACACCCTTTGCTCCATGTCCCCGCATTACATCTGCCCCACCACCACCTACCGATGGAGCTCCATCATTCACCGGCATGGTACCTTCCACGTTCTTGATAATTGGCTTAGTTTTCTTGAATTGTTAAATTTGAGAAGTGAGAGATGATCATATATTTGTATCATGTTTGTTTGTGTGTAATTTTTTTGTCCATTAACTGAATGTAAAACGATTGTATCTTCACACCATTTAAACTTGTAAGAATGTTTTTATATCGACTAGAAATCCAAAAACAAATAAATAAATAAAAAATCAAAATGTTGGAGTTAACAAGACATTGACGTGAGTACACCAAAAAAATTCTAAATCCACCATTCTTGCACTGGTAAGAAAATCATCTTTAGCTAGAGACTCCATCGTAATGCCTCCAAAGTCAAGATTCCAATTTCCGTAACACTAGCGTATTACATACATACGTACATTTTTTATCCAACTCCAAGGTATAGAATCTATGAAAAAGGAATGTTGGTATAGTCCCATCTACAGGTAGACGATAGAGGCGATCAGGCCGTCAATTAAAGAGGCCCAAGTATTATATATATATATATATATATATATATATATATATATATATATATATATATATATATATATATATATATATATATATATATATATATATATATATATATATATATATATATATATATATATATATATATGAGAAATTAAATTGATTCCTACCATTTCTTCCTATTAATATGCCTACCCACTAAAATTATGTCATTTGTCATCAATATTCCATGTCATCTGATTTAATTTGATATTCCTATAGTGCCCTGGTAATTGAGAAAAAAGGAAAAAAAATCACATAAGATTATCACATAAACATGCACAGATACCGATTCCTTGTCAAACCCTTATTCTCGTCTACTTTGTTGCCCACAACAATTGCAAAGCCAGCGACAACATCAACAATAAAGAAGCAACAATCAAAAAGACAAACTATCAGCAACAATCAGGTATTTGCAATGAATGCTCATAGTTCGTATTTATATAGTTTAATTAATTGAGAAGCTTACAGCCAAAGTAATGTACAAACTAAAATTGACTTCCTTTAATAAAATAATGTTTTCTTAAATTATTTTATAATATTCATAAGATTTCTGATAAGGTTTACAACCGTGGTTATATTTTACAAAATCATATTCATTACACAGTATATTAACAAAATTAATTTACAATTTACAAAAAATATATTAATAAAATTTTAGGATGGCCTCTGCTTTATTATTGATAAAATCTTTGATTTGTTGTTAATAAAATATTCGATATTTGATCAGTATGGAGGTTTCAAATTCAGTTGAAGAGGCTGCAAATTCAGTAGAAAATGTTGCAGTTTCAGTAGAAAATGTTGCAATTTCAGTTGAAGAGGCTGCAAATTCAGTTGAAGGGCATACAATTCTTAATCCTCGAGATCAAAAAATTTCTAAAGATGGAATGAAGTTTGATTCAGAAGAAGACCTTTACAATTACTTTAAAGCATATGCATTCCAGACTGGATTTGGTATACGAAAATCTAGTACAAGAACAAAATATTCTTGTGCTAAAACATACTACTCACTTGGATGTGCTAGAGGAGGGGTATATGTTCCTAAAACAAGAAAACCATATAAAAAGACCACTAAAACAAACTGTAAAGCAAAAATTGGCGTAATTGCATATGGTGATGGAAGATGCATTATCTCTAGTGTTTTTCTTGAACATAATCATGCTTTAAGTCCGAAAAAATCTTGTTTCCAATGACCACATAAGAAAATGGATTCATATGCTAAGAGAAGACTTGAATTGAATGATTATGTTGGAATTTCGTTAAATAAAAGTTTTCACTCGTTAGTTGTTGAAGCGAAAGGGTATGATAATTTGCCTTTTGGCGAGACAGATTGTAGATCTTACATCACAAAAGTAAGACAACAAAGACTTGGGCTTGGGGATGCCGAGGCACTTCGTAATTATTTTGTCCGTATGCAAAAAAGGAGTTCAAATTTTTTCTACATGATTGATATGGATGATGAAGGTCGTATGCGAAATGTATTTTGGGCAGATGCAAGGTCAAGGGCAGCATACGAGTCATTCGGGGATGTTTTTGATAGCACATATTTGACTAACAAATATAATATGTCGTTTGCGCCTTTTGTTACAGTAAATCACCATGGGCAATCTATCTTATTTGGATGTGGTTTGCTTTCACGAGAGGACATAGAAACATATGTATGGTTATTCAAGTCATGCTTAGAATGCATGCGTGGATGGGCACCAAAAGCAATAATAACAGATCAATGTCGATCAATGCAAGGAGGTGTGGCATAGGTATTCCCTGAATCTCATCATCCTCTTTGTCTTTGGCATATTATGAAAAAGATTCCTGAAAAGTTAAGTAGGCTGCCTCAATATAAAGTAATAAAGAAGACTCTAAAAACCCTTGTATATGAGTCTACGGACACTCAAGAGTTTGAAGATGGCTGGTGCAAGCTGGTTGAAAAGTATGCACTTGAAAAAAATGAGTGGTTAAGTTCTTTATTTAACGAGCGAATGCGTTGGGTGCCGATATATGTAAAAGAAAACTTTTGGGTAGGGATGTCTACTACGCAAAGAAGTGAAAGCATGAATGCTTTTTTTTGATGCGTATGTTAATTCTAAAACCTCATTACGACAATTTGTTGAGCAATATGACAATGCACTAAAAAGCAAGATTGAAAAAGAAAATAAGGCTGATTTTGAGTCTCTCAATTGTTCACATAAATTAGTAACTAGGTTTTATTTTGAGAGACAGTTTCAGGAAGCATACACAAATGCAATATTTAAGTTGTTTCAAGATGAGTTGCGAGGTATGTTGTTTTGCAATTCTTCATTGGTCAAAATAGATGGTGCTCGCTATGTATTTCATGTCACAGATATTGTGGAAGGGAAACATGGAGATTCTAAAAAAAGAGTTGTTTATATCGTTAGTTATGATGAGACTGAATGTGATAAACAATGTTCTTGTCATTTGTTTAAGTTTCGAGGAATTATTTGTAGGCATGTAGTGAAAATATTAATTGAGAAGGATGTTAAAGAAATCCATCCACGGTATATTTTGTCTCAGTGGAGGAAAGATGTGAAACATGGACACTACTTAGTGATAAATTGTTATGAAGATTTGATGAGTGGTGAAAATGCTAAACAATTTGACCACTTGTGTTCCAATTTTCACAAGGTTGCACATATTGCTAATTCCCGCGAAAAGTATGAATACTTGCTAAGTTGTGTAAATATGGCTAAAGAAAAGTTAAATGATTTAGGGTTGTAGTAGTAACATCAATTTGGTAGTTGAAGATGTTCGTGTTTCAGACTCGACTACGAAGTTGTTACCACCCTTGCAAGTGCGTAGTAAAGGCCGTCCACCATCAAAGAGAAAAGAATCTAGAGTAGAACAAGTTATGAAGAAGAAAACAAAGAAAAATGTAATATTTTATCTATTTAGTTTTTTATATTTTTAATTTGGTTAACATAGTTTATAATTACCGAGTTTTTTAGGTACGTGAAAAAACGAACAACATACAACAAGATCAAATGGATTCAAGTCGTGAGCATGGAGCAAATTCCTATAATAATGAGCCAAACTACCAGTTTGATCTTAATGTACCGGTTTGAATGATAAAGACCGAGGAGTAGGTGGAAATAGTATAAAATAGGTTTTTTGAAAAAAGATTAATTTTTAGTTTCATTTAATTTGCATTTAATGATTTTGAAAGAACCGAATGACATTGTGATAGTGTTACGAATTGCACTTCTTGCTTTCTAAATAAAGGGTACATTGGTTCTTTATTGAATAATTATGATTTTATTTTATTTAGGATCAAAATATGTTACAAGAAGATGAGTAGAGGGACAAATTGCAAAAAAAAAAAAAGCAAGTGCTGAAACATAAATTAAAACAGCATTGATACGCAGTCTTTCCAGGCCTATATCTAATTCAATATGT
Organism: Lactuca sativa; assembly: GCF_002870075.4. Classification (NCBI taxonomy): domain Eukaryota; kingdom Viridiplantae; phylum Streptophyta; class Magnoliopsida; order Asterales; family Asteraceae; genus Lactuca; species Lactuca sativa. Next base: position 63,477,014 of record NC_056629.2, on the reverse strand, counting down.
GAACAAAAGATGTGTTTGTATAGTCTAAACTGAAGTACAAACTCTAAACTACATGCTGGAAAAAAAAATCATGTAAATCCGACTTCATATGACTGAGTTATGTGCATTTTTAAAAGGGGAACATATTGCAAAAAAAAAAAAAGTAAGTGTTGAAACAGAAATTAAACAGCATTGATACGCAGTCTTTCTGGGCCTATATCTGATTCAATATGTAACCAAAAGATGTGTTTGTACGGTCTAAAATGAAGCACAAACTCTAAACTACATGCTGGAAAAAAAATCAAGTAAATCCGACTTCAGTTGACTGAGTTATGCGCATTCTAACTCAAGGGCATTTTTGTCCAAATTTACAAAATGGAAGCTTTGTACATTTTTTTTCAGGTTTACAAAGAACAAATTCAAGGGCATTTGTGTCCTAAATGAGAAATGAAACTAATGAACATTTGATTCCAGATGCAAAAATACAACTCATGTAAAGTGTTTACAAAAGTAAACTACATTGCTATATTAAACCAATCTCGTATAAACAATCTCAATAATGATTATCACAAGGTTCAAAAGATAAGAATAGAACATTTTTCATATAACTACATCTCATAACAAACTTAATACGAATTGACCATTTTACCCATGTCTTCTTATGAATTGATTTCCAACTTATCACCTTCGTGTAAACTCCTTATCATCCGGATCAACATACCAAAACCATAAGTAAAGCCACCAGTAGCCTCAAATAGATCCAAGAAGGACCCAACAAAATATCCCTTTATGTTTGATCCATTCCAAATGAAGTTTGGAAAAAGTTGGAATTCGGGTTCCTGTATTCTGTTGATATCTGTTGGATATGATCTGTGACATTATCTTCTGAAAGCTTGTTTCCATATTTATATTTGTAGAATTAATTCCACAGTACTTTTTTGGTGCCATTTGAGGATACCTTCATCAATAATCTAAGTGTTTCAAATACCCAGTTACAAAACACTAAAAATGAAGGAATTTAAGTTGGTTAGGAAACAACCAATGGAAAGAAGTGTTATTACCTCGGTAGATGCATACAATTAACAAGCTTCTCAAATTCATGATCAACGTCTAATGTAGGAGACCGAACTGTGTTGAATTGTAAAAAGAAAATAACACAATCGAGGAAAAGGGAAAACATAGAGAAGAACCGGCCCTAATCTATGAAATCGAATACCTGGTTATAAACCATCAAGATCCTTCATTTATCCCACCAAGAATCAGTCCTAATCCCCTGAAACAAACCCTAGAAATCGTTTTGATATTGAAATTAACCACCCATAACTCTGACCATCTGATTCTTCATCTTCCCTAGCAACACCGCAACATGTAAGGAGTAGCACCCCCGAGAATTGGAATCTTCCCCTGTTTGGCTGGAAGGAGGTTTCAATCATAAGGGTAAAATTAACATGCTTTTTGGGTTTGAAGAGGTCGATTTGTTCTGAGAATTTCGGGATTGAAGATGTCGATTGAAGTAGACCGGAACATACCAGACGGAAAGAAAGCTTGGATACGTTGGAGATGAAGGTAGATTACGTGATTTTCTTTTCTTTTCTTTTTAAATTATCTCTGAGGACATTTTAGGGATATCTTAATAAATTAGATGAGGTGGAAGAAAGATGACAAATGGCTTGATTTAACTGGGTAGGAATAACTGTAGGAAGAAATGGTAGGAGGCAATTTAATTTCTCTCTCTCTCTCTCTCTCTCTCTCTATATATATATATATATATATATATATATATATATATATATATATATATATATATATATATATATATATATATATATATATATATATATATATATATATATATATATATATATATATATATATATAAAACACGTGGAAACCACGGTTAAAAAAAAATTAAACTTTCATAGTAAAAACTCAAAATTATTAATCAATTATTTTAAATAAATTATTAATTAAAAGATATTTTTTAATTATATAAAAATATAATCGTTGATTTAAATAAATACATGAAATTATATTATCTTATAATTTGTATTAATTTTATTTTAATTTAATGTAATTAGAATGAGAAATTTCAAATTTCAAATTCAAATTTGAGAATCAATAGGTTGACAATTGGCATGACATTAATTAAGAGTCCTAACAGAATGACACATGTCAAAAGAAGAATAAACATATTCTTTTATTAGAATTAGGATATATATATATATATATATATATATATATATATATATATATATATATATAATCAAAAATGTTATATTAAAATCTAGTACAAGTAAATTTCTTTCAGTTATTAAGTTATTATAAAATTTTTGATGAAATTTGTGTATTTTAAGGATCCTTTTCTTCCTTTTCTCCCCGAACCCAAAATATGTTTGGAACGCCTTGCTGGTGTATTCTCACCACACATACACATATACACACACATACAAAGAGAAAGAGAGAGTATCCATAATCTCCCATTGGTCGGTGTCCTCTAGTTGTGATCGTTGCACCATAACAGCTCCGAGATGGTATGTACAATCTTGGTGAGATGCCAAGTTGGCCACGAACATGACTCGGTCGTGTATACCATTTAGCTTAAGGTGACATCCAAATATAAATAACACAATTTTTTACCCAAACAAGTATGTCAAGGTTTAAATACAGATTAGGGTTTCTAGTCGATCAAAAGATTGTATTGGGCCATTAGAAAATATATTCCACAACTTTAATATGTCCAAAGATGATTACAAGCCTAATTAGTTAAGTAGATGACTAACGAAAAGATATAAAGTATTTATTATTTTTTAAAAATTAATAATTAAGCATGTGTTTTGCCGCGAGTTTTTACGAGTTTTTGGTGCATATTAAAAAATTAAAAGAGGAAAACTCATTATACACACACACACACACTACGGGGATGAGGGATAAACGCGAAAGTTTAGAATTTGAAGGTGTGAAAGTGACATTTTACAAAGTTGAAGATGGAAGGACGAAAGTGATATTTTAAAAAGTAAATGGATTAAACATATCATTTACAAAATAGAGGGGTTGTAAATGATGGAGTGTACAAAGTTGAGGGATTAAAGATGAATGAGTGAAAGTGATATTTTATAAAGTTGAATGTGAAGGGGTTGAAAATGATAAGTTAAAAAGTAAAAAGGTAGAACATATTATTTTACAAAATAGAGAGGTTGCAAATAACCGATTATGCAAACTTAAGGTAAAGTTGTACTTAGGCATTTGAGATACTATTACATTGTGCATTAATAAAAAAAGAGGGTGGAAAATGCTTTCTACGAAGTACAAGATATATATATATATATATATATATATATATATATATATATATATATATATATATATATATATTACAGGATAAACGCGGAAGTTTAGAAAATGAAGGGGTGAAAGTGACATTTTACAAAGTTAAAGGTGAAGGGGAGAAAGTAAACAGAAAATTTTATTTTATAAATCAGAGGGTTGAAAGTGACGATTTATACAAAGTTGAGGGCTTAAACTTGAACTTTCTACATTAAACATCGTACATTATGCATTGTAGGTTGTACTTTTAGCTATGGTACACCAACTCACACATGATTTAGTTTTTGTAAATATTATGATGATATAAAAGGACTATTCATTTTCTTATTAGGCTTATTCTAAAAGAAAATCTATTTCTTTCTAATAGATATTTTGGAAAAAAATAAAGACAACTAACAAATGGGTATTTAACTATTTATTCATTTAAGAAAAGGAAAATGGAAATGTAATTTCTTTTTTAAGCCTCACTAATTTAGTGGTATAAAAAAAAGCCAATTTTTAATATTTCAGGACCTTGAGATATTAAATTGAAGTAGGGAATGAAAATGTACTCAAAGAAAGTTTGATTTCATTTGTAACGATTCAAAAATCAGGATAAAATTTTCATTTTAAAACAAAAGTTACAATCGTCACATTGTTCCAACCATCACATACTAACAATGTCAAATCATCAGTACAATATCAAAAAGTGCGGAAAATAATGAGGAGATAATGTTGTGCCATCACGCCCAACCCTTCCCATTAGTACCGGAAGTACCTGAAACCACAAATATAAACTAAAAGCAAAAGCTTAGTGAGTTTCCCCAAAGTACCACATACCAAACATAAATAAGTAAATGCTATGGATCAAAACTTAATCTTACAAGTAATTTCCTACCGAGGGCCAAATCTCGGTTTTCTATACAGTTGTCAGGGTTCAGATCCTGGTCTTTCATACAGATACCAGGGGCCATATCCTGGACTTTCATATAGTTGCCAAGGGATCAGAAATATAGCTAGCATCCTATATCACAGAGAATGGGTCGACCTTGGTGCGTTTGACTCATTGATAAAGTGAGAAAACTCACCTCAGTCCGTTGATAAGTAAGTAAATCCTTGACTACCGAATTGGAAGATCCCACACTGAACACAAACAAATCACCCTAATCAGTAATAGGTTATAAACGATAACCATGGGCCTAAATCCCAAATCCAGACCCCTAATATAAAAGCCCATTTTACCCTTCCAAAAATAGGCCTAAACAAACTTGGCCCAACAACACAATAATGGACCCAAGGCCCAAAAGGCACAACTCATGCAACAAACAGTCCAAGGCCCAAAACCTAACTAAGGCCCAAAATTCAACAGTCCAAACTCCAGCAGTTGGTCCTTACGTCGTGGACAACTCATTATCACGTCGTGAGCACCAACTTGACCCAGTCCCGACTCAGCGGGTAAACTCAGCCCATTAATACAATTCCAATCCTTGTCATGTTGCCACCACACCTTGAGTCGCGTCGTGAACTAATCAGGAAAAAATAGTCAGGATGTCGAGTATTCTCACGACGCGACAAGCTAAATCCTCACGTCGTGAGATCTATATTGACCAGCTTTGAGCATTAAGCTCTTATTCCTTACAGCCATATCTTGAGAATTTCTAGAGGCTATTCTCTTACACAAAGGATGATAGCTTTTCAGGCATGCATGTCTAATGAATGACTCAAACTCTTACTAGGCCAAGAGTGTAGGAGGCTAAGGATGGGCAACCCTGACTCTCTCTTTCCATTAAATACCTGAAATATTAGGGTTCGATCATCAAGCTAATGTCACGTCATGAGCATTCAAAGTCACACGTCGTGATAATCAAAATCGCAGGTCAACTAGTCAATGGGCATTCATGATGTGACCTTCATGTTTCACGTCATGACCTTCAACAAAAGCTAAAAATTCAAGAAATTAAATACCTTAATAATCAGAGTGTTACATCATTGTTTGGTAGAACAAAAAAATCATTTAGAAAAATATTTCAGAGAATCAATTCCTTTTTTAATTGTTGTAATCAATGAATTGGAACTAGTGTGTTTGTCGTGTTTATCATTTTCAAACAATTTTCGTTTACAAAAATAACATTATACTTTACATATTAATTTATCACATTATGTATTTTTATATTTGTATTTTTTTCTTTTTCTCAATTTCTTTTTACTGATATTTTCTTTTATCATTGTCAATTAACTTTTTATATCGCCAAACCAGTTATATCATTTTTGTTCCATATCAATCACACTAACATATATGACTAATCTAAGGAAAGGAAGTATTTATTAAGAATTTGGTTAATAAGGTGTTTATGTCGATCATGTTTCCACAAGCTTATTACAATGAAGACTTCAAAAAGACATCTATAAGCTCATCAATATGTTCATAACATCAAATTTTGAAACTTTTAGTTAATTATACAAAGATATGATGCTTGGTGAACAAGACTTGATAACGTTCATAATTTTTAACACAATGACATTGACTAAACGTCACCAAAGGATTCTCATCTACCAATGCAACAAAATAGTATCTCTATGTTCTTGCTCGTAAAATCTTATTTTAGTCATGTCTTCGGCTACTCAAATTGCGCTTGAGAGAAGAATAATTCTACCAAAAAGTTTAAGTTACATGGGAATGACAGAAGATATAATCCAACAAATAATTAAACAAATTATTCTTTCAGCACGATCAAAATAAACTAGTAGGAAAAATAAACTTTAGAATTTGTGGGGAAAATATAAGAGCTTATCCTTAATTGTGTAACCTGAAAGAGATCATTCCCCTTTACTTTCCTCTAGTTCAAATGCTTCCTCTGAATAGTTTTTATGAAAGTTTCATAAGGTATAGATCAAGATACCCTTCAAACGAAATAATCATGATGGTCCACAATGTTCCCCGTATTCCATTATTTCTTCATGTTCATTTTTCAAGTTGTAATTTATCAGAAACAAATATCTATTTAAAACCAGAACAAGTTGGCCTCAAAGTGCAAAAAACGAAACAAACGAACAAAATCTCCCTTTCACCCATCAATTACATGACTCACAAAACCAATTTCAAATTTATATACTTACTAGAAAGAAGCTAACATGAACACCTATCTTTATCTTCTTCCCAAAATGATCACTGATCACACAAGAATAAGAGAGACGAAACATAAAATGAGATCAATTTCAAAGAAATGGTAATTTGACCTACTCAAATCCCAATCTGTGAACATTGAATCGAGCTAGGTGTAACACCTAGTTTCTGAATGCTTTTAAAGTTTAGGCCTTATTGGATATTAATATTATGGGTTAAGTGATTTAAGCTCTAGAATTGTGTTTAAGAGCTAAAGGGTAGAATGGGAAAAGTAATATTTCGGGCTTCTTGCATGGATTATGGTTTTATTTTCAACATGTATAAAGTCAAAGTAATTAGATATGGTTGTGGGGTTTGTCAACACCTTCGCATGGATATAAAGATCACCACAAACTAGGTTGAAGCGAAGAAGTTATGATTGCTTGAAGCTGGAATGGAAGTGGGTGAAAACTGATTGCCACGAGGTGGAAGTCGACACGAGGTGGCCGTTGTGTAACCCAAGCCCATGAAGTTTTAGGGTTTTCTATGTATTTAAATTGTAGTTCCGTGTTTTTGGGGTATTTTTCAATCCTCTTAAGGAAACCCTAGCCTCCCTTTCACCATTTTGAGCCTCCCTTCTCCTCTCTTATATATTTTGTTTGACTTTTGGTGATTTTTAGAAGGGAGTTGCTTGCAAGGTTGATCCTTGAAGCTTAGAAATTGAATATCTCAACTTTCATCTATCTTTTGGACCATTGTAGGTCACAAAGTTCCTTATTTTTTGGTATCTTGTCTTTGGATCTTAAAGTATTATGAGTTTTAGTCTATATTGATGAGTTTTGAGTGAGAGTATGGAATAAAGTTTGCAACTTTATTACTCTATAAGGTCCCAAGAACATTTTATGTTTCATATTCGGACTCACAAGTAGTTTTGACGTCATGCATAGGATTTGACCAATTTCATACCCCTTTTGACCTAGTTTTGGGAAGGACATGTATTGGACATGCATGACCATAAAGCAAGGATTTTTATGTTTCATTTAGGTGTAATAAAGCCTTCTGGAAAGTTTGGAAGAATGACTTTAGGGATTAAGAGCTTAATCCATTAATTTGGCCAGAGTAGGTGCCACAACGTGGTGGCTTGATCACCATGACGTGGCAGAAGTCAGGCTTGTAACTATTTTTTTGTGAGGCTACCATGACATAGCATATGTATGGCCATGGCGTGGTGGCCAACTAAGTTGACTTTTTGACCGTTGACTTTTTGACCAGTTTAACTTTTAGTTAAACTTGGAGAGGTGTTGTGCTATTGTCTAAGTTTTAACTTATGATTGGTTTAGGAGGTTCGTTTAGTTGATTCTATGAGACTTTGAGTAGTGGATTTCAACTCTTCGTTCATGTGAGTCTTCTCACAATATTACCTATGTCATAGTTGGGTGCATGCCAAACCAAGTGCCTCTTATTTGTTTATTGTTGTTATATGTGTATCTGAGTTGTTGATAACTCTGGGACTATTGATAGTTCGAAGGGTTACTGATATTCCATAGGGATGTTGTGATCCCATAAGAATGATGATAGTCCCAGGGTTGCTGATAACCCATAGTTGTTTATATTGTCATGATGTATTTTGATATTTAGGACCGCTGATAGTCCTAGGGTTGTTGATAACCCATAACATATTATTATGTTGTGTTGTATATGATATTTTTGGGAACGCACTAAGCTTTGTGCTTATAGTTATGGATTAAATGTTTTCAGGTACTTATTGTTGGATTAGGTGTCTAAACCCATAACTATAATTGGTATGTACTTGACCCGATAGTAGCATGGTTCTTTTGGGTTGCCTTCATCAAAGCAACTTGACTGGATGAATTATGGAGAAAGAGGTTAATTATGATTTATTAATATATTATAAGAATAATATATTAAAAGAGAAATCATATTATTTAATTGATATTGGTCAAGAATTAATTTAGAATTAATTTTGTGATCAAAAGAGATTAATTAAATTAAGGGGACTAATATTTTAATTATCAGATAATTGCAAAATGAGCTGTGGATCCCTAAGTTAATGGATGGACGAAATTCTTGTGGAAGCCCACATAGAATTCGTTTATAGGGTGTTCTGGAAGGATCCTATGGGTTGTTTAAGGCCTAAGCAACCAAATTAGGTATTTGATTGAAACCCTAATACCTCAGCTATATATGGAACCCTTGGGGCATCCTATTTTCGGCCACTTGAAACCCTAAGAAGAGTTCCTTCCGAAATTTAGTATCCCTAGCCTCTATCTCTCTCTCTCTCTCTCTCTCTCTCTCTCTTATATTCTCCAACTTGATTCTTGGTGTTTGTGATTGATTAGAGGTATTAGACTTGTGATACTAAAGATCTCAATGGTTAAAGATCAAGCTACAATTGAAAGGTAACATCCTAATTTTGTTTTTGTTATGATTTTCGATTTTTGTAAGCTAGACTTAGGGCTTATAAGCTTTGGATGAGTATTGCATTTACAATTAGAAAAACTAGATCCAAAGTTTTAGGGTTTGCATGTGCACCATAGGATTGTTGTTATGCTCAAAACCCATCAGTGGTATCAGAGCCTAGGTTGTTTTTCTATAGTATTTGATGCTATGCTTAATTGTTCAAGGATGAAAAAGTTAGAATTCTGAATCTGCTGCATGGACTCGACGAGCCCATATATGAACTGGATGAGTTCATTGTGAACTCGACGAATCCAAGTCTGACTCGACGAGTTTGTGGGTCTATTGGCAGATTTTTCGGGATTTTGGCTAAAATTAGGTTAGGATAATTATCAAACACTATTTTTACTGATAAAATTCGATTTTTATAATATGATAATGATTATCTTCATCCAATTAGAAGATAATTGTCAAATAATAACATAATTATTAGTTTATTTGATAAAGATTAATTATTTGTATTTTTTATTTGAATTATCTTATAAGGAAAGTAGATTAGGTCAAATTATCTGATAAATATTTTATTATTTAGTTATTTTTCAAATTTTATCTAAATGATATTTTGAAAAGTTTCAAAAATTGCCCTCAAGTTTTGGAATTTAAATTTTAATTAAAAAGTTTAATTTTGAAATATTTAAATTCTAGACTTTAGAGTATTAAAAGTTTAAAATTCTACCCTTATACTATTATAATATTAAAAGATTAATAATTATATATATGTATAAGACAAGTCAATCTTACCGTTAGTATGCCTCATTCACGAAGCTGGTCTGTAAGGGTGTTTAAGGAAGTGGCATGTACAATAACCACCATTGGGTATCCACTCTTACCCACCGTACTCTTGCTAGTGGATGGTCATTAACCGAATGGGTTGGATAGGACAAACTAATTCCTCATTAATAAGTATAATGATTATATAGAGGAACTTAATGTTTTTATAAATTCCCAATCTTAGTTACTTTAGGAAAAATATGAAAATGTATGCTATTCCTTGAAATTGCAATTTGCACTTTGCCAAGTTGTTAGTGGAGCATGTGTGGTTAACCGACACACTAATTTGGGACTAGAAAAGGTGGCAAAGGGTAGCTCGATGTTTATCATAGACGATGAAACATATGTGGTTAACTGGCACAATGATTAGGTGATAAATGACATCGAGAGTACCAAACATGTTTGCATGGTTATTCACACCTTGTTTGTGATCCTCGGTATCCCAGACACAAACTTAAAGTGCATAATTGAGATTTAAACATGTCATTGAAAAGTTCAATGAATCTCAAAAGAATCTAGAAATTTCAATTTATTTAAAACTTAAAATCCTTTTCGTTTTTCAAGGTGGAAATTAGTAAATCGTCATTTACCTACCTTTAAATTATTTACAATTAAATTACGACATCCCTATTCTGAATTGTAAATAATTATGTTGGGTCCTAGCCCTAATTTCTCATTTGGGTGTCTAATTTGGGATTCTTATCTAATCTAAACTTTGTTCCTTTTCTTTTTTAGATGTCTACTCCAAACAACAACTCTTCTAGCTCAACCCCCTCTGGCTCATTCTCACTCATGAACTTGTGAGGGAAGGTGATCTTCGATGGATCCAATTTTAATGATTGGATTCACAACATTCGCATGGTCACACATTACGAGGACAAAGAGTATGTTCTCGACAAGGAACTGAAAGAGATTGACCAAATAATGTTACTCCTGAGCAAACTGTTGCCTACGAGGCTCATGAAATGGACGCAACAAATGTCCATTGCATCATGCTCGCTACAATGACCGTTGAACTCTAAAAGTCCTACGAGGACTACTACCCATACGAGATGCACCAATATTTGATGGAAAATTACCATCAAAGTGCTAGGCATGAGAGGTACGAGATCATCGCCTTGATGATCACTACCAAAATGAGCGATGGAGAGTCCATCACGGCCCACTTGCAGAAAATGCAAAGGTTTGTGGACCACTTGCTGAAGGTGAATGTCAACTTCGATGAGGAGATGGCCATAGATATCATTCTACACTTGTTGCCTCCTTGTTAAGACCAGTATCGTATGAACTACCATATGAACAAGGAGGAGGTTACTCTAAGCAAGCTTCAAGGCCTGCTAAGGACTGCTGAGAGTAGTCTAAAAGGCAAATATGTTGCATCTACTCCTACTGCTTCTGCCCCTGTCTTGGCTATTGGGAAAGGAAAAGGGAAGAAGAGGAAGTCTCCTTCTAAGAGCCACAAGGGAAAGTCCCATGATGGATCCCCTTCTAGTGGGACCAAATTTGGTTCTTCTACCCCCTATACCTACCCAAAAGAAGCAGAGTACTTCTACTGCCATGAGAAAGGGCATTGGAAATGAAGCTACCCGAAGTATCTGCAGGACATCAAGGATGGGAAGATAAAGCCCACCTTCGTAGGTATTTACACTGTTCAATCTAATAACTCATCACATGCTAGTTCTTGGGTCCTTGATACAGGATGTATTTTTCACATTTTTCTGATTTGCAGGGTCTAAGAAGAAGTAGGGATGTGGAGCATCGGAAGATGAACCTCATCATAGGGAATAGGAAAATATTGTCTGTCACCAAGATTGGAGTTTATGCTTTAGTGCTTAGTAGTGGGTTAGGTTTAGACTTGAATAATTGTTGCTACTCGTCTGATATGGCCAGGAACATTATTTCTTTTCATGGTTTGTATAAACAAGGTTTTAGATTTTCATTTAATAATGAAATTGGTTCAATTAATGCTTTCTTGAATGGTACTTTCTATTTTGAAGCATTGCCTTGTAATGGTATATATGAAACTGTGATGGTTGTAGACAACTTAAGATATAATGTGTTGCAAATCGATTCGTCAAATGGTTTGGATAAAGCATACTTGTGGCATTATCGTCTTGGACATGTCAACAAGAAGCGCATAGCCCAAATCCAAAAGTTTGGAGTCTTGGAGTCATTTGACCTTAGGTTTGATGACACGTGCGAATCTTGTTTGCTTGGAAGATGACCAAGTCACCCTCCACTGGTACTTGTGAAGGAGGTGGAGGTCTATTGGCTCTCATACATAAGGATGTATGTGGGACCTATAGATCCACCACAAGGGATGTGAACCACTTCTATATGACTTTTACCGACGATTATAGCAGATATCGGTATATCTACTTAATCAAGCACAAGTCAAAAACCTTTGAAAAGTTCAAGGAGTTTAAACAAGACGTGGAGAATTAGTTGGGCAGGAAGATAAAGATGCTTTGATCCGATCAAGGTGGTGAGTATCTTAGTATCTAGTACTACGACCATCTTAAGGGATGTGGAATTGTTTCGCAATTGATGCCGCCTAGGACACCGTAGTTAAGTGGTGTGGCTGAGAGGCGCAATCGAACCTTGTTGGACATGGTTCGTTTCATGATGAATCAAGCTTCGTTACCTACTCATTTTGGAGGTATGCCTTAGAGATTGCCGCCCATATCCTTAATCTAGTCCCAACTAAGAAGGTTGCCAAAACACCTCATGAGATGTGGACAGGAAAGGTTCCCTCGTTAGCACATATCAAGGTTTAGGGTTGCAAGGATTTCGTAAGACGAGAGACTCACGACAAAATCGAACCTTGTAGTGAGCGATGTATTTTCATCGGCTACCCACATAATTCCTTTGGATATCTCTTCCATAGACCAAGTAACAATGTTGTCTTCGTTGCAAGGAGAGGGGTTTTCCGAGAAAGAGAAATCATATGCCAAGAGGACAATAGGAGGCAAATTGATCTTGAAGGGCTTCAATAATTAGGTGATGAAGGAACCTCTAACACTGGCGCTTAACCTGAGGAAGAAACTCCTGTTGAACCGATTGACGAGTCCCTACCTCGTAGACGTTCCAGTAGAGTTAGTGTTCCACCTGTATTATATGGTATCCATATAGCTGCTGAGGGTGACATTTAAGACTGATAGTAAGATAATAAATATGGATGAAGCTAGCAACTACAAGGAAGCCATGGCAGGCCCAGAGTCTACGAAGTGGAAAGAGACTATGGACAACAAAATTCAATCCATGTATAACAATCAAGTTTGAAAATTGGTTAACAATGTACCAGGTCGTAAGATGGTCGGTGCAAATGGATCTTCAAGAAGAAGAGCGACATGGATGCGAAAGTACACATATAAGGTGTGATTAGTTGTGAAGGGCTTTACTCAAACTCCCGAAGTTGACTATGACGATACCTTCTCACCAGTAGTGAAGATTAAATCTATAAGAGTTATGCTAGCGATAACTGCGTTTCATGATTATGAAATATGGCAGATGGATGTCAAAACCGCTTTCCTAAATGGAAGTTGGCTGAAGATGTTTACATGAGTCAGCCAAAGGGTTTTGTCGATGCGGAGCACCATAATAGAGTGTGTGTAAGCTTGAGAAATCCATCTATGGATTAAAACAAGCGTCTCGCAGATGGAATCTTTGTTTCAATGAGAAGGTCAAAGAGTTTGTTTTTTCGAGAAGCAAGGATGAGTCCTGTGTATATGTAAAACCCAGTGGGAGCATAGTTAGCTTCTTCGTATTGTATGTGGATGAGATACTACTCATAGGAAACGATGTCCCAACCTTGTAGGAGGTTAAGTCTTGGCTTGGGAAGTGCTTCGCTACGAAGGACCTTGAAGAAGCTGCTTATATTCTAGGGATAAGGATATTGAGAAATAGGTGTAAGAGACTAATAGGACTTAGTCAAAGTACTTACTTGGACAAAGTGTTAAAACGTTTTAGCATGGAAAATTCCAAGAAAGGGGAGTTACAAATCCAAAGCAATACCAAGTTGAGTAAGACACAAAGCCCGTGTACCGATGCCGAGATAGCAGAGATGAGCAGAGTACCTTATGCTTCCGCAGTTGGCACAATCATGTATATTATGACATGTACTCGCCCTGATGTGACCTTCGCTTTGAGCATGGTCAGCAAATATCATGGAAATCCTGGTAGAGCTCATTGCACTGCGGTAAAGAACATTCTTAAGTACCTGCGAAGGATTAAGGACTGGGTTCTTATCCTTGGTGGGAGTGATGACTTGAGAGTACGAGGGTATAGTGACGCCAGTTTTTAGACCGACCGAGACAGTTTCCACTTTCAGTCGGGCGGGATGTTTACCCTGATTGGAGGAGCAGTGACTTAGAAAAGTTCCAAGCAGGAGACCGTAGCTGATTCAACGTGCAAATCAGAGTACATAGCAGGAGCGAAGCGTCGAAGGAGGCGATATGGCGAAAGAACTTCATCGGAGACCTTAGAGTTATACCTGCCATAAAGGATCATATGGAGATTTTTTGTGATAACGAAGGTGCGGTCACCTTAACCAAGGAACCAAGGGATCATGGCAGATCCAGGCATATCGACACAAAATATCACTTTATTAAAAATCGGGTAGAAGAGGGACTCCTCGTAGTAAAGAGGGTATCGTCAGAGGATAACCCACCAGATCCCCTTACGAAAGGTCTGAGTAGGGTTAAGCACTTGCAGCATGCTAGGAGTATTGGGCTGAAGGACGATATTAGTTTTAATGATTAGATTGCTTTTAGAAACTTGTAATAGATAAATTGTAATTAACATTTGATGATTAAATATCGGAGTATTATTTATAAGTAATGTTACTGTCTTGTGTTAATTATTACTATTGTTTCACTTTGCGTGTTTTGACTTCCTAAATAATAAGATTATTTAAACTATCCACAGTTGATCATACGTTGGAAGTAAGTATGAAAGAAGACTGTCATGAATTGGCTTGTAGACTGTCTAAAGCGTTTAAACATAGAAAAATTTTGTTGTAACGTTCATGAGTGCTTTTGAAATAAGATTTGAGTATTGGATTCAACCCGTGCTCACATGGATCACTTCATGGAATTTAATCACGAGTGATTGTGAGACGATAATATCATATAGTCTTTAAACCTAGATATATGAGTTGTTGTTTACGAGTCGGTTGTGCATTGATAATGCGTAAACGCATCAATAACTTGATGTTATAAAACGTATTGCTATGTACGATTTGATGAGTAAATAGTACAAGCATATAAGTCGAAGTTTATATGTTCCTTTTATCCTACGAGGTTAAAAGTGATATCATGGGCCCCTCGATGATTTAGTTTGACTTATGTGTCGGGCCCGGTCAGGACTAAGTTGATGTGTTCAATTAAGTTCTATGTCAGACAAATCAGAAATGGGGAAACTAACTGCTAGACAATAAGTATGACTATGTTCCATGTATTTGTCCACACGATATCTTGAGAACGGAGGACTGTACGATCCCTTATCTAAATGACGTGTCAAAGTTCGACAACGACTTTTGAGAGCTACGATTGATAATCGTATTTTGAAGTCGTACTTGCATTATAGTTATTAGACTTATCCAAGTGGGAGATTGTTGGATTAGGTGTCTAAGCCCATAACTATAATTGGTATGTACCTGACCCGATAGTAACATGGTCCTTTTCGGTTGCCTTCACCAAAGCAACTTAACTGGATGAATTATGGAGAAAGAGGATAATTATGATTTATTAATATATATTATAGGAATAATATATTAAAAGAGAAATCATATTATTTAATTGATATTGGTCAAGAATTAATTTTATGATCAAAAGAGATTAATTAAATTAAGGGGACTAATATTGTAATTATAAGATAATTGCAAAATGGGTTGTGGATCCCTAAGTTAAGGGATGGATGAAATTTTTGTGGAAGCCCACGTAGAAGTCGTCTATAGGGTGTTCTGGATGAATCATATGGGTTGCTTAAGGCCTAAGCAACCAGATTAGGTATTTAACTGAAACCCTAATACCTTAGCTATATAAGGAACCCTTGGGGTATCCTATTTTCGGCCACTTGAAACCCTAAGAAGTGTTCCGGCCGAAAATTAGTATCCCTAGCTGTGACAATCCGAAATTTCTATTCTGTACAACATGTCAAGTCAATAGAAGTCAGAGCAGTTACTGTTAATTTTCAGACTTTTTGGAATAAGTTTGAGTATTTCAGGATTAACACTTTAGGAGATAGCAGGAGAGAGGATGCCCTAGGTTTTATTGTGCAACCATAAAGTCCCGAGACATCAAAAGTTTAGAGTTTACAGCCTAAACAAGGAGTTTACGGCCGTAAGCCCTAAAGGAAAGCGGTATAAAGGTAACACTTATTTATTTTTACCATTTTTCCAACTTTCAAGATCCAAATCTCAAACTCTCTTAAGTATCATCCAAGTTTTCTTCAAGATCTTCAATATAGTAAGTGTTTCTAGCCCTTTCAAGTTAGTATATCACTTCATCTAGTGATTTAACACACTTCTATCCATGAAATCTTTCCAAAAGGTTGAATCTTCAAGTTTCACCAAGAACACACACTAGTTTTCTTAGAATTTTGGCTCATTTCAAGCTTCTATATTGTAAGTACTTCTATCCTAGATTATCATAGAGCTTATTATACTTCCATACATCAAGAAAACACAAAGAAACACCAAGATCAAAGGTGTTTACGGTCCAAGAACTCCTTGAACCGTAAACCCTTCTTAAGGGGCCAAAGTGGCCCTACTCCCTTCCTTTGCTTTGGAAACTACTCTAGACTCATTCCTTAATGTGTTTAGGACTTGGAAATATCAAAATACCATAAACCATAAGGGTTTATGGTTGTAAACCCAAGGACAAATGGTCTAGGGACCGTAAAGTCCTCAAAGGAGTGAAATGGTGCTCAAACCTCTACCAAAGGCTTAACCTTCAAGTGGGAAATACATTTAGGGACTTATAAACCTTCAAAACACCAAATGGTCATAAGGACATGAGTTTAAGGCCGTAAACGCATGGGTTTACGACCATAAACTCAATGAGTTATGGTAATTAAAGCGTAAACTCATGTAAGGGTTTCTATTGAACCCTAAACTCAATGGCTTTGTCCTACAACACTTAGATGCACTCCTTAGCACTTATAACACTTATATAAAGTGTTTATCATGTCCTAGGATGTCTTAACTTTGTTAATTAGTTGTTTAAAGACTAATTGGATACATATATGTACTACTATATGTTAACTAGGATCCTTGTGTGTGTACAAGTCTTCAATTGACACTTAGCATCCTACATCAGTCAATACATCCAAACCACCATCTACAGGTGAGTTCATACCCCTTAATCAATGTTTTAAATGGTTTTAAATGCTTTAATGGGGGGGGGAACACAAGTAGAAAACAGTATGTTATAAAATCAATCACATGTGATTTGTAACTGTGTTTTCAACCAACTGATTTCACATACTTCAAAATGTGATACATGAAATAGTTTTCTGTCTTAAAATACTTTGTTATCAAATGAATTACTTTTGAAATGTTTTATAAAATGACATCAAGTCATTGTTATTTATTTTTCAAAACTCTTAAATGTTTTACAAAACCTCTTTCATCTTCTTGATCAAAAAAATATCTATACACTTATGTTCATATATATATATATATATATATATATATATATATATATATTGATATGAGAGCATTCATTCTTCGTTCAGTTCCCACACTCTTGGGTAGCAAGGGTGTATAAACCTTCTTGGACATCAAATACATTCCGGTAAACTATTATAGGGATAGTTTAGGGGATACAAAACATTATTCCTATTACAAGGAATTTCACTGAAGTCAGTTCATTCATGAGTCTATACTAAATGCTATATGAAGAGATACACTTACATGGATCCTCTTACATGGATACACTTACATGGATACTTTTACCTAGATACTATATAATGAGATACTATTACATATTATACGTGTAGATTAGATCTGTCTATCCTAGTACAAAAGGATACTATACGGGACTAACCATTCCGACACCCAGCTGTTAGCAACATAGGTAAATGCACATCTACAGATACCTACGGTTAATACTTTTACAAAGGTACCTTTACGGGACTCACCATTCCTACCCCTGTTGTTAGCTACAGAGGACAATGCACATCTACGGATGCCTACGGTTGATACTATTCGGCATTTACTATGTCGTGTTTATCCTAGTACCAAAGGATAATACTTAAATGTTTATATTTTCCCTATTACTTTTATTTTGTGATACGTTCACATAAACGATGAGGTAGACTATATATTGTTAATAATAGTCATACAGGGGAAAAACCATCTATACTTTCAAAACATTCAGGTCTTGGTAGAAGACCACTTTTATACTAGTAGGAAATATGAGATTTTCTAGGGTTTTCACACTTATATCAAATGTTTCATTCAAAGATTTACATGGCATTCATAACATCTTTCCAAAACAGAGTAATGAAACTTAAATACTTATGAATTCACCAGCTTTATGCTGATCTACACTTTCAAAATAACTTGTATTCTCAGGTCACCAGTAGACAAGTACGATGACCAGGTTTTGAGAAGACGGAGCACAGACAAGACTCGTCTTTTATTTTGATTACATATTTTGGTGTCTTATTACAATGAAAGAACACACATGTACTAAAACTTTACTTTTAATGCAATGGATGATGTTGTTGCTTGTTTACTACTTTGCACTCTTATGATACTTCACATGACGTCCTCCACCCCTGAACGTTTCCGCCGTTCTTGGTTTTGGGGTGTGACACTAGCCTCTCTCTCTCTCTAATATTCTACAACTTGCTTCTTGTTGTTTGTGATCGATTAGAGGTATTACCCATGTGATACTAAAGTTCTTAAAGGTTAAAGATTTAGCTACAACTGAAAGGTAACATCCTAATTTTGTTTTTGTTATGATTTTTGATTTTTGTATGCTACAGAAGGGACTTATAAGCTTTGGATAATTATTGCATGTATAATTAGAAAAACTAGATCCAATGCTTTAGGGTTTGCATGTACACCATATGATTGTTGTTATGATGAAAACCCATCACTTATCTTATTACGAAGGTGGGACTGTCCACACACATCAACAATTTTATGATTCGAGATTCTGCAGTTTATTCTTTATAAAATTTATTTTGAATTATGGTTTATGAACAATTGGTTTGACTGAATGTAACTTTATAAGAATGGGTGTTTATTCTATTTTTTTTAAAAATGAAAACATTTATTCTGGAATTTGGGATGTTACAAGTTGGTATTAGAGCCCGCATTTTAGGGATTTGGATTAACACTCGTGTGATTCCAAACTAAAACTAAGGATCTAAGAAATTTCACAAGTTTTTTTTAAATAATCACTACAAGAAAAAGACCCTTTTACGACGCGCAAAACACGACACTCTTTGATTTATGTTACGCATTAGAGAACGACATTAAAAAAGTGTCATCTCTTCAAAAATTTTAAGGATTTAGGTCGCACATTACTGAGTGCCCTTAAATTAGTGTCTCATGTAAAAATATTAAAAACACGGAAGGCACTTGTGCGTCGTCTGTGAATGTCGTTTTATATTTTTTTTAAGAAACGCGCATCTCGGAGGGAAAATGAAATCTAATTTTTTTAAACTCACACCTTCTTCTCCCTGGTCTCCACCCCTTATCCACATCCACTATCTCCAATCCTCATTTCCTATTCTACCCTCAAACTACGGCAATGCACCTTCCTTCTTGAAGAATGCTTCATTTACCACCATCGTCCGATTATGTGAGCCCAAGGAAAATGACGTATGATTAGGATTATTCGATCGGTGCAAGTACCAAAGGAGAGGCTCTACTTCTATCAGCAATGGCGTCCTCCAACCCTCTCTTCCATCTCCACTTCATAAAGATTTCTCATGATTTTTTGTTGTACTTACAAGCCCTAGGTCCGATTTCAACAAATATCTCGTTCAATTAACACAATTCATCAAACCCTAGAATCATAAAGGAAACCCAGCCCCCATAGCTTTCTTCACACTTCACCTCCTCAAAGATCTATCGGTAATAAATCAAATCATTCTTTACTTTATACTCTTCATATGCGACCTTCTAATCTATTTGATACAAGTTCTATTTAGGCTCCATGTGGAGGAAGTATCTTCGTATGCGACCTTCTAATCTCTTTCATCTCTTTTTACCTGTCAATGTGTTTCTCGGAAGCATCATAACTGGAACCGCACTTCAGCAACTAAAAGAGTTCTTGGATCAACCGTCATCCCGGAGAAGATAAAGGAAACCATGGATCTTGGTTCATTGCTTTGGCCGGTAACCGAGCCTCGATTACAGTTCTACTTCTTGCTTGGACTCGTGTACTCAACCATCACCCCTATTCTCTTTCCATTCATCATCGTCTTCTTTGCGTTTGATTATATGTTTTTTCGTCATCAGGTAACTTGATTTTGCTTATATCTGAAACATAATATAAAGTTTAAATTTCTGATTAATATCTGAATTGTGGAATTTTCGTTCTGTAGTGTTAGATTATCAATGTGTAGCACCAGAAGTATGAGAGTGCAACATCGTTTTGGATAGATGTTCATAGGCTTATTATTATTAGTTTGATGATTTCACTTATGTTTTTCTTTTTCTCTTTCAACTGGGTCTTTTCCTAAAACCCTAACTTTTGTTTGTTCTTCTTCCATATTTTGGGTAATGGGGATAAATTCTTGTTCAACACTTCAACAGTTATGAACTAACCTATTGAATCTGAGGGGTGACACTGTGGCATCTTTACTTTTTTTTGACTCAGTTTGAGAGAATTAATCTGAGGAGACAGTGTTTTGAGCCACTGGACTTTGTCTGCAATCAAATCCATTGTTCTTCTTCTATGTGAATCATCATTATGTCCATTTGGAAATGAAAATAGATCATTTGGTTTGTGAGAAGCATCATTAAGAACAAACGGGGAGTTGATTTCCTTAGATACTTCCTGCATGTTCAGGTCAACCTCAAATTAGACTTAGTCAAACCTGGATATCAAGTGTATTATAAGTTGATAACTAATGTCAATTCTTTAACAGATTAACAGTGAGATGTTTCAGTTTTTGTGTGCACTGGACCGAAACCAAGACTGAGTGGACAAAAGTTGTAGTTTTTGTCCCACACAAAAGACATAAATGCCCTCATCCTCATTATTGGAAAATGGAAATAACCTTACTAATAACTTGATTTATTGAACAGGGGTTCATATTAATAAGGGGCTTCTTGCACTTGGAAATCTCATAAATGCCCTTGGTGACGAGAAAAAACGGAAAGAAGGTGCTCATGTTCCATATAGAGATAGTAAATTTACTCGCCTCTTGCAGGTTGGACATTATTAATTAACTAATTTTTTAATGCAACTCGGTTTATTGCTTTTAGTTTAATCTAAATATGTCTCAACACTTTAAAGTATGCAAATAAGGCTCGAAATATACAGAATAAGCTAGTGCAACATAAAGCATTGCTAGTTGGCTTCCGGAAGCTTCAATGCATTGTTGTTTCCTAGGTTGATCACAATGAGATGGCCTCATGCCTGGAATGCTTGTTGCTAATGTCAACAGTGTCACCCCCTGTCATATGTCACAGCAAAATTTTTAATTTAATATATATATATATATATATATATATATATATATATATATATATATATATATATATATATATATATATATATATTACTATTAAAGTAAAAGTAAATAAAAAGTTTGTAGCCTAATTGACCCAAAATGGGTTTAAGTTTAAGATCCTTATTCAACCTAAATGTAGGCAAAGTAGTTTCACTGGTTAATATTGATAATGCTCTTTTGTTTCCTTATATTTCATTTTTAAAAGAAAATATAATCTCTTTATCGTATTAAATTGTTATTTTCATTTTCAAGTGTTTGATTAGTTTCTTGTCTGCAGACTATGGATCTGGTAGGTGGACCCCAAAAGATTTTTCACAAAATCTCACAGGTATATATTATTCATCTTTTTAATCTTCTTGCTAATTTCATTGTTAAATGCTAATAAGGGTCCATCTTGAAGGTGTCTGATCCTTTTCATTTCCTTGTTATTTTATTTGTAAATAAATAATATATGTTTATTTGTATTCAATTTGTTATTCAAAATGATCACATGATACTTCTGTTGCTATGGCACATTCTTTATTTAGTTCTCAAAGTCATATACTGTGTTTGGGAGAAGATGCGTGCAATTGAAAGCTATCTTATAGCAAATGGAATTGTGAAAACATATGAAGATCTGAATGTAGACAGAGTGAAGTATCTTGGAATTGTGGTGGATAGTGATGAAGCCCGTGAAACCTCAAAAGTTATTAAACTTTTGGAGTGGCTTTCAGATATTGGTGTGAAAAAGGTCTTCCTTTATGACAGAGAAGGTAAATTTCAATACGACTTATTACTCATTTTATTTTTATTATAACTAATATTATTTGAATTTATAAATTACATCACATAACATTTTAAGATGTACTAATGTCTGTATGTATGTATGTATGTATGTATGTAGGAGTGTTGAAGATGTCTAAGGAAGTGTTCTTGGAGAAATTTGATTATATGGTATTGAACTTTTGGAGTGGCTTTCAGATATTGGTGTGAAAAAGGTCTGCCTTTATAACAGAGAAGGTAAATTTCAATATGACTTATTACTCATTTTATAAATTACATCACATAACAAAATTGTCATAAAATCTGTATCGCATAAACATTAATTAGGTCCTAAGGGAGCGGATTTCTTGGCTTGAAGATACAAATCAAGATCTATGTCGCAAACTTCATGAGTATCGCAACAGGGGTGTCACTATCGATCAACAATCTGGATCCAAGGAGGATATCATTCCTAAAACAAGATGCAACTATTTTCATGAAGAATGTTGCTTCTAAGAATGAATTATGGGACATAGTGATTATGGATCCCCCTAAAATAGCACCTCGGAGGAAGGTATTTGAGATTAAATCTTGTTATTAATAATTAAGTATAAAATGTAAATGACATCTGACATATAGATGGTATAGCATTTAGGCTCTACAAAGTGCAAGTGGAATGTATAGAAATATGAACTCATTGCGGTGCGGTTAACAAAACCAGGTGGGTTTTTGATGACTTGTTCGTGTTCAGGAGCTATGACTCAGAAGATTGGGAAGTTATTGGGTGTTCTCCAGGTTAGAGTTGTTTTATAGTATGTTTTTTCAGAGCAGGTTGTGTATGTAGTAAGTAGTAACTAAGTGAGATGTTTGTAGGGGGGCTGCATCAATGGCTGGTAGGAAGATAAAACTTGTATGCCAGTGAGATGTTTCAAGTTGGTGATTCCTTTTGTGTGAAAAATGAAGGGCATAAAAGGGATTCGCAAAGTATTGATTAGTCAGATTATCAAATGAGTGAAAGTGGTAAGTTTTTATTTTAATTTTTTTTATACAAAGGTAAAATTATTTGTATTTCATCTTCTTTTTTAATGACAATGAATATAGGTGATTCTGGTGTGATAGAGGAGGAAACAACAAAAGAATTGGAGCATACTCTTCTCCAAGACTCCATAGATAAAGAGTTATATGAGTTAAATAAACGATTAGAACATAAAGAATCAGATGTGCCATTCTTCATTGTTGGTGTCATAGGACTCATACTATAACTTTTATCAGTCCACACCAACAAAGTTGGCTGGAGAAAACTACTTCCTCCATTCAGGGCAGGTTAGTAGTTTCTCAAGATGATGTGTTGTTTCTTGTGTAATTAAAAGCTTTTTCGTTTCAGCTTTTTGATTGTGTGATTAACAAAAGTTTTTTGGTTTCAGGTAATGTTCAAGTCATTATTTGTCATCTACACTCGATGGACAACAACCAATTTTTTGACAATGAGGATTTGTTTTTTACATGATATCTTAAACAAGGTGTCCCTTAATAGCAATGTAATAATAGGTTAGATAGTTAGGGCTTGTATTTTATGCAATGGATTGTATTTTTTGTATATGATTATTTGTATGACATTAAATTTTATGCAATGGATTGTATTTTTTGTATATGATATTTTATTTTCTATTATGAGACATTAAATACAAATTAAATTTGAAAATTAGTAAATCTATAAATAATATTTTTTTAAACATTTAAAATTATGATACGCAAAAATGTGTGTCATCTTCATTTATGATGACATAGCCTTTCTTGACAGGGGCTTTCTTGATACGCATTGCGTGTCATTAACACGCGCGTTGTAAGGTTACGACACGCGAATGCGTGTCGTCTTCCTTTATGACATGGCCTTTCTTGATACGCATTGCGTGTCTTAAACGCACGTCGTAAATGAGCGTCGTCAATGCGCGCCGTCTATAGACGACGCGCAAAAGCACGTTGTCTCTCTTTATGACAGGGCCTTCCTTAACGCGCATTTGTGCGTCGTCTGAGCCCTTTACGACGCGCAATGAGCGTCGTAAAAGGTTGTTTTTCTAGTAGTGAATAATTTCAAAAGGAGAAAAGAAGATGTGATGTGTACAGTCATCCGTAGCTCAAGCAAGTGATTCCCAAAATACACATACATGTGTGATGATATTAATATTACAGTATGAATTACATGCTAGAAGTAGCCAAAGGATTTGCTCAAGGTTGCATGCTAGAGTGTCTGCATATGAGATATGCCTTTTGTGTGTGATATATGAACTGAAACGGATTTCAAGCTACAAGCGAGTCAACAACAACCCAAGAATACAGGAAATGTAGCACCACAACCATGAACTACGATGGAAGAAATGGTGTTGGCTTGTACATGGGTATATTTTTTTGAACATATTAAGGTTGGAAAAACCAAGAATTGCCCACTTTTTTCGGAAAATTACTAGGCTTTTCTCACGGAAATGAATCATAGAGACAACATGAAAAATGATCAAATTTACTCGATGTGGAGAAATATCAACAAAGTTGTCTCGGAGTTTAATTCAGTGTTTTCGACTATCAAATGATAATGGCAAAGTGGTGCAGATGACGAATCAATTTTGAAAAAAGTTGGAGTAAAAAGGGACAGCTTTCAAATTTCTTCAGGTGTGGAATAACATGAAGATGTCAAAAAAGTGGCAAGATATTGGAAGTTCGGAAACACTCATAGATGGTTATTCAAAAAGAACCAAAACTTTCAAAACAACTCATAGTCAATCGTCTGATGCGCATGTCGGGATTAACCTCAATGAAGATGAACCTTTTGAGGTTCCAAGAGTCACTCGTCCCATTGGAAGAGACCAAGCGAAGAGAAAGAGAAAAGTGACAAGTGGTTCAGGTGACATCGAGTATCTAATAACCAAAATGGACAACTTGAAGTCGACATTAGAGCAATACTTGGTGGCCACACAAGAGCAAGTAAAAAACCATGTCATGATGATCTTAACAAGAAACACTAGCAATCTTACCGAACGTGAAAAATAATTGGCGCTAAACGCCAAAGAGGAGATTGCAAAAAAATATAATATCTAGGTTCTCTCTCTCTCTCTCTCTCTCTCTCTCTCTCTCTCTCTCTCTCTATCTCTATCTATCTATCTATCTATCCATCTATCTAAATAGGATACATCATTTTGGGAAACAAACACTACTACAAATCCCCCCTCCCCCCCCCCCACACACACACACACACACACATATATATATATATATATATATATATATATCATTAATATAATTATAATAAAAAAATAGTTCTTGATGCCACATATCA
Source organism: Lactuca sativa (assembly GCF_002870075.4). NCBI lineage: Eukaryota > Viridiplantae > Streptophyta > Magnoliopsida > Asterales > Asteraceae > Lactuca > Lactuca sativa. The sequence goes on along the minus strand of NC_056629.2, from coordinate 63,451,611 downwards.
TTCATTATGTAAAGTTAATGCCATGTGTCATTCATTTTGTGTCCTAAAAATTTGTTTTCCACTAAATAATTCATCCTAATATCTATCTTATGATCCCATAAAATCAATTAAAATTGAATTCATTTCCTTATAAATCGCAACAAATCAGCAACTAAATCATATCTTCCATGTTAACTATTATCTTTTCCTTTTCGTCTTCTTTTCGTTTCTTCCATTTTCCATTTTTTTCCTTGTACGAGTGCAAATGGAAATTATAGTTAACCTAATCAAAAAAATAGGAACGCATCTTATTCTAAATTTAATCTTATACGATTTTCTGGGCTTATATATACATGGAATCGCAAATTGATTACAAATTCAAATTGTTGCATTGTATAATGGATTACAGTTTCTAATTCAACGAAGTTGGTGTTGCTACAAAGATTTATAGTGAGGTGATTGGATTCCAGAATTTCAGATCAAGGATTTCAGATTATTATCTATTACTATGAATTTGTTTTCCCATTCCATCTTGGAAAATCAGCCATCATTGTCGTTTTCTCTAAAACCCTATGTTGTGATTTCTTTTCATTCCTGATTCTTCTTTTTAATTAATTCAATCACCAACATTAGGTCGATGTTGTTTCCAACCCTGCCACCATCTATAGGTTTGATTTCTTTATCTACATGTTTGATTTGTTTAATGCACAGTGTAACGTGTCATGAAAGATTATTCTCGTCTTGATTTAACCCTGCTTTAAATAGGGAATTTCTATATATACCCCCAAAAAAAATCTTACTTTACCCCCCATGTCAGTGTAATAGTGCTTGTGTACTCCCATGATATGATGATTTATTTGAGTGAGGGGGTTAATATAGTAGCACCCCTTCAAATATTGTTTCTTCTTAAAGTAGATTTTTTGTCTTCTTCAGTCGCCGCCTTCCTCTATCGCTTAGTTATTATTACTGTTAACATACTACTATTGAAGATGTTTACATATTTCTTTGTCAGAAACCACTCAAGGATCAAATAGAAAGGTTTGATTCAATATTTACAGATCTGGATATATATGCTTAAGGATCGAGTATACCGACTTAGGTTTCAGGTATTTATATCATGTTGACTTACTTCATGTAAATTATTAATCTTTAAGTTATTTTCTTATGCTTAATTAAGTTTGATTAGTTTATGGTTTATCTGGCTATAGCAAGGGAAGAGATGCACAAAGTAATTTTTTGCAAGCTCACTGTCGGTTTTTAGTGGTTGTTTAAATATTTACAAGTAAGAAAGAAGAATGTTGATTTGTTTTGTTTTCGATCTACCAACTATAGCAAGCGTTTTGTTATTACTTTTTATGATGATTTTCTTGACATGAAGAACCCATTCAAAGTTCTTAAAATAAGATAGGATTATGTAGTTTTGGTCTTTAAGTTAATAATGACTTTTTAAGTTGTAATAAAATCACCATGGATCGTGATAAGTTGTTTATATTCAATCATTTACTATAATTGATTACTAATTATGACTTTTTACTATAAAAACGTATTTATTTATTTAACTGTGGTTTCCACGGACTATAATTAACCTTATATATATATATATATATATATATATATATATATATGTGTGTGTGTGTGTGTGTATATATATATATACACACACACACACATACACTCCATAATCAATTAGTTGGTATATGTGTTAATCTAGTTGGCTGCTTTCCTTAATCCTCGTTCACAAATATCTCACAAAAACATAATTGAAGAAGATAGGCGTACAATAACCTTTTCGACCCAAACCATCATCATCTTGCCCAATCAGGTCAACCCTCTAGTTCAGCCCCAATCTTCAATCTAAAATCGAAGCCACCAATTATTTAGTTATGTGTGTTAATCCTGAAACAGAGAAAATCCCTATCTTGTGTTAGATGTGTTCATCATGTATGGGAATAGGTGTGGAGAAGATGATAAACATGTGTGGAGTTGGCTCTAAGCTCTATTTCAGCCCCTAAAATCAATGTGTATTTCAATTTAGAAGAGAACGTCAAGACATGGAGAGAATCAATCACATATACATGGGCTCCCTTTTTTGAAATTGATCTCAAGTAAGGGTTAAGATAAATCGAGACTTGCTCCATTCTGAATCAATTTGTCTTGTATTTGTGTATGTTCCTCAACCTCAAAACTAGATGAAACCATAATTAATATATAGGAGAAAGAAGGAAAGATGTATAAAGCACAAGAGAAAGATGAAAGTTGCTCATGTTTTAGGGTTATAATTTACATGTCTTTCCTCGTGTTTTAGAAGCAGTCACACACAAGAAGAACCCAAGAAGCGTTCATGCTCGCTTTTGGATTTGCTTATGAGAAGGTTACAGAAGAAAAGCATTAATTTAAAGGAGGCGGGGGAGGGTGATGGCTTACGTTGCATCCTAGTAATTAACAACATGCCATGTTTGTTGGGTTATGAGCAATACATCAATCCTATGGTGTACATGCAAACCCTAACGTTTGGATCTAGTTTTTCTAGTTGTAAATGTAATAATTATCCAAGGCCTTGCAAACCCTAATATATCAAATAACAAAACTCGATTTCTATAACTAAAACTAAGTTAGCAACATACCTTTGATTGTAGCTTAAAGATCTTGAGCTTTTGAGAACCTTAGCACCTCAAATGTTGTGCCTCTAATAGATCACAAACACCAAAGCAAATGGAGAATCTTAGAGGGAGAGGGGAAGGTAATTTTGGCTCTTGGAACTCTTCTTAGGGTTGGTGTCGCCGAAATTAGGAAGCCTATGGACCCTTTATATTGGTGAGGAATTACGGTTTCAGTCAAAGTCCTCATCCGGTTTCTTAGGCTCTAAGCAGCCCACAAGAACTTTCCAGAACTTGGCTCCTTTGACGAAATCTTATGGGCTATCCATAAGATATTTTGCCCACCCTATCTTTAGGGTTCCTCAACCAAATTAGTAATTATCTTATAATTACATGTTCAGTTCCTTTAATTCAATTAACCTCTTTTGACCACATAATTAATTGTAAATTAATTTTTGACCAATGTTAATTAATTAATATGATTTCTCCTTTAATATATTATTCAAATAATATATTAATAAACCATAATAACCTCTTTCTCCATTATTCATCCAGTCAATTTGCTTTGGTGAAGGCAACCCGAAAGGACCATGCTACAACCGGGTCAAATACATACCAAAGATAGTTATGAGCTTAGACACCTAATCCAACAGTCTCCCACTTGGATAAGTCTAATAAATATAAATACAAGTACGACTTCAAAATCCAATTAGCAATCGTAGCTCTCAAAAGCCACTGTCGAACTTTGACACGTCCTTTAGATATGGGATCGTATAACCCTCCATGCTCAAGATATCATGTGGACAATTACATGGAACATAGTCATACTTATTGTCCAGCAGTTTGTTTCTCGATATCTGATTCGTCTGAATTTGAACTTAATTGAACACATCAATTTAGCCCAGACCAGGCCCGACACATAAGTCAAACCAAATCATTGAGGGGCCCAAGATATCGCTTTTACCCTCGTAGGATAAAAGGAACAGATAAACTTCGACTTATATGCTTGTACTATTTACTCATCAAATTGCACACAACAATGTGTTTTATAACATCAAGTTACTAATGCGTTTATGCATTATTAAAGCAAAACCGATTTGTAAACAAGAACTCATATGTCTAAGTATAAAGACTATATGATATTATCATCTCACAGTCACTCGTGATTAAATTCCATGAAGTGATCCATGTGAGCACGGGTTGAATCCAATACTCAAATCTTATTTCAGAAGCACCCATGAACGTTACAACAAAATTTTTCTATGTTTAAACGCTTTAGACAGTCTACAAGCCAATTCATGACAGTCTTCTTTCATACTTACTTCCAACGTATGATCAACTGTGGATAGTTTAAATAATCTTATTATTTAGGAAGTCAAAACACGCAAAGTGAAACAATAGTAAATAATTGACATAAGACAGTAAAATTACTTATAAATAATACACCTTTATTTAATCATCAAAATGTCAATTACAATTTATCTATTAAAAGTTTCTAAGGCTATCTAATTACTAAAACTAATGTCGTCCTTCAGTCCAATGCTCCTAGCGTGATGAAAGTGCTTAACCCTACTCAGTCCCTTCGTAAGGGGATCTGCTGGGCTCTCCTCTGATGATACCCTCTTTACTACAAGGAGTCCCTCTTCTACCCGATGTCTAATGAAATGATATTTTTTGTCAATATGTCTGGATCTGCCATGATCCCTCGGTTCCTTGGTTAAGGCAACCACACCTTCATTATTGCAGAAAATCTCCATAGGCTCCTTTATGGCCGGTACAACTCCAAGGTCTCCAATGAAGTTCTTTATCCATATCGCCTCATTTGACGTTTCGCTCGTAGCTATGTACTCTGATTTGCACGTTGAATCAACTACGATCTCCTGCTTGGAACTTTTCCAAGTCACTGCTCCTCGATTTAAGGTAAAGACCTAGCCCGATTGCGAGCGAAATTATCCCGCTTAGTCTAAAAACTTGCGTCACTATACCCTCGCACTTTCAGTTCATCACTCCCACCGAGGATAAGAAACCATTCCTTAGTCCTTCAAAGTTACTTGAGAATATTACTCACTATGGTCCAGTGTGCTCTACCGGGGTTCCCTTGATATCTGCTGACCATGCTCAAAGTGAAGGCCACATCAGGGCGAGTACATGTCATAACATACATGATTGAACCAACTGCAGAAGCATAAGGTACTATGCTCATCTCTGCTATCTCGGCATCGGTACTTGGGCTTTGAGTCTTACTCAACTTGGTATTGCTTTGGATTGGTAACTCCTTTTTCTTGGAATTTTCCATGCTAAAACGTTTTAACACTTTGTCCAAGTAAGTACTTTCACTAAGTCCTATTAGTCTCTTACTCCTATTTCTCAAAATCTTTATCCCAAGAATATAAGCAGCTTCTCTGAGGTCCTTCATAGCGAAGCACTACCCAAGTCAGGACTTAACCTCCTGCAAGGTTGGGACGTCATTTCCTATGATCAGTATGTCATCCACATACAGTACAAGAAATCTAACTATACTCCTACTGGCTTTGACATATACACATGACTCATCCTCACTTCTCAAAAAGCCAAACTCTTTGACTTTCCCATCGAAACACAGATTCCATCTACAAGATGTTTGTTTCAATCCATAAATGGATTTTTGAAGCTTACACACTCTATTAGGGTGTTCTGCATTGACAAAACCCTCTGGCTGACTCATGTAAACATCCTCAGCGAACTTCCCATTAAGGAAAGCGGTCTTGACATCCATCTGCCATATTTCATAATCATGAAACGCAACTATGGCTAGCATAACCCTTATAGATTTAATCTTCACAACTGGTGAGAAGGTCTCATCATAGTCAACTCCGGGAGTTTGATTAAAACCCTTCGCAACCAATCGCGCCTTATACGTGTGTACTTTCCCATCCATGTCGGTCTTCTTCTTAAAGATCCACTTACACCTGACCGCCTTATGACCTAGTACATTGTCAATCAAGTTCCAAACTTGATAGTCATACATGGACTGAATATCGCTGTCCATAGCCTCTTTCTATTTTGCAGACTTCGGACCTGCCATGGCTTCCTTGTAGTTGTTAGGTTCAACCAAATTTATTAGTATACTATTACTAATAAACATATCACCCCCAGCAGTTATATGGAATACATATAATACGGGTGGAATACTAACTCTACTAGAACGTCTAAGAGGTAAGTACTCGTCAATCGGTTCAGCAGGAGTTTTCTCCTCGGATTGAGCGCCAATGTTAGAGGTTCCTTCAGCGTTTGATTCTTGAAGCTCTTCAAGATCAATTTGCCTCCCACTGTCCTCTTGGCATATGATTTCTCACTCTCGAAAAACCCCTATCCTTGCAACGAAGACAACATTTGTCACTCGGTTTATAGAGGAGATATCCAAAGGACATCTGAGGATAGCCGATGAAAATACACCACTCACTACGAGGTTCGAGCTTGTCGTGAGTCTCTCGTCTTACGAAAGCCTCGCAACCCCAAACCTTGATATGTGCCAACGAGGGAGCTTTCCCTGTCCACATCTCATGACGTGTTTTGGCAACCTTCTTATTCGGGACTAGATTAAGGATATGGGTGGCAGTCTCTAAGGCATACCCCCAAAATTGTAGTGGTGTTGATTATGATGGCATATGCGGAATTAGAAAGATCTAGTGATTCATCATACAAATTCAAGAACACATGGAGTAAATAAATCTTTTTAAGCTCTTATTAGATCTAGAAAGATTATACAAATGGGTTTGTATACAATTTCTCTCTCTAGTCTAACACTCGAAAATGGACTCTTCCATAATGAGAGTCACTCACTTCCTATTTATAGGAAAAGACTCAACCCATTTACACATACAAAGAGGAAAGCCTAAAACATTACATCCAAGCATGACTTTGCACCCTAACATTCTCCCCCTCAAAGTTAGGATTGGATGTCCGGCTTTAATCTCCAACGAGCTAGCGCGATCAAGACCAAACTCCCCCTCGAAGTAACACCGGTCTTCAAATCCGTAAATGAATATTCGAAAAACCCGAGAAGCTTCAAATACCCATCATTCTCCCCCTTTTTATAATCAAAAAATGATTATAAAACCCACTAAGGATGAGAAGCGCCCGAGGAATAGTCTTCACAATACTCCCCCTTGATGTGTACCAAAAATGAATCACCAAAAATCTTGCACGAAAAAACAATCACGAAAAAGCCACAAAAATTTCCAATTTATGAAAAAATTTGACTTTTTGGGTGAAAGTTGCAAGATTTTTCAAAATCCGGGTAGAAATTGTCACTTTCTGAAACTTGCAGGGACCCGTTGCGCCAAAAACAGTCAAATATGCGAAACTCTAGCCCATTTGCGAAACCGGGCATAAAGCATAAATTCGCACAAACTGCAGGGACCAAAACTGAAAATTCTACAATTTCTCAGCTTATATTACCCATTTGCGAAGTTTGGCATAAACTCTCATTTCGTGAAAAGATCAGGGGTGCAAACTGAAATTCTTTGTGTTCTTCCCCAAATCACGAATGTTTCACAGTAAAAGACTTCGCATCTTACACCCATGCGAACACAAAACAATGATTTTCTTCAACCATTCGCATTTTCATTTTGTCATATAATGCGAATCATTATCTCCTTCGCATTCTATAGATCCGAACACAATCAAAATCTTCGACTCCAAAATTGAACAAAACACCAAATGCGAATTCCATTCACACAAATGCGAACCTGAATTTTGATTTACACAAATGCGAATCCGGTTTGACCTTAAATGCGAACTGCTTTTGAAATTCACTGTCTTTGCTAAAAAAAAATCGCATTCACTCATATGCGAAAATCCAAGCAATCGATTTCCTCAAAATCAGTCAATTTGAACAAATCACAGTTCTTCTTCCTCAAAACAAATTCCATACTTCGCGTTTTCCTTACATCAATAATCGATTTTCACTTCAAACCAAGCAATCGATTTTCAAAATCAAATTCGCAACTCCAAAATCGTTTCGTCAACACAAAATCACACCCATACTCCAAATGATTCGTTTTTCATTCACCCTAAACACATCAACAAACGAAATCAAGTAAACCCAGTTATCGAGTCCAACACTTTCGGAATTTTCAATCAATCTTCATAGATCCTTGATATCGATTCCAACTCAAATTGATTTAGCTTTCTCCTTCCAACCATAAACAATGAAATCAATAATTCTTTGAACTATTTCAGATCAAAACACCGATTTTCAACCAAAAATTTCTACCGTTCTTCAAGTGTTCTTCATCGAAATTCATCAATCGACAAACATAAATCCATGAATCTATCATCGATTTTCATGTCAAACAAATAATAATTGATTCTTCTAACTCAGAATTAAGCTGATCAATTTCATCTAAATCAAAGAATGGATTGACGATTTATTGATCATTATCGGCTTATCATACACAGCCGATTCACAATTCTAACTCAAGAATCAAAACTGATTGAGTGTTAAAGATGATGAAACGAAATCAAATATATGAGAAAAAGTTGAACAAAACGTGAATTAATAACAAGATGTACAACTGATAAAGCGTATTTGAGAATGAAGAGTGATGAACTGCGAATTAGAGTCGAACATATTTGTTTGGATGTTGGGCTTACACAAAAGGTAAGATGAACAGTAAAATCATAAGTTTGGGCTCATATAAACGAACAGTATCTGAATTTGTCAAAATGAGCTTTATGAAGAGTAATCATTTGATACGAAAGAAACAAAATTGAGAATACAATTTTGATTTTAAAGATTTTGATCTAAACAAAAATAATTGGATCAACAAAGAAGTTGAAACGGATTAGATCCAACGAAACAAATTGATCAAAAATGAAAAACGCAAAGCACGAATCGAAATCATGGATGTTTTGGAATCCATTTGAGAATTTGAGATACCTTTTTGACGAATCGAGATCCATTTTCAACGAACGAATCAAATTTGGAAGATCTAGGTTCTTTTGTCGGAATGAGAAAATCTCCAAATTGAACATTATACCACCCACCATGCGAGATGTACAACTCGTTCTTCGTGTTCTTTGTGTTCTTCAACGATCCAAGAACATCTTCAAAAGAACCACCAACACATTTGGGTTTTGACTTCAAATTCAATGCAACCTTTAGAGATTGTTGCTTTGGAACCCAAATTTGCTTCACGGATTTTGGCTTCACAACATATGACGATTTTTGTGAGTAAACCCGCTTATTCTTCCGATTAATCTTCTTCCTCTTTTTCTTTCTCATCTTTTTGCATCTTGAAGACTTGACTTCATGAACAAACCCACTTTCAACAACATGAACATTTTGAGTTTGAATCAAATCTTTTGGAGTTTGATACTTGTGATTTTCTTGGATCACCGACTTCCGATAAGGAATCATTCCTTCAAACGAATCACAAGAACACAAAATATCATCGGTTTGAACTCCAATCGAGCAAAAAACTTTTTCATCATGAGAATCAACTTGAACTCCTTTTTCTTGAACATCAAGAACATGATGATCATCAAGAACATCTTCAACAAACATAAGAGCTTGAAGATCACTTGGGTTTTCAACATGAGAAATGTAACTCTTATTAAACAAGTCTCTTTCTTCTCCTTCCTCTCAATTCTTACTACGAGCTATCATGAACATGGAAAGATCATACAAACATTCAATCTTCGAAAGTTGTTGAAATATCAATCTTCCATGATCATCTTTCAAACCTCCATAAGAAACCAAAGAGTCCCATGAAATCAAACCTCCTTTCAACAATAATCCATAGAACTGAAATTCGTTGACTTCGTATTTCACACCTTCAATGATTACAATCCAAGAATCATACTCCAAATGCACCATGATCACAAAAACTTGAAGATTTCTAGAGAGAGAAAGTGATTTTGAATGGGTTTTCTAGAGAGAAAGTAAAAATCACTTGAATTCTAGTGCAGAAAATCGAATTATGAATAGAATCAAAGATGAATTCGATTTCTAGAATCCAAAAGCTCTCTAGAACACGAAGATCAATGAACAATAAGAATCACCAAATCAAAATAGCCATCAAGGATCAATTCTTGATGAAAATCAAGAACACCTGCTCTGATACCAATTGTAGTGGTGTTGATTATGATGGCATGTGCGGAATTAGAAAGATCAAGTGATTCATCATACAAATTCAAGAACACATGGAGTAAATAAATCTTTTTAATCTCTTATTAGATCTAGAAAGATTATACAAATGGGTTTGTATACAATTTCTCTCTCTAGTCTAACACTCCAAAATGGACTCTTCCATAATGGGAGTCACTCACTTCCTATTTATAGGAAAAGACTCAACCCATTTACACATACAAATAGGAAAGCCTAAAACATTACATCCAAGCATGACTTTGCACCCTAACATTCTCCCCCTCAAAGTTAGGATTGGATGTCCGGCTTTAATCTCCAACGAGCTAGCGCGATCAAGACCAAACTCCCCCTCGAAGTAACACCGGTCTTCAAATCCACAAATGAATATTCGAAAAACCCGAGAAGCTTCGAATACCCATCAAAAATAAGATAGATAACGAAGCCCGACTCATTAAGGAACGAACCATGTCTAACAAGGTTCAATTGTGCCGCTCAGCTACACCATTCAACTGTAGTGTCCTAGGTGGCATCAATTGCGAAACAATTCTGCATTCCTTGAGGTAGTCGGGGAATTCCATACTAAGGTACTCACCTCCTCGATCAGATCGGAGAATTTTAATTTTCCTGCCCAGCTGATTCTCCACTTCTTGTTTAAACTCTTTGAATTTTTCAAAGGTTTCTGACTTGTGCTTAATAAGGTAGATATACCTATATCTGCTATAATCATCGGTGAAAGTCACATAGAAGCGGTTCGCATCCCTTGTGGTGGATCTAAAGGGTCCGCATACATCGGTATGTATGGGATCCAATAAACCCTCACCCTTTTCACAAGTGCCAATGAAGGGTGACTTGGTTATCTTTCCAAGTAAACAAGACTCACACATGTCATCGTCCCTAAGGCCAAATGACTCCAACACTCCATCCTTTTGGAGTTGGGCTATGCGCTTCTTGTTGACATGTCCAAGACGACAATGCCACAAGCATGCTTTATCCAAACCATTGGAAGAATCGATATGCAACACATCATTTCCTCAGTTGTCTACAACCATCACAGTTTCATATATTCCATTACAAGGCAATGCTTCAAAATAGAAAATAGCATTAAAGAAAGCATTAATAGAACCATTTTCATTATTAAACGAAAATCTAAAACCTTGTTTATACAAACCATGAAAAAAATAATGTTTTGTGTCATTTCTGATGAATAACAACAATTATTCAAATTTAGACCTAACCCATTACTAAGCACTAAAGAGTAAACTCCAATCTTGGTGACAGGCGACGCTTTCCTATTCCCCATGATCAAGTTTATCTTGCTATGCTCCATATCCCTACTTCTTCTTAGACCCTACAAATCAGAACAAATGTGAAAACCACATCCTGTATCGAGGACCCAAGACATAGCATGTGATGAGTTATTAGATTGAATAGTATAAATACCTACAAAAGAGGGCTTTACCTTCCCATCCTTGATGTCCTGCAGGTACTTCGGGCAGCTTCGTTTCCAATGCCCTTTCTTGTGACAGTAGTAACACTCTGCTTCCTTTGGGTTGGAAGAGGGAGTAGCAGGACCAGCTTTGGTTCCACTAGAAGAGGTACCATCGTGAGACTTTACTGTGTGGCTCTTAGAATGAGTCTTCCTCTTCTTTCCCTTTCCTTGCCCAATTGGCAAGACATGGGTAGCATTAGTAGGAGTAGATGCAATAGATTTGCCTTTCAGACTACTCTCAACAGTCCTTAGCAGGACTTGAAGCTTGCTTAGAGTGACCTTCTCCTTGTTCATATGGTAGGTTATACGAAACTGGTCGTAGCAAGGAGGTAAAGAGTGTAGAATAATATCTATGGCCAGCTCCTCATCAAAGTTAACATTTAACTTCAGCAAGCGGTCTACATATCTCTGCATTTTCTGTAAGTGGGCCGTGATGGACTCTCCATCCTTCATTTTGGTAGTGATCATCGTAACGATGATCTCATACCGTTCCTGCCTAGCACTTTGATGGTACATTTCCATCAAATCTTGGTGCATCTCGTAGGGATAATAGCCCTCGTAGGACTTTTGAATTTCCGCAGTCATCGTTCCGAGCATGATCATGTCGCTTATGAGTTTCGTAAGCAGCGATTTCTTTGGGAGTTGCAGTGTTCGCATTGACCTCTTTCAGCTCCTTGTTGAGAACATACTCTTTTTCCTCATAACGGGTGACCATGTGAATGTTGCGGATCCAATTATTGAAGTTGGACCTATCAAATATCACCCTCCCACACAAGTTCATGAGTGAGAATGAGCCGGAAGGGTCGAGCCAGAAGCCTTGTTGTTGTTCGAAGTAGACATCTGAAATAGAAAAGGAACAAGGTTTAGATTAGATAAGAATCCCCAATTAAACACCTAAATGAGAAATTAGGGCTAGGACCTAACAAAATTATGTACAATTCAGAAGAGGGATGTCGTAATCTAATTGCAAATAATTTGAAGGTAGGTAAATGACGATTTACCAATTTCCACCATGAAAAACGAAAAGACAATTAAGTTTTAAATGTATTGAAACTCTTAGATCTTTTGAGATTCATTGAACTTTTCAATGGCATGTTTAAATCTCGATATGCCCTTCAAGTTTGTGACTAGGATACCGAGGATTACAAACAAAGTGTGAATGACCATGCAAATGTACTTGGTGCTCTCGATGTCATTTACCACCTAATCAATGTGCCGGTTAGCCACACACGCTCCATTGATCTATGATAAACATCGAGCCATCCTTTTCCGCCTTTGCTAGTCCTAAATTAGTGTGTTGGTTATCCACACACGCTCCACTAACGACTTAGCAGGGTGCAAAGTGTAATTTCATGGAATAACATCATTTCACATTTTTCCTAAAGTAACTAAGATTGAGAATTTTTTTATAAAAACATTTAGTTACTTTATTAATCATTATATTTTTAATGTGGAATTAGTTGCCCTATCCTACCCGTTCGGCTAACAACCCTCCACCAATCAAAGAAGCAGTGGGTGATAGTGGACACCCTTATACCCCCTTATAGATCGGCTTCATGAATGAGACATATTAACGGTAAGACTAGCTTAATCTTATACATATATATATATATATATATATATATATATATATATATATATATATATATATATATATATATATATATATATATATATATAATTATTAATCTTATAATATTATAATGGTATAAGGATTGAATTTTAAACTTGTAAAATTCTAGGGTTTGGAATTTAAATATTTCAAAATTAAAACTCTTAATTAAAATTTAAACCCCAAAATTTGAAGGCAAGTTTTGAAACTTTTCAAAACATCTTTTAGATCAAATTTGAAAATTAATTAATTAATCATATTATTACTATTTATCAGGTAATTTGACCTAATCTATTTTCTTGACAAGATAATTCAATTCAAAATACAAATAATTAATATTTATCATATAAAACAAGTAATTATCTTATTTATGACAATTATCTTTGAACTGCATTAGGATAATCCATACCATATTGTAATAATTGGATTTTAGCAGCCAAAAACGTTTTTGGTAACTATCCTAATTCAGTTTCAGTCAAAATCTTGAAAAATCAGCCACCAGACTACCCGACTCGCCGAGTCATAGAATGGACTCGTCGAGTTGCCCTGACTCGTCGAGTTCATCAGGTGACTCGACGAGTTCATTAAGCAGAAGCTAGATTTTTCGATTTTCAGCCTTTGAACAATTAAACAATGCATTAAATACAAAAGAAGAATGATCTAGGCTCTGATACCATTGTTGGGTTATGAGCAATACATCAATCCTATGGTGTACATGCAAACCCTAATGCTTGGATCTAGTTTTTCTAGTTGTACATTCAATAATTATCCAAGGCTGTCAAACCCTAATCTAGCATACAACAAAATTCAATTTCTATAACTAAAACCAAGTTAGAAACATACCTTTGATTGTAGCTTAAAGATCATGAGCTTTTGAGAACCTTAGCACCTCAAATGTTGTGCCTCTAATAGATCACAAACACCAAAGCAAATTGGAGAATCTTAGAGAGAGAGGGGAAGGTAATTTCAGCTCTTGCAACTCTTCTTAGGGTTGGTGTAGCTGAAATTATGAAGCCTAGGGACCCTTTGTATAGGTGAGGAATTAGTGTTTCAATCAAAGTCCTCATCCGGTTGCTTAGGCTCTAAGCAGCCCACAAGAACCTTCCAGAACTTGGCTTCTTTGACGAAATCTTATTGGCTATCCATAAGATATTTCATCCATCCTATCTTTAAGGTTCGTCACCCAATTAGTAATTATCTTATAATTACAAGTTCAGTCCCTTTAATTCAATTAACCTCTTTTGACCACATAATTAATTCTAAATTAATTCTTGACCAATGTTAATTAATTAATATGATTTCTCCTTTAATATATTATTCAAATAATATATTAATAAACAATTATAACCTCTTTCTGCATTATTCATCCAGTCAAATTGCTTTGGTGAAGGCAACCCAAAAGGACTATGCTATAACCGGGTCAAATACCAAATATAGTTATGAGTTTAGACACCTAATCCAATAATGTTGGCTTTTGACAAGAATTGGATAACCAACTATCATGTCCATTAATTGATAAATGTGATATATGACAAAAATTGTCTAAATATTAGATATTAATGAACTAGAAATCATAGTTAGGCTAAATCCGTATAAAATTGGCAAACTTAAGGGCTTTTTTGGTCAAAGCCCTAGATAATATGTTAAACCCGAAAAACTAAGACCATTGTTGATCCATTTATAAAGTAACATAATTTTGTAGATTTTAGTGACAACTACAATTAGATCTTAGTAATTATTATTATTATTATTATTATTATTATTATTATTATTATTATTATTATGGTTGGTTAGCGATTAAAAGTTAAATTCATCAAGTTAGTTAATTTGTCTATATCCGGGTTTGAACCTGAAACCTCCAATTTAAGAGGTTTCCACCTCTACCATGTAGGTTGGTCTTACATTGGCTTACTAATCATTATTCTAATAGTAATGTGTTAGAGAGCATTCTCTATTAGGGTTTTTTATAGGATTTTTTTTTTTTGGAAAAAAACTATGAAAAAACTTCCTCTCTAGGAGGAAACTTTTTCACCAAAAGCTTTAAATCAAGTATGTAAATTTGCAAAGCATTTGATTGGATCATTTCCAGTTATTATGATGATTCATATAAAATTACAACTAATTTTAATTGCCCACTAATATAAAATACAACTAAAGTAATATATATTGATGAGTGAGTTGATGAAAAAGCTATTAGTGTCTTGAACTTTAGTACACTTTTAAATAAATTGATGGAGATGATGTTTACGTGTTATAAGAAAATCTTAACAAATAACACTTATAAATTCTATATAACTTTGACCAATTTACATCTATTTTAATTGACAGATGAATAAGAAGTCTCAATCCTTAAATATTTTCTTCTCTTTCGGAGTATACAAATATTGTTAGCAGTACGAGAAACAATAGTGTGTTTTTCCATAAAAGGAATAACACATACACTAACAATCATAAAATAACACATACTAACTTTATCTCAATAATACATTCGTTAAACTAACACCAATATCACGTTTAGATCATTTAAAATCAAGAAAATAAAAAGTAACCAATACATTCAAACGCGTATAAGGCACTGCTTATAAATATCATATCCTAAATATACCAATACCATCAAAAACACAAATTTCGAGGTTTCAAAAATGCAAGACTTTAATCCGAATTTGGTGGTGTTAATAGTCATGATGATTGCAACCATGCAGTTTCAAGTGACGATGGCACAGAAAAGGCACGTCGTCGGCGATGGTTTGGGATGGACCGTTCCTTCTGGTGGAGCGGTGGCTTACACCACTTGGGCCTCGCTTCAGACCTTCAATGTGGGCGACCTTCTTGTCTTTACCTTCACTGATGGAGAACATGATGTTGCAGAGATTTCGGCGGCGGCTTTTGGCTCATGCACTGCCACAAATCCTATCTCCCTCGCCACCAATGGCCCCGCTACCCTCACCTTGACCACCCCCGGAGCTCATTACTACATCTGCACATTCAGAAGTCACTGTCAAATTGGTCAGAAGTTAGCCATTAACGTCTCTGACTCTTCCACCACTACTCCTCCAGCAGCAACACCCAAAACACCGCGGTCTCCACCTCCTCCGTCAGCAATACTCAAAACACCACCGTCTCCGTCGACCACCAGCCCTAGTACTCCTCCGTCGGAAACACCCTCAACACCCTCTCCTCCCTGTCCTCCAAATGTATCAACCAGCTCATGCGACACATCATCGCCGCCAACCACCACCTGGGACGACACCGCTCCACCACCACCACCACCTAGTGATAGTGATGAGGCTTCATCTTTCACCGCCGTCGTACCTTCCACATTCTTGATAATTGGATTAGCTTTATTGAATTATTAAATTTGAAAAAAGAGGCATTACACTTACATATTTTATGACGTTTACGAATGTTTTCTTGAGTGAAATATTTTCATGACAACTTGAATGTAAAACGAAGTTAATTTTAGTAATTTTTTTATGTTAATGAATGTATTTGATAATGTTTGCATCTTAATATTATTATATATTAGGCAATATACTATATTACAAGTTAATTAAAAACAAATAAAATATCCGGTGCTGCCCTCCCTTGAGGTCGAGGATTCAAGTCCTACTGTGGACATAGATAGAATAATTTAGGAGTAGTTTAGTATATATATTTGTATTTGTCGTTTCAAAAAAAATTAAAAATTAAAAACAAATAAGATATGAAGGTGTAAACATTAATTATATTTTAAAATAAAATCCGAAAAATAAAATGACAAGTAAGTAATTAATTCAATTTATATTAATAAAAAAAAATTGATTTAACCGATAGTTACCTTTTCGAATTATTCACATGTGAAAAACTTGTTAATTTTTGTACATATCTAAATAACGAAATTATTTGAAGTGCTTATATATTAACATTATAACCCGTAGCCTCGACCGGTTACACAAAATGCATTGCAGAAACGGTCAATATATTTATAAAATTTCTTGAATTACGTTTAAAAACTTATTAAAATACTCCTTACCTAATAAAAAAACTTTGTAGAACACCCCATCCATATATTGCCATGTTTTGTTCATACATCTTTTTGGTTTTAAATTTTTGTCACATGAATTTTGTATATTTATAAGTTTTCTCCCTTCACTTTTGAAGTTACCTAAGTTCGGTCCCTCCATGAAGCAAAGATCGTAACCTAGTAGTTATAATTCAATATTTAAATAAGAATGAACATGCTTGAAATAGAACAATGCAAAACAATGATCTTTATAATTGAATAAAAATCAACTAAAAGAAATTAATGTGTTTGATTTCGATAAAAAAAACTTTATGTTATATATATATATATATATATATATATATATATATATATATATATATATATATATATATATATATATGGTTCGGTTCTTATGAGAACTTATTTTAAAGTGAGGACTCTTGAGGATATCTTAAAAAATTGAAAAAAAAAATATCTAAAAAAATACAAAATCATAAAGTCAAGCATAGATTTATGTCCGGGAAAAAAATTGAAAAAAAAAATTTGCATCATTAAAATTGATCAATGATTCAATTTTAATTTTTTATTTTGCATCATCATGATTCATGATTCAATTTTAATGATCCAAACTTTTTTTTCTCTCGGACATAAATCTATGCTCAATTTTATGATTTGTATTTTTTTGGATTTTTTTTCAATTTTTTTAAGGTGTCCTTACGAGTTCTCACTTTAAAGTGAGTCATCACCAAATTCTCTCTCTCTCTCTCTCTCTCTCTCTATATATATATATATATATATATATATATATATATATATATATATATATATATATATATATATATTAGAACTCACAATATA
The DNA here is from genome assembly GCF_002870075.4 of Lactuca sativa. Lineage (NCBI taxonomy): Eukaryota > Viridiplantae > Streptophyta > Magnoliopsida > Asterales > Asteraceae > Lactuca > Lactuca sativa. Next base: position 63,433,959 of record NC_056629.2, on the reverse strand, counting down.
CAATTTCACCTCATATAAGCAATTTACCCTGCCTCGTCGATCCTCACAACGACACGATCCAAACTTTCGAATCTAAAATGAACGGATTTACCTAATCCATACTCCCATAATAGATATGAACGACTATGTTTAATCGATGCTCTTGGATCAATGACAAATGACTATGCTCACTCTATACTCTTAGACTAGGGGCATTAACTATGTCTAATCCATGCTCTAGGATTATTGACAAATGACTATCCCAATTCATACTCTTAGACTAAAGACGAATGACTATGTCTAATTCATGCTCTCTGATTATTGACAAATGACTATGCCCAATTCATACTCTTGTACTAAGGACGAATGACTATGTCTAATCAATGCTCACAAATCAATTACAAATGTTAGAGTTCTACCCTTCGTGTATATCTCACCCATACTCTTAAGGAGATACTACCCTATATTCATCTTAATTAATTTGGGTATGTTTTTTAAGTCCTAAATAATCATATATTATCACCAAGTCTTAGTGTAATATTTCTTGCGACTAATTATTAACTTAGATTCATCACTAATTCAAAGTCTACTTCAAGATCTATCAAGTAAGGATCAACTAGGTAAGACAGTTGGGAGGCAGGATCATTTCGGCATATAAGCTTTCTGAAATCTAACCATGCCAATGTGACCATTCTAGACACCTCTTCCGTAAGTAGATTAAACAACATAACGACTTGGAATCATTGATAAATCTCTTTTATAGGTTCATAAGAACGATAATAAACTTAAACATAAGTTATACTTAAAACACATTAAGCATAACTCAACTTACATGTGGTTTAGTGAGAAACCAGAATCTGCACGGGCAGTCCTTCTAAACCGAAATCTCTATTTCTCGGGGCTTTCTGGCGCTCTGCAGCTTCGCTACTAACACCTAGGAAGCGCTACTGATAAATCTCTCGAGTTCAATTTATATGTTGGAAGTGGTCCAGTAATCAGGGTGTACTCAAATTACACAGGGCGTACTGGGGGACATGTGTCATCATCATATCGCAAGCGTTGGGGAGGAAGGTGTATACCGGATCGTGACACGTTTCGCCCTCTTGTTAATCCGAAAATTATTTATCTTGTAAAATCCATAACTTTCGCATACAAACTCCGTTTTTTACGTTCTTTATATCCACACGTAGATAAAGACGAGATCCACAACTTTCGTTTAGACTCTACCAGCTAATTTTGAATTTATTTTTAAAGTTATATTATAAAAGGCTTAGATAGTTAAAGTCCGTTAAAAATTCATAACTTTATCGTCTGATGTCCGTTTTCGACTGTTTTTATATCGTTGAGCTCCTATTAACAAGATCTTCAATTCTCTTTTAGATTGTGTCGGCTAATAATTGATCGATCTAAAATTCGATTTCCAAGTTGTACACTGATACGCTGAATCTTAGAAAAATCATAACTTCTTAAAATGAAGTCAGATTTGGACGTTCTCTATATGCACGTTCTCAGTTTAACGTCTACTACGATTTTCGTTTAGATCTCTAAGACTAAAAAGTAATTTATCAAAATTTAATTTTTACGATACTCAGAGCTGTGTCGGTTTAATCGCGAAACCTAAACGGGTCATAACGTCTTCGTTATAAGTCGGATTTTAGCGTTCCTTATATGTACGGAATCCTTGTGACATATACTATAACTTCGGAGAAGATTATTTATCCTAAATAATATTATATCAAAAAGTCATTTTTAACGTTTATTATCTCTAAATTGACTAGTCCGAATCTGCAGGCGTTACAATAATCTCATCTTTAAGATGAGTACGTCCAGGAATCATCAACAAAATAGGGTTATGTAATAACTTCATATGTTATCTTTTCATCGTAGGTAATAACCGTAACTCTTGTGTCCTTTCAAATGGGTATCTAACTCTTGGACTTCTTGACTGTTGGTGGTGTTTAATCTTGTATCCGATCTTTGTACTATGTTGGACTTTCAATCATAACCTTAGAGTTACAAAACCGATCATTATTGGAGACTCCTAATCCTTCTTAACAGACTTAAGATAAGTTATTTACTTTGATTACCGTAACAAACCAATGGGTCATGTTCTAATGACCGCTCATCGTATGATGCAACGCTTTAGACTCAGGTCTTTTTAAGTCAGATTCTAGAATGGAAGATACCTTCCTACATGTTCTAATGTGGTATAATCACATTCTAGTATGTAACACTTCTAGCTACAAGCTTTTTACTTTCACGGTGATTGCGATACTTCTATTGATCGCTTCGATTATCTTTCACTTCAATCCTTTGGCTTAAGTCGGATGCTACACGAACTTGGTTCTCTGAACCATGTAACATATTTTATCTTATCCGGACTCGATTTGATATGACCACTAGGGTCGGAATATTAATCATCTTCTTGGTCATTACCGAAACAATGGTTACGACACACATGAACAAAATGGAATCAATTACTAGCGCCTTGGTAACCTTGTGACTTTCTTTGATCCAAGTGCGAGTCTTGTGCTTCCTATAGTATAGGACTCTACTACCTTTCACCCTTACTCATACTCGTCCCCAATATTAGCTTTCAGTTCTCCAAGTCACCTCACAAGAAAAATCATATAGCAACCTAACATATCAGATAACATAACTAAGGTTTATATTATTTCTTGAAATGATTACATAGATATTGCTTCTTTTATGTGTGTTTGATATAAATTTGATTTTTTCTACATTTCAACATAAAAAAAATTATGTTTTCGTGCTTATTTTTATTTATGTTTCTTACATATGAGTTAGGTCATATATAACACGTTTTTTATTATTTAAAATTTCAGTCGTTAACTTAAAAAAAATCGTACTTGCTTATTTGTATGTACATGTTAGTATCAATTCAAGTTCTTTATGTTTTCGTACTTATTTTTTATATGTTTTCTACGTATGAATTGATAGGTTTTATAGGTTATAATTCAAAGCATGAGGTGAAATAACTTAACCATTAAGTTCACATGCAACCTATTTTGATCTAAGCTTTCTCTATTAATAGCTATAATCTAATCGACATCAAGAACCCTAGAAAACCCTAGGTAACTTTGAAATTACAAGAAAGTTAGAGTTTACATACCTTTTGATTATTATAGCAAATAATCAAAACCAATTCCTTTCTTCAAATGTATTGGAAAGCAAACATCAGAAATCCAATGTCTCTAATGATTTGTACCAAAACTCTAGCAATTAAAACACTTGAGGAGAGAGGATAGAGAGTTGGAATTTCGAAAATTCATTGGAAACCCTAATTTGAATATAATACTATTATTTCAAATTTGGTAATTATCCAACTCCTTAGTTATCTTCAAAGATTAATCTAAAACCCTTAAAAAAAACTCCCAAAAAATGTCCATGACCCATGTAAGTTTCTAAAACATCTCTTGTTCATCTATTGAACAATTACAGTTTAAGTCTCTATACTTCTAATTAATCCAATTAAGCACAAAATTAATTCCAATTAGTTTTGATTAATTATTAATTAAATAATATTACTTCTAATTAATTTATTGTAACATACACGTTAATAACCATGTTCGATTATCGTGTTTTGTAAAGCTTATTAGCTTAAAATGAATAATATTATATGTTTTTGAGCGTTGAGTTCTAAAAAGATAGTTTTTACGAGATTTGAAGTAAACTATGTTTAGAATCACTCGAAATGTATTGGAAGTCTTATAAGATTCCAATCAAAAATCAACTATTGAAATTAACGAAAATATAAAGTTGGAAATAAATAAAAATAATGTTATTGAAAGTTTTAGATTATCTTTTTAGAAACATTTAGGTGAAAACCTCATCGAAATCAAAATTATAACAAAGAAGTTAAAATCAATCGAAGATCTGCGACAAAACCGGCGAAACACTATTTAGCGTAAAAAGTGAGTTTTCAATAAACTATTTTTTAGTTTTAGTGATCTAAATGAAAGTCGTAGTATTCGTTTAACCAAGAATTTTCATAAAAAGAACGTCAAAATCTGACTTCGTATGAGGAAGTTATGATTTTTCTTAGTTTCGGTATAGCAATATACAACTAAAAACTCGAAATAAAGATCAAATGATTTTTAGCCGACACAACCTAAACGAGAATCGAAGCTCTCGTCAATAGTAGTACAACGGTAAAAAGACAGATGAAAACGGACGTCGGATGAAAAAGTTATGAATTTTTAATGGATTTTTCTGTCCCGGTCTATTAAAAATAATAATATTAAGAATAAATTCAAAATTAGCCAACGGAGTCTAAACAAAAGTTTTAGAGTATAATCTCACCTACGCGTAGATATAAAAACATCGAAAACGGAGCTCATATGCAAAAGTTATGAATTTTTGAATATTTGGGCACAAAATCCGAGAAATTTCGCATGCATGGCTCGGAATCAGCCATGTACCACCCTCACAAGCCTGCCCCGTGTCCGACTCGTGGCGCGTCTGAAGGTTCGAAGCGAGCCACCTCGCCTACGCATCTGACGCGTGCCTCACCCTCGCATCTGACGTGTGTCTTGGCCTTACATGCGAGCCGCGTGTCCTTATCCCTTCTCTCCGGATCCGAAGCCTCGTCCTATATAAAGGGAGGTGCGAACCCACCCGGTTTTGTTTGGAAATTTCACACTTTTTACCCCTAAATCCATTTTTAAGCTATTCCAACATCCCCCGATCATACCTAACACCTGAAAAACATCTCGAAGTGCCCGAAGACCCCGAGAAATTTATCTTTTCGATTTGATGCTCAACCCTTGCAAGGCCCGGTTTTCAATAAAGCTCCTGGTTTTCAATACAGCTCTCTGTTTTTCAATAACGCTCCCAGTTTTCATCTAAGAAAGTTAATTATAGAAATGAAGTGTTGTCCAAATTACTATTTTAACCTCCGGTTATTTCACGGTGAATTCAAATTACAGGAACGATTGTATGTTATGTGTTATATGTGAAATGTGATTTCCCGTGTTATTATGATAATTGAGTTATACCTTTGGCCATGAAGTGAATGAGTAAGCATCACTTGGGTATTGGAAGAATGCTAGATAGGGCTGGAAGCCTGTAAATTCTAGCAAAATATTAACTCGAAAATTGTGTATTTTCTGCCACTTGGGCTGAAGTCTTAATGATGTATATCAAGTTGAAATTGTTGTATCTCATTGATTGTAAATATTTGAATTGGATCATTTGTTGATATGGAAAGATTGTCACATGATTCACATATGCCTTTGTTGTTTTTTGTTCCTTTTTGCTTCTATCATATTGGTATATATATGGCATAACGTTACGTTGTATCTATTTTTGAACTCACTAAGCATCACCGCTTATCCCTCTCAGTGTTTAACTATTGCAAGTAATAAGCATCCAATATAGACACATATTGTTGGAAGATTTAGAATAGTTAATAATATTACTTTTGTATTTAGTGATCATGTACGTATAAAATTATAAATTCCTGGGTAGTTATGTAATATACTAAATTTTAGTCGGTTTGTATCCAGTCTTTTATAATTACACTATCAATGTAAAATATTATTTATGAATATACATGTAGCATGTTTTCGAGTAATATGATGTAGTTTTAGAGAGGGGTTCTCTCAATCATGGTATCAGAGCAGTAGTTTAAGTGAACTAAATACTACGGATTGATATTTAGACTTAAACCGTCGGATGTTCAATATATGAACGGATTCATTAGGAGTATATGGATACAAACCATAGGAAATAATTAATTGGAGTATTGGATAATGATAAATCTTAATATTTTAATGTACTAAGCTACTTCAAAAATTTTAGAGCACTAGTTTAAGCGAACTAGGAATTGTAAGGATTTCTAGGCTTAAACTTGAATTGATAAGTAATGATGGTACGATGTGTGTCTAGTATACTTTAGGTTGAATACCTAAATTAATATTAAATAGACACAAGCACTAGAATATTTTAGGAGATACGCCTTATATTCTGATATGTGCTAAATGATAAATAATACAGCACGCCTTAGGTAGCTTACATATATTGTTATTACTTGAGGAAGTTTAAGGTCCATTTCCGACCTTGGTTTGGAAGAGAAAATTTTATGTGTTTGAAGTGCATTTATATGAGACGAATGTTTTGGTGTAATCCATGAAGTTGCTCCACCGCTAACCAGATTGAAGCAGTGATTGCTTACGAAGTTAGAAGAACTGAAGATGGTGATAAATACTTCAACGATATCGAAATTGATGTTATGCAAGATTAAGAAGAATTCAATGGAGATTAAAGGAAAGGCTAACAAAGTTTTCAGAATGAATAGGCCAAGACTTGGTCTAACATTGTGATGTAGTATGCAGTTCAAGTAGTATGATAAGAGCTGATATGTAACCCTATACAAGATGCTTAGACTTAGTATTTAATAACACTGAGTGACAATTGACTTCTATCACATCCTTATGAAAGTTCCATAGTATGTTAAGCTGACTTTGACATACATGATTAGGATGGTGAAATGAGTCATTTACTTGTGAAAGGCTGAATGACTTACTAGTCAGAGTAAGGTAAAGTACATAGTTGAAGAAGATATACAATCATAGTGCTGTATGAGAAGAAATATTGCTGTTAGGAATGACAGGGAACCAAGTTGAAGCTAGTAGAACATGCTGAGATGCAGATAAAATACAGACTTCCTAGGATAGATTCCTATGAAGTAGATTTAAATGATACACCCATGAGAAGAAAACTTTCTCATATAAAGGAATGACGATGTCATGAAAGGATAAGGAAATGAATAATTGTACATGGTGACTTGCATGAGTTAGAAGATGATGTAGATAATTAGAGACCGTTTGTCTCCACACCTCTAGAGTAAATTTTGGTATAGTGTGTCTTGTAAAGTAGACACTACCCGAGAAAGAATTTATATGAAGAATTTGGAAGTGAAATTCCTATCGAACTAAGAAAAATATTAGGATATGCTAGATCAAGCTTATGCATAAAAAGAATTCTAGAATGTGAATTTAAGAAATCCAAGATATGTTTGATAGAAACGTGAAATCCCTAGTTGAGTCTAGGAGAAATTATTGCTTGTTTGAAAACACTCAGGTGTGAAAAGTTTCTTTGTGAAAACTTTTGAATGGTGACTTGGAAAACCGCAAGACAATACTTGGGATGAGTATGAGTATGTGTGAATAGTAGTAGAGGCCTATACTACTGGAAGCACATGACTCACACTTGGATCAGGGAAAGTCAAAAGGTTACCAAGAAGCTAGAAATTGATTCCGTTTTTGTTTGAGTATGTCATTACCTTCGTTTTGGTGATGACTAAGAAGATGATTTTCGTTCAGACCTTAGTGGTCATAAAGAATGGAGTCCGACTAATATAAATCTGTGAAGTGAGTTGATTGGTTTAGAGAACCAGGTCTTGTGTAGTGACAAAACTTCATTCGAAAGATTGAAGAAGGAGATGGTCGAGGTAGTCGATAGAAGTATAACAGTCTTCATTAAAGGAATAAGCAACCATTAGCTAGAAATGCTACTTGCTATGAAGAGATTATATTACATTAGAACATGAAGGAAGGTTTCTTCTATAATAATGTTTGACTAAAAGAGACAAGAGTATGGTTCGTTGTGTGTCTTTTGCGTTATGAAATCAAAGGCCATTAGAATATGACCATTCGAGTTGTTGTTGTAGCAAAAGTGAAAACCTTATCTTGAGTTGAGTCTATAAACCAAATTTAAGAAGGAGCAAGAGTCCAAAATTGAGTTTTTAACTTAGAGATTAGGACCGAAAGCCCAATAGAGAATGAAGAGCGAGTGTAGGTCTGAACACCGTCATCAATAAGAAGTTTGAAGAGTTTGAGAATCGTTTGGCAAACCAAAAGCTAAAGGCCATATAAATTAGACTACCATAGAGGAGGTACGCGAGGAACCGAATGTTGTGACTGGTTCATTTCTCGTCAAGTCTAGACCTGCTCACATCTTATTTGATTCTGATGCCTCATATTCTTTTGTGTCTAATGAATTTGAGCATTCTTTTCAAATTGCTTGTTATACATTCGCCCAATCATTTCATGTAGATACCGTGGGAAGTGTATTATTACTTGCTGATAAAGTCTATAGAGAAATACGCATAAGTATACTTGGATGAAATTGTTGCGAGACATGGTGTGCTGCTAAAGATTATTTCCAATCGTGATAGTAGCTTCACTTCTCATTTGTTTTGAACAAGTATGCAATATGAATTGGGATCTCGTGTTGCCATCATCACAACTTATCATCCCCAGACAGATGGTCAGAAGAAGAGAACAATCCAAACAGTAGAAAATATATTGAAGGTATATGAAGCACTATATGGGCGTAAATGTCATACTCCATTATTTTGGCATGATGTAGGATAGAAAGTCCTTAGTGGCCCTGAAATGATTCAAGACACCACTTACAAAATTCAAATTGTACGAGAAAGAATGAAAGCGGCCCAGGATCGACAAAAGTCCTATGTAGAAAGGGGGAGACGACCCCTAGAATTCCAGGTGGGTAATTTCATAATGCTGAAAGTATCCCCATGGAAAGGAATTATGAAATTTGGAAAGAAAGGAAAACTAAGTCCTAGATTAATTGGTTCTTTCGAAATCATCCAGAGAATTGGTAAACAAGCACACCTCTAGGAATTGCCTGAAGATTTGGCAGGTATTCATGATGTGTTTCATGTGTGTTATCTGCGTAAATGTTTAAGCATATATGATGAAACGGTTCCGTTATCCGAGGTGAAACTGGATAATAAGTTAACATATGTAGAAGAGCCTGAAGAGATCATAAACGAAAGAACGACTAATCTACGTAATAAAGAAGTAGAGTTAATGCTTATTAAGTGGAAACACCATCGAGGCCCAAATTATGGTTGGGAAAATAAGAATGAGATAAGAACCAAAATATCCCCATTTGTTTTAATCGTTGTGATTTCGGGGACGAAATCCTCAAAAGGAGGAGGTATTTGTAACATACACGTTAATAACCTTTTTCGTTTATCGTGTTTTGTAAAGCTCATTAGCTTAATGATAGGTGTCGAATCCATCAAACAAATAAGTCCTATTTGCACACATGATTTAAAAATAATAGTAATGGTGGCAAACAGGGTCGATCCTCAGGGACTTGGTTTTAATCCATAAATACACCAAAATACTCATGTTTTTATTCATATTCATAAAAACTAAATGTGGGGGATGATATTTGCAAACGAGTAAACTAAAATCAAATACAATAAAAGAAATACTAGAAATAAAATAAAAACAATCCGGTTTTGAGTTTTAGTCACCTAATGACGCAAGCTGATGATAAATTGATGTCAAATTAAATTCTAATCTAAGTTGGTACTTAAAAACATTAACAAGCTCTAACAATTTCTCATCTACTAAGTTGTTTAACCAAAACAAGCTCTTTGAATTAAACTTAACCTTACTAACCTACTCTAGAAAAGCTCTTAGAAATAGATTGAAAGATCGCATTAAGTTTTGTGCAAATGTTCCCAAAAACATCCAATACTTTATACTCCTCACAAGCTCGGGAGCGTAAGAATGTGTGATTTTGGTTTACATTAAAATCATTCAATGGAAATCAATTTAATGTATGTTACTGGTTTTAATTCACAAAACAATTACGGATTTTGCAAATCAAATAACTTGAATGATCTAACTACAATTCAAGTGGCCAACATGAATCAAAATTAAAATCAAACTTTTTAATTAACACAAAACCAAATTCACTAGATAGAATAAAAAGTCAACATCAAATTATATGATCAACTACATAAAAAGGAAGTTCAAACTACAAAATCGGATATGTTAACTAAAATACGATAAATAAATACTACAAAGTACTAACTAGTTGATGATTGAATTAGCATCAAAAGACTTATTTAGACGTGTGATCATGGATTGTTACGTGCAATGATTTTTATACAATTCCTAGTTTGGTCGTGGTTGTCAACAAGCTCTAACAACCCGTTTCACCAGACACTCGATTAAAACAAGCTTTTTAACCAAGCTGAAAACTTATCTAACTAAATTGGGTGCTTCATTTAGAACTCACTAAATGGCGTCGTTGTTGGGGACTCGGTGTATTTATTTAATTTATATACCTAGATTATCATGTATTTTTTATTGATTGATGCTTCTTAAGTCTTTATCACACCCACTGGAAAATGGGAAAGTTGAATGGTGTTTTCTTATGAAACTCGACCAAGCTTTGCCACCAAAGTCAGTTTTGCAGGATATTGACATACATGAAACATTTTTATGGATGCAAACATTGATTGATGGGACTCAAGGGATTCAAAGACTATATAATCAAGTCCAAGAAAAAACATCGATCCACAATTCCCAGTTACCAGATCCACATAAGCACCACCTTGGATTACAACAATATTTTGAGCATCAACAATTAAATCCAGGTGCACATCTAATTCCAATTTTTTGTTCTTGATAAAAGTCAAACTTTTGAGTTTGCAAGATTTATCAATTTGACTGTATTTTGCTTCAAATTATTGAATCTGATTGCTTTAGTGGAAATTTAGGAGCATGCATGTTGTACTGTTTTGTCATTTGTCACTAGGTTTTGCTCGGTTCGACATGAGTTGACTATGGTTGACCTTGCCAAGTTTTAATTTTGTTGACTTATATCCATGTCTATGTGTGCATTCGGCTTTTGGATTCATGTTTGATTCTGTCATAAATCTGCCATCACCTTTACTAGGACATCCCTATGTCCAGTCTGTCTATGTTACGACCCATACAAGTAGTTTCAAGTCCTGCTCCTTCTCAAGCATTGAGGATGATGCTATATCTTAAGCTTGGGGAGGGGTATGCATTGCATTTCATTTTTTTTAGCTTTTGCATCTTCATTTTAGGGCTTAAATTTTTTTGAAAAACCACAAAAATATTTTTCTTTTAGTCTACTTTGCATCTTATATATATATATATATATATATATATATATATATATATATATATATAGTAGGATCAAATGAGAACACCAAAAAGGTTGAGAACGCGAGAACAAAGTATATTCATTTGTGATTCCATGTATTCATTTGTGGAGAAATGATAAATTTTTACACCTTTAATTTCGATTTAAAAGAAAAAGCATATTCATGTTGATTGTGCGTAAAAATTTATCATTTCTCCATAAATGAATACATGGAATCACAACTAAATATATATGTTCTCGTGTTCTCAGCCTTTTAGGTGTTCTCATTTGATCATTTCCACACACACACACACACACACACACACACACATATATATATATATATATATATATATATATATATATATATATATATATATACACAAAAAGATTTTCCTTTTTTATTTCTGCTTTTGATCCAACCATTACCAAAACCTATGAAAAACAGTCAAAATCAATAAATGAGCCGCATGCCTTGAAATTAGACTTGTTCGTGCTTTTCTATGATTCAAAAAGAACTCTATTCCAACACACTTACATTCCTCCCGAAAACTACCCATGCAAAACGAAAAATGAAAAAGTTTTCAATACTAAAGCATAATTGTTGGTATAAGTTAGCTTATGGAAACCACAACTGGTCTTACAGTTCGTAAATGCTTAATTAGAACTAAACTCTAAATCTAAGGAAAGCATAAAAATAATAGAAATTTTCAGTAACTTGAACTTTCCAGCGCTTTAAAAAAAGTCTTTTCTACCCATTCTCTTCTAAGTATCCTGCTTGGGGACATAGTTTCCAACTATATTTACAGGTCCCTGCGTGTTAATATTAGTCCCCTGAAAAATGCCTTAGAATTCTCTCACGGTAAGTAGGCCGTGAGATGTCCCAATGATAGGAAAAGTCAAGGACAAAAATATAAAGAAATAAGCCTAGTAAATAAATTAAAAAGAGTGTAAGTATTGTATTAGCTATTAAGAGAGAGAGAGAGAGAGAGAGAGAGAGTATTATTAAGTTAATATGTGACCTTTGTGACTCGAATAAGTAAACCCCGAGGGGTGTTCTACACCTAATTGCCTAAAGCCAACTTGTTTGGGACTGATTGGGTTGAAAGTTCGCTACACGGGTTCCATCGAAAATCATGAACTTAATAATATAAAAAAAATATATGATTCAAATAAAGCTACTCTGTTTCCTTTTAAGTTCGGACAAGTAGATCCGAAGGTTTCCTTCAAATCTAGCACACTAAGGTCGTCTGGTCTGGATGTGTTGGTTGGAAGTCCATTACATGGACTTCATAAAAAGTCATGAGGTTTATTTATAGGAAAATATATTTAGATGGAATATATATTTATATTTATGTTAGTTATAGTCTAATTGAATAATGTGCATCACTGTATGTACTCAAGTTAGAAAAAAATGTTTAGCTGCCAAAAGATTCCTTTGGACTTGGACTTGAACTTGTGACATTGGGACTAATTGTTAACTACTTTGACGGGTGTAAGTGGTTTAAAATTTGTAACCAATGTGGGTAAATTTTAAGGAATTTTTTAAAAAGATTTTTTAGAAAAAGATTGTTGTTGGTCAACAAAATAGTTAGGTTTGGTCATTGATATAATTTGCAAATTAAAATTCGTTGAGCGTGTTTTTATGGCATATCTTTTACACAAAAATAAGATTGTTTTGTTTCATTTGCTAACTCAATACTGATGACCGTGAATAAGTGTTGTTAACTTTTGATTTTGTTGGGCTGTGCTAAGGAGTAATTAAGTCTTAATCTTGTAATGTTTAATTTTATGATAAGACTAAGTTGGTTCAAGACATGTGGTGTTTTTACATATTCTTAATTGTTTGATATGGATGCGGTTGTGGATTCGGATCATATTTTGTTTTTCATGCAAAGTTTTAAAAAGTTTAGTTTGTTAATTTTTATTCTTTTTATTTTTCTGTTTTTTTTCGGTTCAATTCCGATTTCTTCTTTCTTAAGGATAAGAAATGTTTAATCTTGGGGAGATTTGTTAGGTTGATTTTCATATATCATTTAAGTATATTTTCTTTATTATTTTCATTTTCATGACATATTGTTTATATTTAGTATGCATTTCATTCATTTCATTACATCGTTAGTTTGTGACAATTTTACTTGTTTAAAGTTAATTTGTGCAAATTTATATAAACGGATAATGACATTTTTTAGCACCAGTTAAAGTCACAGTTGAAGTCCACTAGCAACACTAGTGATCAAGCACTAAAATGAAGCCGCAAAAAGAGTTTTTGAAAATCCGACAACATTGGGCAGTCTTAATCAAGTGAGTGGATCGAAGGGTAAACGAGGTATGATCGAGCTTAAATTTTACCGGTAGCTTCATAACTCATGGTTCTTTAATCTGAACGGTGGAGATCGGATTTTGACATCCTTTGATATACATTTGGACCTCATGAACAGCAACGACGTAATCTGTCAAACATCAAATTTTAGCAGCCCATATATACGAATACATCAGCCCATGTTGCAGCCAATAACTTCACTTTATCAACCCATAATCACTTTTTATTACAGCAAGTCAGCAACCCACGTTGGAATTAATAGCAGCCCATTTGTTGAGTTTTTGGCAGCCCAATTTGTAGATTAAAGCTCACATGAATATTAGAAAAAAAGGGGCATGCCTCACGATTGGAAGGGACCGATCGGTTATAAAGGAGGCACACATTTTTTTGAGGGGGGATAACTCTAGACGCACAAAAAAAAACAGAAAGCGAGAATGGCAATTTGAAGATTTATTTAGCATCAAAACAATCTTAGTTTCTTGTAATCTTAGTTTCTTGTAGTAAGTTTTAATTTTTGTTGATTGAATTGTAGTTTCCGGAGTTTAGCCGTCTTAAACGGCTAAACCACCGGGGTTTGATGTTTGAATTAGTTTAATTATCTAGACTCGTTTTAGATCGTTGTGTGAGATTTTTATTTAGATTTAACACACTCCTATCCATATGATTTCTGATTTTCATTAATTTCGTTGTTACAATTTAGTTATTCTTGAGCAACCCGATTATGGTTTTAATGAAGAATTGCTAATCAATTAATTGAATCTGTAATTGTTCTTTTAATTGGACTAAGTAGCAAATAATACACTTCTGTTATGAAATCATGTTGGTACAATGTAAATTCATCGAACTTATGCGAGGATTCATTGTGTTTGGTGTTTCGTTTGAGTTTTAATGCGGCTCTCACCTAATTACAAACTACTCGTTTGATAATTTTGTAGTGAGTTCTAACTGAATTACCCATTTTAGTTAGATAAGTTTGCAGGTTGGTTAAAAAGCTTGTTTTAATCAAGTGTCTGGCGAAACGGGTTGTCAAAGTTTGTTGACAACCGCGGCCAAACTAGGAATTGTATAAAAATCATTGCACGTAATAATCCATGATCACACGTCTAAATAAGTCTTTTGATGCTAATTCAATCATCAACTAGTTAGTAGTTTGTAGTCTTTATTTATCATATTTTAGTTAACACATCCAGTTTTATAATTTGAACTTCCTTTTGAAGTAGTTGATCATATGATTTGTTATTGAATTTGTATTCTATCTAGTGAATTTGGTTTTATGTTAATTAAAAAGTTTGATTTTAATTTTGATTCATGTTGGCCACTTGAATTATGGTTAGATCATTCAAGTTATTTGATTTGTAAAATCCGTAATTGTTTTGTGAATTAAAACCAGTAACATACATTAAATTGATTTCCATTAAATGATTTTAATGTAAACCAAAATCACACATTCTTACGCTCCCGAGCTTGTGAGAAGTATAAAGTATTGGATATTGTTGGGAACATTTGCACAAAACTTAATGTGATCTTTCAATCTATTTCTAAGAGCTTGTTTAGAGTAGGTTAGTAGGGTTAGGTTTAATTCAAAGAGCTTGTTTTGTTAAACAACTTGGTAGATGAGAAAGTGTTAGAGCTTGTTAATGCTTTCAAGTACCAACTTAGATTAGAATTTAATTTGACATCAATTTATCACCATCTTGCATCATTAGGTGAATAAAACTCAAAATCGGATTCTTTTTATTTTGTTTCTAGTATTTCTTTTATTGTATTTCATTTTAGTTTACTCGTTTGCAAATATGATCCCCCACATTCAGCTTTTATGAATAGGAATAAAAACATGAGTATTTTGGTGTATTTATGGATTAAAACCAAGTCCCTGAGGATCGACCTTGTTTGCCAGTATTACTATTATTTTTAAATCATATGTGCAAATAGGACTTATTTGTTTGATAGATTCGACACCCATCACTTAAAATGAATAATATTATATGTTTTTGAGCGTTGAGTTCTAAAATGATAGTTTTTACGAGATTTGAAGTAAAACTATGTTTAGAATCACTCGAAATGTATTTGAAGTCTTATAAGATTCCAATCAAAAGTCAACTATTGAAATTAACGAAATTTATAAAATTGGAAATAAATAAAAATAATGTTATTGAAAGTTGTAGGTTATCTCTTTAGAAACATTTAGGTGAAAACCTCATCGAAATCAAATTATAACGAAGAAGTTATAACCAATCGAAGATCCGCGACAAAACCGGCAAAACACTATTTAGCGTAAAAAGTGAGTTTTCAATAAACTACTTTTTAGTTGTAGTAATCTAAATGAAAGTCGGAGTATTCGTTAAACCAAGAATTTTCATAAAAAGAACGTCAAAATCTGACTTCGTATGAGGAAGTTATGATTTTTTTTAGTTTCGGTATAGCAATATACAACTAAAAACTCGAAATAAAGATCAAATAGTTTTTAGCCAACACAACCTAAACGAGAATCAAAGGTCTCGTGAATAGTAGTACAACAGTAAAAAGACAGACGAAAACAGACGTCAGATTAAGAAGTTATGAATTTTTAACGGATTTTCCTGTCCCGGTCTATTAAAAATAATAATATTAAGAATAAAGTCAAAATTATCCGACGGAGTCTAAACAAAAGTTGTAGAGTATAATATCACCTATGCGTCGATATAAAAACGTCAAAAACGGAGCTCATATGCGAAAGCTATGAATTTTGAAGATTTGGGCACAAAATCCGAGAAATTTCGCATGCATGGCTCGGAATCAGCCATGTACCACCCTAGCAAAATGTTACGTCAGAAATCGTTTATTTTCTGTGCCACTTGGGCTGAAGTCTTATTGATGTATATCAAGTTGAAATTGTTGTATCTCACTGATTGTAAATCTTTGAATCAGATCATTTGTTGATATGAAAAGTTTGTCACATGATTCACATATGTCTTTGTTGTTCTTTGTTCCTCTTTGCTTCTGTCATATTGGTATATATATATGGCATAATGTTATATTGTATCTATTTTTTAACTCACTAAGCGTCACCGCTTATCCCTCTTAATGTTTAACTATTGCAGGTAATAAGCATCCAGTATAGACACATATTGTTGGAAGATTTAGAATAGTTAATAATATTACTTTTGTATTTAGTGATCATGTATGTATAAAATTATAATTTCTTGGGTAGTTATGTAATATACTAAAACTTAGTCGGTTTGTATCTAGTCTTTTGTAATTAAACTATCAATGTAAAATATTGTTTATGAATATGCATGTAGCATGTTTTGGAGTAATATGATGTAGGTTTAGAGAGGGGTTCTCTCATGTATTAATCTCATAAAATTTAACAAATTATTTATTGTTATTTATTAATCATATAATAAATCAATAAATCAGCCTCTCTCTCCAAGCGTCATTATAGTCAATTACTAGTTTTAAGAGCGACCTAAAAAGGACTTTTCTTCTAATTCAAGTATATACCAATTTAGTTATTGGTGTAGACACATTAATCCAACAGTCTCCCACTTGAATAAGCTTGTAACTACAATTGCAAGTATAACTTCTAAATTAAACCGCAAAGTGTGTTTTCCGAAGCAACGGTCGAACTCTGATTCAATCAGACATTGGCCCTAGGATAAGCGATCAAATATTTCTATGTTCTTCAAGATATCGTATGGACATGAGACATGGATTACAATCAATCTCAATGTCTGAAATGATGTTGCCCAATTTCCTTATTTGTGATGATGTCATTAGACTACTAATTGAACACATCAATTTAGTCATGGTTTGGCCTAATGTCAACACCAAATCACCAAGGGGCCCAAAGATATCACTTTTCCTGTTAAGGAAAAAGGAAAGAATAAACTTCGACTTATATACTTGTATCTTTTACTCAATAAATCATACATGACACTATGTTTTATAACATCATATTACTATTGTGTTTTCGCATTACCAATGCACAAGTGACTTGTAAATTACAAATTATATATGTCTTTTTGAAGAATAAAAAATAATATCATCTCAGAATTACTTGTGATATAATCCATGAAGTAATTCTCTAAGTATGGGTTTATCTAATACTCAAAATCTCTATTTTTCTAAGTATTCATGATTATTGTAGCAACCCATTGTAATGTCTAATCCCCATAGACAATTTACAATCGAATCATGACAGTCTTAATTCACTACTTACTTCCAAAAGTATGAGCGACTGTGGAATTTCAAATAATCAAATCCTTCAGGAAGTAAAAGCATGCAACGTGAAACACAAGAATAAATAATTGAAAAAAGCTATACAATAATCATATATAATTCTCTATTATTTAATCATCAAAATCAATTACATTTATTTTATTACAAAGTTTCAAAACTATCAACTAACTACTAAAATTGTCATCGTCTCTTAAGCCAATGCTCCTAGCATGCTGGTTGTGTTTAACCATACCCTGAGCCTTTGTTAAAGGATATGTAGGATTGTCTTCTGTTGAGATGACCTTCTTCAACCTTATGTCTTATATAATGGTATTTTCTGTCGATATGCTTGGATCTACCATGATCCTTTGGTTCTTTTGTCGAAGCAACCGCCCCTTCTTTATTGTAGAAAAGTTCCAATGGCTCTTGAATAGTCGGACTACTCTGAGATCGCCGATGAAGTTCTTCAACCAAGACGCCTCCTTCGATTCCTTACTTGCTGTGATGTACTCTGATTCACAAGAAGAATCAGCCATTGTATCCTTCTTGGAACTTTTCCAAGTCACTGCTCCACCATTTACTACAAACACTCATCTCGACTGAGAATAAAAGTTGTCTCGATCTGTCTAAAAACTAGTGTCACTATATCCACTTACTCTTAACCTATCATTTCTACCAAGGACAAGAACCATGCCCTTCATACTTCATAGATACGTAATAATATTCTTAACTACAGTCTAATGAACTCTGCCAAGATTGCCTTGAAATTGGCTAACCATGCTCAAAGCATAATGTTGGAGCATGGAAATGCTTTACAAATAATGAGTAATAGTTAGGTTATTTATTTCCCTTTATTGTATTGTTGATATTTTTTCTCTCCTATATAAAGATAGAGTTAGTCATTTTATTTTTAAGAGTGCACTTACAATGTAGTTTTTCTAGAGAGAGAGAAAGTGTTGGGATCTCTCCCACCAAGGGAGAGTCTTCTCTCCCACCCATGTTCTTGTATTGTAATATTTTATCTCTCTTTTCTAATCTTTGGAATTTCTCATCATATGTTATTCTTTTTTATGTTCATTAAATCTCGAGATATTATTTATTCCGCATCCACCGATCGACAAATGGGTCTATCAATTGGTATCAGAGCAGTACCTTGAAGGTTCAAGCGACTAGTTCAAGGGAACGACTCCCGTTCAGTGATTATCTTGAAGATTTTTCAGATTTGTGCAAGAATTTTTGGGTTCAAACCGGAAATTTTTGTGATGAGTTCTTCTATTTTTTGGTGTTGATTCGTGCTTAAAAGAATAAAAATTAGTTGATGATGTTCGTTCAGATTTTCTGCTGGAAAATCAAGTTCATAAAAGTTTTTTTTATGTTGCTGTTGAAGAAGAAGAAAAAAAAAATAGGAGAAGATTTTTGTGTTCAAAAAAATATTTGAAGATTTGGAGAATTTGCTCCAGAAAGTTCGTTTTCTTGGAATGAAGACACAAAATATCATGGGTCTTTTTCTTGAAGAAAGTGGAGAATTTTTTTTTGAAGATTTTACCCAGCAACTCTTGATCATCAAAGAGGTATGAAGCACTTATTCTTCAAACTTTTGTTGCTGTGAATCTTTAAATTGTAGAGTTTGGACGTGATTATGTGTTTTCATAAAGCACCATGTCCTTGTTATCCTTTTGGGTAAAGAGTACTCCACATTTTATTTGTCTTTCCAAGTAAAAAACCATGTGACTATCAGTCCCTTCAACTTTTGTCCCTTAAAACTATCTGCACACTCCACTTTTGGCCTTCCCAATACCCCTTTTTGACCCAAAATGCTTTAGAAAAGATTTCTCTCATTAAAATATGAATAAATAGCCTTTTTGGTATCATTTTTTAATGAAAAATAACATTTTTCGTCATCAGACCAACCCTCCTCGGCCCCCAGAACCGCAGCCAAAAACTATCTACCAGAGCCTCATAAGAAGCCTCTCAGCCTTGGTATCGCAACCCCTCTCAGCTTCTTAATCGCAGCCCCTCTCAAGCCTAGTACCGTAACCTTCTTAGTCTAAACCGAGAGACCACAACCTCTCTTCTTTCTTCTGACCGGAGTCTTGGACCCTTCTTGGACCGCAAGACTCGCCCACAATCTCGGATCGCAGTCCTCGCCCGCAGCTCAAACCGCAGTCGCTTCTTGCCCTCGCACCACAGTTAGATTCCGCAGCCAATCTTCGTATAAGTTGCTGACCTACCTTTGGTATCTATCCCTCTCATCCGCAGTCAAACTTCTGACCGCAACCCTCTTACCCACTTGCAGTCCTTCCACCGTAACCAACCCTCTCATCTGTAACCCTTCTCAGCCCTTCAATCACTCCTTTTCACTGCGGTCCCCCCCCCCTTCTTCAGCCTCCCCCTCCTTTTTCCTCCTCCTCCTTCCTTTTTACGCCTTATCCCTCCTTATTTTCTCCTTCCCCTCTCATCAGCCCTCCTTTAAAAAAAAAACTTATTTTTTTTTAAAACCCATTTGTTTAAACCAATTTTTATTTTTTAGCCAATTTTTTTTTATTTAGATCATTAATTTTTTTAACACCAATTTTTTAGTTGGCCAATTGGTTTTTTTTTAACACCCATTTTTTTATTTAGCCAATTTTTTTATTAAAACCAATTATTTTTTAACACCAATTTTTGCCACAACCCAACCTTGGATAGTCACATTGGTTTACTTCATGCCGAATATTTTGGAAGAATTTTATTCTTTCTATGAAGATTACTCCATATCGCAGTTGGACTTTATATTATTCTTTGTGATGTTTGCACCGCAACGGCACCTGATCAACAAAGTTGTTTCACATTCTTCGCTTTATGGAATTTTTATGACTTGTCGCTCTTGATCTCCGGTTGATGAATCATGTATCTTGAGCATGTGAACTTTATTTTCTACTAAAGACCACTTTGAGAGTTCCGGCACCACAGTTTGGGTATATCGGTATCTTTTTGGCACAGCAGAGATTTTTTTTCACGCAGAGTTATTCTTGTTTCTATGGTATTTGTTCGAGCAGTTTTCAACGACTAAATCACCCAGCTACAGATGACCACCAAGTATTTCTTTTACTCTCTTTCTCCTGTCTTGTTGACACCCTTTCATACATCTAGGGAGAGCCTTGTTAGCTCTTGGTATCCGACACTGTCCATCCTGATGATATATTTATTTTTGATATCTAGTCTTTGGTTATCAAAAATAGGGAGAGAATATTATGATATCATCCGGATATGATTTTATGATTGTTTGAGTTTGGAATTTTGAAGACTTCGGAAGACAATGATTTATTTAGTGATGCGATGTGGCACTAATTTTTGGTCTTCACGGATCAAATTTTGGCATCACTCGATGTTTCCCGGTTCCAGATTATTTATTATTCAGACTCCACCACATGATGATGATTTTGTGTTTGCATCCGGTTTAGATCTTATGACTTCTCGAGTTTGGCTTTGTGATATTTTGAAGACGAAGATTATTTTGGCGATGTGACGTGACACTTATTTATGATCTTTTTGATCAAATTTTTGGCATTGCCAGACCATGTCTTTGGACTCACATTATTTATTATTCGGACTTCATTTTTTGGATGCTTCACATTTTAGCAGGTTATTCTTTGAAGAATTTTGGGTATACTATGATTCGAGAATTAGAGATGTTTTTCAGACTTTTTGAAGCCGAAGTGTTTCTTTTATTGGATCTTCTACTTGCTCATGGTGCTTATGACTAGTTTGAAGATTTGGATCTTATTTTTCTACTTCATTCATGGTGCTTTGAAGCCGAAGACCTTCACTGTTTAGAGATTCATGGCCAGTTTCGGACATTACAGACACTTCAAAGTTTCAGAGACATTTCACCATTTGGTTCTCATTATGTTTCATTTTATTACCACACTTGCTAGTCAGATTACTGTATTTTAGCCTTTTATCACTTATTATATCCCTCTTCATTTGCGAGCATTTAGGGAGAAAATGTTGGAGCATGAAAATGTTCTACAAATAATGAGTGATAATTAGGTTATTTATTTCCCTTTATTGTATTGTTGGTATTTTCTCTCTCCTATATAAAGAGAGAGTTGGTCATTTTATTTGTAAGAGTGCACTTACAATGTAGTTTTTCTAGAGAGAGAGAGAGAAAGTGGTGGGATCTCTCCCACCAAGGGAGAGTCTTTTCTCCCACCATGTTCTTGTATTGTAATATTTTATCTCTCTCTTGTAATCTATGAAATTTCTCATCATATGTTCTTCATTTTTATGTCCGTTAAATCTCGAGATATTATTTGCTCCACATCCACCAATCCACAAATGGGTCTATCATATAAGACATATCAGGGCGAGTACATGTCATATCATAAATGATTGAACATACAGTCGAAGCATATGGGACCCGACTCCTGTCAACTATATCCTCATTGGTATTTGGGCTCTAAGTCTTACTCAACTTAACATTATGATGGATGGGTAAATCCTCTTTCATGGAAATCTCCATACTAAAATATTTAAGTATTTTATCCAAGTATGTACTATGATTAAGGCCAACAAGTCTTTTATTTCTATCCCTATTCTTGCAAGGTTGGAATGTCGTTTCCCATAAGGAGTATGTCATCAACATACAATACTAGGAAAGTCACTATACTCCCACTAGCCTTGAAATACACACATGACTCATCCTCACTCCTAGAGACACAAAACTCTTTGACTTTTCATAGAAGCAAAGATTCCAGCTGCTAGATGCTTCTTTCAATTTATAAATGGGTTTCTCAAGCTTACACACTCTTCCAGGAAACTTAGCATGCACAAAACCCTGTGGGGACTCATGTAAACATCCTCAATTAACTTCCCATTAAGGAAAGCGGTTTTAACATCTATTTTCCATATTTCATAATCATGAAATGTTGCTATCTCTATCATAATCCTAATAGACTTTATCTTAGCCACTGATGAGAAGGTCCCATCATAGTCAATCCCTTGGGTTTAAGTAAAGCCCTTCACAACCAGTTGTACCTTGAATGTGTGCACCTTTCCATCCATGTCGGTCTTCTTCTTGAAGATCCATTTGCACCCAACTGTCTTTTGACCTCGTACATTATCAACCAAATTCCAAACTTGTTTATCATACATATACTGGATCTCGCTATCTATTTCCTATTTGCAGTTAACAACCTCATGGATCCCCATCGCTTCCTTGTAGTTAGCTCGCTCATCCAAATTTACCACTATACCATCACTAATAAACATGTCACCATCCGACGATATATGGAAACCATAGAACGAAAAGTGACATGTTGATCCTACTGGACCGATGAAGAGGTCATGAATTGTTAACGGGCTCAACAGGACTCTCAACCTCTGGTTGAGAGCTAGTGTCTTCTAAAGTTACTTCATTGGTTGACTCCTGAATCTCTTCAAGGTCAATTGCACTCCCACTATCCTCTTTGAATATGAGCTCTTTCTCGCGAAAGACTCCCCTTTGAGCTAAATAGACCACGTTCTTAATAAGTTTGTAGAACAAGTATCCAAAAGACTTATGTGGGTAGCCAATGAAAATACACCTCTCGGCTCTAGGTTCTAACTTGTAATGAGTTTCTCATCTCACAAGAGCCTCATAACCCTAGACCTTGACATGTGACAACTTGGGAGCTTTCCCTTTCCACATCTCGTGAGGAGTTTTGGCAACCTTCTTAGTAGCAACAAGATTTAGGATGTGGACGGATATCTCTAAGGCATACCCCCAGAAAGAAATCAGAAGTGAAGCTCGACTCATCATGGAACAAACCACGTTTAGCAAGGTTCGATTTCTTCTTTCAACCACACCATTAAGTTGTGGTGTCCTAGGAGGAGCCAGTTGTGAAACTATTCCACATTTCTTGAGGTAGTCTTGGAACTCGATACTAAGATACTCTCTGCATCTATCAGTTCAGAGCATTTTTATCTTCCTCCCCAATTGATTCTCGACCTCGTGTCTAAACTCTTTGAACTTTTCAAAGGTTTCTGATATATGTTTGATTAAGTAGATATATCCATACCTGCTATAATCATCTATAAACGTCACATGATATCGATTTGCATCCATACATCAATATGGATAGGATCCAACAATCCTTCACCTCTTTTACATGTTCCAGTAAATGGTGATTTTGTCATCTTACCCAAAAGACAAGACTCACATTCATCATCTGTCCTAAAGTTAACACTCCGTCCTTTTGGATTTGGTCGATACATTTTTTGTTAATATGCCCAAGACGGAAATGCCACAAGAATGCTTTGTCCACTCCATTAGACGAATCAATATGAAATACACTATTTCCGAAGCTATCAACATAAATCACAGTTTCATACACATAATTACAAGGTAAAGCTTTAAACATAAAAGCACCATTTTTATAAGCTAAAATCGAACCATTCACACCATCAAATGAATATCGAAAACCTTGTCTAAATAATTCATGAAAAGAAATAATGTTTCGTATCATTTCTGACGAATAGAAACAATTAATCGAATCTATTCTAACATCACCACCGAGCACAAGACCATAAGCTCCAGTCTTGGTGACATGTGAAGATCACATATTCCTCTTGATCAGATTTATTCCTCCATGCTTCACCTCCACACTTTCTATTAGCCCTTGCAAATTAGAATAACTGTGGAAACCACATCCCGTATCAAGAACCCAAGAACGAGTAGGTTATGAGTTATTGACTTGAACAGTGTACATACTTACCAACGATGGCTTAACCTTGCCATCCTTGATGTCCTGCAAGTCTTTAGGGCAACTTCTTTTACAATGTCCTTTTTCGTTGCAATAGTAGCATGTGGCCTCTTTGGGTTCACTAACAGTAGGAATATCATAAATAGGCTTTGACTTCGACCCATTTCCAGATGCTCCAGCATAGGCCATGCCCTTCTAGTTCAATTAAGGATTTGATTGCCTTTTTTTCCTCTATTTTTTCGAATGGCAAGGATATGAGCACTTATTGCAGAGTGGAACCTAATTTTTTTAATCCATGATTCAGGTGTCCGCAACAAGTTGTGGAGTTAAGTCAATGTGGTCTTTGTGTTGTTCAAATGATAAGCTAAACTGATCATAATTGGGAGGCAAGGAGTTTAGGACCATGTCTATGGCGAACTCCTTGTTAAATAACACATTGAGCTTTTTTGACCGCTCCACATATTTATGCATTCTCTGCACATGATTGCATACAGATTCTCCATCCTTCAACTTGCATGCCATTAATGCCTTGATAACCTCATACCTTTCTTGACGTGCTTTTTTGTGAAACTTTTTAGCAAGATCTAAGCACATATCATAAAGGCTAATAGTACTCATAGAACTTGTGTTGCTCAGGTACCATGGTTACAACCATTATGCAAGCGACCTTTGTTGATCATCTTAGTGTTTTCTTTAGGCAGCCTGTTCCTCTTGAGTAGCAATTGACTCATCGATTTCAAGTAGAGGTTTATCGAGGACATATTCTGTGCCCTCGTATCGAAGAGTAATTTTAAGATTTCTCATCTAGTCCATGTAGTTTGGACCAACTAATTTCTCCTTAAATAAAATCGATAGAAGAGTGAAGTTTGAGTTGTTGGTGGAAGATTGAGCAGCAATAGCATCTCTAGGACTAGACATATATATATATATATATATATATATATATATATATATATATATATATATATATATATATAAGAGATAGTTTTAGTTAGTTGACATATTCAAGGCTAGGATCCAAAATAAAATTCGCAATCAAGAAGAGGGATGTTGTAGTCTTATTGCGAATTTATGAATGTAGGTAAAATAATTCACCAATTTCAATCTATGAAATTCCTAGATCTTTTGAGATTCATTGGATCTAATCAATGGCATGTTTAATATCAGATTATGCACTTTTATTTGTGACTGGGATACCAAGGATCAAAAACAAAGATGTAAATAACCATACAAACACGCTTGAAAACCTCGATGTCATTTATTATCTCAAACTAATGTGTCGGTAAACCATACATGCTCCATTACAATTGATAATTTTCAAGTTATGCCACCATATCAACTTTATAGTCCCAAATTAGTGTGCCCGTTAGCCACACACGTGCCACTAACAATTTATAAAGAATGATGTGCGCTTTTATGGATTAGCATACTTTTCACATTTTCCTAAAGTAACTAAATTGGGATTTTAAAATGAAGTTCTAGTACTTTCATAGCATTATACTTTTAATGAGATTATGTCCTATCAAACCTGTTCATCTAAAAACCCTCCACCATACAAGAGAGCGGTGGGTGAGAGTGAAGACCCATTCAATGACCATTTTATAGGTAGTTTCCTTATACCCTCTTTATATCATGGCTTCATGAATGAGGCTTAATAGCGATCCTGTAACATCCCAAGTCCAGGTATACCTTGGTATTTTGAGTACTTGTCCATTTTAGTCCCATTTACGAGAAAAGGTGGTGAATGAGTACGCGGGGCATACACGAGTGTACGCTCATTGTACTCATATGCGTGCATTTGATGCGAAAGACACCTAGTATGCTGGGCGTACTAGGCCCAGAGTGAAAACCCTAATTTAGGGTGAGACCCCTATTTAAAGGATATGATGGCCTCATTCCTGGCCACCATTCTCAGACAACAACCCTCCTAAACCTTAGTTTTCGTTCTTAGAGCTTGTGAGTGCATTTGAGAGCCTTGAGTGTATTCTTGTGTTTCTTTGGAGTGAAGAAGGAGCCTTGAAGAAGAAGGAGTGGGATTCTAGGCTTTAGATATGAGCTTATCTGAGTGTGGAGCTTCATTTTGAGTTATAAAGCTCAAAGCTTTCTCACTCTTTTGATTTGTGCATCATACTAGAGTATTTTAGGGTTTTGTCCCAAAATTTGGAGAGTTTATGAGATATTGAGCTCCAGAGACTATGATTAACCCCCTTTGAGTGTAATTAGTGGTGTAGTGTCATAAAAATCCAATCTTGGACGTTGGAATCAAACCATGCATGAGATATGGGCATTTTGAGATAAGAGAGTGAGTGTTTTGTGTGTTTGTGACCATTCCAGCCATGCAAAGGCTTAAAGTCACTAACTTTATGAAGTAAGAGCTATTATGGAGTCTAGATCTGTGATATGAGCCAATGTCTTAACTGATTAAGACCAAATGAGTGAGAATAGTGAAACTGGGACATACGTTGGGCGTAATCCCAGTACGCACAGCGTAGGGGTCGAGCATCCTTGATGCATGCATGATAGCAGAGTATGCCAAACGTAGAGAGATGGTACGCGTAGCATACTCTCTGTCGTTGACTTTTAGGGTTTGGTCAATTTGTGGACTATTAAGACCATTGAGGGGTAAAATGGTCTTTTACCCTTCTGTGAGTTTGTAGAAGGGTTAGTTTAGCTTCTTGAGAGTCATGATTAATTAGGGATATTTGTCGTATGTGTTAGGCGGAGGATAGACCGGTGATTTGAGTTCGAGATTAGCCAATTTCTTGCGAGGTGAGTCTTCTCACTATAGTTACCATGAGCGGTATCTTTGTGTGACCGAGATGTCTTATGTGCTTGTCTGTGTATTGTGATATTCTGCATTTTATCTTTGTGATTTATGCTGAGTATTATTATTATGAGCATATTGAGTTAGGATCGGAGGGTCCACCCGAGTTGTGGGACCGTAGGGTCTCCACTGGAACACATTTACCGAGGGTCGTATTGAGTTAGCCTCGAATGGCTAATGTGATGTGTGTGGTATTTTGTGGAAGTCACTAAGCTTCGTTCTTACCATGTTATGTGTTATGTGTTTCAGGTACTTCTCAGGATCGCGGGAAGGCACCAGCATGATTGTACACATACCCGCATTGGAGACATGTTTTTGGAGGATCCTGGATTTGTGATAAACAATTTTTGAAATATATGTTGAAATTTGATACTTGAGATTTTTGAGAAAATGTGACATGTGTTTTATTGTGTTTGAAAATGAAAATTTTGTTTGAAAATTTACGTTGTTACAGATTCGACTGACTTTTCTTATAAATATAATATATTAAACATTTAATCATATATAGTATAAGGTGTATTTTGAAAATTTTCAAAATACGAGGTTTAAATGTTAATTATATTGATTAAACTTTTAATCAATTAAATTTAAACCAAATATGATTTAATCTTTATCTTTTGATTAAACACATTAATTAAATTAAGTTAAATTATTTAGGGGTTAAATAATTATTTTTGATTAAACAAATAATAAAATTATTAAAATTTAATCTTAATCAAAACCCTTCTATTTTTTTAAAAATTAGGGTTGGGTTTATCATGTTTTAATTATTCAAATTTTAAGGCATTTAAAATAAAAATTAAGGAAACAAGATAAACACTAAAATAATTCCCTAATATTCGAAAATAAGGTTAGGGATGTCATGGTTTCAAGAAACCCTAGCAAAGTAGAAAATCTCATGGGCTAGGGTTTATTTTCGATAAACCCTAATTCTTTGATCTACTCATTTTATGCACAATCAACAAAAGACTATGGCTCTCATACCACTGATAGGTTTTATAGGTTATGATTCAAAGCATGAGGCAAAATAATTTAACCCTTAAGTTCACATACAACCTATTTTGATCTAGGTTTTCTCTATTGATAGTTATGAACATCAAGACCCCTAGCAAACCCTAGGTAATTTCGAAGTTACAAGAAAGTTAGATCTACATACCTTTTAATTATTATAGCAAATAATCAAACCAATTCCTTTCTTTAAATGTCTTGGAAATCAAGCAGGAGAAATCCAATGCCTCAAATGGTTTTTACACAAACCCTAGCAATTAGAAAACTTGAGGAGAGAGGAGAAGGAGTTGGAATTTCGGATATTCCGTTGGTAGAAGTGGTGGATGAAAATAAGGAGCCAAGAAGGTCTATTTATAGTTGATACAAGGAGCCTTAGAAACCCTAATTTGAATATAATAATATTAATTTAAATTTGATAATTATTCATCTCCTTAACTATCTTTAAGGATTAATCTAAAACCCTTAAAAAACTTCGAAAAACCACCCATGACCCATGAAAGGTTCTAGAAACTCTCTTGTTCAACTATTGAAAAATTACAGCTTAAGTTCTTGTATTTTTAATTAATCAAATTAATCCCAAAATTAATTTCTGATTAATTTTTAATTAAATAATACCATTAATAATTAATATATTAATCTCATAATAAATTAACAAGTAATTTATTGTTATCTGTTAATCATATAATAAATCAATAAATCAGTATTTCTTTCCAAAAGTCATTATAATCAATTACTAGTTTTGAAGGCAACCCAAAAATGATTTTGTCTTTAATTTAGGTATGTACCAATTTAGTTATTAGATTAGACAACTTAATCCAACATGAATCTGGTCACATATAATATGTTTTCATTGGATGTTATATATTAACGTTAGTTAGTGGTATCGATCTTGTATATTTATTTACCAACAAATACAACCAACAGTTGGCACCTTTCAACATTCACCCTGTACTTTTTAAAACGTTATTTTAACCCCCTCCACTTTTAACTTTATAAAAAGTCATTTTCACCCACTCATTTTTCTAAACTTTTGTGTTTATCCCCATAGTATATATAATCTGAGTTTCCCTAATAAGTTATGTTCATTAACATAAAAAATCTAACTTTTTATGTGTTTATTTTTATGTATATGTAGATATAAATTCAAGGTGTTCAACACTTCAACGTAAGTTTAGAACTTTCGTTTATTAATTAAAAAAAATAAAAAAAAAACTTACCTGTCTTTTTTTTTTTTTTTTTTTTTGTACGTGCCGGTATAAATTTGAGTTTGCCTACGTTTCGAAGTAATTTTTTTAAACGTTTTTGTGCTTATTTTTATGTATGATTCGTCGTTGGCTACATGTAAGTTGGGTCACATATAATACATTTTTTGTTATATAAATTGTCGCTCGTTAACTTGAAAAAAACAATCTAACTTTCTTATTTTTATGTATGTATCGGTATAAATTCAATGTTTTTTACGTTTAGACGTAAAGTTTGTATACATTTCCGTTCTTATATTTATGTATGTTTCCTACGTATGAGTTTGATATATATATATATATATATATATATATATATATATATATATATATATATATATATATATATATATATATATATATATATATATATTACATTTTCATT
Source organism: Lactuca sativa (assembly GCF_002870075.4). Lineage (NCBI taxonomy): Eukaryota > Viridiplantae > Streptophyta > Magnoliopsida > Asterales > Asteraceae > Lactuca > Lactuca sativa. The sequence continues at coordinate 63,404,312 of NC_056629.2, read as the reverse complement.
CAACCGTATAAATCGGAATTAGTTAGTGGTACCGACCACTGACACTTGCCATCCTTTAATTTTGTGAAATTTCACTTTACAACCATCTATTTTGTAAAATGTCACTTTTAATCCCTCGACTTAGAACTCTCTAAAATGTTACTTTTATCCATCCATTTTCTAAAGTTTCGTCGTTGAACCCCATACTATATATAATATGATTTTATATAGTTAACACACTTCAACTTTGTCAAATATCACTTTGATCCCCTCAGCTTTGAACTTTGTAAAATGTCATTTTCACCCCCCTCGACTTTCTAAACTTCCGTGTGTGCCCCATTCGTTAACAGTTTTGTTAGTTATACTGACCTTGTATATTTATCTAACAACAAATGCGACGATACCTAACTTTTATTAATACAATCGTCAAAATTTAATTTTCAAAATGTATTGATGCCGCCGCAACGCCGCAACGTGTGGAAGCCAAAATAGTAGTTATGTGTTTAAATTGTATAGTAACATAATTTAAAATTTCAACAAATAACTTAAAATGTCAATATATAACTCAAAAAAATTAAACAAAAATAACAGAAAACATCACCAAGTGGACCGGTTAACCAAAGCGCCATATGACATGTCATATATGCATGGTAGCCAATTTAGACTTTTTATTTTAAGAAAACAATTTGGAAAATTTTCGGAAAAATCTTAATATTTTATCATAATTGATGAAAAAGTCTCAAACTAAAATTTGTTTACGAAAAGTCATAAGTACCGGTAAAAATGACGATTTTACCCTTTTTCTTGTTTATCAGTTTCAATACTTACCCGGTTTCATAAATCAAGAAAAATGGGTCAAATCGTCACTTTTACCGGTAATTAGGAGTTTTTCGTAAACAAATTTTAGTTTGGGACTTTTTCGTAAATTAGAATAAAATATTATGACTTTTTCGAAAATTTCCCAAACAACTTTCTATATAAACTTTAAAGTTTATGATTAAACATTTGATATTAGACGCTCGGGTATAGCAGGCACGAGTGGGTTCCGTGCCAGGTAGCAAGGCCACCACGACAATACACACTGCCCTCACCTCGATGATCGTGGCATCATTTGATATTTTCGAGAGAATACCACGTCAAATCAAATTGTTCCTTTTCACTGTTCCTCCTCTCCTCCCTCTTCTTTCTATGGATCAAGATGGTGGCCTCATGTTAGACGTACACCACCAAGGATTGTGAAAAGAGACGGTGATTAGATGGAGGGACATAGCATGGGGAGTATTCCCTATAGCCTAATTTATGTGACATTAACCCTTTCAGATGGGAAGGAACTTTTCTATAATAGTTGAAGTGTAGAATTAAAGAAGGTGTTTAAGTTTTGTCGACTATGGGTCCAACTTTGATTTTTGGTGCTTGATGTGGTCAAACTTACTCCTTTTCTAACATCGGAGACTAATACGTGCCCAAACTATTTGGTTGTTTCATTTTATTTTATTTTATTTTTATTTTCCAAATATAAATTAATGAGTTATTAATATTAGTTATTTTTTTATTAAATATTAGTTAATTGAGTCACCAAATCATAGTGCTGGTAATTCGCGACACGACTCGCGACACGACACGAAATAAATGAGTTTGGATTCAGGTTTTCAACCCGTCAACACGCCAACCCGCCAACCTGTCAACCCGTTTATTAAACGGGTCATATATGAGTTTCTCAAAAAATAAACGGATTGACCCGCCAACCCGTTTATATTTTTAATTAATATATATATATATATATATATATATATATATATATATATATATATATATATATATATATATATATATATATATATATAATTTTTAAATGTATTTATGTATCAAATATTAATATTTAATAAGTATTATCTATGTTTGTATTAATTTTTAATTTGAACATGTTTTTACGAATGTTTTTAATTTTCATTTGGATCTTTAATATTTTATTTTTAAATGTATTTATGTATCAAATATTAATATTTAATAAGTATTATCTATGTTTGTATTAATTTTTAATTTGAACATATTTCTACAAATGTTTTTAATTTTCATTTGGATCTTTAAGACTTAAGTAGTTAACTGTCTAAAATTTAAATATATTTGCATCAACCATCAAGAATATATTTATGTTTAATTGTCAATTTTATTTATGGAATTTGAAACACAAACCCAAATCTGACCCACGAACCCACCAACCTGTGAACCCGTATAAATAAACGGGTTGGTGGGTCATATATGAGTTTATGTTCCAAACCTACCAACCAGTGACCCGCCAATCCGTGACCTGTATATTTAAATGGGTCGTGTTTGGGTTGACATATTTTGACCCGTCAACCCATCAACCCGCAACACGCCAACCCGAACATGACACGATTGCCAGGCCTACCAAATCACTTTCAAACAGTTGACGACATTATCACTTTCGCTGCAACATGGTGGAAGTGTAAAAAGAGGAGAAACATCCTTACTACCATCTTTTATATGATAGAGTTTTTAAAACGACACGTCCCCCTCCCCCTTTCCTTTTACCACGGTGGCATATATATTATAAAATCTAAAACATTCATTTGGATCAAACATAGAAAGGCGAATTGTTTATATAGTTGGGTTGATTGGTGTGTGTCTGCTTTCCTTTGTATGTAACACTCTGCTTTCTTGTATTTTTCTCTGCCCCATCTAGCTCCTTGCTAGATGGGTGTCGGTGTTTTTTTTTATTAATAATATTTGTTGATTCCAAAATAAATATTAGTTATTTTTTGTCAAAATTTATCATCGTACACATTACTAATCATGAACTTGATAATAAACATATCAAATAATAAGACCCCAAAAAAGAATTAGTAATTTTCTTACTCTAATGTGTTCAAGTGTTTTCACATATACTTTTTTCCTAATTTTATAACCATAACAAATTTTGTCAACAAGGTAAAAATGTCCATCGTAAATTTACATCCATGGTTCATTCAAGAGATAATGTAAATTTTGGTTTCACTTTAAGTCACTTATATATATGCGATACATAGTTATTTTTACTATTAAGGCAATTACGGAAACTTAATTCCAATTTTAGTCACTAAATTTGGTCCAAAAGACCATTTTCTGCATTAACTTGTAAGGTTAAATGAGTAATTCAATATGCTACCACAAAAATGACTTTTTTATATATATAAAATGTAACGCATTACCCTGAAATAATATAACATTAAGAGTTATTTATATAAAATTAATCTTTATCATATTTTCTCTCTAATGGTCGAATGGAGACAAAGTTAACGAATAGATAAACTAACATCCAAAATGAGTTAAAACCATTTTTCATATCTTCATAACCGTACGTTGAAAGAGTACCAATAATCCAATATGGCATTTATTTCATCTGAAAATTCAAATCAAGAAAACTAAAAGTAAACTCTAAAATTCAAAGCATTTAATGATGCGCCTCTTATAAATATCAAATGTCATATAGTTCATCTTGCATTCACAATTTCACAAAAGCAATAATCGGAAAAACACAATACTAGTTTCAGGGTTCAAAAATGGGAAACTTTAATATGAATTTAGTGGTGTTCATGGCTATAATGGTTGCATCCATGCAGCTTCAGGGCACTGCAGCCCAGACAAGGCATGTCGTTGGCGACGCCTTGGGATGGACCATTCTTTCCGGTGGGGCCGCTGCTTACACCACTTGGGCGTCACTTCAAACATTCACCGTCGGTGACGTTCTCGTCTTTAACTTCACCAACGGAGATCACGATGTTGCAGAGGTCTCAGCGGCGGCGTACGGCCCATGCACAGCCACCAATCCCATCTCCCTTGTAACCACTGGCCCTGCCTCCCTTACCTTGACCACCGCCGGCACCCACTATTACATCTGCACGTTTGCAAGCCACTGCCAACTTGGTCAGAAGTTAACCATTAACGTCTCCGCCGACGCCTCTACTACACCTCCATCAGCAACACCCACAACACCGGCGTCTCCACCAACCACCATCCCTACACCTCCGTTATCAGCACCCACAACACCGGCATCTCCACCGACAATCTCCCCGACAACACCCGATGTTCCCTGTCCTCCTACCTCATCTCCAAGCTCCAGCCCATCATCACCACCAACCGTCGTAACCTCCGACAGGATCACTCCGGTTCCACCACCTAGTGGAGGAGCTCCATCTTTCTCCGCCATGGTACCTTCCAGTTTCTTGATAATTGGCTTGGCTTTCTTGAACTATTAAATTTCGGACGCAAGAGATACACTTATTGATCATGTTTATCTACCAATGTTTTATTTTAATATTGTTTGCGACCACGATTACTACATGTTTTTTTTGTCCTATATTTCTTATGAGGCCTCATCAAAATAAATAAAGATTAAGAGTTTGTTTTATTTAGGAATTAGTTAAAAAAATTACTTTTCTTTATTTGCTATAATTTTTAGGCGGCAAAGACTCGGTGGTTTTGGGACTAATTTAGGATTAACTAGGGAAGGATCCCGTTTTGGGGGGTTAGAAAATTTTCGGTTCTCAAATCAATAGAAATAGTTAAAAAAAATCTTATCTAGAAATCAAACTTCGCCATCAATGATTTCAATAAGCCAATATCCCCTAATTTCAATAATGGCAGGAAAATGAAGACATATATGAAAAGATGCTCATTAACATGGTTTGATTTAAAACCACAACCCAAACACACCCAAAAGGGATGTAAACTTGAAAAGTATACAGTTAGTACAACACTAGCAAATGGTTAACTCTTAGGAAAGCTTACAAAGACAAAAAAAACAAAGCAACAAAATAGAAATCACCATTCCGATAAAAGTCTGTCGAAGAAAACTTAATGTGTTAGTCCTGTATCACACCATTTGTAACATTTTTATAGATAGAAAACGTTGTTTGCCCTTTACTTTTAGGGTTAAGTTCCAAACAAAACACATGACATTTAACCACAAATGTATACTGCTAAAATTAATAAAACTGAATAAATTGATAAAACGTAAACTAATTAAACAAATCAGGTTTTCATAGCGGAAATATGGAGTAATTATAAACAAAAAAGTAAAATTAAATACACAGAATGTAATGAACGCAATTCATATTCATCCGAGTCTATTTGAGAAGGATAAGCCAAATAACAAATCAACATCAAAACCTGGGAGAACTCCATAAAACCAACTATATGATGTTTAATCATTAGATGTTTGATATATTCAAGACGAATAAAAAGTCAAAAAGCCTAAAATTGATTCCATATAGAACTATTATGAACAAATATAAGATAATATAACTTTATTGAAGTTGAACCATTTGTAATAAGGTGATATTTACATGCATTCCCAATGATACATTATATCCCCAACGGCACCAAGCAAGTAGTCTCCGCCAAAATATGGCAATGGACTTGCACAAACTTTAGCCATACATTGACTAGAAGATAGAAATAAAGATAGAAATAAATGATCAGACAATTTTAAGATTACAATACACACAACACACATTTAATGAAACATCTCAAAATTACAGACCAAAAATTTCGTTTTTTAATTATTAATAAAACCATAGTTATCCAAAACACATGTCATAATATCTCAAACATCATATCAATGTATATCAAAATATCAGAATATAAACATCTCAGGCTAAACAATGGTGCATGCACTGCAGTCATCCCGAGCCTTTCCCCTTGCTACCGGAAGTACCTGAAACCAAAACTGAAAACTGTAAGCACAAAGCTTAGTGAGTCTCCCCAAACTACCACATACCATACACGATATGGGCCCCGCCCACACTCCGCTAACTAAGAGATACGGGTCCCGTCCACACTCAACTACTACGAGATACGGGTCCCGCCCACACTCGGCTATTATGAGATATGGGCCCCGCCCACACTCAGCTGCTATAAGATACAAGCCCCACCCACACTTAGCTACTAAACATACATACACGTATCATGCATACAACAAGTATAACTAAGTCTATCAATCAAGCATATATCCATAATTAAACTAAGCTATGAGGTACGGTCCCCGCCCACGCTTAGATACTATGAGATACGGGCCTCGCCCACACTCAGCTACTAACATTTTATACTACGGGCCGACCTTGGTGCCTTAGACTCGTTCCTACTGAAGGAAACTCACATCGCAAGGCTGACTGTTGAAAACTCGAGTGAGGAATCTCTGACTGCTGCTCCGACGACTCCCCGACTATCAATTTCACAATAACACTTAATCAGAATCTGATAATCCTTCTTAGGGTAAAATGACCATTTCACCCCTGGTCAAAGTAACGCTTGGTTTAAAGTCAATCTTCTAGTTGACCCAACTCGTCGAGTTTCTCCATCAACTCGCTGAGTCCTAGATCCTGAAATCGCGATCAAACTCGTCGAGTTTCTAGGCTACTCACAGTCACGATCTACCGATTTAACTCGCCGAGTTCTTTCACTGACTCGTCGAGTTCTACCTGAAGCTAAAACGGGACAAACCATATCAACTCGTCGAGTCCCTCTATGGACTTGCCGAGTTCCCATGTCTGATTGAGCCATCTCAATGGATTAAGCTCCTACCCTTCGAATCCAAGCTCTAAACTTCATCTACACACTGGGAAGATACCTTTAAGGGTAAAGTTTCCAACTTTACCTGCTCTTAATCCTTCTTAATGGGTTTAGCTCAAACCCTAACTCTCTAGAACATAGATCTTGGTCCAAAACCATAATACCCTAAACCAAGGCACACTATACTAGATCTAGGCTCTGAACATCAGTTGAACACGTAAAGTTCCAAGCTTTCCCTCCATGCATGGCCTTTTAGGGCTAAAAGGGCCATATTAATGCTTAAAAGCTTGCATGGGGCTTCCATGGTCATAAAGTTTACACCTTTACGCCATGGAACCCCTCCTAGATCCTAGATCTATAATATAAGTCACTTAGCACGTCCAAATCCAAAAGACCAAGGTTCTTGAACCAAAACCCTCATAAAATGGAAGTAAAAAGATCTAAGAAAAGAATGATCAAATTAGAGACTTGATTACCAGAAAATGTAGCAAATGGAGTGTAGCTTCTGGATCTACTCCTTCCCTCTTGAGCCCTCTATCTTCTTCTTCTTCCACAAGCTTCAAAAGTGCACGAAGATCACTCAAAATGCCTCACACACTCACGGAAAGCTCTAGGGTTTCGTGGATTAGGGTTTGGGACAAAGAGGCTATAAATGAGGCCAAGAGGTGGGGATTAAGATGCTTAAATAGGGTGCAAAACCCCGAAGTTAGGGTTTCATTCTGCCAGGCCTACTCGTCGAGTCTAGAGCTCTTGACTCGTCGAGTAGTTGGCTGAATCCCACGTCCAAGGCAACTTCTACTCGACGAGTCTGTGGCTTCCAACTTGTCGAGTAGCCTTTCAAACAAGAATAATTTGTAAATAAATGCGTACCAGAGTTCGAGCATTACAATTCTCCCTCACTTGTCTTAGACTTCATCCTCGAAGTCTACTACGTCTAAAAACAACACCGGGTAGTGCTCCCTCATCTCCTCCTCGAGCTTCAATGTCCACTTGAACCCTTACGGTGCTACCACTGCACCTTCACTAGCTGAACAACCTTGTTCCTCAAGGTTTTCGTCTTGCGATCCATAATCGCTATCGGTCTCTCGATGTAGTTCAGGTTGTCGTCAACCTGAATATCCTCCAAGGGCACAATTGCTGAATCATCCACTAAACACTTTCGTAACTGGGAAACACGGAAAGTGTTGTGGATTTGACTGAGCTTCGCCGGTAGATCCAACCGATAAGCCACCCTGGCCACTCGGGCTATAACCCTGAAAAGGCCGATGTACGTGGGGCCCAGCTTGCCCCGTTTCCAGAACCGGATGACACCTTTCCAAGGTGACACCTTATGGAGGACCATATCGCCCACCTGAAACTATAAATCTGAATGCCACTTGTCGGTGTAACTCTTCTTCCGACTCTGAGTAGTCTGGAGCCTGCTCCGGACCTGTTGGATCCTCTCTGTAGTCTTGAGTACTACCTCAGTACTCTCCATGACTCTCTGAACGACCTCACCCCAACAGATTGGGGCCTACACTTCCTCCCGTAGAGCATCTCAAAGGGAGGTCGGTCTATGTTGGCGTGGTAACTGTTGTTATACGAAAATTCCGCTAACGGGTTGCACGACCCGACATGGTCCATTTGGGTTGCACTTCACCGAAACAATTTATATGGATAATCTTTTGAGAATAGTGTATTTATGATTTATTAATATATTATTAGTTATAATATATTAATATGAAATCATATTATTTAATTAGTATTGATCAAGAATTAATTTAGAATTAATTTAGGGATAAAAAGGAACTAATTAAATATGGACTCTTATATATATATATATATATATATATATATATATATATATATATATAATGGGCCAAGTTCATTTAGGATGGGCTAAGCTTGTATAGATAGTCCATGAAGTTTTTAACCCATGGATCCTATGGAAATGAAAGGTCATGGGTATTACGATTTACATGGATGTAACCCTAATCCACCACACTATATAAAGAGGTCTTTGGCACATCAAATCGCACTAGTGTGTGAGTGAACAAGAGTGTGCCTATTTCTCTAGTGCATACTATTCTCTCAAGCTTTCCAAGGTGTTTTGGTGATTTGTGATTCCACTTGAGGCATCCAAATTATTGGTGCCAGGCTCTCAAGACTCCCAGCAATCAACCACAAGAAAACGTATGTTATTCTACTAAGGTTTTTATATTACAAGTACCCCATAACATGCTAGTTAGGTTGAGAACCTTGGAAATTCAAATTTGCATGTATGATAGAGAAAACATAGATCCAAGGTTTCTAGGGTTGTATGTACACCATAGGAGCGTTAGAATGCTCAAAACCCATCAGTGGTATCAGAGCCTAGGCTTGCTTTCATTATACTTGATGCAAAATTCTTGAAAAAGTCGAAAAATTGTTGACTATTCAGTGGACTCGCTGAGTCCGTGGGGGGACTCGACAAGTCCAAGTGTAAACTCATCCTACTTGTCGAGTAGGTTCTTGCACTCGGCGAGTAGGAGGCCATGTGTGCAGATTTTCGAGTTTTGCTGCTGGAAATGGACTAGAATCATTACCTTAAACTGTTTTGGACATATAAAACTTGTCTCTGGTGTGGTAATGATTATGCTAATCTATTTTCAATGGTTATTTTTAAATTTTCAAGTTTTATATATGTTTATATGATTCTTAAAATTGTTGATATGAAAGTTCATACTTATGAGTTTTAGTAGATCATAGGAATTATTTGCAAATTGTTTATTAGTGTAATTCTTGATCAAAATGCCAGTTGATGGACTCCATAACTTGTCCTCAATTTATGGAATTCCAAAAGTCTTTTCTTTAAAACTATTAAAACTCATAAGTTATAGAAATGAAAAGTTTTTGAATAGTTTCAAAACTTGCCCTCAAGTTTTGGAATTTGTAAAGTCTCACACACACTTTAATTCCAAACCCTAGAGTTTTAAAAGTTAAAATTCAACCCTTATACTTTATAGTATTATAAGTTAATAATATATATATATATATATATATATATATATATGTGTGTGTGTGTGTGTGTGTGTGTGTGTATATATATATATATATATATATATATATATATATATATATATAAGAGCAAGTCAGTCTTACTGTTACTAGGCCTCATTCACGAAGCCATTCTATAAAGGGGGTATAAGGTTGTTGACTATAAAATGGCAGGTTAATGAGTGTCCACTCTCACCCACCGCTTCCTTGACAGGTGGAGGGTCGTTTGCCGAATGGATAGGACAAGGACTATAATTCTCATTAAAAGTATAATGAAAAATATAAAGTTATTAAACCTTTTATAAATTCTCAATCTTAGTTACTTTAGGAAAATGTGAAATTGGTGCTAACCCATGAAATTACACTTTGTACCTTACCAAGTCGCTGGTGGAGCGTGTGTGGGTAACCGACACACTAACATGGACTAGTAAGAGTGGAAAAGGGTGACTTAATGTTTATCATAGATCGGTGGAGCGCGTGTGGGTAATCGGCACATTGATTAGGTGATAAAGATTAAGGGTACCAAGTTAATTTGCATGGTTATTCACACCTTGTTTGTGATCCTCGACATCCCAATCACAAACTTGAGAAGGCACAATCGAGATTTAAACATGCCACTGAAAAGTTCAATGAATCTCAAAAGATCTAGGAGTTTCAATCCAATTAAGACCTAATAATTTATTTCGTTTTTCATGGTGGAAATTGGTGAATCGTCATTCGCCTACCTTCAAATATCTTATAGCTTGGATTACGACATCCCTCTTCCAAGTTATAAAATATTGTGTTGGGTCCTAGACTTAATATTACATTTGGGTGTCTTATTAAGGATTCTATATCTAATCTAAACTTGTCTTTCTTCTTTTCATACGTCTTCCAACAATGCTGCTTCTGGCTCAAACCCAACAGTCTCCTTCTCTCTCATGAATCTTTGTGGCAGGGTCATCTTTGATGGTTCAAACTTTAATGATTGGATCAGGAACATCAGGATGGTCACATGTTACGAGGACAAGGAATATGTCCTCGACAAGGAGCTGAAAGAAATTGATGAGTCTACTGCTACTCCACAAGAGATCTCTGACTTTAGGGCACATGATAGAGATTTTACCAAGGTGGGATGTATCATGTTGGCCACAATGACAACTGAACTCCAGAAGTCCTATGAGGAATTTTACCCTTTTGAGATGCACATGGACCTGATGGACATATACCATCAGAGTGCTCGTCAAGAGAGGTATGAAATCATCTCTTCCATGATAACAACCCGAATGAAGGATGGTGAATCCATCACGGGCCACATGCATAAAATGTAAATGTTTGTGGACCGTTTGCTGAAGTTGAATGTGAACTTCCCTGAGGAGTTGGCTATTGATATCATACTGCACTCCATACCTACTTGTTATGATCAGTTCTGAATGCACTATCACATGAACAAGGAGGATGTCACACTCAGAAAGCTTCAAGGACTTTTGAATACCGCCGAAAGTGGTCTCAAAGGTAAATCGGTTGTTACTACTCCTACTCCTAACACCACTCCTGTTCTGGAAATTGGGCAAAGTAGGGGAAAAGAGGAAGACCCCTTTGAAGGGTACCAAGGGAAAGCTCTTGATGGCTCCTCTTCAAGTGGAACCAAAGGTGGTTCTATTACTCCTTCTTCCAACACAAAGGAAGCTGAATGCTTCTATTGTCATGATAAGGGGCACTGGAAACGAAACTACCCCAAGTACTTGCAAGAAGTTAAGGATGGGAAGGTCAAACCTACCCATGCAGGTATTTACACTATATTGTCTAAATAACTCACCGCATACTAATTCTTGGGTCCTTGATACAGGTTGTGGTATTCATACATATATTTTGATTTGCAGGGCCTAAGAAGAAGTGAGGATGTGGAGCACGGAAAGATAAACTTGATCATGGGGAATAGGAAAGCTTCACCTGTCACCAAGATTGGAGTTTATTCTTTGTTGCTAAGTAGTGGGTTAGTGTTTGTGACATCCCCATTTTCACGGCCAAAAAAGACCGATTTTGTTTATGCTTTATAAAAATCAGAGTATCTCTTTTAATAAAAATGTTGTTGAATTTGTTCCCAGTAAAACATGATAAATACGTTATCAAAGCATTTCCGAAGAAATGTATTTTTATTCATTTTTAAAAACATTTGGGATGTCATCGTCAATACAGAAACATAAGCATAAACAAAACTTACATTCATTTATACTAGTGATCTACATCTCTTTTCAATCTTTCAGTGTAATGTAACTTCATATCGACACCTGTGATAGAAATAAGGGAGTGGGTCAGGTTGGAAAACCTGGTGAGTACATAGGATTTTCAACCCACAATAATATAATTATTATGTTTAAACATCAAACAATCAACCCAATTACCCATCCCCATTATCTTCTTTACTCTTAAGGTTCTACCCTAAGAATCAACTATTCCTCGTTCATTCATTCCTAAGGAATCGGCACGAAGTCCATCGTCACTGGGGGTTTAGGCACTAAGTGCATAGTCACGAGGGTTTATACAACAGGCACTAAGTCTTCATAGTCGCTAGGGTTTTGGCACCAAGTCTGCATGATCGCCAAGGTTTAGGCACCAAATCTGCATAATTGCCAGGGTTTAGAGTACACCAGGTGAACACGTCGTTCACAACACCTACAGGTTGCGAGCCTTCTAGTGTTCCACTGGACTGTCTAGAATAGTCTGTGGTTGTCATCCATACTCTGCTAGATGACGGGGCTACGTTTGGGTAAAGGCTTCTCTCATTGTTCACCTCTCACCCTTATCTCATAGTCTACATCACCTATTATCTCAACATCCAATTCATATTTCATCTACCCATGTTTTACCCAACATATTTTGTAGATATAGAATACATATACAGTTTAAATCATTTAAAACATGTATAAAATTGTGACAACCCAAAATTTTCCATTCAAATCAAACCACATCAATCCAATAGAAGTAGAGCAGTTTCAGTGAGAATTCAAACTTTTGGAGTAAGTTTGGCAGTTTTAGGGTTTTACACCTAAGGAGTTATTAGGAGAGTGGGTGCATTAGGATTTTGTGCAACACTGTAATTCCATTACTCTAGGTCATTAGAATCCACTCCGAGAATAGAAATATTTTCTGCCAAAAATCTCTGGACTATAAATAGAATTCTGAACCAAATTGGTTCATTATTTGATTTCCATTTAGAGAAAAGCCAAATACTCTCTCACGGATCTTCGGGTTTTCATCCCAGATTGTGAGTCTACTTCCCTAAATGTGTTTTAATACTTGTTATATGCTTTATAACATTGTTTACATGTCCAAAACACTAGATCCGGGAGTTTACCGCCCAAGAACGTTCTTGGGGAGTAAACTCCAAAATCAAGCCTAAAGGCCACATAGTCCCATTTCCGTGTTAGGCAACTAACTAAGGACCTAGTGTATGATTATTGGAGGCTAGAAACAAATCAAAATCACTTAGTTTGAGGAGTTTACGGCCAAGGAACCACCTCTTGGGCCGTATACTCCAAGTAAAGGGCACAAATGAGTGCCTTGTGATGCCTAGCCTTAGAACAAACACCTAGAAGCTTTACACTCATGATTTATGCCATCAAAACCATTATAAATCATTTCTATAAGGGAGTTTACGGCCAAGAAACTCCTTGGGCCGTAAACTCCAAGTTTTAGGTTCCAAAATGCCTTTAAACTCTTCCTAAGGCTTAGTATTCATTTTTGGCATGTACCTTAATGTGTTTAAGACCTAGAAAACACATAAAAAGCTTAAGTGTTTGAGAGTTTATGGCCAAGAGTATTTCTTGGGCCGTAAACTCCTTAAATAGGGTCAAAGGGCACCCTAAACACTTCCTTAGGCCAAGAAACTTTTAGGGCAAGTACTTAGATGAGATTTGGACTAGTTAAAATTCTTAGGACCTCATGTGTGAGGGAGTTTACGGCCCAAAGAGTTCTATGGCCGTAAACTCCATCAAATGGTCCCATTTAGTGCCTTAAACCTCCCTTAATCCAAGTATTGAAGCCTAGACTTGTTCCTAGAATTGTTAGACATTTGAAAAGACAATAAGAACCCTCCCAAGGGAGTTTACGGCCGTAAACTCCAAGGGAAAAGGGTCTTTGGGCCGTAAACTCCCCTTAGGAGTCAATATGGTGCCTTAAACTCTTGCCTAGCCTTGAAGCATTCCCCTCTAAAGTTGTAGTACTTCTATGCACCATTTCATGGCTTGTTTGAGAGTTTACGGCCAGGAGCCTACTCCCCTGGGCCGTAAACTCTAATGATTATGGTCTTTTGACCTTAAACTTCCCTTAGGGGCATTGCACTCCTTTATTGCAACCCATTTGCCTCCTAGCACTTGACCAAAAGTGTTGTCCTCGCGCTTAAATGTTATTACTTGTATAATTAGTGTTATAATCACTAATTATTTATATACATATGTCTTCATATGTAATTAGGATCATTGTGTGTGTCTAAGTCATCACTTGACACCAAGCACTTGTCCGATCCTTTCGTACGATAACAGCCCGTTCAATTCCAGTCACTTACTGCAGGTGAGTTCATACCCCTTAACTAATGTTGTAAACTGTTTTAAATGTTTTATGGGGGGGGGATACAAGTAGAATCATGCTACTTTTTATGTCAATCACATGTGATTAGTAAGTAGGATTATATTACTTATTACATCAATCACATGTGATTAATATACAACATTCAAAAGATTTGGCTACTCATTAGCCGTTTTACCGAATAGTTTCCTTCAAATGATTTTTATAAACATTTTGTATGTTTTAAACTACTTCTTACACTGTACTTCTTACTCGGTTTATCATACTTCACACTTATTTACAACTGTGTTTCAAACAAAGGTTTCTTTATACTCAAAACTGTTTTATTATACTTATGCCTTCAAATTGTTTTATAGATTGACAACAAGTCGATCTTCTCTTAAAATAATATTTCTGTTTCAAATGTTTTACAAAACTTACTTATGCTTTTATTTTATTATAAATTGCATGCCTCTATATGTATAGTTATATAAGGAATGTTTAAAAGACTTAGGAAGACTATCCACCCTATTTCCTTTTCGCGCCTTGAGATGTGGTCTGGTGGGACATTGGGTATTCGTCCGAAGGTCGTTTAAAGATTTGTTATATATCATGTGTACATATATAGTCATAAAGGATCTTTCCAGTTCATCCTATGCCCTTGGGTAGTAAGGGTATACATCCACGTCCATACGTACCACTTAGAATACTAGTAAGCTACCATAGGGGTAGTTCAGGAAGATACTAGAACCATTACTAGAACGCGATATCATACAATGAGTCAGTTCATTCATGAGTCAATACTTTCTAGAACATTACTATACATTACATGTACAATTATACTAGGACGAGAACATATACATCTATACTAGAACGTTTACAATTACTATACTTGCTAGATAGGGAGAACACACATTCTAGCTAGCACAAGTAGAACTTTACCGTACTCTACAATAATATTTACATTATTATACTTATAGGATTACTTGTGCATTGATATATCAGTAAGAGTCCTATTACATTTTATATGTATCGACTCTGTTATCGAATCCGTGTTCTTATCTTTACCTTGTGATAAAATCACATAATCGACGAGATAGAATGGATTTTTATCCTAGTACCAAAGGATACATATTGAGGGATTGACCATTCCTAGAATCTTTGTTAGCTACAGAGATAAAAGTACATCCACGGATGTCAAACGGTTGGTACCATTATAGGTACGCAATTAAGGGATTGACTATTCCTATACCCAGCTGTTAGCAACAGAGGTAAGAGTACATCTACGGATGGCTTAAAGTTAACAATGATAGTTACCCTTGTACAAAAGGGTAATATTCAGAACAGTCAGGTCTTGGTAGAAGACTACATTCAGAACAGTTAGGTCTTGGTAGAAGACTACATTCAGAACAGTCAGGTCTTGGTAGAAGACTACATTCAGAACAGTTAGGTCTTGGTAGAAAACTACATTCAGAACAGTTAGGTCTTGGTAGAAGACTACACACATAACAATTAAGTCTTGGTAGAAGACTCCTTTTTGTTACTAATAGGAATCATAGGGATTTCTAGGGATTTTCAAACATTTTCAGTTGAGTTACAAACATTTTCATACGTAAACTAGCTTTCTTTCAAAGCAATGTCAAGTCTTAGAAATTATAGGTTTTCACAAATTAAGACACATTAATACTTATGATCTCACCAGCTTTATAGCTGATACTCGCTTTCAAAATTTCTTGTATCCTCAGGTCATCATAGACAGGTACCGATGCAAGGAGAAAGGAAGATGAAGCTTATTCAAGACTTATCTTTCATTTTGATTTATGCTTTAGTGTTTATCAAAATTTGACAGAATACAATTGTATAATAATTATTTTATTAAT
Source organism: Lactuca sativa (assembly GCF_002870075.4). Lineage (NCBI taxonomy): Eukaryota > Viridiplantae > Streptophyta > Magnoliopsida > Asterales > Asteraceae > Lactuca > Lactuca sativa. Next base: position 63,388,323 of record NC_056629.2, on the reverse strand, counting down.
GCAATGGATGATGTTGTTGCTTGTTTACTACTTTGCATTGTTGTTGATACTATACATGACGTCCTCCGCCCCAGAACGTTTCCGCCGTTCTTGGTTTTGGGGTGTGACAGATTGGTATCAGAGCATTGTTTATAGTGAAATAAGTATATCAACCCATAAAAGATATACTAACTATAAATACATAAGGGATTAAAAATACTCTGACCAAGAGTTTATACTTTAAATAGTAAAATATTTAAGTAAGTATACGTGCTGCATTCATACTAAAATCAATGTCATTAGGACAGTACAAAAGAATTACGATTGTTGGGCAACACAAGTGGGCTTAGAGACATATGGTCAAAACTGGGAAGATATAGCCTGATCACCTATATTATCCGAGGGTTGACTAGCATGTGCCTAAGTTTAAGTGTGTGGTTGCAACAATGCTAAAATCTTACCAACCCTACCACAATGAGAACAATAGAACATAACAATAAATTTAAAATACTATAGGTGTATTTTGGTATTACTATAAGTACTTTATACTTGAGAATTAAAATGAGATCTTCATTACTAAGTTAATAGTTGCTAAGTGGATACACTGAGGCCACATGTAATTAGGATATTATAGACTCAGAATCTGTGATAATTTTGCCTTACCCCTATTCTGTGTGAATAAGGAGTTAAGGTCACTTATTCGAAGGTCTATCATGTTTAGATTACACATAGCTGGTATGCACTTCACAAATAGCGATGTAACTAATGAAGGTTTTCTAAATAATTATATAGTTCGTCTAATAATTATCTTCTTACCCTAAATTCTCGCATAGAAATCATAACCGGACTCCATCCCCTTGACAACCAGTATCTTCCGAATGAAGTCATAACTGGTTGGTTTGGAGAAGAACCAGAGAATGATCATCCTATCCCCTTGGATGATCACCATGACGAAGACCTTTCGTATGATACTAACCCCGAGCCAGAGGTTGAGAACCTACCTCGAGCAGCTTCCGTTTCAATTCCTAACCCTCTTCCGGCTTTTCATGGCCTGACCCTGAGTGAGTGGAATGCTTAGAAACAGGGAGCAAATGACAAGATCAGTTTATGCTATTTGACGGCGACCGAAGCTTCTACGACTTGAGCAAGGAGGGCTTAGCAGATATAGTCTTGCCAATCTTGGTCTGCAGAGAGGCCCAAAATGAGATTCAAGGCAGGACAGCCCTACGTCAGATTACAGAAGTAGTCACCTATGCTAGAATGCATACCCTCCACACCATTCATCTAGAGGATGCTCACGAGAGATCAGAGAGAAACCATGAAATCCTGTTGCAAACACTGGCTGAATCACGAACCGAAGGCTAAGAGCTCCAAGTACGCCAGATGGTGTGCGAAAGACACCTACTTGACGTGGAACGTCAATTGGTTGAACTAAGAGTTCACCAGAGGGATGACCGTCGCCGTAGTAGACGCTTTACTTTATTTTCCCTTATAAAAGGAAATCATGTTTTTCTGTCTATGCCCGATGTGGAATTTTCTATGAAATTATCTTATTCCGTAAGTACTTTAGTTAGGTCTTTATGCTGTCAGGAACTATCTTCTGTGGATATGATGTAAGACCTTTACAAGGTCATTTTCTTGAATCTTTACATCGTGGATCTCCAAGGTATTGACAGCCGGCTAACTTTTGAGTCATTCTTCATTCATGTACTTTTATCATTCTTTCATTGGAGCCTATCTGAATCATACTTTAGTCAAGTCATTGGACTACGGTGATTTATTCCAAGAGACACTTCCAAGTCTCTTTCAATGGTTGGATCTTGCTATTCACCAACCCACGATACCTCAGTTCGAACGACAGACGTCTTGAGACCATTCTACGAACATACTCCCATTCCGTACTAGGACTGCATCATAGGGATGTAGGTCAAGCCTTCGCGAACATACTTTCATTCTTTAACCATGACTGCATCATAGGGATGTAGGTCGAACTTTCAAGATCATACACTTACTCTTGTCATGAACAATCTAAGTACATCAGGGTCAACCAGAATCGCTTATAAATCTTTACTCTTTCATGTTACAGAATCATGTCGTCATCCGGAAACAACCAGCCAAGCAACGAGACCTCTACTTTTCCGATGGACGCCGCTACCTTTCAAACGGTATTTACAGCTGCCGTAGTGGCTGCAGTAACCGCGGTCATGACGCACCGTAGCGCTATCAACACGGTCAATGCTGCTGACGGGAATGAAGTTCCCAATCGTGATATCCATCCAGGAAGTCACCCAGCAGTAACAGTTCCAGGCTCGCAAAGTCAGAAAGCAGAGAACAAGAAACGAAAGCGTCAAGCCCGAAAGGAACGCAAGAGAGCCCAAAAGCTGGCTATACCACAACAGCAAGTGGAAACTCCTGCCGTTCCCATACCGCGCAGGTCATATGAGGGAAAACTCCCTAAATGTGAGAAGTGTAGTTCCCATCATCATGGGACTTGCCATGAGATGCAATGTTGCTATTGTCTGAATATAGGGCATCATGCTCGTGACTGTGGAGCACCGAAACGACCTGTCACTCAAGTCCCTTTCATCGAGACTAACCCTGCGCACAAGTTGAGTTATAGCGCAGAACGATTCAAGAAGCAATTTTCGAGGTGGAGTAACGAGGAAGGCACTCGTGTCCACATAACACTAGCTAAGCACCGAAATCCCGTCACCAAAGCTAGTACTAGCCAGTCATGTCACCAATGTGGTGAGACAGGGCACTTCAAGAGGGATTGCCCGATCACGCAGAATTCTGGCGCTGATGGGAAGATTCTCAGGATCACAGCTGCAGGAGAGCCTGCTCAGGAACCACGTTAATATATTTAGGGCGTTTCGTTGTAACAGACTTATAAACTATCTAGAACTAGTGCAACTAGAGTCTTACCTTTTGCGAGATCCTGCCTATATAGGAATTCTCGTGCTGCGTATACTTGTCTTTTGTAGTATACCTTATTTCGCAGCAATAGTCTTGTGGTAAATCTAAAGTACTGTAACTCTTGTTTATGGTTGCATGGTTGTGTTTTGTCTGTAAACATCTTATGTTTAAATTCTACTGTCTTTAAAGTTTCTGTATGATTCCGACATTATCATACGACTCGATTTAAAATTTGATCCTCACGAAGACAGCTTCATACGTACGTCCCTATCTTCTAGATCACTTTTCCAGCGAAGCCGTCATAACAGAACGCCGAAGTACTCATTCCCGGAGTACCTCTTAGTTATTTTTCTTTCCGAAGAAATCCCCGAAGTACCACTCGTGCAGTACGTCAAGTTCGATCCAGGGATTCATGCGGATGATCTATCACTGAGGAAGGTATACATAAGAGTGTTATATAATCAAGGTTCTACAGGTTTAGAATTGATGATTCCGCCTTAACTCATTTCCTCCTTGGGAGGTGAGGGTAAGGAAGAATCAGTTATTCGACTATCTTTTCAATCTTAATTATATACGACTCGTATACACAAAATTGTGATCGTGAAGCCCTGTATGAATTCTAAAATGGACTTCAGGACGGAGAAATTGCCTAAGTATACGAGTAATCACATCGTCATGGGGATAAACTTAGAACCCAGTACGACTCCCGAAAACAGATCACCCTATAGTTTAAACACCCACGGAGATGCAAGAACAATACGAACAACTTGGCGAATTACACAGAAATAGAATTAGAAGACTAGGTTTCTCACCCTAGAGAACCCCGGTCAGATTCTTCCAGAGATCGATGGATCGCATCGTATGTGCCTCGGTTATCGAGGAATCCGTCAAGATTTTTATAAAAATCATTATCTCTGCCTCACATAGACAAAATGGTTGAGCACACGTAAGGAAAGAAACTACTTCTAGGAATAGACCTAAGATCCGAATATCACCAGTTCGATGTGTTAGGGAAGGATGTCTGGAAGACTATCTTCCGAATTCGATGCGGACGCCTCGAGTCCGTAGTGATACCTTTCGGATAGGACCAGTACGCCCATGGTTTTCATGAGCTAAATGAATAGGGTTACGTCTTTCTTACTTAGGATCGATTCGTCATTTCTCCATGAAATGACTTACTTATCTACCCTCGTAGTAAGAAGAAAACCGATGAAAACATTTCCTACAGAGGAACTTTTAGCAAAGTTCTCTAGGCACGAGGTTTGGAAATTGAAGAGTCAAATTTCTAGGACACACTGTTAGTAATGTGAGAAATTTTGGGTACTCTTTCAGTTTGCCAAAAACATTGAGTATTCATCGACACCAGAGAAGCCGACAGCTTTCGCCAAATGTTAGGTCTTACCGACCTACCGCCTTAGTTCATTCAGAACTCCTCGCAAGCTTCAGATACTCGTACGACTTTGACCCAGCAAGGAATGGCCTTTGACTGGGGAGTTACGCAAGAAAAGGAACCTTTGAGTTTCCGAGTGAGTGACCAAGTTCTTTCGGATAAACTCACTCTGGGAATGGCTTAATACGCTTCGTAAAGCGTGAAAAGCTAAATCCCAATTTGGCAGGACCTCCGGGATTCTTATCAGAATCTGTCCTGTGCCTCGCGCAAACTAGACCTACTCCGCGAACTTAGTAGCGTACTTTCTACTCTTCGCATCTCGACCGTGAAACCATACCTTTCCGTTAGGACTCTTACAAATCCACTCGTCAAGATCCTCGCCTTTGTATCAGAAGCATAGTGACCTTCGACCGAGAGGTCAAGCGGACGAAGCAACGCCGTCGCCAATTAGTGAAGGTTCGTTGGGATACCAACCGAGAGCCCGACTTCACTTAAGTGCGCTAGAACCAATCGATTAGGAAGTTTCCTCCTCACGTCTCGATCATTCGTGTATACTTCCATGCCTAAATTCTAATTTCGGGACGAAATTCCCTTTAACAGGGGGATGATGTGACAACCCGAAATTTTCCATTCAAATCAAACCACATCAATTGAATAGAAGTAGAGCAGTTTCAGTGAGAATTCAAACTTTTGGAGTAAGTTTGGCAGTTTTAGGGTTTTACACCTAAGGAGTTATTAGGAGAGTGGGTGCATTAGGATTTTGTGCAACACTGTAATTCCATTACTCTAGGTCATTAGAATCCACTCCGAGAATAGAAATATTTTCTGCCAAAAATCTCTGGACTATAAATAGAATTCTGAACCAAATTGGTTCATTATTTGATTTCCATTTAGAGAAAAGTCAAATACTCTCTCACGGATCTTCGGGTTTTCATCCCAGATTGTGAGTCTACTTCCCTAAATGTGTTTTAATACTTGTTATATGCTTTATAACATTGTTTACATGTCCAAAACACTAGATCCGGGAGTTTACCGCCCAAGAACGTTCTTGGGGAGTAAACTCCAAAATCAAGCCTAAAGGCCACATAGTCCCATTTCCGTGTTAGGCAACTAACTAAGGACCTAGTGTATGATCATTGGAGGCTAGAAACAAATCAAAATCACTTAGTTTGAGGAGTTTACGGCCAAGGAACCACCTCTTGGGCCGTATACTCCAAGTAAAGGGCACAAATGAGTGCCTTGTGATCCCTAGCCTTAGAACAAACACCTAGAAGCTTTACACTCATGATTTATGCCATCAAAACCATTATAAATCATTTCTATAAGGGAGTTTACGGCCAAGAAACTCCTTGGGCCGTAAACTCCAAGTTTTAGGTTCCAAAATGCCTTTAAACTCTTCCTAAGGCTTAGTATTCATTTTTGGCATGTACCTTAATGTGTTTAAGACCTAGAAAACACATAAAAAGCTTAAGTGTTTGAGAGTTTATGGCCAAGAGTATTTCTTGGGCCGTAAACTCCTTAAATAGGGTCAAAGGGCACCCTAAACACTTCCTTAGGCCAAGAAACTTTTAGGGCAAGTACTTAGATGAGATTTGGACTAGTTAAAATTCTTAGGACCTCATGTGTGAGGGAGTTTACGGCCCAAAGAGTTCTATGGCCGTAAACTCCATCAAATGGTCCCATTTAGTGCCTTAAACCTCCCTTAATCCAAGTATTGAAGCCTAGACTTGTTCCTAGAATTGTTAGACACTTGAAAAGACAATAAGAACCCTCCCAAGGGAGTTTACGGCCGTAAACTCCAAGGGAAAAGGGTCTTTGGGCCGTAAACTCCCCTTAGGAGTCAATATGGTGCCTTAAACTCTTGCCTAGCCTTGAAGCATTCCCCTCTAAAGTTGTAGTACTTCTATGCACCATTTCATGGCTTGTTTGAGAGTTTACGGCCAGGAGCCTACTCCCCTAGGCCGTAAACTCTAATGATTATGGTCTTTTGACCTTAAACTTCCCTTAGGGGCATTGCACTCCTTTATTGCAACCCATTTGCCTCCTAGCACTTGACCAAAAGTGTTGTCCTCGCGCTTAAATGTTATTACTTGTATAATTAGTGTTATAATCACTAATTATTTATATACATATGTCTTCATATGTAATTAGGATCATTGTGTGTGTCTAAGTCATCACTTGACACCAAGCACTTGTCCGATCCTTCCGTACGATAACAGCCCGTTCAATTCCAGTCACTTACTGCAGGTGAGTTCATACCCCTTAACTAATGTTTTAAACTGTTTTAAATGTTTTATGGGGGGGGGGGGATACAAGTAGAATCTTGCTACTTTTATGTCAATCACATGTGATTAGTAAGTAGGATTATATTACTTATTACATCAATCACATGTGATTAATATAGAGCATTCAAAAGATTTGGCTACTCATTAGCCGTTTTACCGAATAGTTTCCTTCAAATGATTTTTATAAACATTTTGTATGTTTTAAACTACTTCTTACACTGTACTTCTTACTCAGTTTATCATACTTCAAACTTATTTACAACTGTGTTTCAAACAAAGGTTTCTTTATACTCAAAACTGTTTTATTATACTTATGCCTTCAAATTGTTTTATAGATTGACAACAAGTCGATCTTCTCTTAAAATAATATTTCTGTTTCAAATGTTTTACAAACCTTACTTATGCTTTTATTTTATTATAAATTGCATGCCTCTATATGTATAGTTATATAAGGAATGTTTAAAAGACTTAGGAAGACTATCCACCCTATTTCCTTTTCGCGCCTTGAGATGTGGTCTGGTGGGACATTGGGTATTCGTCCGAAGGTCGTTTAAAGATTTGTTATATATCATGTGTACATATATAGTCATAAAGGATCTTTCCAGTTCATCCTATGCCCTTGGGTAGTAAGGGTATACATCCACGTCCATACGTACCACTTAGAATACTAGTAAGCTACCATAGGGGTAGTTCAGGAAGATACTAGAACCATTACTAGAACGCGATATCATACAATGAGTCAGTTCATTCATGAGTCAATACTTTCTAGAACATTACTATACATTACATGTACAATTATACTAGGACGAGAACATATACATCTATACTAGAACGTTTACAATTACTATACTTGCTAGATAGGGAGAACACACATTCTAGCTAGCACACGTAGAACTTTACCGTACTCTACAATAATATTTACATTATTATACTTATAGGAGTACTTGTGCATTGATATATCAGTAAGAGTCCTATTACATTTTATATGTATCGACTCTGTTATCGAATCCGTGTTCTTATCTTTACCTTGTGATAAAATCACATAATCGACGAGATAGAATGGATTTTTATCCTAGTACCAAAGGATACGTATTAAGGGATTGACCATTCCTAGAATCTCTGTTAGCTACAGAGATAAAAGTACATCCACGGATGTCAAACGGTTGGTACCATTACAGGTACGCAATTAAGGGATTGACTATTCCTATACCCAGCTGTTAGCAACAGAGGTAAGAGTACATCTACTGATGGCTTAAAGTTAACAATGATAGTTACCCTTGTACAAAAGGGTAATATTCAGAACAGTCAGGTCTTGGTAGAAGACTACATTCAGAACAGTTAGGTCTTGGTAGAAGACTACCTTCAGAACAGTCAGGTCTTGGTAGAAGACTACATTCAGAACATTCAGGTCTTGGTAGAAAACTACATTCAGAATAGTTAGGTCTTGGTAGAAGACTACACACATAACAGTTAAGTCTTGGTAGAAGACTCCTTTTTGTTACTAATAGGAATCATAGGGATTTCTAGGGATTTTCAAACATTTTCAGTTGAGTTACAAGCATTTTCATACATAAACTAGCTTTCTTTCAAAGCAATGTCAAGTCTTAGAAATTATAGGTTTTCACAAATTAAGACACATTAATACTTATGATCTCACTAGCTTTATAGCTGATACTCGCTTTCAAAATTTCTTGTATCCTCAGGTCATCATAGACAGGTACCGATGCAAGGAGAAAGGAAGATGAAGCTTATTCAAGACTTATCTTTCATTTTGATTTATGCTTTAGTGTTTATCAAAATTTGACAGAATACAATTGTATAATAATTATTTTATTAATGCAATGGATGATGTTGTTGCTTGTTTACTACTTTGCATTGTTGTTGATACTATACATGACGTCCTCCGCCCCAGAACGTTTCCGCCGTTCTTGGTTTTGGGGTGTGACAAAAATCGTTCATCCAGCATAGATAGCAAGTATACAGATAATATGCACACATAGCACGTAATTTATATTAAATACTCATATCTATGTGTATATGAAAGTAACTATGCACTCACTTGAAAAGGTGGTGACTTGGCACTCGGACAACACTTCGTTATTGTTAAAACAATTTCCCTCTGACAAAACCTAGTATCACTAACACTAGAGTTTAGTCTAATATTCATCGAGACTAATTAATAGTCTAGCTATTATTACTATTATATAAGCGTTAAACAATACTTACATAACCCATAATAATAGCCCAAGTACTTATTATAAGTTCCTAATAACATTACTTTATTAGAACATAAGCTATACTAAAGATAGGTTAGGCGTAGCTCACTTACAGCAGGTTTTCTCGAAAACCGGGCTTCACTGGAGCAGCGTTCCCGAGCCGAAAGGCTCTTCTTCTCGGAGCCGTCGGGCACTCCGGGGCTTTGGCCTCGTGCTAGGGAGGTTCCCTAGGCTTTTTGAGGGGTTGGGGGGTAGAGAGAGGTTCTAGAGAGAGAGAGACGGAAGAAGTTGGAAGGTGTGAGGAATGAAGGGAACCTGGAACCTCTATTTATAGGCTTCCTAGAGTTTCAACACGTCGTGGTGGCTTCCACCACGTCGTGGTATTGCGTAGGCTCCAAGGTTTCACCTGGTGCTGACATGTGGCATCACACACAGGGTGGAAATCATCCGATTTTCAAAAACTCATAACTTTTGCATACGAGCTCCATTTTCGACGTTCTTTACATCCACTTGTAGGTAAAAATAAGATCTACAACTTTCATTTTGACTCCATCGGCTAATTCTCGATTGATCTTAAATTTAAAACTACAAGAAGATTAGACTATTAAATGACCGCGAAGAATTCGTAATTCCTTCATACGGACTCCGTTTTCGTCTGTCTTTTTACTGTTGAGTTCCTATTAATGAGACCTTAAATTCTCATTTAGGTCGCGTAGGCTAAAAATTGCTCGATCTAAAATTCGAGTTTCAGGCCGCGCACTCCTAAGCTAAATCTTAGAAAAATCATAACTTCCTCATACGAAGTCAGATTTAGGCTTTCTTTTAATGGACGCTCTCGGTTTAACGTATGCTACAACTTTTGTTTAGACTTATAAGGCTAAAAAGTCCTCCTTCGTAAATACACTATTTATGTCTCCCGGTGCCATGCCGGTTTTACCGAAAAACTTCGACAGGCCATAACTTCTTCGTTATAACTCGGATTTCAACGTTCTTTATATGAACAGAACCCTTGAGACGTATTCTACAGCTTGGTTAAGATTATTAATTCTAAATAATCATTTGTTGAAAAGTCGTTTTCGACCCCTATTATCTCCAAATTGACTACCCGGGATCTACGGGCGTTACAATTATCTCCCCCTTAGGATGATTACGTCCCGGAATCATCAACGAAACAGGGCTCACATGATGACTCCATATGTTATCTCTTCATCCTAGGTAATAATCGTAACTTCTTTGTTCCTTCGAATGAGTATCTAACTCTTGGACTTGTTGATTGTAGGCGGTGCTCAATCTTGCACTTGCTCCCTATCTCATGTTAGACTCAAAATTACGACCTTTAAGTCACAACATCAATCCTCACTGGATACAAACTTAAGATAAGTTGTTTTATTACTACAATGGACCGATGTGTCGTATTCTAATAACCTATCATCGCATATTGCAACGCTTAGACTCAGGTCTCTTAGAGTCAAATTCCAGAACAGACTATACCTTCCTTCATGTTCTAATATCATCTTAAAAGGTAGCATTTCTAGCTACAAGCAATCGTTGTGATACCTCTATTGATCGCTTTGATTAATTCTTAAGTTAGGTGTTACATCGAACTTGGTTCTTGGAACCACGTAACATACTCGTCGTAGTCGGACTCAATTTAGTATGACCACTAGGGTCAGAATAACAATCATCTTCTTAGTCTTTACCGAAACAATGGTAACGACATATTTGAATAAAACGGTATCAATTACTAACTTCTTGGCAACCTTGTTACTTTCCCTGATCCAAGCGTGAGTCATGTGCTTCCGGTAGTATAGGCCTCTACTACCTTTCATACATACTCATACTCATCCCAAGTATTGTCTCGCAGTTCACCCAATTCACCATACAAGAAAATCACATAACAACTTGACACATCAGATAACAAAACGAAGGTTTTATATTATTCCTTGAAACGATTACATAGGTGTTCAAGTTTACCCTAGATCATGCCTCTAATTGGCTACATTGTAAGATACTATCCCCTTGGCTACTTCATAAGTCGATCTTCAGATATGAACTCCTCATCCTCAATTCCTTGTGTTGTTCTCTGCTTTGTCGAGGAGCATGTGGAATGCTCTTGGCCTTGGTGGAGTATCTGGCCTTGCTGCCTCGTTTTTCTTCAAGCAGTCTTTGGAAACATGCCCTTCTTTGTTACATCTGTAACACACCCTCTTGTTGGATGCGCACTTGCTGGCGTAATGTCCGATCTTTCCACATTTGTAGCTAGTCATCTCCTGGGTACATTTCCTGAAGTGTTTCTTTTTACGCTTCTCGCACCACTTAGCTTCACCTCCTCCTCCTCCTTCAGACTTTGAGAAATTTCTTTCTTTGTTGGACTTTGCAGATCCCTTATGCTTCCTTTTCTCTCCAACTTCAGCTCTCTCCAGACTCTTTTCTCTTATTTGGGTCTCCACATTCTTAGCAGCCCAGATGGCGGCTTTCAGAGTGGTTTGCTTTTTTGACCATTGGACCAAAGTCCGCTGGTAATCTGTGGGCAAACTTGTTGACCTTAGAGAGCTCAGTTGGAACTAGGTAAGGAACAAGCTTCATCTTCTCCATAAAACTTTTAGCATACTCGGTGACACTCATCCTACCCTTCTTCAGATTCTGAAATTCTTTGTTGATCTCCAGGAGATCCTGCTCAAAGCAGTACTGCATTTTTAGTTGCACAAGGAAATCTTCCCAACACATCTTGCTTGATTCTCCCTTGGGCATCGTATTGGCCAGTAGCTTCCACCATCTTAGCACTCCAGAATTTAACATAGAAGTCGCGAGTGCGGTCTTCTGTCTGTTGCTACACTCGCAACTCTCAAACATTGTCTCCATCTCGGAGATCCAGTCCATAACTTCCACTGGTGATGGGCTTCCAGAAAGACTCGGGGGTTTGGAAGCCATGAAATCCTTGTACTTGCATCCACATTCGTCATTTCCTCCATCCTGATTGTTTCGTCTAACTATTGGTGGGTTGGCTTGACCAACCGTCCTACTGTAGTTCCCTCTTTCTGACTGCCCATCATCGAGCTCGGGCTGCTCAATAGGCATCATAAGTTCCTCTCGATTTTGTTGAAGTAAACGTCTTTTTTCTTCCATTTGACGATCCAACATCATTTGGATCATCGCTTTGAACCCCGACCATCGTGATTGGCTCAGGTACAACTCCTATAACGGGTATCTGCTCAATCACTGGGGGTTGCGGTTGTTGATTCTTGTCTCCATTTGCGTTCTCGAATCCACTTCGGGTTCTTGCCATTTTGATCTGTACGCCGAATAAGGTGAATCTAGATTTTTTATTTAGGATTGACGTTTAAATCGTCCTTATCTCTCCAAAACGTTTATATGCTAGTTCTAGTATCGTAGTCGTACGTTTAGAATCCTAAGCACATAAGGTTTCCAGATCCGAACAAATAACAGCGTATAAGGCATAAAGCTTTTGGCGCATAAAGCATATTAGGCATACTTCCTAAATAAGCTAGTGCTCACATCTCACAATCTGTAACAGCTCAAATTTTCAAATAAAATTTTCATTTAAAACAAAACATCATTATTCGACAAAAGAGTTTATTCCAAGTTTATTGCAAAAGTATAAATAATAAATCTCCAAGATCTTCAACAATGGCAGTGTGTACGTGTCACGCCGGCGCCTTTCCACGGTCATCACTAGTACCTGAAAAACATAAACACAACTAGTAAGCATAAATGCTTAGTGAGTTCCCCAGTATACGACTTACCCACATATGCCTTCCGGCCCGGACCTTTCGGTCCACATAACATTGCCTTCCGGCCCGTAACATAATCGCCTTCCGGCCCATAACATATCGCCTTCCGGCCCGTATTAAATTGCCTTCCGGCCCATAGTATTTTGCCTTCCGGCCCATAATAGTATAAAACATAACACATGTAACATAACACACATAACACATAAGTCATACATCATACCGTTCTTTCTATCACATAAAGTCTCGCCTTCCGGCCCGTATAAGCATACATCACATATAAGCATACATCACATATAAAGCATCTACCTCTCTAGACATAGCATAAATATAACACATACGACCTTCCGGTCTCACAGTCAAACCCTTCCGGTAAAGTATAGTGAGAAGACTCACCTCGTAGTATGCAAGCTATAAACCCTTTGAGCTACTCGCACTCGATCCGCTAATCCGCAGGTTCCCTATAATACCACATACCTTTATTAATGATCTTATCAAACAAGACAATTGACCCTACTAAGTTACATCCAGGTCAACGGTCAATCTTGATCGGACTCGTCGAGTGAAAAGGGCAACTCGGCGAGTATAGACACCCCGACTCCACTCGCCGAGTCTAAAGGACGACTCGACGAGTTCTAGTAGATCTTCAAGCTACTCGCCGAGTCTGAAGAACAACTCGGCGAGTCCTAGTGAATCTTCAAGCTACTCGCCGAGTCTGAAGAACAACTCGGCGAGTCCTCGCCATGCAGTCAATCCGCTGCCTCCTGTATTTCGCATGATTTCGAAGTATATAGATATGGGGCTTCCTGGACTTTCACATATACTATTACAGGGGTTTTTAAACACTTGTAACAACACTATAATCTAACAATTCCTTAAATGGGTTTCCTAAACCCTAAATTCGCATACAACGTAAAAGCTACAAATTATGATCCGAAGATTACCTGGAAACGTGTTCCCTGTGTCCCCAACCTCCAGTACTCGACTCCTTGGACTTCCTTTGATCACCACCTTGCCTCTCCTTGTCTAACAATCTCTTCAACCTTCCTCTAGCCCTCACTCTTGCTCCAGATGCCCACAAACTCCCAAGGTATCTTCAATCGGCCAAAAGACGCGACATGACGGCCATAAGATCATTATATACGATTCAGAATCGAAACGGCTAGGGTTCAGTTGAACAGCGTCGACTCGCCGAGTCCCTTATTGGACTCGTCGAGTCCAGTCGCGTATCTGCGACCAAAACCATGGCCCTACTCGGCGAGTCGTGCACCAACTCGCCGAGTCCCCTCCTAAATGTGCCCCAAAAATAATTTAAAGAAATACCTGAAATTCCGGGCTGTTACAACTCTCCCCCACTAGAACTAGACTTCGCCCTCGAAGTCTCATTCTGCGAATAACTCCGGATGTTGCTCCCGCATTTCTCTTTCCGGCTCCCACGTCATCTCCGATCCCTTCCGATGTTGCCACTGAACCAACACCAGAGGTATCTCCTTGTTCCGTAGAACCTTGATCTTCCGATCCCTGATAGCTACTGGTCTCTCGGCGTAATTCAGACTCGCATCTACCTGAATATCTTCTAACGGAACCACTGCTGCCTCATCGGCTATACACTTCCTCAGCTGTGATACGTGGAAGGTATTGTGAATCTGACTCAGCTCCGCTGGCAACTCCAACCGATAAGCTACCCGACCTACCCTTGCAATTACCCGAAATGGGCCTATGAACCGGGGCCCCAATTTGCCCCTCTTCCTGAACCGGATCACCCCTTTCCAAGGAGAAACCTTTAGGAGAACGAAGTCGCCGACCTGGAATTCGAGCTCGGACCGGCGTCTGTCCGCATAACTCTTCTGTCGGCTCTGGTCGGTCAATAACCTCTGCCTCACTCGTTGGATCTGTTCGGTCGTTTGAAGTACGATCTCTGTACTGCCCATCACTCTCTGTCCCACTTCTCCCCAGCAAATGGGAGTCCGACACCTCCTACCATACAACAACTCAAAAGGTGGCATACCAATGCTCGAATGATGGCTGTTGTTGTAGGAAAACTCAGCCAGCGGCAGATGCGCATCCCAGCTACCCCCGAAGTCTAACACACACGCTCTAAGCATATCTTCCAATGTCTGGATCGTCCGCTCGCTCTGACCGTCGGTCTGGGGATGGTATGCGGTACTAAAATGCAGTTTAGTACCCAACTCCTCATGGAATTTCTTCCAGAACCTGGAAGTGAAACGTACATCGCGGTCCGAAACAATCGAGGTCGGCACTCCATGCCGAGATACTATCTCTCTCACGTATAACTCTGCCAACTTCTCTGCTGATGAACTTTCGCTAATGGCAAGGAAGTGTGCACTCTTTGTTAGCCTATCCACAATCACCCAAATTGCATCGACTCCCCTGGCGGTTTTCGGCAATTTGGTGATGAAATCCATCGTGATCTGATCCCACTTCCACTCAGGAACCTCCAAGGGTTGCAACTTACCGTGCGGTCTCTGGTGCTCGGCCTTAACCCTACGGCAGGTCAAACACCTCTCAACGAACCAGGCAACGTCCCTCTTCATGCAAGGCCACCAGTACTCCTTTTTCAAATCCAAATACATTTTCGTAGCACCGGGATGGATCGAGAATTTCGATCTGTGTGTCTCCTCCATCAAAGTAACACGCGTACTGCCCACGAATGGTACCCAGATCCGACCCCGAAATGTCAGAAGTCCCCGCCCATCCATAACGAACTCTGAAATCAACCCGACGACCCGCTCCTGTTTCTGCATCCCAGACTTCACGACCTCGGCCTGTGCCCCACGAATAGCATCTAATACCGGAGTCATCACCGTCAATCTCAAACACACGTCCCGCAATGGAGTACTCTCCGCCCTACGACTCAATGCATCAGCTACCACATTAGCCTTGCCTGGGTGGTATAGGATCTCACAGTCATAATCCTTAACCACGTCTAACCATCTCCTCTGACGCATGTTTAGGTTGGGTTGATCCATCAAGTACTTCAAACTCTTATGGTCCGTGTATATGGTACAACGAACCCCGTACAGGTAGTGACGCCAAATTTTGAGGGCGAACACTACTGCCCCCAACTCTAAGTCATGCGTGGGATATCTCGCTTCGTGAGGCTTCAGCTGCCTCGATGCATAGGCTATCACATGGCCCCTCTGCATCAACACTGCACCCAGTCCTGAAATCGATGCGTCGCAATATACGACAAAGTCCTCCATCCCCTCCGGGAGAGCTAATACTGGTGCTTCGCACAGTCTCTGACGAAGTGTCTCGAAGGAAGTCTGCTGCTCGGGTCCCCATGAGAATGTAACACCCTTTCGGGTCAATTTGGTAAGTGGCACCGCGATCTTGGAGAAGTCCCTAATGAACCTTCGATAGTACCCCGCCAACCCAAGGAAACTCCTGATCTCCGAAGGTGACTTCGGTGCCTCCCAACTCATCACCGCTTCCACCTTGGCCGGATCGACCAATATCCCTGCCTGATTTACAATGTGCCCCAGAAATTGAACTTCCCACAACCAGAAGTCACATTTGGAGAATTTTGCATATAGCTTCTCCGACCTCAGTACCTCAAGGACCTCCCTCAAATGTCCCTCATGCTGCTCCCTAGACCGCGAATACACCAGAATGTCGTCGATGAATACAATCACAGACCGATCCAGCATCGGCCTGCATACCCTGTTCATGAGATCCATAAACACTGCTGGGGCATTGGTGAGCCCAAAAGGCATCACCACGAACTCGTAATGCCCATACCGCGTCCTAAAGGCTGTCTTCTGGACGTCCTCATCCCGCACTCTTACCTGATGGTACCCTGATCTCAAATCAATCTTGGAAAACCAAGATGCCCCTTGCAACTGATCGAATAGATCATCGATCCTCGGTAACGGATAGCGGTTCTTGACTGTCACCTTGTTCAGCTCCCGGTAATCGATACACATCCGGTGTGAACCATCCTTCTTCTTGACGAACAGAATCAGTGCTCCCCACGGCGAGCTACTCGGCCGAATAAATCCCTTCCCCAACAACTCTTGAAGTTGCGAGGACAATTCTTGCATCTCTGGAGGTGCAAGACGATAAGGCACCTTCGCAATAGGCGCAGCCCCTGGAACTAGATCGATACCAAACTCCACTTGCCTCGCAGGAGGTATTCCTGGCAAATCCTTGGGAAAAACATCTGGAAACTCGCGCACCACTGGAACCTCCTTCAATGTCTTCGGTCTCTCGGAACTCTCCCGCGTATCCATCACATACGCCACAAAACCGTTACATCCCCGCTGTAGACATTGCCTCGCCCTAGCGGCCGAACAGAAAGTCGATCCCGAACGGGTACCCTCGCCGTATACCGTAAGAACTCCCCCACTAGGGTCTCGTATAGTCACCAGCTGATGCTCGCAGTCGATAACATCGCTGAATCGGCTCAACCAGTCCATGCCTACAATGACACAGACATCCCCCATCGCAATAGGAATGAGGTCAATCGGAAACGCAACCCCGAAGATCTCTAGCACACATCCCCGAAGAACCTCCGTAGCACAAATCACCCTCTCAGCCGCAATATAAACGCTCAAAGGTCGACTTAACGGCTCACGACTAATGCCGATGTGCTGACTAAAAGCTAACGATACAAACGATCTACTCGCACCCGAATCAAATAACACTAGAGCAGGCATAGAGTTCACAAGGAAAGTACCTACACATTCATTAACATAAGCATAACATTTCGACCTTTAATTAAATACGCGAATGATAACATACCTGCCACAACATCGGGCGCAGCGCGGACCTCCTCCGCAGTCAGCTGAAAGGCTCTCCCGCGAGCCCTCGGGGCCTCGACCTTCGCCGGTCGGGTCTCAGTAGTCCGGGTAGTAGGTGTAGCTCCCTGACGAAGTTGCGGACACTCGGCCTTCCGATGGCCTGTCTGGTTGCAGTGAAAGCAAACCATAAACCCCTTAGGACAATCCCTGGCAATATGTCCCTCCTTGCCACACTTGTAGCAACCACCAGCTCGACACGCCCCCTCGTGACTCTTGCCGCACTTCGCGCAAGTGCGACCCTTCGAACCTCCCATCCTCGAATCAGCGAACTTAGTCCGCTTGGCTGCCGGCTGAGACTGGGCCGGCCGTCGATCCACCTGCCGAGACTCAGCCTCCTCCCTCGCTTGAGTCTCCAACTCGATCTCGCGCTTCCTGGCGTTCGCCTGAAGCTCAGTGAAAGTACGATAGGTGGAGTTTGACACAAACTCCCGGATCTCCCTCTTCAAAACACCCAAATAGCGGCTCATCCGCGACTGCTCCGTAGATACCAGCTCGGGGCAGAACATTGCCCTCTCATGAAACTTCCGTGTGATCACTGCCACGGAATCAGTACCCTGCTTAAGGGTCAAGAACTCCTGAATCAATCGCTCCCTCTCTACCGGGGGAACGTACTCGTCCCTGAACATCTCCGTAAACCTCTCCCATGTCACCGCCGAAATCTCTGCCTGAGCGAAGTTCGCCGTCACGAACTTCCACCAATCCTTCGCTCCCAGACGGAGCTGGTTCAAGGCAAACCGTACCCTCAAGTGCTCCGGGCATGAGCAAGTATAGAAGCACCCCTCGATGTCGGCGATCCACCTCATAGCTGCAATCGGATCCAGCATCCCATCAAATTCAGGGGGTTTCGTGTTGCTGAATTCCCTGAATAGTAATGAATCACCCCCTTGCGGCCTGGCAGCAGCCACAGCTGCGGTAGCGGCAGCAACTGCAGCTTCAGTAAGTGCGGCGTACCGCTCCTCAAACTCCTCCATCAGCGTGGTCTTAATAGACCCAAACATCTCCGGGATCTCAGTCCGGACCGCCGCAGCTACCTCTTCCTGAATAATCTGACGAATCTCCTCGTCACTCGCACCGCTCGAACTCGCCCCATTGCGTGTGATAACCATGATGTCTCTGAAATACAACATAAAATCATCAGAGACTCCACCAAGTACTATTGTACTCGATACGCGCCCTACCCAGTCTCCGATTTCCAGGGATTCTTACTTGAGTCTTCCACTGATCCGGTGCCTTCGGTAGTACGGGCCCAATACTACCGACCACACCGTATCAGTATTCGTCCCAAATCTTCCTCCCCAAATCCCGAATAATAGTACTCTACCTCTAGTATGCACTACCTACTTGCATGCTACAAAATATCTCATATAAGCAATCTCTCTAGACTAAGGCATCACAAACAGGCAATTCTGGTCCTATCATGTATACCTAGTCTTCTAGCATGCATAACAATTCATAATTCAGTGCATCACATAACATCGTAAGGTATTCTGGGGATCTTTACCGTTCGGACGCTGGCTGCTCGTACACACTGTTCCATCCTTGTTTTACCGCCTTACCGTTTATAAAATGTTGTGTCCTTATTATTTAAAAAGGTTTTTCCTCAAATCCCCGGTCTGAGTTCAGTTGCACCCAAAAGTACACCCGAATCCCTCAAACCAAGGCTCTGATACCAATTGTAACAGCTCAAATTTTCAAATAAAATTTTCATTTAAAACAAAACATCATTATTCGACAAAAGAGTTTATTCCAAGTTTATTGCAAAAGTATAAATAATAAATCTCCAAGATCTTCAACAATGGCAGTGTGTACGTGTCACGCCGGCGCCTTTCCACGGTCATCACTAGTACCTGAAAAACATAAACACAACTAGTAAGCATAAATGCTTAGTGAGTTCCCCAGTATACGACTTACCCACATATGCCTTCCGGCCCGGACCTTTCGGTCCACATAACATTGCCTTCCGGCCCGTAACATAATCGCCTTCCGGCCCATAACATATCGCCTTCCGGCCCGTATTAAATTGCCTTCCGGCCCATAGTATTTTGCCTTCCGGCCCATAATAGTATAAAACATAACACATGTAACATAACACACATAACACATAAGTCATACATCATACCGTTCTTTCTATCACATAAAGTCTCGCCTTCCGGCCCGTATAAGCATACATCACATATAAGCATACATCACATATAAAGCATCTACCTCTCTAGACATAGCATAAATATAACACATACGACCTTCCGGTCTCACAGTCAAACCCTTCCGGTAAAGTATAGTGAGAAGACTCACCTCGTAGTATGCAAGCTATAAACCCTTTGAGCTACTCGCACTCGATCCGCTAATCCGCAGGTTCCCTATAATACCACATACCTTTATTAATGATCTTATCAAACAAGACAATTGACCCTACTAAGTTACATCCAGGTCAACGGTCAATCTTGATCGGACTCGTCGAGTGAAAAGGGCAACTCGGCGAGTATAGACACCCCGACTCCACTCGCCGAGTCTAAAGGACGACTCGACGAGTTCTAGTAGATCTTCAAGCTACTCGCCGAGTCTGAAGAACAACTCGGCGAGTCCTAGTGAATCTTCAAGCTACTCGCCGAGTCTGAAGAACAACTCGGCGAGTCCTCGCCATGCAGTCAATCCGCTGCCTCCTGTATTTCGCATGATTTCGAAGTATATAGATATGGGGCTTCCTGGACTTTCACATATACTATTACAGGGGTTTTTAAACACTTGTAACAACACTATAATCTAACAATTCCTTAAATGGGTTTCCTAAACCCTAAATTCGCATACAACGTAAAAGCTACAAATTATGATCCGAAGATTACCTGGAAACGTGTTCCCTGTGTCCCCAACCTCCAGTACTCGACTCCTTGGACTTCCTTTGATCACCACCTTGCCTCTCCTTGTCTAACAATCTCTTCAACCTTCCTCTAGCCCTCACTCTTGCTCCAGATGCCCACAAACTCCCAAGGTATCTTCAATCGGCCAAAAGACGCGACATGACGGCCATAAGATCATTATATACGATTCAGAATCGAAACGGCTAGGGTTCAGCTGAACAGCGTCGACTCGCCGAGTCCCTTATTGGACTCGTCGAGTCCAGTCGCGTATCTGCGACCAAAACCATGGCCCTACTCGGCGAGTCGTGCACCAACTCGCCGAGTCCCCTCCTAAATGTGCCCCAAAAATAATTTAAAGAAATACCTGAAATTCCGGGCTGTTACACAATCATTGCTTAGCATTCTATGTTTAAGTCTAGAAATAAATTCATATTCCTAGTTCGCTTAAACTAATGCTCTGATACCAACTGTGACATCCCCATTTTCACGGTCAGAATAGACCGATTTTGTTTATGCTTTATAAAAAACAGAGTATCTCTTTTAATAAAAATGTTGCGGAATTTGTTCCCAATAAAATATGATAAATACGTTATCAAAGCATTTCCAAAGAAATGTATTTTTATTCATTTTTAAAAACATTTCGGTTGTCATCGTCAATACAGAAACATAAGCATAAACAGAACTTACATTCATTTATACTAGTGATCTACATCTCTTTTCAATATCTCAATGTAATGTAACTTCATATCGACACCTGTGATAGAAATAAGCTGGAGTGGGTCAGGTTGGGAAACCTGGTGAGTACATAGGGTTTTCAACCCACAATAATATAATTATTATGTTTAAACATCAAACAATCAACCCAATTACCCATCCCCATTATCTTCTTTACTCTTAAGGTTCTACCCTAAGAATCAACTATTCCTCGTTCATTCATTCCTAAGGAATCGGCACGAAGTCCATCGTCACCGGGGTTTAGGCACTAAGTCTGCATAGTCTCCAGGGTTTATACAACAGGCACTAAGTCCGCATAGTCGCCAGGGTTTAGGCACTAAGTTTGCAGTGTCGCCCGGGTTAATACAACAGGCACTAAGTCCGCATAGTCGCCAGGGTTTTGGCACCAAGTTTGCATGATCACCAAGGTTTAGGCACCAAGTCTGCATGATCGCCAGGGTTTAGAGTACACCGGGTGAGTACATCGTTCACAACACCTACAGGTTGCGAGCTTGCTAGTGTTCCACTGGACTGTTTAGAATAGTTCGTGGTTGTCATCCATACTCTACTAGATGACGGGGCCACGTTTGGGTAAAGGCTTTTATCATTGTTCACCTCTCACCCTTATCTCATAGTTTATATCACCTATTATCTCAACATCCAATTCATATTTCATCTACCCATGTTTTACCCAACATATTTTGTGGATATAAAATACATATACAGTTTAAATCATTTAAAACATGTATAAAATCGTTCATCCAGCATAGATAGCAAGTATACAGACAATATGCACACATAGCACGTAATTTATATTAAATACTTCATATCTATGTGTAGATAAATGTAACTATGCACTCACTTGAAAAGGTGGTGACTTAGCACTCGGACAGCACTTCATTTTTGTTAAAACAATTGCCCTCTGACAAAACCTAGTATCATTAACACTAGAGTTTATTCTAATATTCATCGAGACTAATTAATAGTCTAGCTATTATTACTATTATATAAGCATTAAACAATACTTACATAACCCATAATAATAGCCCAAGTACTTATTATAAGTTCCAAATAACATTACTATATCAGAACAAAACTTATACTAAAGATAGGTTAGGCGTAGCTCACTTACAGCGGGTTTTCTCAAAAACCGGGCTTCGTTGGAGCAGTGTTCTCGAGCCGAAAGGCTCTTATTCTCGGAGTCGTCGGGTGCTCCGGGGCTTCCGCCTCGTGCTAGCGAGGTTCCATAGGCTTTTTGAGGGGTTGGGGGGCTAGACAGAGGTTCTAGAGAGAGGGGGAAGAAGTTGGAAGGTGTGAGGAGTGAAGGGAACTCGGTACCTCTATTTATAGGCTTCCTGGAGCGTCACCACGTCGTGGTATTGCGTAGGATCCAACGTTTCACCTGGTGCTGACATGTGGCATCGCACACATGGTGGAAATCAGCCGATTTTTGAAAACTCATAACTTTTGCATACAAGCTCTGTTTTTGACGTTATTTATATCCACACGTAGGTAAAAATAAGATCTACAACTGTCATTTTTAATCTGTCGGCTAATTCTCGACCGGTGTTAAGTTTAACACTACAAGAAGATTAGATTGTTAAATGACCGCGAAGAATTTGTAACTCCTTCATACAGACTCCGTTTTCGTCTGTCTTTTTACCGTTGAGTTCCTATTAATGAGATCTTCAATTCTCATTTAGGTCACTTAGGCCAAAAATTGCTCGATCTAAAATTCGAGTTTCGGGTCGTGCACAGCTAAGCTAAATCTTAGAAAAATCATAACTTCCTCATACGAAGTCAGATTTTGGCGTTCTTTTTATGGACGCTCTCGATTTAACGTATACTACAAATTTTTTTTAGATTTATAAGGCTAAAAATTCCTCCTTCGTAAATTCATTATTTACGTCTCCCGTTGTCATGTCGGTTTTACCGAAAATCTTTGGCAGACCATAACTTTTTCGTTATAACTCGGATTTCAGCGTTCTTTATATGAACAGAACCCTTGAGACGTATTCTACAGCTTGGTTAAGATTATTTATTCTAAATAATAATTTGTCAAAAAGTCATTTTTGACCCCTATTATCTCTAAATTTACTAGCCCGAATCTACGGGAGTTATAGTGTTAGATTTGAATAAGTGTTTTTACTCGTCTGAAATGGCAAGAAATATTATTTCTTTTCACGGTTTGTACAAACAATGATTTAATTTTTCATTTGATAATTATTGTGGTGATATTAATGCTTTTTATAATAATGTTCTTTATTTTAAAGCATTACCTTGTGATGGTGTATATGAAACTATGTCGGTTGTAGACAACTTAGGAAATAATGTGTTGTATATCGATTCTTCCACTAGTTTGGACAAAGCATCCATGTGGCATTGTCGTCTTGGACTTGTCAACAAGAAGCGCATAGGCCAAATCCAAAAGGCTGGAGTCTTGGAGTCATTTGACTTAAAGTCGGATGATAGTTGTGAGTCTTGTTTGCTTGGAAAAATGACAAAGTCACCCTTCACTGGTACTTGTGCTAGGGGTGAAGGTTTGTTGGACCTAATACACACAGATGTGTGTGAACCCTTCAGAACCGCCACAAGGGATGCTAACCGCTTCTATGTGAGTTTTACTTATGATTACAATTGATATGGTTATGTCTACTTAATCAAGCATAAGTCAAAAACCTTTGAAAAGTTCAAAGAGTTTAAAAAGGAAGTGGAGAATCAGCTGGGCAGGAACATTAAGATGCTCCGATCCGATCAATGAGGAGAGTATCTTAGTACAGAGTTCCTTGACTATCTTAAGGAATGTGGAATTGTTTCACAATTGAAACCTCCCAGAACACCACAGCTTAATGGTGTGGCTGAGAGGTGTAATCGAACCTTGTTGGACATGGTTCGTTCCATGATGAGTCGAGCTTCATTACCAATCTCATTCTGGGGGTATGCCTTAGAGACTGCTGCTCATATCCTTAATCTAGTCCCTACCAAGAAGGTTGCCAAAACATCTCACGAGATGTGGACTGGGAAAGTTCCCAATTTAGACCACATCAAGATTTAGGGTTGCGAAGATTCGTGAGATGTGAAACTCAAGACAAGCTCGAACCTTGTAGTGAGCGGTGTATTTTCATCAGCTACCGACAAAAATCCTTTGGTTACCTCTTCTATAGACCCAGTGAGAATGTGGTCTTTATGGCAAGGAGAGGGGTCTTGAGAGAGAGAGAGAGAGAGAGAGAGAGAGAGAGAGAGAGAGAATTTATAATCCAAGGAAACAGTGGGAGGCAAATTGACCTTGAAGAGCTTCAAGAGTCAAGTAGTGAAGGAACCTCAATCCCTAGCAATCAACCTAAGGAGGAAACTCCTATTGAACCAACTGACGAGTCTGTACCTCTGAGGCGTTCCACTAGAGTTAGGAACCCACCTGAGCATCACTATGGTTTCCATATTACTGTAGAAGGTGGTACATTTATCAGTGATAATACACTGGTAAATTTGGATGAACCTAACAACTACAAGGAATCCATGGCAGACCCCATGTCTGCTAAATGGAAAAAGACTATGGACAACAAGATTCAGTCCATGTATGACAATCAAGTTTGGAACTTAGTTGACAATCTATCGGTTCGTAAGACAGTCGGGTGCAAATGAATCTTCAAGAAGAATACCGACATGGATGGAAAGGTACACACTTATAAGGCGCGACTGGTTGCAAAGGGTTCACTTAACTCAAGGAGTTGACTATGATGAAACCTTCTCACCAGTAGCAAAGATTAAGTCTATTAGGGTTATCCTACCCATTGCTGCATTTCATGATTACGAAATATGGCAAATGGATGTCAAAACTGCTTTCCTTAATGGAAAGTTGGCTGAGGATGTTTATAGCTTAAAACGTATTAAAATAATGCCTAAATATATGTATAAATATGGCAATATCAAAACACCCCACACGTATCTTTTACTTACCCTCAAGCCAAACTTTCATTAGTATATCACATAGAACCTCGCCCACCAATATTACATAAGACAATCCGAATCGATCCCACTAATTATGTGTCATCTCGATGCATGTATTTGTGTTTAATTCCTAATTACATCCCAAACCCTAAATACTTACGATCCTTATAAACGCTTTCACTTAGTTTTAATGACATTTATTTTATGCATCCCTCAAATCCATCCCCATAAAACTTTCTTAACCTCAAGGTGTTTTTAGTTTAGCTCCCAAGCATACCCCATATAAAATACTACATATAACCTCATATATGAGGATAAAGAGGAGCCTATAAAAATGTAACATCCGGATTTCCAGGTATCATAATTCAAGTATTTCTTTTGAGTTAAGATGAGGGACTCGACGAGTTGGCGCCTAAACTCGTCGAGTATGATCGCGACTGATGACTCGGATTAATGAATGGACTCGAGGAGTCGATGAGGAAACTCGACGAGTCCGCGCTGTTGGTAGAAACCCTAAATCTTTGGGCCTGAGCCCTATTTAAAGGCATTTATGGCCTTCATTAGCGGCTACCTTCCCAGAAGAGAGAACCCTAGCGAACTTGAGTGTGTTGAGTGAGAGGAAGAGCTATCTTGAGCTTTTTGGTGTGATTTTGCAAGGAAGGAGGAGAGTTCCAGGAAGAGGGATCAAGGAGGGTTGTTGTTCTGAGTCATTCAAGCAAGGAGCTTCATTCTGAGGTACAAAATCGACCCCCTTTCCTTCCCTATTGTGTAGATTCCATTTTGGGGTTAGGGATTGAATCACTTCATCTTTGGGGTTTTGAATGCCTCAAACCCCTCTTGCTAGTTTGTGTTATAGATTTGGACCCTTCTAGGTCCAGAGAGTCGAGAATATGAAGCTTTAGTTGAGTAAACCTTTGGGTTTGAAGCTAAGAGGCATTTATGGGGTTTTTATGGTATATTATGCAAAATACACCATGCATGAACGCCAAGTTCAGACCTTTACGTGACTTTTTGGATGTTAGAAGGTCAGATCTATAAGTTAGAGAAACAGATCTGACCTCAGAAGGTCGTTTGAGCATTTCCATGGAGGAAACTCGTCAAGTCCATGGAAGGACTCGACGAGTCGGACGGGTTGCTCTATGTTCGTAATCAGTGGTAACCCGTCGAGTGAAAGGTCAACTCGACAAGTTGAGTGAGACCTTAGGAGGATTTATAGGACACGCATGGACTCGCCGAGTCACTCGAGTGCACTCGACGAGTCTGGTCAAAAGTTGGGGCGTTGACTGGAGTTGACTTTCGTTGACATTTAAATTTGGTCAACATTTGGACATTTGGACCATTGGAAAGGTAAAATGGTCTTTTCCCTTTCTGTGAGATCATAGGAAGGGATTAGTCCAACTTCTTCAGGGCTAATATTAATTAGGGATAATTATTATGTGCTAGGCAGGAGCTAGACCTGGGAGTAGAGATCATGATCCCGATTACGAGATTTTCATTCATTAGCTTATGAGGTGAGTCTTCTCACTATACTTACCTTGTGTGGTAAACCTTATGTATGACCAGAGGGTCTTATGTGCATGAACTGTGTAATGAGATATCCTGCTATTTGCTTGTGTTATGCTTTGTGAGTATTATATTGTGATGCTGAGTTGAGGGACCGGAGGGTCCATATGATTTGTGGGACCAGAGGGTCCCACTGAGACACATCGACCAGAGGGTCTAACTGAGTTATAGTCTTGAGTGGCTATTGTGGTGTGTGTGGTATTTTGGGGAACTCACTAAGCTTTTATGCTTACCGTGTTATGTGTTATGTGTTTCAGGTAGTTCCGAGGATCGCGGCAAAACACCGACATGATTGTACACACCGGCAGAAGATTGTTTTTATGATTCTGGGATTGTGTTTTCCTTTTGTTGACATTTGAGAAATAAGTGTTTTGAGAATTATGATGAAAGTTCTATTGTGTTAAAAATGAAAATTTTGGTTGAGAAATTACGTTGTTACAAAAAACCCTTGCATATCAAAGAAGCAGGTAAACATTTTGAACACTTAGAAACTCTTAGCAATTTTGAGAGACCTCAGGCATCCGAGAGCAATATCAGGGTCCAACCCTCAATATAACTTTCTAACCTAACTATTTTCCATTCATGCAGTATACCTTCTGGACTACTCGTTAGGAGGAAATGACCAATTCGGTCTCCATCATGTAGGTGGGAGGCCACGTAGCAACAATACTATATTATTTATTTATTTATTAAACTATAAATATCAACTAATGATATTTTTCAAAATACAAGATAAAATTAAAAAGTGAAAAATTACATAAAAAGAGTTTATATAAAATATAAGAAAAGATAAAGATAAATTAGTTAAATATTTTGAATATCCAAGTAAACTACCTTTGGTTTGAAGTTATAATATTTATATATTGTTTTAATATTCGTTATTGGAAATTTTCATCCACAGTTCCCCGATAGAAACACCAGAAAAACCAACCGTTATTGGAAATTGTCTTCCACAGTTCCCTGATAGAAACACAAGAAAAACCAACCGTTATTGGAAATTGTCTTCCACGGTTCCCAGACAAAAACACCAGAAAAACCAACCCCATTGTTGTCACTAGATCTTTTCATTATGATATTATATACAATCAACTAACTTTGACTTTGTTTAGGTTGCCTTTATGTATTAATTGTCTCTTTTGCCCAAACCTAAACAAGCTTCATTTATGAGACATCCCCAATTTTTTCAGGTAGAAAAGTCTTTTATTTATGTTTATTTTAGAACAGAGTATTTTATAAGTGTGAAATTTGTCCCATAAAAGTATATCCGGAGAAATGTTTTTCATTAAAAACTTGGGATGTCATAATTGATATATAAACATAATCATAAACTAGCCTTAATAGACCCTACAACATCTTAGGCTAATGGGCTACATTTCCTTGAATCCCTCAATAGATATTTACATTTTATCTAAGTACCTTGGTA
This sequence comes from Lactuca sativa, assembly GCF_002870075.4. NCBI lineage: Eukaryota > Viridiplantae > Streptophyta > Magnoliopsida > Asterales > Asteraceae > Lactuca > Lactuca sativa. Next base: position 63,360,462 of record NC_056629.2, on the reverse strand, counting down.
CTGCTATTTGTGATACAAAAAAACTAAGTGGGTAAGGTTGGGAAACTTGGTGAGTACATATGGTTATCAACCCACAATAATTAGATTTAATTCATATCAAACAATTAACCTGATTACTCATCTCCATTTTCTCATACATATTCATCTCTTATGGACCTATCCTAAGGATCATCACATTTTCTTATATAGATAAGGACTTCTCCTAAGGATCATCATTAACATCGGACAAACAGTATTGTTTCAAAGATTTCTTCATAATACATGTACGTAGAGTATATCACATGAAAAAGTTATTCATCACCTACAAATTGTAAACTTGTCAGTGTTCCACTAGACTATTTTGAATAGTCATTGTTCGTCATATATACTTCGTTACATGACTACCTCATAATCATCACAAGTAAAAGTCATGGCAACTCCTAATCATCTCTCATCTCCCATCTCTCGTTGCCCATTACTACCCGATATATATATATATATATATATATATATATATATATATATATATATATATATATATATATATATATATATATATTCTAGGTGAAATCATGCATGTTGCGCAGGTTAAAAAGAAATATTGTTAAAGTATTGAGAAACATATATGTTGTTTTAAATGGTTATATGTTATTGACATTAACATTGAAAAAAAAAATGTTACACTAAGTTCATATGTAAAATCTCAAATATTTTGAACAATATTTTACTTAATGGCCTTTACCCAATGCTTACGTATAAATAAAACTGAATATTATTCTCAATTTAGTGTTATTTTTTAATAATTGTTATGACCGATTAATTTAAAATGTTATTTAAATGACCATATTTTAATTTCGACGATATATAGATATAAATAAATTTTTGTTACTTTTTAATTATTATTGTTAAGAATCACCTTGAAAAATATTATAATATTATAAAAAATAGTTTTTTATATTATTGTAGTTCATTTGACAACTGGATTGAAGTTTTTATTTAACATGTTCAAACATCTAAAATATTTTTTTAAGAAAATCATTGATCATTTATTAAGTTTATTTGAGTTTTTGGTTTAGGTTTTAACAAATCAAATCAAATATATTATATGTATAATTTAAAAGTTGAATATAAACATTGTATTTAACATCATATTTAAAAAATCAAAAATATATTATATTAATAATCCAAATAATGTACATGATAAAATTTTATATTTAAAAAGTTAACTAAGGTTAGAAGTTGAAAATGATGGGTTTTTGAGCAATACATCAATCCTATGGTGTACATGCAAACCCTAATAGCTTTGGATCTAGTTTGTCTAATAAACATGCAATTGATAATCCAAAGCCATAAACCCTAGATCTAATAAACTATAACTGAAATTAGGGTTTAGATCTTACCTTTGATTGTTATATAGCAATAAAAATCAATCCTTGGCTTCTGAAAGCTTAGTGCCTCAAGCGTTGCCCCTCTAATGGAGTCACAAACACCACTAAGCAACTTGGATGAAGAGGGAGGAGAGAGGAGGCACCAAAAACGCCTAGAAACCCTAAAGGAAGTATTCGCCACGTTTTTGGGGCCATAAGGGTTCCTTATATATGTTGGCTATTAGGATTTACAGCTAGGAAACCCTAATTTGACTGCTTAAGCCCTAAGCAGCCCATGGACTCCCTCTTTAGAAGCCTTGGACGATTTCTAATGAGTTTCCCCATAGAATTTGTCCACTCCAACTTCTATGGAGTCCATTAGCCCATTCATGTAATTATCTTATAATTACACAATAAGTCCCTTAAGTTTAATTAATCTCTTATAGCCACAAAATTAATTATTTATTAATTCTTGACTAATATTAATTAAACAATATGATTTCTCCTTTAATATATTATTCTCATAATATATTAATAAATCATAATTAAACCTTTCTCTCCTTAATTCATCCTACATATTGTTATGGTGAAGGCAACCCAAAAGGACCATGCTCATAATCGGGTCAAGTACATACCAAAATAGTTATGGACTTAGACACTAATCCAACAGAAAAAACATGAGTTTCAAATAAATATATTAAGAATAAAAATGAATCAGTTATACATACATATATATATATATATATATATATATATATATATATATATATATATATATATATATATATATATATATATACACACACATACACTACCTAATAAATAAAAATAACTTGTGTCATATGTCATTTTTCTAAAATATTAGTTTAAAAATTTATCTTTTATTCCCATATTAACACGTCACAGACTCACATATTTTTCTTTATTAATTCAGTTTTTTAAATTCAGATAAATCAAGATACATATTAAATTTGTAATTTGAAATTTGAATTAAGTTATTTAAAACTTCCTAATATATAAAAAATCAAACAAGATTTTCTATAATATATATATATATATATATATATATATATATATATATATATATATATATATATATATACACACAAAAACCACCTATACAACTATTTAAAATATTTATTTTATTATTATTTCTTAAATTTATAAACTTTATTTTTAACATATTTTGAAAAACTGTAAACAATCTCAAATCTATGCTAATAAATAAAAATATTTTTTACCACATATCACACTTATTTATTTTATCAAATGTAATTTTGTGGCTATAAAAATAATTTTTTTATAAATTCGTACTTTCCATGGGTCTGTAACCTAATGTGTGTGTGTATATATTGTAACGCCTGTGTTTCCGGGCTTGCCGTTATTAGCAATATAATAGTCTAGGTTAACCTTTGTAACCCGTTTTGAAATAATAAGATTGTATTATTTGAGTATTATGTGTTTTGTGCTTAATTGCTTAATTATGTGGTCTGATTAATTAAGAATAAAAATAAGCGTCAAAAAAATTAAGTGTAAAATAAACTTAATATCGTTGGTTAATGTTGTAGTAGTCGAAACGAGGTTTCCGAATATATATAGAACGCCCAAATCTGACTTCGTATGAGGAAGTTATGATTTATCGAAGTTCCGGCTTAGCGGTGTGCAGCCTGTTATACTCGAATTGAGATCGAGCGGTTGTTAGCCGAAGCAATCTAAATGAGAATCGAAGATCTCATTGTTGGTATCGAAGCGATAAAAAGTTAGGCGAGAACGGACGTCAAACGAAGAAGTTATGAATTTATAACGAAAGTTTCTGTCG